>NC_086100.1:59675726-60300726 GCF_963921235.1 Mobula hypostoma | reverse complement strand
ACAGTGAGTACTCCAGGTGATAATAATAAGTTTAAAAAAATAAGGCCAGCAATGGCTGGCTACGTTGTAAAAACACACATGTCTGATTGCACAAGAGATAACTGGAATATGTATACTGAGCTAATTGAGCAGTATTTTAAAGCAAATGAAAGAGTCAATGAGAAACAAATGCCAGTTTTGCTGAGTGCATTAGTCCGTGAGCCAGTAGGGTTGGTCCGCACCATCTGAAGGGAATAATGCTCATAGTGATTTTTGGCAAGGTACACATCTCTGGAGTTAGAAAATATGTGATAGCATTGCACCAGTGGTAGCTTTATTATTTCAAATAAGTAATCACTTTTTGTATATATTCCATATTAACATCAGTACAGCAGAAAATGTTACCCCCCACCCCCCAAAAGGTAAAAAACCTCATTTGGAGAGATTTCTGGAGTTCTATCAATGTCATGATATTTTCCATATTGTTGTATCAAATAAAAACAATCTTAAGCTTTTGTCATAGCTTATAGATTACAGTACAATAATTCAAATGTTGGGTTCCACACGGCCATAACCTAGGCCCAATTTGGTTGTAAAATGAATATATTTAATCAAAGATTGCTTTCCATACTTTCATAACCTATTAATAATCATAATAATTTTCCAAGTCTTCCACGTCTTCCACATCTTCATCTGAACTTTCCACACTCTCTGAGGTGGATGCCTGGTTCTCACAGTCTGCCAGTCTACACACGTCAGTACACCCGAGGCCATTTGCAACACACATACATCTTGGGAGTGGACATTTTTTTGGACAATTACAGGCCAGTAGATCCAGGATGGCATCGGGTGCTGGCTGACCTTCCATCCAGTGCACCACCAACTGTTCAGCTTCCTCTTCTCTCTCCATCTTTCATCCTCTGCCAACAGGGCTTGGCACTTGTGGGTCCTTCTCCAGACATCTTCTCCATATACCAGCCTGGTAGTTGGCTCGTTGTGCATGTTTTGTTAAGCAGTCCTTGCATGGTGGGAGTTGATGACTTTCGATTTCACCTTTGTTGGCACAGAAAAGGTGATACCTGAGCTCATAGACTTTGGGGGTTGATGCTTTTGGTACATACATGAAACATGTAAATGCCTCCAGTTTGTCCATCAGTTCTGAGGAGAGGTCCCATTCCTGACCCAACTCTAAGAATGTGTCTTGAGTTTCCCTGTTGCTGGTCAGAAGCTTTAGGGCACTTGTCTTCCCTCTGCCTGCAAAAGCGCTTACAGTGTCACATCCTGTATATGCGTGCAACCCGATGAGAGTCCTATAAAACTTATTGCCAACAGTGGCAGCAATCTTCCTGATGTCTACAAGCCTTGTACGGGTTCTAGTGCCACACTCCTGGAACAATGGGGCCTCAATCTTGTCACAAAATGCTAAAGACATGATAAAGATAACTGTGTCTTCTGAGCAGATCACTACAGATTGGTATCCCTCTCTTGTGGCATGGGCAGCATGGAGAAGTAGGAGGCCATCTGCTTCTTCTTGTTAACACTGAAGAGCTGGCACCTCCTTACTGTCTTGAGATGTGATTCTGTAACATTTGTCATTCACAGTTGCATACAGAATCATCTCCTGTAGCTTTGCTCTGTACTCAGCCTTCCTCCATTCATGGACAATGAAGCTAATGAGACTATTTTTGTTACTGACTTTGGTCAGGAAGCTCCTCTACTGCCTCACCATCTGTGTGTCTGTGATACCTTGCAACTCATGACCAGTCTCTTTACCCCGTAGAGATCTGTCACTATTCTTGATAGAGTTCTCCTTGTGCGTGTCGAACACAACATCTATTCTGCTATTCTGACTGCCCTCACTCAGAGCCATATCCAGAATTGTTGTGGCAACATCTCTGAAAGTAACTTGATCACCTTTCACTCTTTGGACCAAGTTCATTCCATCAACCACTGTAGCAGAGTTTCCTGGGAGTTGCTCTTCTACTGCTACATTTTTCTGCAAGGTTGTGGTTAAAGTAGCTTTATTTGTCTTTCTCAGCAATCCTTCTGGTGTGGACAGGGCCCAGGACAATGGTCCAAGGGGATGAGAAAGGATGGACCGCACCCTTGTGCCATCACTATGATGCATCCAAACAAAGACCTATCTGCTTTCAGGATGATCGCCCTCCCATTTGATTTCACTTCTCTCTTCTTACACATATCACTGAATGTTTTCAGCTTGTTGGTTTTCATTGGGTCATGGAATTTCTTTGCAGGTGGTTCTTCCTCTAATCTGTCATCCTTGAAGGTTGCATAACATTGCTCACCAATCTCATATGCCTTCATCAGGTCGGAGGCAATGTCCTTGGTGTCATGGTCTGGTCCGTGAAGTCCGCATTCCAGTTCATGGTCCGGTCCATAGCTCCTTATTCCAGGGTTTCTGGCTTTCCCTAGTTTCTGTTGTAGGCACATGATTCTCGTTTTGGGGCTGAGACATAAATGTCTCTGCAAACTAGGGATTCCTGCTGGACTGTTCTGTTTCCCTCCTTGTCTTTCCCCCCTCACTTGACTCTCTACCTGGATAGCTCGCCTGACTCTCTGCCTGGATAGCTCGCCTGGATACCCTGCCTGTATCGCTGATGTTTTACTGCCGGAGTAAGACTGGACCCTTGTTAGGTCAAGATAAGGAACTGTCTTTTGTTGTGTGGAATTGTCTCTCTGTGTCCACGCCTTCGCCAGGTGGGTCCAGCCATTTGCCGCCACCTTGTGTTGGGATCCATCTCTTCATGTTCAGCATTCTGTGTATGAGTCCTGGCCCTACATCCTGTTCCCAAGGAGGGGCTCCCAGCTCTGTGTTCCATGCTCCTGTCTCTTCCAGTCCAAGGTTCTGTGCTCCTGAAGGCCCTCGTCCAGTCCGTGCCTAGTCCAGTCCTATCCGAGTCCTGTCATGTGCCTTTACTTGTCCCTGTGTCCCGCCCTAGCCAGGAGTTCCTCACCCAAGAGATGTTGAGACCTGTATCCTCATCTTGTCCTCGCCTAGTTCTGAAGTCTGAGCCCAAGTCAAGTCCCAGGTTCTAGGTCCTTGCCCAGTTTCTGGCTCGGAGTCTACACTCAAGCCTCAAGACCCCAAGCCTGTCTCCAAACCTCAAGCTGCAAGTTCACAAGCCTGTCTTCAAGCCTCAAGCCTCAAGACCCCTAGCCTGTCTCCAAGCGTCAAGCCTCAAGACCCCAAACATGTCTCCAAGCCTCAAGCCTCAAGACCCCAAGCCTGTCTCCAAGCCTCAAGACCCCAAGTCTGTCTCCAAGCCTCAAGCATCAAGACCCCAAGCCTGTCTCCAAGCCTCAAGCCTCAAAGCCCCAGCCTCCAGTCCTGCTGTCATGTCATGTCCTTGCCTGGTTCTGGGGCCCGAGCCTGAGGCAAGATCCAGGTTCTGGGTCCTTATCCAGTCTCTGGCTCGGGGTTCAAGCCCAGGCTCCCAGTTCATAGTTCCTTGTCCGGTTTCCCTGTTTCTGGTCCATGTCCTTGCCCAGGTCCTGCATCCTTGTCCTGTTTCTAGTACTTCAGTGTCTGTGTCTTGTATTTGGGTCCATTCCCAACGCCCCCCATTGTGACACTTGGGGGCTGCCTTTGCCATAGAGATGCTAATGATGCTAATTCCCACTTCTCTGCAAATGGGTTGACCCATTCACGTTTGAGGCTAAACACTGCTGCAACAGCTTCCTCATCTTTCTGGTTTCTTGGCCGCTGTAGCTCGGCATGACAAAGCTCTGATTTGTTGCCTTGCACCATCTCCCTTAACTGTCCCAGGAATGCACTGTGGTGTTCAGCTGTTATGTAGTAACACTTGATAGCTCCAGCATTCAGGCTGAACCGTGATGTGCCTCCAGGAGTCTGTGTGTCTTTCTTCACTGTGGCTTCAATAGCCTGGACCACAGGGATCTGCCCAAAGGGGTTGTTACTTGACAGCTGCACTGAGAATTGGCCTGTCTTGAAGGCCTCATACACAGAAGTATTCTTCTCTGGGAGGTTCATCATCTGAGCAAAGTAAGGGGACAGGTACCTGGCATAATTCATCTTATAGGCAAAGCACCATGGGATCATGGTTCTTATAGCATGAAGGTTACCATGCAAGCTACCACTGCTGCAATGCTATCACATATTTTTCTAGCGCTAGGGGTGTATAACTTGCCAAAAATCACTATAAGAATTATTCCCCCCAGATGGTACCAGTGGTCCAATTTTGGTTCCAGGCTCACGAACTACATTGGGTTTAAACTTAAATACATACAGTTTGCTTAGAAGTTCAAATTAAATTTATTATCGAAGTACATATATGTCACCACTCGCAACCGTGAGATTCATTTTCTTGTGGGCATACTCAATAATCCAATATACGTAATAGGATCAATGAAAAGTCTGCACTAACTGGGTGAACAACCAGTGTGCATAAAACAAGCTGTGCAAATATAAAAAGAATAATAATTTTAAATAATTAAACCATAAATATTGTGAACATGAGATGAATAGTCCTTGAAAGAGAGTCCATAGGTTGTGGGAAATTTCAGTGATGGGGCAAGTGAATTTATCCCCATTCGTTCAAGAGCCTAATGGTTGAAGGGTAATAACTGTTCCTGAATTTGGCAGTGTGAGTCCTGAGGCTCCCGTACCACCTTATTGATGGCAGCAGCAAGAAGAGAGCATGGCCAAGGTGGTGTGGGTCTCTAATGATAGATGCTACTTTCCTGCGAGAGCACTCCATATAAATGTGCTCAATGGTGGAGAGGGCTTTATCTGTGATGGATTGGGTTGTAGCTACTATTTTTGTAGGGCTTTCTGTTCAAGATCACTGGTTTCCACATCAGGATGTGATGGTGATGCAGCCAGTCAATATACTCTCCACTAGACATCTATAGCAGACATCCCACCTCTCCTGGAAGTTCCGGGAGTCTCCCGCATATTAGTAGTGGCTCCCTGATGCCCGCAAATTATATACAATATCACGAAATCAAATTTTTGAGAGCGAGTGAGCGTGAGAAAGCAAGCGAAAGCGCGCGAGTGTGAGTGAGAGTGTGAGAGAGAAAGCAAGCAAGAGCGACCACGAGAGAGAGAATGCGCGAGAGAGAGAGAGAGAGAGAGAGAGAGTGAGAGAGAGAGAGAGAGAGAGAGAGAGAGAGAGAGAGAGAGAGAGCGCACCATGGCAGAGTGTTCCAAAAAAAAGAAAATATAAAACTTACGTCACCCCAGACTACACTAAAGTGCACCCCTGCCTAATAGGGGTCAAAAATAATGACAGTGTTTCTCGCTGCTCTGTTTGCAACAGCGACTTTTCTATTGCCCATGGTGGGTTAAGACTTTAAAAGACATGTTGAGGTGAGTTTAACAGGTGTCATTCGTTCATTAGCATAGCTAATGTTAGTTAAACCAGCTGGCCAGCTGCTAAGGAGCTACTTTATTGCAGACATCCCACCTCTCCCGGAAGTCTCCCGCGAATTGATGGTGCTACCTCCCTGAAATCAGTTTTTGCAGGGTGGGATGTCTGCTATAGAGTTTAACTGCTCCAGCCGAAATGAGCTTTCCTGATGTCATGAAAGTAATGCAAGAGTATTTAGAACCAAAACCATTGTTGATTCCAGAACACTTTAGGTTTCAGAAGCAGAATCAAAATGAAGGAGAGTCCATTTCAGGGTATGTGGCTGAATTGAAGAAGTTGTCTGTGCATTGTCAATTAGGGCTTAATGACGCAATGAGAGATAATTTAGTTTGTGGAATCTTACAAGAAAACAATCAAAAAATGGGTCCTAACCGAAGCACCATTTACATTTAAAAGAGCAGTTGAAATTGCTGTATCAATGGAAACTGCAGACAGAAACACAATTAAGTTACAGTCAGGAATGAAAGTGAGCAGAAACAAATTTACAACGTCTAAACAGAACCTTGCCTGGCCGACCAAATTGTGTTACAGTTGTTTCAGGGGCTCATGTACACCAGATCAATGCAAATTTAAAGCCGAAATTTACAGAAAATGCAACAAAGTAGGACACATGTCAGGCAGACAAAAATAAATGGACTGCACAAGGAAACGAAAAAGCTAAAAAGTAAAGTTGCAGTTTCAAAAAGAGCATTAATCTGTATGATGTTGATGAAAACTCTGATTAGAGTGACACAGGACTGTATAGCCTTGAGATTTACAATGTGTATGTCACAGTCCGGTCCATTGACTCCTCATTTCAGTTAATTTCCTTTTCCCTGTGTTCCACTGGGTTCCTTGATTAGGGCACCTGATCCTCATTCGAACCTATAGCATAAAAACTCCGGCTTACATCTACTTGCTGCTGGTTCATCACCGTAGCCAGTGCGGTTTTGCTCATCCCGGAGCCACTGTGAATCTTGGACTCTAAGTTGCTTCGGTGCTTGGGGCTTCTTTGAGAATTCTGTTGTTTTTGTGTCCTGCTGAGAATGCCAGCCGTTTGCTGCTATTCCGAGTCAAGGTGTGAATTCTGTTGTTTTCCTGTCCGGATGACTGTTTCTGGCTGGTTGCCGCTGCTTTGAGTCGAGATGCTGGTTGTCTGTCATTGTTTCATTTAGTCGTCTCGTTTCCAGCTGAGTGGGTCTGGCTGTTTGTCGCTGCTCTGAGTTGGGCATTCTGTCTCTTCGTGTCCAGCTGAGTGGTTGCCGGCCATTTGCCGCATCATGACCTATGCCGTGTCAAGATCCGAACTGTCTGTTGTTGTTTAGTTTCTTCATCTCATTTCCAGCTGAGTAGGTCCGGCCGTTTGCCACTACTCCGTGTTTGGTATTCTGTCTCTTTGTGTCCAAGTCCAAGTTCAAGTCCAGGCACCGTGTCCAAGTCCAAGTACAAGTTCAGGCTCCATGTCCAAGTCCAAGTTCAAATCCAGACTCCGTGTCCAAGTCCAAGTCCAGATTCTGCGTCCAAATCATGTCTCTAATATTCAGTCCCTTGAAAGGGGGGACATAGAATCAGGAGAAGTAGAGTCAGTGTGGATGGAACTGAGGAACAGTAAGGGCAAAAAGACCCTAATAGGTGTTATCTACAGGCCCCCAAACAGTAGCATGGATATTGGGTGCAAGTTGAATAGGGAGTTAACAATGGCATGTGGCAAAGGAAATGTCGCAGTAGTTATGGGGGATTTCAACATGCAGGTGAACTGGGAAAATCAGGTTGGTACTGGATCCCAGGATAGGGAGTTTGTAGAGTGCCTACGGGATGCATATTTGGAGCAGCTTGTACGAGAGCCGACCAGGGATAAGGCTATTCTGGATTTAGTGTTGTGCAATGAACAGGATTTGATAAGTGATCTTGAAGTAAAGGAGCCATTAGGAGGTAGTGACCATAATATGATAAGTTTTTATCTGCAAGTCGAGAGGGATAAGGGCAGATCAGAAGTGTCAGTATTGCAGTTAAACAAAGGAGACTATGGAGCCATGAGGGAGGAGCTGGCCAAAGTTGACTGGTCGGATATCCTAGCAGAAAAGATAGTGGAACAGCAATGGCAGATATTCTTGGGAATAATGCACAAGGTGCAAAATCAGTTCATCCCCCGGAGAAGGAAGGATTCAAAGGGGGGAAAGTGGCCACAGTGGTTGACAAAGGAAGTCAGAGTTAGCATAGCATTAAAAAAGAAAAAGTATAACAGAGCTAAGGTGAGTGGGAAGATGGATGATTGGGAAATTTTTAAGGAGCAACAGAACTTAACTAAAAAGGCAATACAGGGAGAAAAAATGAGGTATGAACGCAAGCTAGCTAGGGATATAAAGGAGGATAACAAAAGTTTTTTTAGGTATGTGAAGAGAAGGAAGATAGTTAAGAACAATGTTGGGCCCTTGAAGAATGAATTGGGAGAAATTGTTATGGGAAACAGAGAAATGGCAGACAAATTTAATAAGTACTTTGGATCTGTCTTCACTAGGGAAGACACAAGCAATCTCCCAGATGTATGGATGGATCAAGGACATAGGGTAACAGAGGAACTGAAACAGATTGACATTAGGAAGGAAACGGTGATGAGTAGACTGATAGGACTGAAGGCTAACAAATCCCCAGGTCCAGATGGTCTGCATCCTAGGGTACTAAAGGAGGTGGCTCTGGAAATTGCGGATGCATTGGTGATCATTTTCCAATGTTCCTTAGATTCAGGATCAGTTCCTGAGGATTGGCGAATGGCTAATGTTATCCCACTTTTTAAAAAAGGAGGGAGGGAGAAAACAGAGAACTATCACCCTGTTAGCCTAACATCAGTAGTGGGACTGTCTTACGCAGAGAAGTTAGAGAGACTGGGCTTGTACACACTGAAATTAAGGAGATTGAGGGGGGATCTGATTGAGACATATAAGATTATTAAGGGATTGGACAAGATAGAGGTAGGAAATATGTTCCAGATGCTGGGAGAGTCCAGTACCAGAGGGCATGGTTTAAGAATAAGGGGTAGGTCATTTAGGACAGAGTTGAGGAGGAACTTCTTCTCCCAGAGAGTTGTGGAGGTGTGGAACACGCTGCCTCAGAAGGCAGTGGAGGCCAATTCTCTGGATGCTTTCAAGAAGGAGCTAGATAGGTATCTTATGGATAGGGGAATCAAGGGTTATGGGGACAAGGCAGGAACCGGGTATTGATAGTAGATGATCAGCTATGATCTCAGAATGGCGGTGCAGGCTTGAAGGGCCAAATAGTCTACTTCTGCACCTATTGTCTATTGTCTATTGATATATGTATGTATATAAATTGAGATGCATTTTTTATTGAGTTAGTGTTTACAGCTAAGCAGGGAGGAAAGTTGTGTATTTAATATTTCAGTAATCATGTAAATATGTTGTTGATTAAGTACTTTTTGTTTAAATATTTAATTTTGGGTTGTATGTAAAAGTACATGAATGGCATTCATCATGATGGTACTGTGTGATACGTGTGCATCTTGCTTAAAGTAAAATTTGATGTACATGCATTATCTCCTGGGTCCCTTGTTTTCCTATCAAGCAGTTTTTACAGTATGTTTTCAAATGACAAAACATAACAGGGGTTACAGATGAAAACTTATTGTTCCCTCATTTCATCCTTCCTCTCCTGACATGTTCTCTTCTATGTGTCCTCTCCTCATTGCTCATGTGACATTAGAGTATATCACCGAGGCCACAATGCACCCATGTTAAGAACGAAAATAATATAGATTCTCAAACACAATTCTCCCTAAATATGTTGAATCTATTGGCAGTAGTCAAAATAGTAACACCACATTTCATCACAATCTCTTTCCAATCATCTACCAACTAACCTACAAAGAAATCAGGATTTTTCTAGATAACAGAGATTGCTAGGTTACCAAAGCATGCTTAGTACACAGCGATTGCTGCATTATTGCAGTTTCATTTGATAGCACTGGCATCAATCACATTCGAAGGTTGATTGACTTCACCAACTCTCTACCCAGCTTGCATGCACAAGTGACACACATAATGATGAGCTAATGAACTTATTGGGAAAGCAAGGTGAACTAAAAATGTCACTTTCAATTTGTGTGAAAAATTGAAAGTAAATCAGCATCCTTAGAGACAACAACAGGTGAGATAAAATCCAATTTTGTGGCTGTAGACTATTAAGACACAGAGTTAGATGTTACCCCTCAGACAAGTTAATAGAAAATAGTAAGATATCGGTATGGTAATCTATTCAATATTCATCCGTTTTGATAAATCATGTTAAATTTCAGTGAAACTAATGCTGAAAATAATCTGCACAGTGAATGCCACAGTGAAGTAAAAAACTATTGATCTGTTTGTAATGGCCTGGTTATGAATTTTACTGCTATGACTGTAGGTATTTCATTTAAGCAGTTCTACAAGAGAAGTCTGTTCTGCATTCAGCCTGCTTGGGTTTGAGCTGAGATAAGGGGTTTTATTGTTCAACATAGGAATGTGATGTTATTCAGTCAGAATTGTGAAAACGAGAGAAGGTTCTAGAGAAAGCTGGGTGGAGAGGTTTATTTGAGGGACACTGGTGCAGGTTGAGGTCTTTTTGCTGGGAGCTGAGAGAAGACAGGAGGAGAGATGGCTGAGGATACTGTGCCTGTTGCACAAGGTGCTTTGTGCAGATGAATGACTTCAAGGAGGAAGAACCAATACTCCCATGGGAGAGTCCATTTGTTCGAAACGGATTTTGAGTGACATTTGGAAGATGGTGTGTGCTTTCACACAGACTGAGGGTCCAGCGTGTGAGTTACAGACAACTTCAAGATAAGCTTCAAATTATGTGCATATTTGACTGTTTAATTATAATGGACCCTATTTGTTTTTCCCTTTCTTTTCTTTAATAACTCTGGTTAAGTTAACATTCATAAATATACTTCCTTTATAATTGTATGCAGTGTACGATTTGTTATTTCTTGCCGATGGGCGATTGAAGGGGACAGTAAATCACACAGCATTCACACAAACCAGGGTTTGGGTGGGCAAGACACCTCAACCTCACATGTTTGGTGAGACCAAAGTCATATACTACACCCTAGATGTACAGAGCATGAGAAAGGTAGGTTTCTTACTGAGAGTCCAGTGGCTGTTAGTAAGGGGCTAAAGAGCCGCATTTCCAGAGACGTGCAGTAAAAGGGGGTTTCATTGTGAGGGCTCACCCGGGATTGAATTCATTGAGAACTGTGTGATTTCTCTAAGAATTGATTAAGTGGGTTTGTGCTTAAGTGATTAAGATATGTAGTTATGGATGTCACATGGATTAAATGATTCAAAGAGATTGTCCATAACTAATGCTTGTGTTCTGAGCAGGGTGGATGTTCGCAGTCCCGATTAATTGTTAATTAAGGTTTCAAGTAACGTTGATGTATTAGGGAAAGTTATGATCATGTAGCGGCAGTCTGATCAAACGGCAGGGAAAGATATTAGTTCAGACTAATAGGAGTGGATCTGCCTGTTACCATCGGGATCCCGGGAGAGGAGGGGGCCATGGACCATACATACTTTCAGGGAAGAGAGGAGTGTAGGCGATGGTGCTGAATTGGAAGTCAAGTTTCCCGTAGCTGAGGGTGGAGACTTTAAAGAAAAGTTGCTCTCGTTTCTGCGGAGAAAGGGGAAGGAGTTGTCCGATGTGAAAGGTCTACTGAGTCTGTCAACTGTCGATTTAAATTCTGAGCTCATTTTGGCTATTACATCACCGGTTGAGAAATGCAGAAATATATCTGCAGAGACCCAAAGCTATCGTGGGCTGTGAGTGTCCTCGGGAGTCAAGCTCACGCGCGATGGGGAAGGAGAATATGAGTCTTGGGCTGAGCAGACTTCTCAGTTGCTGGATGAATGGCAGTGCTCAGAAAAAACTGAGACTGGTAGAGAGCTTAAAGGGGCCGGCGGCTGATATAGTGAGATCCCTCAAGAAAGAAAATCCATTAGCCATGTCAGCTAATTATTTGGAAGCTCTGGAAGATGCTTTTGGCACTGCTGGAAGTGCAGCCAGTCTTAGGATGAAGTTGAGGCACACATTCCAGGAGGAAGTAGCAAAGTTGTCTGCCTACATTGTCAGGTTGGAGCAGCTGCTGAAATGTTTGTGCCATAAAGGGAGCATTCAATGTCTGAGAGAAATTGAGTGAAGATGGAGCAAGTTGTGAAGGGCAAGTTGTCACATGACCCGCAAGATGCCCACTCCTCCATCTTTTACTGAGTTATTTAGAGAAGTTAGAGAGAAGGAAAATGTGATGGACGTGTGAGAGGCCTCTGTCAGCAGGGCAAAGTCCTTGGTAGTAGCCTCTGTTGCTGAAACAACCCCTGATGCCACATAAATGGAGGTTTTGCCGGATTTTGGGAAAGATCTCTGAGGCCTGAAGTACTTTTGATGCTATTGGTTGGTGTTACCACCAAGCCTGACAAGGTTGATAGGGAACCAAACCCACTGGAAGGATATACCAAGGTGAGGGCTGCTATGAGCGGGATCCCTTGACCAGAGAAGTGACCGGTATTTTCTGTTACAATTGTGTTATTAATGATAGTTTGATCAGTTTCAAAGTCATGAGGACATGATTATTTTTGTTGGGATGGAAAGCATAACTTCTTGGTTAAGATTTTCACTGCAATGCTGTAGGTATGTCATTTTAGCAGTTCTGTAAGAGCAGTTTGTCCTGCTTTCAGCCTATTGTATTTGAGCTGAGATTTTTCAACTTTGGAATATGGTGTCAGCTATGTAAGACAGAAGGGTTAGATTGATCTTAGAGTAGTTTAAAAAGTTGGCACAACATCAAGCACCAAAGGGCCTGTACTGTGCTGTGGTGTACTATGTTCCATGTTTTAGATAAATAAAAATGGTATATAAAGACAGAATATATTATTTCTGAAGATACAATCATTTAAGGATCACTTAGATGTATCTTTGTGTTATCCCTTGGATGCTGCAGATACCGTACCTTAGACCGCTACAGTTGGACATTGTTATTTGAACACAAAAGGAAGAATTCAAACTTTTTTTGGACTGGTGACACCTTATCTGATAGGCATGGGATAAGAAACACAGATCCAAGCTCTTTGTAGTAATATCTTTAGACAGAACAAACACTTCAAACATATTTGATAGAAAGCTATCATAGGTGAAGATTACACCTTGATGACTGCATATTCTGTAAGCGTAATCTTTGCCACCATTTGGTGATGTGCTGTCTAGCAATTGGAACCATAGTGAAAGCTGAGTGAAAATTTCTTCAACAGCAAGTGATTTATCATTAAACTGATCATCAGTGTGTATTAGATTAGCATAACTCATCAGCAAAATATACATTCTAGTAAATGATCAACATTTTTTATCAGAGGATTTTCGTCAAAGAGATCAGATACCTGAAATATCAGCAATATCAAGTTTTCGTTTTATTAAAATAATTATGGTTTTTCTTTTGAGTATTTTAATTGTCTATGTATTTCAGACAGGGGTATAATATGGACCTCCTTCATTAGCGTTTTGTTGTGTATTTAATATTTCAGTAATATTTGAGTAAGAATTAAATATATTGTTTGACTAAGCATTCTTTAGTGTTTACATATTTCTTTACTGGTTATATGCAAAAGTATGTGAATGGCATACGTCATTATGACATCACGTCATATGACCAGAACTAAGAAGTACCCACATTATCCCAGGTCTCCTGTGTTTTTAATTTTAACTAGGTTTAGTGTTACAAAACCTAACAGTATTGACGAGGAAGTTTTAAATGAACTTAAGATGACTACTTACTGGTTGAAGCCCAGTGAGATGTTCAAGTTAAAAAAAATGCAGCGAGTCATTTGAGTTAAAAAAAAAGTACAGCATGTGCTTCTTCAGGGAGGGACAGAAATAGCTGAGTTTAAAAAAATGCTGGTAATGGATGTAATCATGGGTTTGTAATCAATGAGTACTGGGTGATAATCATAAACAAATAAAGAACAGGAATGGCTGGCTAACTCAGGAAGATAGATGCATTTGATTGTACATGAAATAACTGGATATTGTATACTGAATGAATTATGCAGTATTTTGAAGCAAAGGAAAAAGGCAGTGAGAAATGAGTGATAATTTCGCTGAGTGTAATATGTGTAAGAGCAGCCAGTTAGCTTATAAATTTAACTGCTGCAACCAAACCAGCTGAAATGAGCTTTGCTGATATCATGAATGTAATGCAGGAACACTTAGAGCTGAAATCTTTGTTGATTGCAGAACACTTTAGCTTTCATAAACAGAATCAAAAGAAAGGGAAGTCTATCTCTGTGCATGTGGCTGAATTGAAGGCGTTGTCTGAACATTGTTCAGTGATGGGTTTAATGATGCAATGAGAGATTGTTTAATTTGTAGAGTCTTACAAGAAAACTTTAAAAGATAGCTCCTAACTGGAGCACAACTTACATTTAAAAGAACAGTTGAAATCACTGTATCAATGGAATCCTCACTCAGAGACACAAGTGTGATGCAGTCAGGAATGAAAGTGAATGTGAACAAAATTGTAACATCTAAACAGAAACTAGTTTGGGTGAATGCACTGTAACAGGGGCTCCCATACACCAGACCAATGCAGATTTAAACATGAAACTTGTAGAAAATACAGCGAAGTAGGACAAATACAAAGAGCACGTTGGGCAGACAAAAATAAATGCACTGCACAGAAAAGATAAAAAGTCAAGTTGCAGTTTCAAAAGGACCACTAGTCTGCATGCTGTTGATGAAAGATCTGATAATGATGAGAGGAACACAGGACTGAGCAGCATTGAGGTTTAAATGTGAAAACTAATTTAACACCCTGGGAAATGTTTCACTGCGAATGTGATGATTTTTCTGTAGTAGCAGTGTTTGGCTTATGGCTAGAGATAACAGGGGCTTTGCCATATGCACTGTCCAATGAAGGGAGTATTTTTTCTTGTTGTGTGCCTAAGACGGAGGTGATCTGGGGCTTTTGTTTGATGGAAGATGGGGAGAGAGATGCCAGAAAGGAGAAGTTGTAGACACCAGAAAGGAGTAGAATTGGAGTGGGCCGGGACTCAACAAAGCCCGGGGAAATCGACGGAGGACCAGCGGAAGGGAAACCGTGAGCTCCAACTTGTGCGCTTTAGACTGTTTCATTAAAATGGGCCCTTTCCTTTTTGTTTTACTTTACTAACTCTTCAGTCAAATTAAGGATTATAAAGCTAAATTGTTTAATTGCATATGGTGTACTGTCTGTTGTTTCGTGGTACTGATTTGTAACAGGGTAACACATCACGTAGCATCCACAGAAACAGGAGGCTTTGCACCTCAATCTCACACGTTTGGTGGGGCCAGAGATTGTCTTCCCTAGACCTACACAGCCGCCAGAGCCACCAGAACCGGAGGATTACACTAACAATAGACAATTAATATGGCTTACACAAGAAGGGAACTGCAAATCAATTAAAATGGAATTGGACACTGGCTCGGCTGTTTCATTCATTCTATATAATGAGTTTGAATGGCCTTCCAAAGATATTAAATTATGTCCTGCAGGTTTTCAACTAAGAACTTACTCAGGTAAAAACTCCTATTGGAATGGCATGTGTAACAGTGAAGTACAATAACTAACAAGTCATATTGGGCTTGTATGTGGTAAAAATAAGAAGGCCAGTATTGTGGGACGTGACTGGCTGAGACAACTACAGCTTGATTGGCGATCCACCCAGCATTTACACGTCACATCCCCTGCAGAAGAGTCACGTGCAAGTGAATTAAGAATGGTACTGGATGATGCCACTGCAATGTTCACAGAGGTCATTGGAAGAATCAAACATATTAAGGGTAAAATGGTTGGTTGGCATCCACTTCTCTTGAAGGACAATGGATGATGATGTTCATCGTCACAAGCCTGGGTGGAAGGTATGAAGATCCTGAGATGCCCAGTTGTCAAGATCCCCTTCTTGACCTCACCAGTGAAGTCCGAACGAAAGCTTATGAAGCAATGCATTTGGCACCAGCTTGGCTGCAGGAGTTGCCGGAAGGATATTCAATGACGTCCAGCCACCTTAGGGGTTCTACTCTGGATTTAATGTCTGGGTTTACTCTCATAGCCTTCTTCTCTCCCAAGGCTGCCGACAAAGCATTGGGGCTATTTACCCATAGCTGGGGATCTGTTTCATGAACATCAGGTGTGTCCACACACCGATGGGCCTGCGTGCTACATGTGCAGGAGCCAGACCTCTTCCCCATCCTCTGTAGTTGAGTCTGAGTCTGAAAGGAGTTCAGTTTCCATGTGTTGCCGGCGAGGAGGCACTACATGAGGCTTGCTGTTGGAGATGCTATGTACTGGCAGGGAGAGATTTACACATTCAGCTCTCCTTTTCGCAAGACTGCTAGTCAATGATGGAAGCTGAAAATGAGAGTGACAAGCACTACCCACTACACTACCACACTAGATGCGTCACAGCAACCATTTTGACACCTAGTAAAATAGTGTTAAATGAAAACGCCACTTGAAAATTTGACAAATCCCGTTCAGTGCCTTATACTTTTTGTGTTAAAGGAGCCAGTAAGCTAGATTGCATGGAGGCTGAAGTTCTTTCCAGGGATGAGAGGATCCCATGGGCAACACCAGGGGCCTCAGTGGCGGAGGGTGTGTCTGTCAGGTTCTGTGGTGATTTTAAGATCACTATCAACCCAGTACTGAAAGTAGATCAATATCCTCTGCTCAGGATAGAGGATATCTTTGCAAACCTTTCTGGACAGAACCACTTCAGCAAAGTAGGCTTAGCTGAGACCTACCTACAAATGAAGATGGAAGAGGAGTCCAAAGTGATTCTCACCATTAATACTCACAAAGGGCTTGATGATGATAACAGGCTTATTTTGGAGTGGCATGTGCACCTGCACTCTCACAGAAAGCCATGGGTCAGGTGCTGCAAGGCTGCCCAGGCACTCTGTCGTACCCGGATAGCATATTGTTACCAATAAGGATGACAAAGAACATCTCCTAAATCTCAAGATAATGTTAAAAAGATTGGAAGGTTTTGGACCCAGAGCACGACACAGTAACTGTGAATTCTTTCAACCAAGTATCACTGACTATGGGCACACCATTGATACACAAGGTTTGCACAAGTATGTTGAGAAAATTCGATCAGGACGTGTCACAGTTGTCATTCTATTTAGGATCTGTCAATTACTATAATAGGCTCCAGCCAAGCTTGGCTACTGTACTCTATGTCTTGAACTCATTACTACAGATCAGGAAGAAATGGTAATGGACAGAGAAGTCTGAGGTAGTCTTCCAAAAAACAAAGGAAATGGTGACACCAGACACTGATCATATACATTATGATCCACACTGTCCAGTGAAGCTTGCATGTGATGCCTCACCTTATGGTATAGGTGCAGTCATGTCACATGTTATGAGAGATAAACATGAATGCCCCATAGCCTTTGCATCATATTCCCTTACTGCTACAGAGAAAAGCTATGCACAAATTATCAGAGGCCTTGAGCCTGGGATGTGGTGTAAAACATTTCAACCAGTACTTTTATGGGACAGATTTTACCCTCATTACTGATCATAAAACTATAAGACCATAAGATATAGGAGCAGAAGTAGGTCATTCGGCCCATCGAATCTGATCCGCCATTCAATCATGGGCTGATCCAATTCTTTCAGTCATCCCTACTCCCCTGCCTTCTCCCCATACCCTTTGATGCACCTGGATAATCAAGAACCTTTCTATCTCTGCCTTAAATGGAGCCAGTGACTTGGCCTCCACTGCAGCTCATGGCAACAAATTCCACAGATTTACCACCATCTGTCTAAAGTAATTTCTCCCCATCTCTGTTCTAAATGGACACGCTTCAGTCCTGAGGTTGCGCCCTCTTGTCCTAGACTCCCCTACCATGGGAAATAACTTTGCCATATTTAAGCTGTTCAGGCTTTTTAACATTCTGAATGTTTCTATGAGATCCCCCCTCTTTCTCCTGAACTCCAGGGAATACTGCTAGACTTTCCTCATACGGTAGCCCTTTCATTGGAATCATTCTTGTGAATCTCCTCTGAACTCTCTCCAATGTCAGTATATCAGTTCTAAAGTAAGGAGCCCAAAACTGTACACAATACTCCAAGTGTGGTCTCACAAGTGCCATATAGAGCCTCAACATCATATCCCTGCTCTTATATTCTATACCTCTAGAAATGAATGTCAACATTGCATTCGCATTCCTCACCACCGACTCAATCTGGAGGTTAACCTTCAGAGTATCCTGCACAAGGACTCCCAAATCCCCTTGCATCTCTGCATTTTGAATTCCCTCCCAATCTAAATAATAGTCTGCCTGTTTATTTCTTCCACCATAGTGCATGACCATATACTTTCCAAAATTGTATTTCATTTGCCACTTCTTTGCCCAATCCCCTAAACTATCTAAGTCTCTCTGCAGGCTCTCTATTTCCTCAACACTACCCACTCCTCTTTGTATAATTGTATCATTGTATCAATGGCAAATTTAGCCACAAATCCATTAATCCCGTAGTCCAAATCATTGACATACATCATAAAAAGTAGCGATCCCAATACCGACCCCTGTGGAACTCCACTGGTAACCGGCAGCCAGCCAGAATAGGATCCCTTTATTTTCACTCTCTGATTGCTGCCGACCAGCCAATACTCCACCCATGCTAGTAATTTTCCTGTAATTCATGGGCTCTTATCTTGCTAAGCAGCCTCATGTGCTGCACCTTGTCAAAAGACTTCTGAAAATTCAAGTACACCACATCTACTGCATCTCCTTTGTCTACCCTGCTTGTAATTTTCTTTAAAAAATTGCAGTACGGTTGTCAGGCAGGATTTTCCTTTCACGTTGGCTTTGATCTATATTGTTATGTGCCTCCAGGGACTCCATAATCTCATCCCAAATAATCGATTCCAACAACTTCCCAACCACTGAAGTCAGGCTTACAGGTCTATAGTTTCCTTTCTGCTTCCTCCCACCCTTCTTAACTAGCAGAGTAACACTTGCAATTTTCCAGTCATCTGGTACAATGCCAGAATAAATTGATTCTTGAAAGATCATTACTGATGCCTCCACAATCTCTCCAGCTATTTCCTTCAGAACCCGAAAGTGCATTCCATCAGGTCCAGCAGATTTATCCACCTCAGACCATTAAGCTTCCTGAACACCTTCTCAGTCGTAATTTTCACTGCACATACTTCACTTCCCTGACACTCTCGAATGTCCGGTATACTGTAGGTGTCATCCTCTGTGAAGACTGATGCAAATATGTATTCAGTTCCTCTGCCATCTTTCTGTCTCTCATTACAATATCTACAGCGCCATTTTGTATTGGTCCTATATCTACCCTCAACTCTCTTTTACCCTTTATATACTTAAAAAAGTTTTTAGGATCTTCTTTGATATTAGTCGCTATCTTCCTTTCATAATTCATCTTTTTGTTCCTAACGACCTTCCTAGTTTACTTCTGCAAGTTTTTAAAAGCTTCCCAGTCCTCTATCTTCCCACTAGCTTTGGCTTCCTTGTATGCCCTCTCATTTGCATTTACTTTGGCTCTGACTTCACTTGTCAGTCATGGTAGTGCCCTCCTTCCATTCAAAAATTTCTTCTGATTTGGAATATATCTGTCTTGCACGTTCTTCATTTTTTGCAGGAACTCCAGCCCTTGCTGCTCCACTGTCCTTCCTGCTAGTGTCCCTTTCCAGTCAACTCTGGCCAGTTCCCCTTTATGCCATTGTAATTTCCTTAATTCCACTGAAATATCGACACATTGGATTTTAGTTTTTCCTTCTCAGATTTCAAAGTGAACTCGATCATATTGAAAACACGAGGAATTCTGCAGATGCTGGAAATTCAAGCAACACACATCAAAGTTGCTGACAAAGGGTCTCGGCCTGAAATGTTGACTGTACCTCTTCCTAAAGATGCTGCCTCGCCTGCTGCATTCACTAGCAACTTTGATGTGTGTTGCTCGATCATACTGTGATCACTGTTCCCTAAGCTTAACCTTAAACTCTCTTACCACCTTTGGATTATTGCACAACACCCAGTCCAACACATCCGATCCCCTAGTGGGCTCAACAACAAACTTTTCTAAAAAGCCATCCCTTAGACATTCTACAAATTCTCTCTCCTGAGGTCCAGTACTGACCTGTTTTTCCCAATCCACTTTCATGCTAAAATCCCCAATGATTATCATGACATTGCCCTTCTGACACGCCTTTTCTGTCTCCTGCTGTAATTTGTAATCCACATCCCATCTGCTGATTAGAGGCCTGTATACAACTACCATTAGGGTCCTTTTACCCTTGTCATTTCTTAACTTAACCCATAGAGACGCTACGCCTTCTGATCCTATGTCTTCCCTTTCTTTTATCTTTGGCGTGTGTGTGCGTGCATGCATGTGTGTCTGTGCGTGCATGCGTTGTTGTGTGCGAGCGTGCGTGTGCGATGTTGGTGGGACGATGTCTTTTTCATGACTTTACAAGGCGTGGAGCGAGAGAGAGAGAGACTGTCTGGCGCACCACTCCTCACACAGACATTTCGCAGTGTTTTTCCCTTTATTTTACGAGGTCAAGTTGCGGTCTCGACACTCAACGCGACACGGATGGAAAGCGTACTCTGGAGCGGCCCTGACTGGGTTCGAAACTGGGAACCTTCGTTCCGGAGTCGGTGTTGATTTCATTGCGCCACCAGCCGGCCCATGTCATCCTTTTCTAATGATTTAATATTATTTCTTATACACCGGGCCACAACACCCTCTCTGCCTACTAACCTGTCTTTCCGATACACTGATACATCATCAACCACTAGTGTCCATTTTCAATCCACAGCAGGGTGTTCCACCGACAGCAGCAGGATGAATGCCGAGATGGGCTCTGTTTCCTGGAGATCAGAACTACAAGACTGAATTCAAGAGGATGACTAATCATGGAAATGCTGATGGATTGTCTCTTTTACACTTCGAAAAAGAAATACCTGAAAAACTTACAAAACAGGACACCTCTCTTGACGTATTCTCCTTAATGCAAATTGAAAGTCTTCCTATTATGGCAGAGATAATCTAAGGGGAAACTGGAAAAGACCCCACACTCAAAGGTCTACATGGCCATTGAAACTGGCTAGGATATGCGACAGAACTTCCACTTTCCCCATTTTTACCAATGCTGCAATGACCTGCCCTTGACAAGGGTTGCCGAATGTAGGGTTTGAGAGCTGTTGTACCATCCAGGCTGAGAGGTAAAGTGTACAAGGAGCTCCATGTTGGTCATCTAGCTGTGCTCAAAATAAAAGCAATGGCTCGAACCTTGGTGGCCTGGGATAGGTCAACAGATCTTGCCTTGCACTGTTCAGGATGCCAACATGTCCAGAAGATGCCTAGAGTAACATAGAAACATAGAAAGCCTACAGTGCAATACAGGCCCTTCGGCCCACAATGCTTTGCCAAACATTCCTGACTTTAGAAATTACCTAGGGTTACACATAGCCCTCTATTTTTCTAAGCTCCATGTACCTATCCAGGAATCTCTTAAAAGACCCTATCGTATGCACCTCCACCACCATTGCCGGCAGCCCATTCCATGCACTCACCACTCTTTGCGTAAAAAACTTACCCCTGACATCTCCTCTGTACCTACTTCCAAGCACCTTAAAACTGTGCCCTCTCGTGTTAGCCATTTCAACCTTGGGAAAAAGCCTCTGACTATCCACATGATCAAGGTCTCTCATTAATAAAGGTGCTAAGTAGTGCCTCTCCATTTCTGGGTCTGGCCTACATTACCCTGGCAGTGGATTCAGGTGGATTTTGCCAGACCATTCATGGGCACAAATTTCTTGGTGGTAGTGGACGCAGCTACATAGTGGCCAGAAATGTTCTCAAGTGCCTCACTCCAGCCTTATCCAATGTTGATGTGAGCTAGTTTGTTGGGGAACCATTTCAGTCATTCCTGAAAATGAATGGAATAAGACATATTAATAGAGTTTTGACCAGCAGTCAATCCAGACATCGGAAGTTTGGAAAGGAGACCTCAATCAGGTCCGCTGCCCAAGGATAAAAAATCAGGAGAGGGTCACGGCAGTGCATTATATCTTTGAGCAGCAACCAACTTGTGTATGGGACTGATTAGTAAGAGCAAATTAAAGGAAGGCAGGGGCAACTGCGGGGACCATCATCTTAGTGGACGTAGTCAGAGTGGTGATCTTAAGGCTTTAGGTCTTCAAGGCTTCAGAGAAAGCAAAGTAAGAAAAGCTTGAGGCTTTTCCTTCCCTTCTTTATATCTGCTCAGCTAGGACAGTGGAGATGCCAGGCAGGATAGTGGAAGGCAGGGAGACTTCCAGTGTCCCTGACGATTACAACTGCGAGAAGTGCATCCAACTGCAACTTCTAACAAACCATGTTAAGGAGTTGGTGCTGGAATTGGATGAACTCCATATCATTTGGGAGGCTGAAGGACATATAGAGAGATAGGCGCAGGACACTGGAAACTGGGTGACAGACAGAAAAAAATGAAAGCAAATCATTAGAAAGAAGTGACATAGGCTTGGAAGGTTTTGAATGATCGTGGGTAGAGCTAAGGAACTGCAAGAGTGAAAAGACACTGATGGGAGTTGTATACAGATACCAAACTGTAGTAAAGATATGTCCTACAGATTACTGCGGGAGATAGAAAATGCATGCTAAAAGGGCAATGTTACAATAGTCATGGGGGACTGTTTTGTGTACTTTATGTGGTCCTGTGTAGGTCTGAAGTCTAATGTAGTTTTGTGTTGTTTCACGTAGTCTAATGTAGTTTTGTGTTGTTTCAGGTAATCTAGTGTAGTTTTGTGTTGTTTCAGGTAGCACCATGGTCCTGGAGGATCATTGTTTCGTTTTTACTGTGTACTGTACCAGCAGTTATGGTTGAAATGACAATAAAAGCGACTTGACTTGACTTCAATATGCAGCTGGATTTGGAAAATCATTTTGGTGCTGGATTCCAGGAGGGGGAATTTCTAGAGTGTCTATGAGATGGCTTTTTAGAGCAGCTTATGGTTGAGACCACGAGGGGATCAGGTATTCTGGACAACTGTTGTGCAATGAATCAGAACTGATTAGAGAGCTTCAGTACTCTTAGGGGCTAGTGATCATAATATGATTGAATTCACCCTGAAATTTGAGAAGGAGAACCTAAAGTCAGATGTATTAGTATTACAGTGGGCTGCTGTTGGATACAAGGCATAATCACAAGAATATGTTACAGGAAGCATTACAGTGTCCTTCTCACATATTCTGCATTTATTTTAACTGTCCCCCTCTTCTTCAGTTGAAGTGTCTAAGGGTGGCAAGGTGCTGAAAATTGGCTGCCACATCTGCATAAAAGGTAGTGCATTCGAAATGAGTAAATATGAGACCCGGGGAAGGAAAATCATTGGAATATTTCAATCCAGTTGATTCTAATATTCAACGTGAGTTTGGAAAATTGTTGCATTTAATAATTCAGAAAATAGAGATTTGATTGCCACATAACGTCAGTAATTCTATCCGCAGTGTTAATCCTTAAGGCAGTATCTTGAATAATTTTCACAGCTCTCTTTCATATGAACTGATTTATAATCACTTTCCAGGTGGTAAGCTGTGGCAGTTTTCCAGGACTGAGGTTTCTTATCACTAATGACTAGAAATACCCAATGTTGGCCATGCTTCTAATGGTTCAATAACCTAATGACCTCTGCTGGAGGAACATGTGTGAAGTCAAGGATTGCCAATGACACTGCAAAGCACTATCTCCTGCATGAATAATAGTCTCTTCAACAAGGTACCAGTGGATTCCTGACAGTCTATAACACCAATTATGAGTGAATGCCTTCAGGGGAAGAAAGGAAGGGAAGAAAAACAGTGAAATAATGAAAATGAAATTTAGATGTCACTCATGTCAGTGTCAAAATGTTTGCTTCATGAAGAAGAGAAATTGTACTAATAACCTAATTGCTATAAAATAACTTAAAGTGAACATTTTACAAAATATAGATATTAATACCCTAACCAATTATACTTACTCCCTGCTGTTGCACAGTGGAATATGGTCCCTGACCCTGTCACATATTTCTGAACCCATAATTAAATGTGCAGTAATATTTAGACAGAGAGAGCAGTAATCCTCACTGACATTGACAGCTCATTGCCCAGAAGGTTATAATTCCCAGGTTTTATTTGAATTAGATTCATGTGCTTCCCACTTGATTGTCTTTGGAAACTTTATCCACAGTGATGAAGTGTTTTGAGAGGTTGGTGAAGAAACATATCAACTCCTGCCTGAGAAGCCATTTGGATTCAGTCCAATTTGCTTATTGGAGCAAAAGGTCTTCAACAGATGGTATCTCTTTGGCTCTTCACTCAACCCAGGAACGACTGGACAGCTAAGATGCATACATCAGGATGCTCTTTATCAATGCAGCTCAGATTCAATACCAGCATCCTCTCAAAACTAAGCAAAAAGCTCCAAGACCAGGCCTCACTACCTCCTTGTACAATTGGATCCTTGATTTCCTCACTTGCAAATCCCAGTCATTTCAGATTGGCAACAACATCTCCTCCACGATATCCCTCAGCACAGGTGCAGCACAAGGCTGCGTCCTTAGCTCTCTTCTCTACTCGCTTTACACTTGAGACTGTGTGGCTAAGTACAACTCATGTTTGCTGATGGCACCACTGTCGTAGGCTGATCAATGGAGGTGACGAGTCAACATGTAGGAGGGAGACTGAAAAACTGTCTGAGCGGTGCCAAAACAACAACCTCTTATTCAATGTCAGCAAGACCGAGGAGCTGACTATTGACTTCAGGGGAAGGAAATCAGAGGGCCACGTGCCAGTCCTCATTGGAGGATCAGAGGTGGAGAGGGTCAGCGACTTTAAATTCCTCGGTGCTATTGTATTGGAGGACCTCTTTCTGGGCCTGCTATATAAGTGTAAGTTCGAAGAAAGCAAGGCAGTGCCTCTACTTCCTTAGGAGTTTGAGAAGATTCAGCATGACAACTAAAAAACTGGCAAACCTCTATCGATGTGTAGTGGAGGGTATATTGACTGGTTTTATCACAGCCTGGTATGGAAATATCAATATCGTTGAATGGAAAATCCTACAAAAAGTAATGGATACAGCTTAGTCCATCATGGGTGAAGCCTTCCCTATCACTGAGCACATCTATAAAACAGGAAACACTGTCACAGGAAAGTAACATCCGTCAGGTTCAGGAAGAGTTATTACCCTTCAACCATCAGCCACTTGAACCAAAGGTGATAACTTCATTCATCTTCACTTGCCCGATCACTGAAGTGTTCCCTCGACCTATGGACTCACTTTCAAGGACTCGTCATCTCATGTTCTCAATAGTTATTGCTTATTTATTTATTATTATTACTTCTCTCATTTTGTATTTGCACAGTTTTATGGATTTTTTAAGTACACCTGCACAGAAATGAATCTTAGGGTTGTATTTGATGACATAAATGTACTTTGATATCAGATATACTTTGAACTTAGAAAACCTATCAAAAGTTGTTGTAACGTTTCTGGGAATCAATCTCTTGCTGCAGGTTGCATTCCCTGATTTTCCAGTTCACACTGGCTTCTCACAGGTTAATGCATAATAATTAGAGCAATTTAACATAACAATAGGGTTTCCAGTGAATGGTTGCCTTCATGATTATGGATCGGTACACTAAAGTTATAGACTTCCAATAAATGATGACTTCTTTAACCAGTGAAACCCCTTTTTACTGGGTGTCTCTGGAAATATGGCTTGTTAGCCTCTCGCTAACAGCCACTGGACTCTGCGGCGAGAAACCCCCCTTTCTTCGGTTTCGTACATCTAGGGTGTATGGGACTTTGGTCCCGCCAATTCCATGAGGTCAAATGTCTTGCCCACCCAAACACCAGTTAGTGTGAATGCCGTGTGATTTACTATCCCCTGCAATCGCCCATCAGCAGGAAATAACAGATCGTACGCTGCATACAGTTATAAAGAAGTATATCTAGGAATATTAACTTAAACAGTTATTAAAGGAAGGAAAGAAAGAAAACTAAAAGGGCTCATTATAATTAAAACAGTCAGATGTGCACATAAGTTGAAGCTGATCTTAAAGTTGTCTGTAACTCACACTCTTGGACCTCAGTCTGCGCGAAGGCACACACCACCTTCGGAATATCATTTGAAATCCACCTTGAACAAACAGGTCTCCCAAGGGAGTATTGGTCCTTCCTCCTTGAAATCATTCATCTGCACAAAGCACCTTGTGCTACAGGGACAGGTCCTTAGCCATCTTCCCTCCTGTCTTCTTCCAGCTCATGCCAAAAAGATGTCGATACCCACCAGTGTCCATCACAAAACCTCTCCTCCCAGCGTTCTCTAGAACCTTCTCGCAATTCCATCATCCTGACTGACTGACACCACATTCCAAAGTTGAACAACAAAGCCTTTTAACTCAGCTCAAACCCAAACAGGCTGAAAGCAGAACAGACTGCTCTTACAGAATTGCTAAAATGAAATACCTACAGCATAGCAGTAAAAATCTTAGCCAGGGCGTTACACAAGTCTTAAGGTTAGTTTAACTTCATACAAAACAAAACTCACCCTTTATGTTACATATAACTAGTTATATTATGTGAAAATTTTGTGTTTGAAATCAGGAATAGTTGAAAATATTATTGGTGTTGATACATATAGTGTTGTGACTTCCTTGTCCATAAAAAGGAGAGGGACAGAAAGTAGGGAACTACAGGTCAGTCAATTTAACAACAACAGTAGTATTGGCAAGATGTCAATAATCAAAATGGAAATATCTAAAGATTTAGGAAAGCCTAATATAATTGAACCCAGTCAACATGGTTTTATGAAAGTTAAAACATATTTGGCAAATTTACTTAAATTACTTGAGGATGTTACAGAAAACTTTTTTTAGAGGGAAACATACAGTGTTTTTAAAAAGTTATTTTCAAAGGGTACTTGACAAAGTCCCACAAAAGAGGTTGGTGCACAGATTAGAAGCTCATGGTATGGGAAAATCATGTTAGAATGGATTGAAAATTAACTGTCTCATAGGAAACAGAGAGTTGGAATAACTGGGTCCTTTTCAGACTGGAAGGAGGTAACTTGAAGAGTATTGCAGGAATTAGTTACTAATCTATGATTGTTCACTATATACATCAATGGTCTGGATGAAGGAACAATATGTAAAATTTCCAAATTTACTGATACTACAAAAATAGGTGGAAAGTCATGTTGTGATAAGGATACTATGATTCCACAATGGGATATAAATTTGGATTTAGATTTCCGTTCCTTTCATATCAGATAACGTTATCAGTATATCCTTTCATATCCGATAATGTTATCAGTATACAATCAGAATCAGGTTTATTATCACTGGCATGTGATGTGAAATTTGTTAACTTAACAGCAGCAGTTCAATGCAATACATAATGTAGAAAAAATATAATAAATGAAATAAAAACAATTATAATAAATAAGTAAATCAAGTATGTATATTGAATAGATTTTAAAAACGTGCAAAAGCAGAAAAACTGGCTATTAGAAAAGGTGAGGTAGTGTCGAAGGGTTCAATGTCCATTCAGGAATTAGATGGTAGAAGGGAAGAAGCCGTTCCCGAATCACTGAGTGTGTGCCTTCAGGCTTCTGTATCTCCTACCTGATGGCAACAGTGAGAAAATGGCATGCCCTGGGTGCTGGAGGTCCTTAATAATGGACACTGCCTTTCTGAGACACTGCTCTCTGAAGATGTCCTGGGTACTTTGTAGGCTAGTGCCCAAGATGGAGCTGACTAGATTTACAACCTTCTGCAACTTCTTTCAGTCCTGTGCAGTAACCCTTCCCCCGTACCAGACAGTGATGCAGCCTGTCAGAATGCTCTCCATGGTACATCTATAGAAGTTTTTGAGTGTATTTGTTAACATGCCAAATCTCTTCAAACTCCTAATGAAGTATAGCCGCTGTCTTGCCTTCTTTATAACTACATCATTATGTTGGGACCAGGTTAGATCCTCAGAGATCTTGACGCCCAGGAGCTTGAAACTGTTCACTCTCTCCACTTCTGATCCCTCTATGAGGATTGGTATGCATTCCTTCAGCTTACCCTTCCTGAAGTCCACAATCAGCTCTTTCATCTTACTGACATTGAGTGCCAGGTTATTGCTGTGGCACCACTTCACTAGTTGGCCCTGTATGCCCTGTTGTCATCACCTGAGATTCTACCAATAATGATTGTATTGTCAGCAAATGTATAGATGGTATTTGAGCTATGTCTAGCCACACAGTCATGTGTATTTGGAGAGTAGAGCAGTGGGCTAAGCACACACCCCTGAGATGTGCCAGTGAGGTGCACAGACATCCACGAAACAAGGGACCCCATAGACTGAATGATTGAACACTGAAGTCCTGAAATCCCCATCCCTCCCACCCTTCGCAGAAGCAGCAGCAATAATAATAAATTATTAAGTATCAACGACCCCACTCGTGACAACAGAAGCACCAAACCCCCCAACCCCAACCATGCGAGCAACAGCAAATGCCCCCAAAGAGACCTTGATCCAGAGTTCATCAAAACTACCGTCCATAACCCAGCATAGACAGGCTCTCTCTCCCTCCAGACAGAATGACTGGCATTTGGAGTTTAATGTAGGGAAATGTGATGTTACCTACTTCAGTAAGAGAAATCCAAAGGAAGATTATTATCTAAATGCAGAGATATTATAAATCCATGAAATACAGAGGAATACAGAGGAGTTAATCACAAAAAAGCTATAAGGTAGGTCCAATTGGTAGTTAAGAAAGCAAATGACATTCTGGCCTACCTTGCAAAGGGGCTGGAGTTTAATATAGTTCAAAGTTCAAAGTAAATTTATTATGAAAGTACAAATATGTCACCATATACTATACTGAGGTTCATTTTCTTGCAGGTATTCATAATCAATACAAAGAAACATAATAGACTTAATGAAAAACTTCACACATCAATGACAGACAAACAAACAACGTGCAAAAGACAACAAACTGACCCAATTCAAAAGAAAAAAAAACAAAAAGTATCTAAAACCTGAAATGAAGAGTCCTTGAAAGTGAGTCCTTGGGTTGTGGGAACATTTCACTGAGGGGACGAGTGAAGCTGAGTGAAGTTATCCCCACTGTTTCAGATTGAGGGATTGTAACTGAAGGGATAATAGTGTTTTATAGGGAGATATTGTTGTAATTATACAGCGTGCAGATGAGGCATCACCTGCAATACTGTGTACAGTTTTGGTCCCCTTACCTGAAACAAATGCATAATAATTGGAAGCAGTATGAAGGAAATTCATCTAATTTTTGGGATGAAAGGGTTGTCCTGCAAAGAGAGACTAAGTAGCTTTGGCTTGAATTCCTTGAAGACTAGAATAATGTGGGGTTTAACTGGGTAGACATTGGGAGGTTTTCACTAGTGGGAAGGTCTTATACAAGGAAATATAACTACAAGATAAGGAAGCAGTCATTTAAAACAGACATACATAGAAATTCCTTTTCACAGAGGGTAGTGGATCCCCACAATTCTCTGCCCCAGTGGTTGTTGGAAGCTGAAACATTAGAAATATTTAAAATATAGGTGGATAAATATATGACAGATCGAGGAAAAGAACGGTATGGAGAAATGGCACAGAGGGGAGTTGAGGCTAGCATAGATTAGCTATGTTCATATTAAATGGTGGTGCGGGCTTGAAGGGCCTGATGGCCAATTCCTGCTCCTATTTTCCATGGCACATGGAATATCTATGACACAGTTGCAATAAATAAACTTTGTGGTTTGTTACCTCTGTTGGCCATTAGAAGAGTTGCCTAGGAGACCAGAAGAAGCTTGATTCACTTTAAGAAGTGTCTAAAATAAGTTACAAATATTAATGTTAATTACTATGGTGGTAGATAGTGAGACATATATACAGAAAGATGTCAGAAAAGGGCCAGTAACATCATAAACGATCCCACCCACCCTGCTCATGGACTGTTTGTTCCACTCCCATCAGGGAGGAGGCTACATAGCATTCATGCTAGGATCTCCAGAGTCAAAGACAGTTACATTCTCCAAGCAGTAAGGTTGATTAACACCTCAACCACTAACCCACACCTCCATGCTCCCAATCCCTACTAATTTATTACTTCCTGTCAATCACTTGATGTACAGACTCTCCTATGCCTAATGTTACTTTATAGACATACAACCAGTCTATGTATATACGTAAACTATAATGTATTTACTATAATCATGTTCTCTATATTTTGTGCTTTTGTGTGTTGCGTTGGATTCGAAGTAACAATTATTTTGTTTGTCTTTACACTTGTGTACAGGAAATTACATTAAACAATCTCGAATTTTGAACCTTTATTTTTAAAAAAGTTACACATTTTTGAAGATTGGAAGTTGACAGGGGAAGAGCTGCAGAGTGAGAAGTCAAGTGACAGATCAAACACAGCCCAGGAAAGTATGAGGACACACTGGACACTTGATATGAAGAAGTGTAGTGTCAATCTCAATCAGTAGATCAAGCAACCTATCACAAGGCTGGCATGTGGGCAGTGTGTTTACAGTCATCTTCAAAGATTGGAATTTGACACCTCTTATTCTGTGGTGACAGTGTGTTCCCCAAAAAGAAAATGCGAAGGGTTTTGTGAATGAAGTTTATTAATTCAAATGGCAAAGATTTGATTCATTATGAATTGGGCTTGTCTAGCTTTGATCATGGTGGCTTTGGTGGGGAAATGGCAACATGATCGCGACTTGGATGAGAAATTATGATTGACGCTGAGAAAAGTTAAATTGAGATTTTCCCAAAACTTAGAAAAAGATTTCATAGAAACATAGAAAATAGGTGCAGGAGTAGGCCATTCGGCCCTTCGAGCCTGCACCGCCATTTATTATGATCATGGCTGATCATCCAACTCAGAACCCCGCCCCAGCCTTCCCTCCATACCCCCTGACCCCTGTAGCCACAAGGGCCATATCTAACTCCCTCTTAAACATAGCCAATGAACTGGCCTCAACAGTTTCCTGTGGCAGAGAATTCCACAGATTCGCCACTCTCTGTGTGAAGAAGTTTTTCCTAATCTCGGTCCTAAAAGGCTTCCCCTCTATCCTCAAACTGTGACCCCTCGTTCTGGACTTCCCCAACATCGGGATCAATCTTCCTGCATCTAGCCTGTCCAATCCCTTTAGGATCTTATACGTTTCAATCAGATCCCCCCTCAATCTTCTAAATTCCAACGAGTACAAGCCCAGTTCATCCAGTCTTTCTTCATATGAAAGTCCTGCCATCCCAGGAATCAATCTGGTGAACCTTCTTTGTACTCCCTCTATGGCAAAGATGTCTTTCCTCAGGTTAGGGGACCAAAACTGCACACAATAATTTCAGAACATAATTGCTGAATATGCCATGCTAGAACTTGAAAGACATGATTACTATGAATCTCTGAAAGCTGCACTTTAATCCAAGAAAAAAGCCAAAGCCAATTCTGACCATGGTTTCACAATTCTTGGAATAATGTTTGTCATGTGTGGTGAAGGTAATGCTTTAGGTCCTCAAACGTGAAAGATTCAGAGTTTAGGTGTCATTGCATCAACCCACTCAGGACTAAAGATACTACTGAAAGCCAATATGTGAACAAGAAAGAATTCCTTCACAACCCTGAGGTGGTGATAACAAGGTGGGATGTCTGAATACTCTGGCATTGTTAGCCAGGTATAAATGAAACAAATTGGAGATTAATGACTGGTGAAAGTAACAGGAATTTGTCTTAAAACTTTCTTTTTCTCTCTCTCCTTTTTCTCCCTCTGTCCCTCTCACTATACCATTTGCCCATCCTCTGGGCTTCCCCCCTCCCCCTTTTCTTTCTCCCTAGGCCTCCTGTCCCATGATCCTCTCGTATCCCTTTTGTCAATCAACTGTCCAGCTCTTGGCTCCATCCCTCCCCCTCCTGTCTTCTCCTATCATTTCGGATCTACCCCTCCCCCTCCCACTTTCAAATCCCTTACTAGCTCTTCTTTCAGTTAGTCCTGACGAAGGGTCTCAGCCCAAAAACGTTGACTGTACCTCTTCCTAGAGATGCTGCCTGGCCTGCTGCGTTCACCAACAACTTTTATGTGCGTTGCTTGAAATTCCAGCATCTGCAGATTTCCTCGTGTAGACATTACCTACTGTTACTCACCTTGAAAGAGTGTAGTTATCTCAAAAACCATATGATCATAGGAGCAGAACTAGGCTATTTGGCGTACCATCATTTCTTCATGGCTGATTCATTATCCCTCTCAATCCCGTTCTTCTGCCTTCTCCCAGTAACCTTTGATGCCCCTACTAAACAAGAGCATTTCAACCTCTGCTTTAAATATACCCAAATGCCATAGTCTCCATGAATTCCACAGATTTACCATCCTCTGGCTAAAGAAATTCCTCCTCATCTCTGTTCTAAAGGAACATCTTTCTATTCTGAGGCTGTGCCCTCTGGTCCTAGATTCCCTGATGACAGGAAACATCCTCTCGAAGTCTACTCTATCTAGTATAGGTTTTAGTAGGATACCCTCCTCATTCTTCTAAACTCCAGTGAGAACAGGTCCAGAGCAACCAAACACACCTCATACATTAATCCTTCCATTCCTGGAATCATTCTTGTGAACCTCCTCTGGACCCTCTCCAATGCCAGCACATCTTTTCTTAGATAAAGGGCCCAAAATTGATCACAATATTGTAAGTCCGGTTTCAATTGTTTAAATATTTAAAGTGATTTATATTAGTGACGTCGATAAACTGCCAGAACTCTTCAGTTTGAAGGGTGGTAAGGCTCTACCTAGCCTCAGCTCTGATCAAATTTTGTTAGACGTTTCAGGGTGAGATCTTTGTGGTAGTGAGCTAGGTTAATCATCATTAAGAGTTTTCAATATTCATTCTGTCCAACTCTGGGATTGAGGCACCCGAGGGTGATTAGATTCTTGTGTCCGAATACAATTAATTATGTTCTAGAGAGAAATGGAATCACAAAGTGAAAATGTTTTCTACAACATGAACATTGAAGCTCCAATTTAATTTTTGGTGCAGTTTGATTTGTTCAGGTTGCAATTTGCAGAAGAGCAGCTTCTGATATTACATTAGAAGTCTTTTCTGTAAATGGTTATTGCTGCGTTGTTTTGCTCAATCATCTTTGATAGGTTTCTAGTTAGAGTAATAGAACAATACAGCACAGACACAGGCCCTTCAGCTGAATAAGTTCATACTGACTATTGTGCCCACCTAGCTAGTCCCAATTTCCTGCATTCAGCCCATATCCCTCTATGGCTTGTCCCTCCATGTGCCTACCCAATTGCTTCTTAAATGTTGCCATTGTACCCGCCTCAACCACTTCCTCTGGCAGCTCATTGACCATCCTCTGCATGGAAAAGTTTCCTCCTCAGCCCCCTTTTAAATCTTTCCCCTCTCGCCCTAAATCTATGCCCCCTAGTTTCGGACTCGCCTACTCTGGGGAAAAGACTGCTAGCAGTTAAGAAATGTAATGGGTATACGAATGATTCTCTCTGTCTCCTGATGAATCCTGGTGTGACACCTGGAAAATCAGGGAGGCCAATTACACCTTTTGTGCTCGGGTGTTTGGGATAGGAATAGGGTGTGGAGATTATGTAAACTAGTATAGAAATACTATTGTTGTGGCACTTATGTTTCTAATGCATGTTGCAGGTTGTGATTAAAGCTGCAGGATAGTGGTTAAAGGTGGGTTGTTAAAAGACCAGTAAAATGAGGCAAAGAGAGAGAGAGAGAAAACAGCTTTCATATTCCTTTAACGAGCCTCATTAACACATTGATCAGAATTTTATCAACATCTTATCCCCATGGCAACACTGACATCATCCTATAAAGTCTGTTCCCTTTGTCCTGTCCACTCCCACCTTTCTGCAATTTAAAACAACTGTATTTTTTTCGCTTTCTTGTTGAGGTCAAAACATTAACTCCCTGTTTCTCTTTCCAAGGATGCTTCCTGACCTGCTGAGTGTTTTCTGAGCAGTTTTTGTTTCAGCTTTTCAGCATCTGCATTTTTAAATTTCAAAGTTCCAAGTACATTTATTATCTAAGTATGTATACTATATACAACTTTGAGATTCATTTTCTTACAGGCAACCTCAGAACAAAGAAACCCAATAGAATCATTATAAAATATACCTGTCCTCTGTCTCCAGCCCTGACATCCTGACCTTTTCAATTTGGCTCGGTGCTTAAATTGGACAACTAGCAGGTTGTTCCTCACTCACGGACATGGAACTCGCCGCCTCGATACAGCCTGCACTTGACATTCCCAGTCTAGTACTTATATGACTTTCAAATGGCTAGTCGTTATTTTGCTGGAGCCTTTGCTGGATTTGTATGAATTAGAGCAAATAATTGGGACTACTTCACAAAAATCTGACTATATCATATATTAAACAGCTAAAAATAGCATGCCCTTGTTAATAAAGAACAATCAAGTAAAGATTGTTCTCTTTTGCCTAATTTTAAACAATAAAGTAATTTATTCTGTTTGCTTGGAAATTCCAAAGGGATCCTCTGCCTTGAATTTTGTGACAGGGCATTCCAGATGATCGTCATTGGGTACCTTTCTCCCCTTAACGCAAGCTCTAAATAAGTGAAAGAAGAAATTAAAATTATCTTGATAATGTTTATCATCAGATTTAATGTCAAATGGTTTAAATTTGGATACACCCACACCCATAACTGGATGAAAATGAGGAGTTTCGTGCAGTGAGGTTGAAGGAGCAGTATGCAATGTGCATCGTACAGTGGTGGAACTTGCTTGTTTTTTGCTCAGCTGCTGCAAGTAAATACAAAAATATCGGTTCTGTTAAGGGAAGATGATACCTGACACCAAAGGCACAAGGAGATTGCTACAGTGTAAGCATTACACAGCAGCAAATGAAAATATCTGTGTGTACACCAAATATCAAATTTTGTTTTAATTGGCTGAGATGGAATCTCATTAGTAAACAAGACGTTGCCTGGAATTTGCATAGCAAGGGCATGCTGAAATACGAACCACCTCAATAAAGTTGTTCAAATATGAAGCCATAAATTATTAGATTGTTAATTCCAGGCTGAATATCTAGTTTGTTCGGCAAATCTCACCATAGTAGCTGGGGAACATAAATACAGTTAAATAAATCTGGATTTAAATACAGGATTTGTAATGGTAATCACAAAAAACAACTGATTGTTGGGAGGAACTATTTAGTTCAGTAATGGCCTTTAGGGAGGGAAATTATTCATTTCCATTTGGCATGGCTTGTTTGTGACTCTTAACAAGCCTTTGAAATATTATTGTACGGAGTCTTTCTTTTGTTACATTTAAAATGGCGACTTTGTTATGTTAATCTGGGGAATGCGGCTTTGTTGTGCTTTAACGCTGAAGAGAGTTTGTGCTAACAGTTGTTTTACTTTAAAATGAGACAACAGGATTCTATTAGCCAATGGGTGGTTATGTATCGTTTTGTTTTCGGATACCATGCTGTATGATATGACTGTGGACTGAGTTTTGGCGGGGAGTCGGAGGAGAGACGAGGAAGACCGCGGACGTGTGGAGAGGCTCCGGTCGATCACTCAGGGTGGTCCCGAGCCGTGTCGACGGAATTCGGGTGGTCGTCTGAAGTCGAATTGAGCTCCAATGTAGCGCGCAAAGAACTTGGACTTTGATAAGTGTTGGCGCCTTTTTTTTCATTACTTTCCTCTCTGTATCAAATGTATATTAATGTCATAGAATTAGTAATATCTATAAAGTGTATTTGTTAAAATTTACTGGGTGTGCTGGCTGATGATTGATGTTTGTGATTGATTCGGGCGGCGACCGACCCTGTGGGGAGGGTTGAGGCGGGTGCTGGGCTGGATTTCCCCGAGACATACACGAGCCAATATAACTGAACGTTACAAGTGGGGGCTACCGTCCTGGATTTGGCTTTTTCGGGAAAGTTGTACTTGTCGTTGTGGTAAGTGGTGTGAAGATGGATCGAGATAAGATTGTAAGTTGGTGTGAATTGGAGGAGGTACCGGTGAATCATGCATGTGTGGTAAGCAGGGTCGATTATCGCATTCCGGCAGAGGTACTGGTGCGAGGGTTGAGTTTGATTAAAGGTATCGGGCAGGTAGAACTTGTAGCTAGAAGGGGTGGGAAAGAACTGGAGGCTAGCTGGATGTTGGTGCGGACGAGTGCCGACGTCATGACTTTGGAACTACCAGCGACAGTCCATGGGGGAGGGGGAGGCGGGGCCGTGGGGTCTCCACACTCTCCCCGAGGACGCAAGTGAGGTGGTGCCGGAGGAGGAGGAGCTAGATGAAGCCCAAAGGGAGGTGCCAGTAACCAGGGGTGGAGGTGTGGAGTGGGAAGGTTTGGCCAGGCCTGGCCCCCATGGGCGGGATGAGACTGCCAAGTTAACGGCTGCCATTACCTCTCTGGCGAGAAGGGTTGAGGGGCCCCGCCCAAAGCTGAGAATTTTCTCGGGAGCCAAGCCCACCCCAGAAGGGGAGGATGACTATGATACCTGGGTTGAAGATACATCCCAATTGTTAGAGGTGTGGCCAGTTTCGGATGAGGAAAAGAGACAGCGATTGGTGGAAAGCTTAAGGGGCGGGGCGGCCCGGGTGGTCCGCGATCTGAGAGCGGCATGCCCCTTGGCTTCCCTATCGGAGTGTTTGGACGCTTTGGAGGAAGTGTTTGGACTGTCAGGGGATCCCTGGCGGCATTTAGCGGAGTTTCAACGAATGGGGCAGAGGGGAAAAGCTCTCAGACTATGCTTTCAGGCTGGAAGGAAAGCTTACGGGGTTGCTGCGACGAGCGGTAGTGAAGGAGGACGAAGTGGCGGAGTTAAGGATGAGCCAGACATATAGCGGTTCCCGGGAGGATGACAGAGTGGCTTGGAGTGTACGGCAGTCATTTAAGCAGAGCCCCCCTCCATCATTCGGACAGCTGATCCGAGAGGTACGGGCCGAGGAGTGTGCTTTAGGCCGACCAGGGGGCTCGGACCCTCAGGGACGGTCTTCAGTGGTTCGGGAGGTGGTAGTCGGGGTGAGACCAGAGAAATCCAAGGGGTCTCCGGGGGGCCGTATCGGGAGGAGAGAGGCGGCGAGTAGTGGGTGCTATAACTGTGGGAGAGAGGGGCATTTCCGGCGGGAATGTGAGTGGCTGAGGGCGTGCTACCGCTGTGGGGAAGCTGGCCACTTGCGGAAGGATTGTGAGAGACGAGATGCGCCGAGGGGGTAGGGCCCCCGGGCCACTAAGAAGGGAGAGGTGTCGGGAAACTTAGGAGAGGCTCAGTGAGGGAACAGACTGGAGTCTCGGGAGGAACACGTTCCCAGAAAACCGCTATGGAACCCCAGAAAGAACAAGCCCAAATTCCTGATGGACTGGTGGGACCCCGTTCCAGCGTGTCCCTACGGATAGAGGGAATCTTTGCGAAATCCATCCTTGACACCGGGTCGCAGGTTACCTTACTGTACTGGTCGTTCTACAACAAATATCTGAAACATTTGGCAGTCACTCCGTTTAAAGCATTGGAGATTTGGGGCATAAGTGATGGTGATTACCCGTACGATGGATACTTGTCAGTGAGATTGGAATTTTCGGAGGGAGGTGTGGGAGTATTGGAAGCCTTTGAGACTCTGGTGTTGGTTTGTCTGGACCCGTGGTGACCGGTGGTGCTGCCCTGTTGGTGGGGACTAACTCCCCTCTGGTGCGACGGCTCTTGGGAGCCTGTAAGAAGAAGTGGGGGGGGGAGAACTTTTTGGAGACCCTCTCGGTACACCCCGTGTTCCGAGCGGTGTACGAAGGAGTGAGTGACCCCCCAGGGGCTGGATCCTGAGTGCAAATGAGGGACGGTGTGGTGCACTCAGGTGAGGCCTAAGGTGATACGGCCAGGGGAGGTAGCATTAGTGATGGGGACCCCCAGATTCCCCGGATTACCACCGGGCGAGGCCCTGCTAGTAGACGCCCCCGACGACCTGGAAAGTGAATCCTGGTTCCCGGTTGGGGCGCTAGTGAGACCTGAATTGCAGAGGCCCTCAGCTGTACAGGCACGGCGGATGGGGGTGATGGTAAGGAACATAACGGAGAGGGAGGTCACCTTTAAGCGCGGGATGCCCATCCCGCACTTGTTCCCGGTGATGGTGATGTCCAGCGCCCCCGTGAAGCCCACTGGAGGGAAAGTATTGGGAAACGGGGGGCGGCTGACCGAGGAGGCCTTTAAATTTGAAAACTCCCCTGTACCGCTGGCGTATAAGAGCAGGTTGGTGGAGAAGATGCTGAAGTTAGGGGGTGTCTTTTCCCAGGACGAATTTGATGTAGGGTGTTCCAAGAGCACTCGGCACACCATTCGGGTAACAAATGACACCCCGTTTAGGGAGAGGTCGCGGCGGTTGGCCCCAGCAGATGTGGAAGATGTGCGGCAGCACTTGCGGCACTTGAAGGATGCAGGGATTATTGTGGAGTCCCGAAGCCCCTATGCGTCCCCCATAGTGGTGGCAAGGAAGAAAAATGGGAAGGTACGCATGTGCGTGGACTATAGGACCCTGAACCGCCGCACTGTTCCTGACCAATATACGGTCCCGAGGGTGGAAGATGCCTTGGCCTGTCTGAGTGGTGCACAGTGGTTCAGTGTATTGGATTTGCGGAGTGGGTATTACCAGATTCCGATGAGCGAGACTGATAAGCAGAAGACAGCCTTTATCTGCCCCCTGGGGTTTTTCCAGTTCGAACGAATGCCCCAAGGCATCTCGGGGGCCCCAGCCACCTTTCAGCGGCTCATGGAGAGGACAGTGGGGTACATGAACCTGCTGGAGGTATTGGTGTACCTGGACGACCTGATAGTGTTTGGATCTACATTGGAGGATCATGAGGATCGGCTGCTGAAGGTGCTGAGTCGGCTGAAGAAGGAAGAATTAAAACTTTCCTTGGATAAATGTCAGTTCTGCAAGACGTCAGTCAGTTATGTTGGGCACATAATCTCGCGAAATGGAGTGGCCACCGATCCGGATAAGATAGCTGCAGTCACCACCTGGCCAAGACCTCAGAAGGTGAGTGCCTTACGCTCGTTTTTGGGGTTTTGCGGATATTACCGGCGGTTCGTGAAAGGATCTGTGAAAATGAGTTATCCATTGAACCGGCTGCTGTGTGGCTATCCACCTGTGGGGAGGAGGAGGAAGGGAGACCTAGGGCCGGAGGTAGGAGGATACTTGAACCTGGGAGAGCCTTTTGGATTGAGGTGGGATGCTCAATGTGAGGAGGCGTTCCAATCTCTAAAAAGGGTGCTGACACAGGCCCCAGTGTTGGCATTTGCTGATCCCCGGAAGCCGTACGTTCTACACACTGATGCCAGCCACGACGGTCTGGGGGCTGTCCTGTACCAGGAACAGGGAAACGGATTGAGGCCGGTAGCGTTTGTCAGTCGGAGTTTGTCGCCATCTGAGAGAAACTATCCCACTCACAAGCTGGAGTTCTTGGCATTGAAATGGGCGGTGGTGGACAAGTTGAGTGACTACCTATATGGGGCCCAGTTTGAGGTGAGAACTGATAACAACCCCCTCACTTATATCCTGACCTTGGCTAAGTTGGATGCTACTGGGCACCGGTGGTTAGCAGCCTTGTCTGCCTATGAGTTCGGCCTGAAGTACCGCCTGGGGAGTCAGAACATCGATGCAGATGCCCTGTCTCCTGGGGCGCACGACGAGTCGGGCATGGCCGAGGAGTGGAAGAGTGTCCCTGCCCAAGGAGTAAAGGCCATGTGTCAAGTTGGGAGCGATGAGGAAGTAGGAGCACAGACGGGAACGGATCGGGCAGTAGATCGATTGGGGGTTGATGATGATGTGCTACCCACCGTTTACTGTAATTTGACTGCTCTGAGGAACAGGCAGCTGCCGGAGTTGAGTCCCCAGGAAGTGGAGGCAGCTCAGCGTGATGACCCAAGCATTGGCACTATCTGGTACGTGGTTAGCCAGGGTGATATGGGGCAGGTGGAGAAGGCGAAACATGCCTCCGTTCCCCTACTACTGAAGGAGTGGCCCCGGTTGAAGCTGAAGAACCACGTCCTGTACCGGGTCACGTCGCCTCCGGACCACCCCCGGCGCTGGCAGCTGGTCATGCCTGAGAAGTATCGGAAGACTGGGCTCCAGGCTCTACGTGATGATTCCGGGCACTTAGGGGTAGAGAAGACCCATGGATTAGTCAAGGACCGGTTTTACTGGCCCCGGATGAGGGGGGAGGTGGAAGAATACTGTAAGACCTGTAGTCGTTGCGTCAGGAGGAAGACCTTGCCTACGCATGCGGCCCCGTTATCCCACTTGCAGAGTGCGGGACCCATGGACCTGGTGTGTATGGATTTCCTGTCTATTGAGCCGGACATCAGCAATACTGCGAATGTCTTGGTCCTCACGGATCACTACACTAGATATGCGCAGGCTTTTCCTACTAAGGATCAGAAGGCGACTACAGTGGCGAAGGTGTTATGGGAGAAGTACTTTGTTCATTATGGCCTTCCCCGGCGGATCCACAGTGATCAGGGACGGGACTTCGAGAGCAGGCTTATACATGAATTGCCGGATATGCTTGGGGTTGAAAAGTCCAGAACCACCCCCTATCACCCGCAGGGTGATCCTCAACCCGAGAGGTTTAACCGGACCCTGCTGGACATGCTCAGCACCTTGGAGATCAGACAGAAGAGTAAGTGGAGTCGGCACATCGGCCATTTGGTTCATTGTTACAATTGTACTCGCAATGATGCTACGGGGTACTCGCCCTACTATCTGATGTTCGGACGGGAAGCGAGGTTGCCCATTGATCTGTGTTTTGGGACTGAAGCGGGGGAAATACCTTCGAAGCCATGTCTGAAGTACGTGTCCGATATGAGGAGAGAGTTGAAAAGGGCGTACGAGTTGGCTGAGGCGGCAGCCACAAAGCAGAACCAGCGGAATAAAAGGAGGTATGATCAGAAGGTAACGTTCGTCCAGCTATTGCTGGGAGACCGAGTCCTTATCTGGAATTTAGGACTACAGGGTAAGCACAAGTTGGCGGACCGTTGGGCAGCCACCCCCTGTGTGGTGGAGAGTCAGATGCCGAATCTCCCGGTTTACCGGGTGAGACCTGAGGGCGGGCAGGGGCCTGTCAAGGTACTCCATCGGAACCACCTGTTGCCTCTGGGTCGAGAGGTGAAGATGGACCCAGAGCCCGAATGGGAGTTTACTCCTATTACGAGGACTCTGCGAGGGCGCGGGGCGCGGGAAGAGCCCACTGCGAAGAAAATGGGGCCGGTCCCCACCTCGAGAAGGGATACGTGATCGGAAGATGATGAGTCGGATGTGTGGTACCTGCTTCCGTTCGCTGATTCCCCGGTGCTAGGAGAAGAGACTCCTGGCCCTTCCATCACTGAGTCAGGGGAACCGAGGGAGGGTTTTGCAGAACCGCCTGTATTACAGCCGGGATTAGGGGAGGGTGTTGCAGAGCCGCCTGTATTACAGCCGGGATTGGGGGAGGGTGTTGCAGAGCCGCCTGTATTACAGCCGGGATTGGGGGAGGGTGTTGCAGAGCCGCCTGTATTACAGCCGGGACTGGGGGAGGGTGTTGCAGAGCCGACTGTATTACAGCCGGGATTGGGGGAGGGTGTTGCAGAGCCGCCTGTATTACAGCTGGGACTGGGGGAGGGTGTTGCAGAGCCGCTTGTATTACAGCCGGGATTGGGGGAGGAGAGGGTGGAGGCAGAACCTGAGCCAGAGGCCTCACAGGGGCAGAGGGATCCCGGTGAAGGGGAAGGTCCGACAGATAGGCCCGAGGGGTCAACTGGGGTGTCTGAACAGGGAGAGTCAGCAGAGGAAGTACAGAGGCCTCAGAGGAGTAGGCATCCCCCAGAAAGACTAACTTATATAGCGCCGGGAGAGCGGGGTGTGATCTCTACTGCCCTGCAAAGTTATGTCACTGCTTTATGCACCTGGGTTGGGTTTTGTGTTTTACAAGGAGCACTGGTGAACTCTGTTAACGTCATGAGGGCATGACTTTTTGTGGTGGGGGGAGAGTGTATGGGGTCTTTCTTTCGTTACATTTAAAATGGCGACTTTGTTATGTTAATCTGGGGAATGCGGCTTTGTTGTGCTTTAACGCTGAAGAGAGTTTGCGCTAACAGTTGTTTTACTTTAAAATGAGATAACAGGATTCTATTAGCCAATGGGTGGTTATGTATCGTTTTGTTTTCGGATACCATGCTGTATGATATGACTGTGGACTGAGTTTTGGCGGGGAGTCGGAGGAGAGACGAGGAAGACCGCGGACGTGTGGAGAGGCTCCGGTCGATCACTCAGGGTGGTCCCGAGCCGTGAGTCGATGGAATTCGGGTGGTCGTCTGGAGTCGAATTGAGCTCCAACGTAGCGCGCAAAGAACTTGGACTTTGATAAGTGTTGGCGCCTTTTTTTTCATTACTTTCCTCTCTGTATCAAATGTATATTAATGTCATAGAATTAGTAATATCTATAAAGTGTATTTGTTAAAATTTACTGGGTGTGCTGGCTGATGATTGATGTTTGTGATTGATTCGGGTGGCAACCGACCCTGTGGGGAGTGTTGAGGCGGATGCTGGGCTGGATTTCCCCGAGACATACACGAGCCAATATAACTGAACGTTACATTATAGGAGGAGCAATGAGGTTAAAAAAATCCCCACGGAACATGAGAGAAAAGACAAAACAGAAGAAGATACTGTCCCATAATGCAGGGAAATTGCAACAGTGCTGAAAGAAATCATTCAAGACCAATGCAGCTCTCTTTCTTTCCCTGTAGTTCAGTTATTTTCAATACTATGGCCATAATGTAATACAGCATAGAAACTTTCCCTTTGCCCCAACTCATCCTTGCTGCCCAAAATGCCATTCTGGACTTATTTGCCTGTGCTTGATGATCACTAAGTCCATCTTGGGTCCTCCCCACTGCTGAGCACATCTACACAGAGCACTGTTGCAGGAAAGCAGCATCCATCCATCATCAAGGACCCCCACCACCCAGGCCATGCTCTCTTCTCGCTGCTGCCATCAGGAAGGTTCAGGACACATACCACCATGTTCAGGAACAGTTATTATCGCCCAGCCATCAGGCTCTTGAACCACAGAGGATAACTTCACTCAATGTCATTCACCGCTACACTGAACTGATCTCTCTACCTTTGAACTCTCTTTCAAGGACTCTTCATCTCATGGTTTTGCTATTTACTGCTTATTTATTATTATTTTTTCTTTTGTATTTGCACAGTTTGTTGTTGTTTGCATACTGGTTGTTATCTGTTCTGTTGGGTGTGGTCCTTCATTGATTCTACTGTGTTTCTGAGATTTACTGGGTATACTTGCAAGAAAACAAATCACGGGGTTGAATATGGTGGCATATATATACTTTGATTTATAAATTTACTTTGAACTTTAAGTCCTCAGAGTTTTGGTTTGCTTTACTGGGGAGAAAGTGTGTGCAAAACTGACCTGGATTAAGAAGTTAAGTACAGGTCAGTATATTTTTTCGTTGTACTCTACCCTTATATTTTTAATTAACTTCCAGACGTTTATAGTGTTTTAAAGTCCAATTATATTCTTCATGTCTTTTATATAAGTTTTATTTTTATTTTTTAAAAATCTACTTTCCAGGGGGATTTAGAATAGTTCAAAGGCTTTTGACAGAGGCAAACTGCCGAAAGGCATAGCCATCCTGGGGAGGCGTCAGAATCTGTCCGTGCACCTGTTTGTTGTTCACAATCTGTACTGCTTCATGGGATAGCTGACCAGTTAAGGCCTCTAGCTCGTTTAGTCCCATGGCACAGCAAGAGGTAAACACAGCTGCAGGATGTGCATGGGGGCTAGGCCAAGCAGCAGACTACATTGAGCATGACCTGGACTCTTATTTTAAATTCTTTTAACACATTTTCACTTATTTTTCTCTTCTTGGAAACAAGCAATCTTAGTAGCCTTACCTGGTAACTGCAGTCCTTTATCACTGGAACCATTCTCATTAATCTTTTCTACATCCTCTCCGTGACCAGCATATCATTCACAAAGCTACCAGCATTCAACTCAGCACTACAACTGGGACCATGCAAATGTTTTATAAATTCAGAATAATTCTCTGTGTTCTAGGTAAATCAATATTGGGTGAAGGGTTGGACAAAAGAATTTGAGGGGTACAAGTGAACTTAAACAGGATGAAGGCTGGATGAAATAAATTATGGATTGTTTCAATCTATGAATTTTGTATTTTTGTAACTTGTTAGATTTAGCAACAGGAATTCTCTATTCTGCACATCCTGGCCCTTACTTCTTTATACTTCTAGAGTTAAAACAGATGAATTTATTTTCTCTTTTTAGAATGTTAGTGGTGAACTAATACAAATGAATATTTTAAATTGTACTGATTTTCAAATTTCCTCCAGATACATACATGTTCTAAATTTTCATGACTGAAAACACAGCAGTTGTTGAAGTCAAACAAAATGTAGATGAAAAAAAACACTGTAGTTTATATGATGTCAGACAAGTAAGATGTTTAGTTTTACTTTTAACAATAATTCAACCAAAACCCTATCTCAATTTAACATTTTTTTAAAAGTCATGCAGTGTTTTGTCTCCATCATGGGAAATCTTTGAAATTCATGATGACACATCATTCCTGAACCAAAGTCTAACCCAGATCTCTCTATTTTAGGACAATCTTGTGACATCCACTGTAGTAGGGTTATTTAATGTTCCCCTATTTAAGAGCAGCTGCCTAGAAAATGGAGCTATCTGTACGTGCTTTTCCTACACAAGCTGTACATGAAAACTATTTTCTCCATGTTAGATTGTGCTACTGATTGGCTCCAGGCTATGAGAAGCTATCGGAAAACTGGTCCAGGCATTTTTACATGTAGTTTGTCTTAGCATGGCTGATGTTTCTCTGGCATCAATTGCAAGTCTAATGACATCATAGATCATACAGGACAAGCTCTGCTCTATATCTGGCAAGAAGTGTTGCCTTTGGAGGAGACGTCAAGCTCTGTTGTTTACCCACACAGGGACAATGGGTATATGGTGCAGGGTTTGGAAATGAAATGACAATTAAAGTGTCTGCATGTGACCTTACAACACAGCAGCTCACTGCCTGCACTGCCTGAATATTTCACCATGCTCAGTAGAGAGTTAGTATGACAAATTACTAATATAGAGTTAAAATAGAGTTTACTCCAGGCTGATTACATTTATTCTGTTAAGTCATGATGACCAATGTATGTACCAGGTTTATATTCACACTTTGAGGACGTGGCTTAGATGACTAATAATGTAAGATGTTTTATACTTGTATTACAAAATTATTGTTCGTGTTTAATTGTTGACACTATTGGTAATTACATAAATATAGCTCTAAGACCTTATCGCAGTATTGTATTTGTCAACGTGGAGCGGAGAGCGAGTTTGTATATCTGGAGAGAGCAAAGGATGTTGGGAATGGTGAGGGTGGAGTGCTGAGACAGGGGTGTGGGACAGGTGGTAGAGGAGAAGTACCAGGAGTGGGGGTTTCACAGATGCAGACACACCCAGCTCTGAGACGTCAGGTAAGGTCATTTGGTTCCAAGCAATTGATTTATTGATCATTACAGAGTGTCCCTCTGGTGCTTCCTGCTCCTTCCATTCTCCCTTCCCCTTTCATCAACAATGATTCCCCTCTCCCCGGTCCCCTCCTTACTTTCAGTCCACAATGGAGACCCATATCAGAATCAGGTTTATCATCACTTACATATGTCATGAAAATTGTTTCTTTTTGTGGCAGCACCACAGTGCAATTGATAAAATTACTACAGTAATGTGCGAAAGTCTTAGGCACCCTAGCGATATATATGAGCCCAAGACTTTTGCACAGTACTGTATGTCAACAATTACTTGGAATTTTGACATTCACACATCTATATTCAATAGAAGCAACTATAACTGCAAATACTTTAATAAGTTCTCTGTGCCCTTGTGCTTTGAGTAATAAATATAGGCTGATATTTCATAGCTGGGCTGTACATGATCTTGAACTGTGGGAGGATATTATCACTGATGCTTTTGGGAGTGGAACTTCAGATTCAAGAAGGTGGCACGATAAAAATGCCTGAATAAATAAATTGTTACATGGATAAGCAATCATACTGTATGTCATTAAAATATACACTTATAAATAATAAACATAAGAGATTCCGCAGTTGCTGGAAATCCAGTGCAACATGCACAAAATGCTGGAGGAATTCAACAGGTCAGACAGGATCTGCGGAAGGGAATGACAGTCAACGTTTCATACCGAGATCTTCATCAGGATCAGAAAGGAAGGGGGAGTGACCCAGGATAGGAAGGTGGCGGAGGGGAAGGAGTACAAGCTGGCAGTTACTAGGTGAAACCAGATGAGGGGAAAGGAGGGTAGGTGGGAGGTGGTATGAAGTGAGAAGCTGGTGGAAGAGGTAAAGGACTGAAGAAGAACTCTGATGGGAAAGGAGAGTGGGTCATGGGAGAAGAATGAGAGCTCCTCTACATCAGTGAAACCTGATGTAGATTTGGGTACTGCTTCGTCGAGCATCTTCGCCCTGCCCACCACAAAAGGCATGTTTTCCTCGTGACCATCTATTCCCATTTTGACATGTCAGTCCGTGGCCCCCTCTACTGCCATGCTGAAGCTGGGTCGGAGGGGTAACACCTCATATTCCATATGGGTAGCCACCAACTTGATGGCAAGAACACCAGTTTCTCTAACTTCCTGTAATACCTTCCCCTCCCCTTCTCTCTTTTTCCATTTCCCATTCTAGCTTCCCTCTTCTCCCTTCTCTTCTCCTCACTGCCCATCACCTTCTTCTGTGTCCCTCCTCCTTCCTTTTCTCCCATGGTCCACTCCCCTCTCCTATCGGATTCCTCCTTCTTCAGCCCTTTACTTCTTCCACCTATCACCTCCCAGCTTCTCACTTCATCCCTCCTCCTCCACCCACCTATCTTTCCTCACACCTGGTTTTACCTATCACCAGCCAGCTTGTACTCCTTCCCCTACCCTCCTTCTTATTCTGGATTCTTCCCCCTTTCTTTCCAGTTCTGATGAAGGGTATCAACCCAAAACATCAACTCTTTATTCCTCTCTATAGACACTGCCCGACCTGCTGAGTATGTTGTGCATTTATGAATGAGTAAGTGATGTTAGTATTAAAGATGCAGCGTTATTTTTCAGTGTGCATGGGTGGTAAATGGAGAGCATCTATCTGAGATCCATGGGATGCAGAGAATACATTAGAGGCCGATAACATAAAGAAAAAGATAAAGGTAATATTTACTTGTCCTTTAAATAGATGATATTTGGATATCATTGGTTCTGTTGATGTCGCATGACTGCAATAATACTGCACTTTAGAACCAGAAAAATATAAGGAGTTTAGAATTGAAGTCTATAGAAGTAGCAGCAGTAGTGTGTACATGGACCATATACAGATTACAGAGGAGGAGATGGTTGCTGTCTTGAGGCAAATTAGGGTGGATAAATCCCCAGAGCCTGCCAAGGTGTTCCCTCAGACCCTGTCGGAGGCAAGTGCAGAAATTGCAGGGGCTCTAGCAGAGATACTTAAATCATCCTTAGTGACAGGTGAGTACCAGACAATTGGAGGATAGCTAATGTTGATCCCACGGTTTAGGGAAAGCTCTAAAAATAAACCAGGAAATTATAGGCTGGTGAGCCTGACATCAGTAGTGGGAAAGTTAATGGAAGGTATTCTAAGGGACTGGATATATGAGTATTTGGATAGATACGGGCTGATTAGGGATAGTCAGCATAGCTTTGTGCACGGTGGGTCACGTCTAACCAATCTTATAGAGTCTTTTGAGGAAGTTACCAGGAAAATTGATGAAGGCAAGGCAGTGAATGTCATCTACATGGCCTTTAATAAGGCATTTGACAAGGTCCTGTATGGGAGGTTGGTCAAGAAGTTTCAGCTGCATGGCATTCAAGATATGGTAGTAAATTAGATAAACACTGGCTTTGTGGGAAAAGCCAGAGAGTGAGAGTCCATGGTTGCCTTTCATACTGAAGGCCTGTGACTAGTGATTGGTGCTGGGTTGTTTGTCATCTATATCAATAACGTCTAAGGATGATCTTCACGAGGCATTTTCCCGCAACTGACAGAAGAGAGATGCCACAGTAATTATTGCTGTCTCTCTTATCTCCCTTGTTCTTGTAGATGGTCACGATTGATGTGCCTTTGAAGTCTTGTGGTAGTTTTGCAGCTCCCCACAACTTCGTGAACAGCTGGTGCAGGCCTGATGTCAGTGTGTGACCACCATACTGGTAGATCTCAGCTGTGAAACTATCAGGCCCTGGTGTCTTGTTGGGTTTTAGCTGTTTGATGGCTTTGATGATCTCGTGAAGGGTAAGTGGAGCATCTAGTTTGAACAGTATGGGTTGAGGGTGTACTCTGCCAGTGCTTCATCGGTGATGGTTCCTGGTCCGTTCAGCAGCTCGTGGAAGTGTTCTTGCCATCTTTTCATGTGCTCTGACTTCTCAGTGAGGATGGATGTACTGTCCTTGCTCAGGAGTTGTGAGGTGCCTTGTTTTGATGGAACATGCACAACCTTGATTGCTTCATAGAAGCTTCTTGAGTCATTACAGTCAGCGAAGACTCATGGCTCCTTGGCCTTGTTTGCGCACCACTGGTCTTTCATAGCTCTGAGCTGCCTCTGCAAAGTTGAGTTTGCACTCAAAAAGGAATGTTTTTTGGAACTTGAGCTTGGGTGTGGAAGAAGAGCCTGGTGTGCAGCTGCCTTAGCTCTTAGAAGCTCTTGCACAGATTGGTTGCTCTCATCAAACCAGTCCTGATGCTTGCGCTCAACTTTCCCCAAGGTGTCCTGGGCAGCACTGTAGACCATTTCTTTGAAGTTGTTCCAGTGCTCAGTAATATCATCTGGTGGATTCTCAACCAGTCTGCTAAAAGCAGTTTCCATAGAGGATTTCAGGGCATCAGCACACTCGTGATGTTTCAATTTGGTGGTGTTCAGTTTTTTGGGTGGTTTGGCAGCATTCAGTCTGTGTGGAGGGTTGATCGATAGACAGATCCGACCACACCATTTGATGATCAGTTGAGAACTCATTTCCACGCTTAACTCTGGTGATACGAACGTCAGAGATGTCCCGTTGTCCGGTGATGACATAGTCAATGAGATGCCAGCTTTTAAATCGTGGATGCATCCATGTGCATTTGAGCTTGTCTGGCAATCTGAGCAGTGTGTTGGTAATGCTTACTGTAGAATGCCTCCCTGACTTCACTGGGATTAGTCAGAGTTGGGGTGTAAACGTTAACTATGGTGAGGTGGCATTCTCCTTGCAAAGGTGTACACAAGGTCTGAATTTGGTCATTTACAGCAACAGGCAGGGTTGGTAGCTTTGCTGCGAGGCAGTTCATGATAGCCAAGCACACATTAGATTCTCTCTGTTCTTATTTGGGCCTGCCAGACCAGAAGAATGTGTACCCTCCTTTCTCTCCATAATGCGCGCCCTCTCCAGCGAGCCGGGACTTCTGGAGAGCCGCAATGTCCACTCTGTAGTCCTTGAGCACACGAGCAACAAGTGCAGTGCGTCTCTCTGGGTGATCTGAGTTAGCATTGTCCAACAGAGTTCTTATGTTCCATGAGGTGACGATCAAATTCTGCTTGTGATACTTACCGCTAGAGTTGGACGATCTGCCAGCCGTGGCAGACTGGCCAAGTTGGTGTGAGCGGGCTCTGTTTGAGCCACCTTTTCTGGGCCCTTCCCTAATTATAGGGTGAGCAGTGCCTCCCTAAACAGGGCTGCTCAGACTCAGAGGGTGCTGCCTCACCGGATCTTCGCTCTGTAATCCACGTGCGACCACTCTCCTCCTGCCGCCTACATGCAGACTTGTGACTACAGCCCCCAGCTGGTCAGGCCTACTACTTCACCACTTGTCTGTCTTCCTACAAATGAGGGCTGATGGCGGGCTCCTCAAGTTCCCAAGACTGAGAGCAAAAATAAAAGTCAGAGACTTTGTGGTGCATGAGCTACAGTTTGCTGATGACTGTGCACTGGTTGCCCACTCTCTCGAAGACTTACAGGAGATCACCAGTTGCTTTGCCAGTGCAGCCAAAAGCTTCGGACTGACAATCAGCCTGAAAAAGACAGAAGTTTTGTACCAACCGGCTCCTGGCTCAAGCTACGAAGAGCGATCTGTCCTCATTGATGATACTCGTCTCAATGCCATCAACAAGTTTTGCTACCTGGGCAGCATAATAGCATCCTCAGCTTCTCTGGATGTAGAGACTGAGTCAAGAACCAGAAAAGCCTGCTTTGCCTTTGGTCAGCTGAAAGATCGAGTTTGGTCACAGAACATCAGGTTGGCCACCAAGTGCAAGGTACACAGGGCTGTTGTCATATCAACCTTGTAATACGGATGTGAGACATGGTGCCCATATCAGAGACACTTACGCCAGCTTGACCAACTGCAGCAGCGTCACCTGCGTTCTCTGATGAAGATCACCTGGTGAGACAAGGTCTCCAATACCGAGGTCCTCTCTCGAGCCGGAATGCCAGCAGTTTCAACCTTGGTGATGTCAGCCCAACTGCACTGGGCAGGACATGTTGTCAGAATGCCTGACAGGAGACTGCCCAAGGACATATTGTACGGCCAACTGTCCAGTGGTACTCAAAAACGAGGAGGCCAGCGACTATGGTACAAGGACGTTCTGCACAGGAGCCTCAAGAAAGCTGACATTGACCCATCAACATGGGAGGATCTGGCTCAAGATCGCTCACAATGGATGGACGCCATCAGAAAAGGTGTGGACGCTGCTGAGAACAAGCTCAACAAGGCAACAGAGGAAAGGCACAGGAAGCGCCACAACAGAGCTTCTGCCCCTGTTGCCCCTCCAGGCCTCACCTGCCAAGTATGTGGCAAGCAGTGCCCGTCAAGGATCGGCCTGTACAGCCACTCCAGGACGCACATATCAAACCCCACTAACTGACTGAAAGGAACCACCATCATCCTATGGGATGGATAGCCAGGGAGAGACATCAATGACCCGGATAATAATGTGGTTAACTGGAACAGCAAATGTGCAGATCACACCAAGATTGGGGTGTAGTGTAGAGCAAGAAAGATTACTAGAGCTTGCACTTTGGTAGGACCAGCTAGGGTAGGTCTGATACAGTGAATGGTAGGACACTGAGGAGTGCAAGGATCTGGGAATACAGGTCCATCATTCATTGAAAGTGGTGTCACAGGTACTGTAGATCGGGTTGTAAAGAGAACTTTTGGCACATTGGTTTTCATACATCAAAGTATTGAGTACAGGAGATGGGATGTTATGTTGAAGTTGTATAAGACATTGATGAGGTCTAATTTGGAGTACAGTATGCAGTTTTGGTCACCTATCTACAGAAAAGATGTAAACCCTCCACCTGGCCCTCACCTACCTGGACAAAAAAGGCACGTATGTTCGAATGTTGTTCATAGACTTCAGTTCAGCATTCAACACAATCATTCCTCAGCACCTGACTGGAAAGCTGAAACTGCTGGGCCTGAACACCTCCCTCTGCAACTGGATCCTAGACTTCCTGACTGGGAGACCTCAGTCGGTCCAGATCCGGAGCAGCATCTCCAACACCATCACTCTGAGCACAGGGGCCCCCCAGGGCTCTGTGCTCAGTCCACTGCTGTTCACTCTGCTGACCCACGACTGTTCTGCAACACACAGCTCGAACCACATCATCAAGTTCGCCAATGACACGACCGTGGTGGGTCTCATCAGCAAGGACGATGAGTCAGCACACAGAGAGGGGGTGCTGCGGCTAACGGACTGGTGCAGAGCCAAGAACCTGTCTCTGAATGTGAACAAAACAAAAGAGATGGTTGTTGACTTCAGGAGAGCACAGAGCGACAACACTCTGCTGAACATTGATGGCTCCTCCGTTGAGATCGTTAGAAGCACCAAATTTCTTGGTTTTTTCACCTGGCGGAGAATCTCACCTGGTCCCTCAACACCAGCTCCATAGCTAAGAAAAGCCAGCAGCGTCTCTACTTTCTGCGAAGGCTGAGTAAAGTCCATCTCCCAACCCCATCCTCAGCACATTCTACAGAGGTTGTATTGAGAGCATCCTGAGCAGTTGCATCACGGCCTGGTTCGGGAATTGCACCATCTCGGATCGCAAGACCCTGCAGCGGATAGTGAGGTCAGCTGAGAAGATCATCGAGTCTCTCTTCCCACCATTACAGACATTTACACCACACGCTGCACCCATAAAGCCAATAGAATTGTGAAGGACCCCACGCACCCCTCATACAAACTCCTCTCCCTTCTGCCATCTGGCAAAAGGTACTGAAGCATTCGGGCTCTCACAACCAGAGTGTGCAACAGTTTCTTCCGCCAAGCCATCAGACTCCTTAATACCCAGAGTTTAGACCGACATCTACATCATTTATTATTATATTGTGATTTGTCCTCTACTGCGCCTATTGTCTTGTTTATTATTTATTATACTGCCCTGCACTGTTTTGTGCACTTTATGTAGTCCTGTGTAGGTCTGTAGTCTAGTGTAGTTTTTGTGTTGTCTTATGTAGTCTAGTGTAGCCTTGTGTTGTCTCACTTAGTCTAGTGTAGTTTTGTGTTGTTTCTAGCACAAGGGTCCTGGAGGAACGTTGTTTCATTTTTACTGTGTACTGTACCAGCAGTTTATGGTCAAAATGACAATAAGAAGCGACTTGACTTGATAAGGTTGTAAGAGTACATAGAAAATTTACAAGGATGTTGCTGTGACTGGAGGACCTGAGCTATAAGGAAAGATTGAACAGGTTGGGACTTTATTCCTGGGAATGTAGAAGATTGAGGGGAGATTTGATAGAGGTGTACAAAATTACAGGGGGTATCTAGGTAGGACCACAACGAGGGTTAGAGGTGAAATGTTTAAGGGGGAACATGAAGGGAAGGAAAGGTCATGAGAGTGGAATGAGCTGCCTGCATAAGTGGTGCATGCGAACTCGATTTCAACCTTCAAGAGAAGTTCGGATAGGTGCATGGTAGGGATATGGTCTGGTTGCAGTCAATGGGAGTAGGCAGTTTAAATGATTTGGCATGGACTAGATAGGCTGAAGGGACTGTTTATTGCTATAGCTTTCTATGACTCTATTGATGGCATAATTACCGTAAAGGATATGTACATAGTGGGCTGTTTAAATGGGGAGTTTGCAAAGGCTTGAACAAATGAGAAATAGGATTTAATGTAATGTTGCTGTAATGACAGAGTCCCAATAGAATTTGCAGAAGATTTATCTCCTACATTACATACGAAAGTGAAATAAGCATATCAATACATTAAAACTCTCATAATTGGATAAATCCATTTGCTTGGAGCATACCTTAAATTACGCGATATATATATGTATTCTTTTAATTTTATTGCTATAAATATGTTTTTTGTACAGATAACTAAAAATGTCTTTTCTCATAATTAATATTCTGTTCATATATAAAGCATCAATTTTCTTTAAGAATGAAGATATCACTCAATTTAGTTAAACTATAAACTCAATTTCTTATTAATGAAATTAAGCATAGTTGCAAATGAGAATGGCTCCTTGATGTTCTTCAGCAGCCATGTTTCTCCAGGCTGATCTCTGCATGAAAATGAGGTCAAAAGTTTACAATACACAAGCAGGAAAATTGAGTACTGGGTCCTTTGGTACTGCTGTGCTAATATGCTTAGAAAGGGTGCAATATTTTCAAACTGTACCACAATTATCCGTTGCATTAGTATTTTATCTTTTACCTTTCATCAGATAACAACGTAGAGCATCTATTGTTATTGACAGTTAAACCATTTCAGCTAATTCTAAAGTTAATAAGCTTCAGAAAAAGACAGCTGTCAGGCATGCTTCCGTTACTCCCTTAGAGGAAAATGAAGCTACGATCACGTATTTCAATAGTTTTTTCCTTATTTCTCAGCCAATTATCATTAATCACTGGCATCAATTAAATCATCCAGTAGCTATTTCTGATATTGTGGCCATGTAAAATAGCTCAAGAGGCATAAGGAAACTGTCATCTCCTGGCAATTAAACATTTTCATTTTGATCAATGTGTTGCAAGTGGTGCCAGGAGCAGAAGACTGAGGAGAAAATATTATTGCTATTGTTAATCTACCATAAAGACCTGGTTCACAATAATCATCAAAATGTAGATTTATGTACTAAATTATCCAAAACCAACTCAGAAGAATTTGGAGCTGCTATTGACAGTAAAAGTCTTTTGTGTAGCAGTGAACTGATGTTTTCCTTCTGCCTCGACTTCTCTCTATTTTTGTGCTGAATTTGTATTTAAAATAGTCAATCCTACATGTGACAAAATGTACAATAAGTGAGTATTGCCTTGCCTCCGGAGTAATCGTAAGATATCACTGGTTTTGAAGAGTTTCTGTCACATGTCAGATTGAAGCTTTAATGCTGATGATCAAGGAATGACACAGGATGAGAGATTCAGTACCTACCACGGAAACTGTGGACTGAAGTGTGCAATAAAAATCTAATTCATGAAATATTCTACTGTGATACAAAATTACCATGGTTTCTTTGTGAGTGTTTACACTTGGGACTGGAAATTTTTTCAACAGTATGACTATTACATGCAGTTTGGGAGTGAAATTTATCTGAAAGCTGATTGCTGAAGAAACTTCAATCATGAAAGAGCTTACCTTGTTCAAAGTTAGAGGGGAGATGGACCGCATAAGGATGCGAGGGGAATGAGTGGAGGCAAATGGAGGAAGGAGGATTGAAAATTGTAACAATTTCTACTCTTTCAGTCCAGATGAAGGGATTCAATCTGAAACATTGACTGTCCAATTAATTCCCTCCGCAAATGCTGTGCTGAGTTCTCCCAGCAATTTGCTTGTTGCTCTAGTTTAAATTGCTGTATGTCAATTGTCTTTTTACCTCATCTGTAGTTATTGCTTCTCACATCCATGACACAACTCTTCAGATTTTTTACTGCTTTCTCACACACTGCAGCCCTTAGTCTTCTAGTGATTATCCCAATCAATCCCCAGGGCTTCTCTTCCACTGCCCAGGGGATCCATCTAAGAATCTGCCTCAGAATTACTTTCACACTCCAATTCTTTCTCACCCCTGTCTCTTGCCTATCCCTATCTTCCTCCTTGGTCCTCTCCTGCCCCACTAATTTCTCCACCTGCTGCCTCACACATCTTGATGTGATACTGTGGACCAGAGGCCTTTGTGCATAATTGGAGTCCATGATCTTCTTCTGTGGTGCGAGGTTCTCTTGTACACTGTGACTATCAAAGGCCCAGAGTCTCCCACCACACTGAAGCTGGTAACCTGAAACAGCACTTCCATGTGTTTAAACTGATAGCGATGAATTCTTAGCCAGCTTGTAAGTATATTTTGATGCTTTTCTATGTAGAAAGAATTGCTAAACTTCAACATCCCAACTATGAATCTCTATAGTAAAAGGGCAGCATCTGCACCAATAACATCTGGCTGATAACTTCTTTATATTTTATATTTTTAAGATTTCATATTTTTTATATTAGGGAGCAATGCAGAGGAAAATTGCACCTATGTATCCACTAGAAATATGTCAAAGAGCTTTTTTCATAGTTTTGTAACTTAGTTTAGTTGTCTTAATGGACCAACGATCTGAGTTCCTCCAGCATTTTGTGTGTGTCGCTACAAAAAATTTGCTGCTTCACGCCCCATCTCTACATCTCACAATTTTTCTTTGTTTCTTTTGTAAAATTGCATCATTTCAAAGACAGGGATATTACAAATATTAACCCTAAATAATAATGATCAGTTAGGCCTAGAGAGAATCTACATTTACTGCGAAGTATCTCATTGGCTCAGTTCACAAGCATGTGAATTTACACAACTGCTACACATAGCAAGAGCAAAGACTTCTGTTTTGTTTGTTTCCATCGCCCTTATCACATTCCTGTTCACTGATTTGCAGATTTTATAGTTCCTTCTGGCCACCATAGATAAGTGAGAAGGAATATAAAATAAAAGCAGAGCTAAATCAGAAGGAATTATGGGTTCAATCAGAAATTGGAACATTCAATGTTATTCCGAATCTTTAAGTTATAGTCATAGTCATAGTCATAATCATAGTCATACTTTATTGATCCTGAGGGAAATTGGTTTTCGTTACAGTTGCACCATAAATAATTAAATAGTAATAAAACCATAAATAATTAAATAGTAATATGTAAATTATGCAAAGAAATAAGTCCAGGACCAGCCTATTGGCTCAGGGTGTCTGACCCTCCAAGGGAGGAGTTGTAAAGTTTGATGGCCACAGGCAGGAATGACTTCCTATGATGCTCAGTGTTATGATGATTAGAAAACCTGAATAGAATTTTATAAATGTAGCTCTATTCCCAAAGTTATGTTTTCTTAAGATAAAGATGGAGGCCATTGGAATCACTGAGTCACAAAGCAACCTCATTGATACAAGTCAAGTCAAGTCAAGTCACTTTTTATTGTCATTTCAACCATAACTGATGGTACAGAACATAGTAAAAATGAGACAGCATTTTCCAGGACCATGGTACTAGATGAAACAATACAAAAACTACACTGAACTACGTAAGAAAAAGCACAAAAATTACACTTGACTACAGACCTATCCAGGACTACATAAAGTGCACCAAACAGTGCAGGCACCACAGTAAATAATAATAAATAATAAACAAGACAGTCGGCACAGTAGAGGGCAGTAGGTTGTGTCAGTCCAGGCTCTGGGTATTGAGGAGTCTGATGGCTTGGGGGAAGAAACTGTTACATAGTCTGGTCGTGAGAGCCCAAATGCTTCGGTGCCTTTTCCCAGAAGGCAGGAAGAAGAAGAGTTTGTATGACAGGTGCGTGGGGTCCTTCATAATTCTGTTTGCTTTGCGGATGCAGCGTGTGGTGTAAATGTTGTGATGGCGGGAAGAGATTTACTTCCTAGGACATGTTTTCTCCTATGTGCCCATCAATTTCCCCCTGATTTTTCTATCATTCACTTGCACTGTCTGTAATAATTTACAGTAGCCAATCAACCTACCAATCAACATATTCATGCGTTGGAAAGCACCCAGAGGTGGGGTTATCCACACGGTCATAGGGAGAACGTGCAAACTGAAAGCAGACTGTACTGGAGGTCAGAATCAAACCCAGATCACTGAATTGTGAGGCAGCAGTATTATGGTGAAGCCCAATAATTGAACATAGAAACAGAAGTGGAAGGATTGATAGATTGTGCACATGGTAAATATTAAATTTCTACTGAAGATTTTACTCCGTAATATCATCTACAGTATATTATCATCATAAAACATAACTACAACCAGAAAAATATTTATTAAAATAATCATTACTCATCTTAAACAGAAAAAGGCTTCACACCAATTTTAGCTAGGTGACTTAAAATAAAAGGATAGCTCAGCTTTCAATAGCTCCTCATTAGAAGCTAACAGCCTCATTGTCATTGACCACGTCCTTGATTCTCTGCAGTAGTAAATCTGCTAGTGTGCAGATGTATTGAAATCTGGTTGATAAATGTGATGGTTCCTGTCATCACTACACAGCTTAGTGTTAGCTTTCTGATTGGAGAGCATGCCTGAAGAAGCTAGGATGAGCGAGTTAGGGCTTTTCACTTTGGAGCCAAGTAGGATGAGAGGTGACTTGATAGAGGTGTACAACATAATACAGGCCATAGATAGGGTGGACATCTAGAGACTATTTCCCAGCGTGGAAAATGCTGTTACAAAGGGGCATAATTTTAAGCTGATTGGAGGAAAGTGTAGGGGAGCATATCAGCTATAAGTTCTTTACCCAGAGAGTGGTGGGTCGCTGGAATGCACTGCCAGAATTGGTGGTGGAGGCAGATACATTATGGATGTTGAAGAGACTCGATAGGCACAGGGATGATAGAAAAATGCAGGGCTATGTGGGAGGGAAGGGTCAGATGATCTTAGTGTAGGCTAAATGGTCAGCATAACTTCGTGGCTAAAGGGCCCATATTGTGCTATCATGATCTCTGTTCATTTTATTGTCAAATTTCTTTTGAAAGTGTAATGTCTGAGTATCTCTCAAACTCTAACGACAGTAAATGAACGACATTAACAGATTGCTAGTGTTTGTGAAATTATTTTAGCTGGGATTTACCATTACTATACAAAAAATAATAAGGCAACTCGTGAAAGGGTAGGATGACTCAGAAGCCAATTTATGACTTATGCCAAAGGAGGTGGGTGATATATTAAATGAGTACTTTGCGTTGGTATTCACCAAGGAGAAGGTAATGGATAATTAACGAGATGGGATATGATGGCATTCTAGGACATGTTGATATCCAGAAGGTGGAACTGTGAAGAGCAATAGGATGGCTCAGTCATTGGGGTCTAATGGGACCTACCCAAGGTTATTGAGAGAAGGAAGAGAGGTTTCTGCAGCTTTGAGAGAAATCCTCTGAAGGCAAGGTCCCGGAAGATTGGAGGGGAGCCAGTTTTTTCCCTTTGTTCATGAAGAACAGCAGCAATAAACTAGGAAATTATAGGCTGGTATGCCTTACATCAGTGACAGAGAAATTATTGGATTATTGAGTGCAGTTCTGGCCATGGCGTTACAGGAAAGGTGTTAAGGTGGGGCAGGTTGGATTTGCACAAGACAGAAAGGTAGCATTTCAATTGGATTGAGACCAATATCCTTGAGGAGAAATAAAGGTTTTTTGTTATTGCTTTTTTTTGAATGTTTGATAGAAGGATGGAAAGCCAAGGGCAGTCAGGAAAGACAAGCAGAAGTGGAAATAAAAGTTGTGAGCAAGAGTGTAAACAGCAACAATGTTAGGCAATCATTAGGTTCATAAAATGGAAAATGTAAAGGTCAAATTTAAAGTATAATCCCTGAATGCATGTGCATTTACAATAAGGTAGACAAGTGAACAGCATGCATCATTGTAAATGGGTGTGATCTGATATGGTATCGAAGTGTGACCATTGCTGCCACTAAACATTCCAGGCTATTTTATACTTGAAGAGAGGCAAAAATACATGTTAGCTCTGCTATTTAAAGGGATGGCAGAGTACAGTGGGAAGGAAGGAACTCTGCTTAGGTGATCATGGTGAACCAATTTCCCCCGGGATCAATAAAGTATGACTATGACTATGGTGTTGAATTTGGATTGGTTCAGGTTTAGCTGAGAAAAATCGGGGGCAGGAAACATTGATGGAAACTTGTGCAGCGCATGATTCAGCAAAGCAACCTGCTATCAGGTGAGATCTTTGTCAACATGTCACTCACTTTCGCCCTTTGTACTTCCTGAAATGCATATTCTCCATCCCTTAAGAGTCACATATTGAAGCAGGATGAAGCAGAGGCAAGACTTATTTAATCGGTTTTACATTCTTGTCTGCCTTGGAACAGCATGGCCTCTTGGATTCTCCCAAAATCAGAAAGGAAGTATTAAAATACAGACACCCTGTTCCTAGAGCTTTCTTGGTCTGAGGGGATTCAGTTATCTAGATGTACCAAAGATCTCCTGCTGCAAGCTTCCTCAATACCAGCACTACAGCAAGAGGCATGTGGTCAGAAGTTCATTGCTTTGGTAAGCCACCTTCTAACATGGAAAAGAAGATAACTCAGTTGGCCAATCTGATGTATTTGTTATAATCCAGGACATATGGTGTGAGGAAAGAGAGTGGAAAACAAACTATACTACAATATGAAAAATTATTTTGAATAAACTTTATTGCAAGTCCATAATACATAACCATTGATTTTTCCTGAATAATGCAGCAAGGAAAGTTAGATTTTCAGTTACAATGGACATACAGGTTTTGCGACAAATATTTCATCATGTGTACTTTGGTTAATTGTTACCAGCATGAAGGAAACCTGGGAGATCATAAGATACCTTAGGTGTGTATAAAAGTTTCATATGACAAGCTGCCTTGTATTTTATTGCATTTACAGTGTCCCATTATTCAACAACAGTGTATTTTGAACAATAGGAGTACAATGCCAGAGAGAATAATACATGGAAGCACATTCTGGCCTTTCAATAGTATTTGAAAGTTATATTTTAAAAAGTGTTCTTTAGTAATCACCATCATTGTCACTAAACTGCAAAAAAAAAGGCTGCTCATACTTTATTTCTTTGCAAGAAGCTTGAATGGTTGAATCATCCCTATGTTTTAACGCCAAGCAATAGCAATAGCATAGTTTATTTTATAGCCTGGTATCTTTGAGCTGTCATGTAACCTGACATTTGCTAATCCTGCACTATTTGCTTAGACTGAAACTATCAGTTTCAAAACAGTCAATTACACAAACATATCTTGGCAAATTGAAGATTTTTTTCATAAAAACTATGAAGTATTTATACTATTACAATAAAAGATGCATATAAAACAGGCATAGGATGCTGTACATGCAAATGATTTGATTTTAGACAAATACAACTGAAGGGTAAATATTTGACCCTTGTGGCTATTGCTCCCAATAGGCTGTTATTGCTAGCGTCACGCTGGGTGACACTTTTTGTGACCGCGGATTCACAACTTTAACTGCTGGATGTTTTTAAAAGAATGCTATTTACAACATTATTTGAGTCTCGAGGTTATTGAGGTGGAATTTTAAGACTGCAGCCATGAAGTAAGTTTAAAACCCATCCCAGAGTTGTCAGCAAGTCCATAGATTCACAGGATTTCTTCTTAACGAAAGATCTTGATTCTTAAAATCATCACGTCAAGTCATGATTGCAATTGTGCTTTCCGTTGGGACTCCACCTAGGCCAGAAAAGAACTCCAGTGCCAGTCGAATGTGAATTGGAATGAAGACATATGCTGTATATAGAACCATTGCCACGATGATGAACAAAACTGAATTGAAAATTGTCTGTTCCCAGGGCTCCAGCACGTAACTACATGTGATAAGTAGGTATTGATAATATAGCCAGGCCAGGGTTTCCTTCAAGCCTTTCACATCCATCTCTCTCACTGTGTGGGGGGGATATTAACCTATACAAGTAAGAAAAGAATTCAGTTAGGATCAAGGGACAGAAATATAATGCTCACCAATGCTGCTTTAACTCTACACAATCATAAACTATTTCAGGATTACCCAAATACTCACTGGGAAAAATAAGCAAACCAAAAGTACAATGATGGCCTGATGTTTGAATGGAAAACAAAATGATGGAAATTATAAATGGTCGAAAAAATTGACTGTTTATTTATTTCCATAGACGCTGTCAGACCGGCTGAGTTCCTCCAACATTTTGCATGTGTTGCTGAAAATTATAGATCTATCAGCAATTTTGGAGAAAATCTTTTGAACTGATAATATTTCCATGGGAGAAACTAGACTTTTGAGGCCGAGGCTGGTGACCTGATAAGAAGAAGATAACATTATACGGGGCAGAGATAGGATAGATAATCAGAGTTCTTTTTTCAGGGTGGAAATGTCAAACATTAGAGGGCATAACTTTTGGGAAAGGGGAGGAAAGTTTAAAGGAGATCTACAAGGCAAGTTTTATTTTTACACGGGGAGTGGCAGTTACTTGGAACAAGCTGCCAGGGGAGGTGCAGAAAACAGCTATGGTAGCAACATCTAAGAGGCACATGAATGGCAGAAATTGGATGGATATACATCATGTACATGCAGATAGAATAATTTCAGTTCTGCATTATGGCCAGCACAGTTATGATGGGCTGGAAAGCCTGCTCCTCTGCTGCACTTTTCAATGTTCTATCTTCTAAAAGATAGTTCAAAGAGCAATTTTAGTAAGTAGCATTTCATTAACTTTGAAACAATTTCCAACTGCACTATACCCATTTCATAGAGCTATTGCACTCCGCATTTCGAATGTTAAATGCCAGTTGAGAACAGCCCAGTTCTACTAAATAAGATACACGCTGGAGGATTAAAGATCAATTGAGCTTATAAACAGCCACATCAAAGCATTCTATGTGGAAAGTAAAATTATTTTCCATTTAATAAACTAATGCAGTAAATATTGTATTTCACTTTATTCTGTAATATTTACATGCATTACTAGATCGACAGATTGTCTGCATCCTTCAACTAAAATGGGCAACAATACCAACTTGCAGGCTAAATTTCCACAAATAATACTAACTTTTAAACTACAGATCTTAAACTTTTCCTACCAAACATAGTCATAGTCATACTTTATTGATCCCAGGGGAAACTGGTTATCGTTACAGTTGCACCATAAATAATAAATAGTAATAGAACCATAAATAGTTAAATAGTAGTATGTAAATTATGCCAGTAAGTTATGAAATAAGTCCAGGACCAGCCTATTGGCTCAGGGTGTCTGACCCTCCAAGGGAGGAGTTGTAAAGTTTGATGGCCAAAGGCAGGAATGACTTCCTATGACGCTCTGTGTTGCATCTCGGTGGACTGAGTATCTGGCTGAATGTACTCCTGTGCCCATCCAGTACATTATGTAGTGGATGGAAGACATTGACCAAGATGGCATGCAACTTAGACAGCATCCTCTTTTCAGACACCACCGCGAGAGTCCAGTTCCATCCCCACAACTTCACTGGCCTTACGAATGAGTTTGTTGATTCTGTTGGTGTCTGCCACCCTCAGCCTGCTGCCCCAGCACACAACAGCAAACATGATAGCACTGGCCACCACAGACTCATAGAACATCCTCGGCATCGTCCGGCAGATGTTAAAGGACCTCAGTCTCCTCAGGAAATAGAGACGGCTCTGACCCTTCTTGTAGATAGCCTCAGTGTTCTTTGACCAGTCCATTTTATTGTCAATTTGTATCCCCAGGTATTTGCAATCCTCCACCATGTCCACACTGACCCCCTGGATGGAAACAGGGGTCACTGGTACCTTAGCTCTCCTCAGGTCTACCACCGGCTCCTTAGTCTTTTTCACATTAAGCTCAAACCAAGGAAATAATTTGAAAGACAAAAATTTGATTTTAATACTGTACTACATGATTTTCATACATTAGAAATCTTTTTGTTATACTTGTAATTTTATAACTTCATGACACTTTATAGTCTGAGGGCTAATCATTATAGATATTGACATTACCAGTCAATCAGCTATAACAACATGCCTAATCAGCAACAAAGCCCATGAATTTAAAATAACACTGGTCATAATTTCAGTTTCTTCCTGTTTGACTGATTGTCCTGTGTTGGCGGTAGTTCACTGGTGAACACTTAATCAGTGAAACACAAGTAGCAGGAATAGAAGCAAGTCATACAGCTGCAAGTTACTCCATCTTTCAATAAAACCAGAGCTGATCTACTGTAACCTCAACTTTCCCACTGTTCCCCAGAACCCTCGTTTCCCCACCATCTATCTCAACTATCTCAATGACCCATCCTTTAGAAATTCCTGGGATAGTGAACTCTAAAGAACCATAGCTCACAGAAACAGGAACTTTCCCTTCCACGTTAAATAACTGACCCGTTTTTTAAAAAAAAAACACGTTCGAGATTTCCACAGTAGAAAACTATTTTCCGCAATAGGAAAACATCCTGTTAGTATCCAGCTGATCAAGTCCACTCAATACTTTTATTCAAATAATTTACTCCTTGTAATTATTAGAAGCTGAAAGTAGTCCTATCTTTCCTCATAAGACTCAGGTTCAGAGTCATTTATCTGTTATGTATATCAAAACAATACAGCGAAATGCATCATTTGCGTTAACAACACAACCCAGGGATGTGCAGGGGATAGCACACAAGTGTCATCACACTTTCCTGTGCTAACATAGCATTGCCCATCCAACCATCTCAGAAGCAATTTCCAGTGAAGTGAACTCTTAAAACAAAGAGACTAATACTCCGATCAGTACTTCAACCATCATCCTGTACACTTTTAACAAGCTTTCCAAACTGTTATACTCTATTCCTTCACAGTGAAGAGCAGCATGGTACAGGCATTAATTACTGAAGAACTGCCACATATCAACCAACTTATGACAGTGGTTGTTGTTTTATCCATTCATATATAGTCTCATTTGAAATTTTGTATTTAGACATGAACTCCTATAGAGTGAGGTAACTTGAAATTAAGTCTATTTTCCTGTTTGGTATGTACATTTACAGTACTGTGCAGAAATCTTGGGCACACTAAATTATTATTTTTTTTTACATAAATGTTGTTTTAGATGGTTATTTTTTGTCTTCTGCATTAGTGTGCCAGTAGAAGAGGTGGTTTTAGAATTCCAAACATAACATTTTCCAAGAAGATTAAATGTTACAGAATTTGTATTTCATTAAAAGAAAGTAACATATTAAATAATAGACCACTTTTCAAATAAAAACTTTATTTGTGGGTAGATAACCCAGTGCATGATTAAACAAAGATTACAGACGCTAATGATCAATAAGTTGAATGAACTAAATTGATTAACTGAAACAGAAACGGGTGTACAAGGAATCACAAAAGGCAAAGGACAGCCAAACTAAAAGGTGAGGATGTGACAGATGTGACAGTTTAACCTTTAAATGATCAATATTTACACCATGGCAAGAGGGAGCATATCAACAGGTCACTAGGTGGTCATCTTGCATCAGCAATGTCTCTCCCAAGCAGAAATTCATGGCAAACAGGGGTTTTACAATGTGCTCGCCAAGCTCTTCTGAAGAACCACAAAGTGGGCAATGTTGAGGACCAGAAATGCAGTGGTCGCAGTAGAACCTGAGCGTAGCAGATGAGAGATACATCAAACTGACGTTCCTTCTAAATCAGAAGTCCAGCGCTGCTCTCAGCTCTGAACTCAGAAACCATTGGAACCCAAGTACACCCTCTACAGTCTGGAGACCCCTTGTCAGAAGTGGTCTTCATGGAAGAACTGCTGCCAAAAAGCCATTCTTCTGAAGTGGAAACAAAATCAAGAGACTCATCTACACACAAAAATACAAGGACTGAGGTGCAGAACAATGACAGCAAGTGCTCTGGGCAGACTGGTCAAAATTTGACATTTTTGGTTCAAGCAGGGGGCAGTTTGTCTGTAGAAGAACTGGACAGTGCTATATGGATGAGTGTCTGCAGCCAACAGTGAAGCACAGTAGAAGTACCCTGCAGGTCTGGGGCTGTATTTCTTCAAATGGAGTTGGTGATCTGGTCAGAAATAGTGGAATCCTCAATGCTGAGAAGTACAAGCAGATTCTCATCGATCACACAATGCCATCAGGGAGGTCTCTGATCTCTCCCAACTTCAGCAAAAAGGAGATCAAGGAATTCTGCAATACATGATATTGGCTTCCATAGAGCCCTGATCTCAATGTTATCGAGGCTGTCTGGGATTACCTGGAGAGACAGAAGCAAGCCAGACAGCCAAAGTCAGCAGAAGAACTGTGGCAAGTTCGCCAAGATGCTTGGAACAACCTACCAGCTGCTTAGAAACACAGAAAACCTACAGCACAATACAGGCCCTTTGGCCCACAAAGCTGTGCCGAACATGTCCTTACCTGAGAACTACCTAGGCTTACCCATAGCCCTCTATTTTTCTAAGCTCTATGTACCTACCCAGGAGTCTCTTAAAAGACCCTATCGTTTCCGCCTTCACCACCACCGCCGGCAGCCCATTCTACGCACTCACCACTCTCTGCGTAAAAACTTACACCTGACATCTCCTCTGTACCTACTTCCAAGCACCTTATAAAACTTTTCTTATAAAACTGCACAGCAATGTAACTAAGAGAACTGAAGCAGTTTTAAAGGCAAAAGGGTGGTCACATCAAATATTGATTTGATTTAGTTATTTTTACTGATTGCTACTCGATATAGTAATTTTTTGATATTCAGAAACTTCTCATTTCATTATTTTTGGAAGTATCTTTGCTCTACAGAATTTTTTTTACATGTGCTTAAGACTTTTGTACAGCACTGCACATTTCAGGATGTGTATTTAAATATTGCTATGACTACAGCATTGTGGAGTTCTGTTTTCAGACTGCAGCATAGTTGACTGGCTGTTGAAAGCAAAGCTCAAAAATGCAAGGGATCACAGCTGCTGGAAAAGAGGCTACCTGGGTGAATTGTAACACATTCCTCTACCTTGATAGATTATTGCCCATTATAAATGGCAGCTGGAATGATATTGCTCTTTAAAACTGCACATTTCACCTTGATTGTTCCAATGGGCAAGGATAGCTTGACTCCATTTCGCCGATTAATGCGTCCTTTAATCGCTAATTAAAGCATCGAGGAAGATTGAGACATTTGAAGCAAAAGCCAAAGGCGAGCGAGTTCAGCACCAAATTCCTTCCTTTTGATTGCTGCCGCAGGAGTCTCTGAGTGGTCTACTGCTGTGTGGCTTGCTGTGGCAGGCAGGTAGGCCTCTGCGTGCAGTGTGTCACTTCGCTGACGAAGGAAGATGTTACTGTGGTTCTGTGTTTATGGATTGAACTATTGCATTTATAGACTGTGGACTTGCTCAGATTGATGGTTGTAATATACTGTGTTTTTTGACCATTTCTTTCCATTTTGTTGTGTGTGGCGGTGGGGGGGGGGAAGATGGTTTGGGGGGGTGGCGTTCGATGTTTTTGTTCCATTTTGTGCAGGGAGAGGGAGATCTGGGGTATTGTTGACCAGGATGCCGTTTTTTTTTGCTGGGTGGGTTTGATGCTTCTGTCTGAATGACTTTCATGTTCCTTCTTTGTTTTGTGGTTATCTGGAGAAGATGGAGTTGTATATGGATACATAATGTACTTTGATAATAAATGAACCTTTTGATAGTTGTGTCCATTTACCAAAATGTTGTCACATGTAAAGCACAGATGTGTAAATATGATCTATAAAAGAAAATCAGAGCAGAAGTATAGCATATACATATCTCATGCCTGAGGGGCAGCACACTCAGCCCCCTCAAGCATGCACCAGCATTAATTATGATCACGGCTGATCAACCCTAGCCCTCAATGTCTCCTCTGTGCCAACTTACTATAGCTCTCCACCCCCGATCTTTCCAAAAATGATCTAGCTCCACTTTAAACAATTCTAGTGAACTACCCTCCACAATTCATTGCTATTAGGGAGGGAGTTCCAGGAATTTGACTCAGTGAGGGTAAAGGTATGGCAATATATTCCCACGTCAGGATGGTATGTGGCTTGGAGGGTGGTGGTGGTGAGGCAGAGAATTCCAGTGATTCACCACTCCCAGTGAGAAGAAATATCTATGTATATCTATTTTAAAAGATGGAATCTTTATCGAGAAACATATTCTCTCATTTGGGAGTCTCCCACCAGTGAGATCACCTCGACAACTACCATGTTAGCACTCAGAACTTATGTTTCAATAAGATCACGACTTATTCTTCTAAACTACAAAGCGTTTGTGTTACCCAAACTGCTTAGCCTTTATGGTAAAAATCTTCTCATTCCAGAGTTTGGTTTGGTGAATATCTTTTGGAGTCCTGCCAATGGAATAATATCCTTTCATTGTAAGGGGACCAGAACTGTGCACAGTACTCCAGGTGTGGCCTCAACATTACAGTATAACTGTAACAAAACTTCCTCATTTCTAAATGTGACACAGGGCAACATGGTAGTGCGATGGTTAGCATAATGCTATTACATTGCCAGTGTTCCAGGTTTAATTCCTCCCACTGTCTGTAAAGAGTTTGTACGTTCTACCCATGACTATCCATCTTGAATAATTAGCAGATTATTCTGATAATTTGTGTAAATCTAGCATGGCATTTAGCTAATTAATGATCTTGTAATAAATAGCTTTCTTTTATAGAGTGACAATAAAAAAATGAAACTATTGTCATGAATAACCCAAACATGAGAAATTCTGCAGATGCCGGAAATTTAAGCAACACACCTCCAACCTGATGGCATGAACGTTGACTTCTCAAACTTCCGCTAATGCCCCACCTCCCCCTCATACCCCATCTGTTATTTATTTATATACACACATTCTTTCTCTCTGTCCTTTTTCGCCCTCTGACTATACCCCTTGCCCATCCTTTGGGTTTTTCCCCCCCTTGCCCATCCTTTGGGTTTTTCCCCCCCTTCCCCTTTTCCTTCTCCCTGGGCCTCCTGTCCCATGATCCTTTCATATCCCTTTTGTCAATCAACTGTCCAGCTCTTGGCTCCATCCCTCCCCCTCCTGTCTTCTCCTATCATTTTAGATCTCTCCCTCCCCCTCCCACTTTCAAATCTCTTACTAGCTCTTCCTTCAGTTAGTCCTGCTGAAGGGTCTCGGCCCGAAACGTCAACTGTACCTCTTCCTAGAGATGTTACCTGGTCTGCTGCGTTCACCAGCAACTTTGACGTGTGTCATGAATAACCGCCCAGTTCACCAGAAGAAAAAAAGCCACTTTTACCCCGAATGGACTACTATGTAACTTCGGATCCACTAATGGAATTAACTCTTAAATGCACTCTGAAATTCCTGTTGGCAACTCACTTCAAAGGGTACAAAGGAATAGACAGTAACTCCAGGCTTTGTCAACAAAAGAGTAAGAACGGATTTTGTGCATGTTATGATGAATTCATATTTTATGACCAGCATCTTAGACGAGCTCGTATCTTATCCAGAAGTTTGTGTAAGTACGTGCATAGGTGGGATTTAGAGGGCTATGCTCCAGGTGTAGGTCGATGGGACTGGGCAGAATAATCATTCAGCACAGACTAGTTGGGCTGAATGGTCTGTTTTGTGCTGCAGGCCTCTATGAATCTAAGCCAAGAGAAATTAATGAAGCCAATTAGTGCATGGATATGCATTTCAGAAGCTTTAGTAGGCAGACAATGGATACAGGAGGTTCAGTTCAAGACTGAATAGGGTGCAGCAGTTTGTAAACAGTCTGCTTTAGGCTTAATTCAATGGCTAGACAAGACAGAATCAAAAATAAGGATTGGACTTTCTTGAAGATTGGTTGTATGTCAAAGACTATGAAAGTATATCTGCAGGGACACTAATGAAAGGGCACTTAATAAAAAAAATTGTAACTAAACCTTTTAGCCATGATAGACAGGGAAAAGAGAAGCTGATGAAATTTCCATCATTTGTAGACCATTGGGGTACAGTTAAATGCTACTGTGAAATTAAGAATTTCTCCTCTTTCTTCTTAATTTCACAGTTGCATTTAACTGTACCCCAAGGATCTACAAATGTTGTGGAGATTTATATAGTCACATGCCACTTTCAGCACTGTGACAGCTCAGTAACCTGGCTGGAGGTTCACATATAGGATTATGGACACAGAAAATAGCCATGATTTGGGAAAGAATTCAGAGTGGAAACGAGATAGGCAGTTTGTAATACAAAAGACCTGATGGTGGTGATAGTTGAAATCTGAAAGGGAGCAGGCCAATACCCTTATAAAAGGAAATACTTTTAGTGCTCTAGTGCTATTTTGAGGGATAGGATGAGTTTAGGGAGATGGTCAGTAGGAGAGGGGCAAAAAAAAAACAGGCAATGTTGCTTTTGGGGCAATTTTGCAAGTATGAGCAAGTGAGACAGCTTACCACTAGTGTCCTGCCAAACATGGCACCATTTTCAAACGTGCACCTCCAGAATGTATTATCTTTTGAATCTCTCTTGACAACTTCATAGCTGGCTGCTTTTGTTGTATGGTTTTGCTATACTCTCCCATTGTTTATGGCCTTTTTATGATTCAGATGCCTAAAACTGCAGGCAACACTATAACTGCAGACTGATAATCTGATTGCATTCATGCTTTTGTACTCAGTGCCTCCAAATAAAAAGGTCTTTCATTTTTTACCATTTTTTTCTATTCCATTTATAACTGTGGCGAAACCAAATTTCCCTCCGGATTAATAAAGTATATCTATCTATCTATCAATAGCACTCTGACTTCCAAAGATTTTTCAACATTCTCGCCCATTCTGCAAATTGAATCTGTCGCTTGAAGTCTTTTCAATCTGTAGCATAATTTACCACCCTTCTCAATAATATCAGTAAACATATTTGACATCTCCAGGCTCACTTATGTAAGTGCCCCTGGTGCAGATCCCTGGTCAAATGGTTCCAGCTTGAAGAACTACCTCTGTTGATTTGCATTCCTTACAACAATATGGGACAACCATTCAAGCCTCACTAAGTCAGACAAAATCTGAATGACTTTTTTTTACATAACATTGGTGGTCCTTGTTAAAAATCACTTCAGTCCTGAAATTGACCTTTGGCAAATGGCATGAGCCACAAATCAGACAAAGTGATTTGATTTTAGAAATTGGCATACGCTTCAGCCTTAATGAATACCGATTTCAGACCATTCTCCTGCTTCACTGGGCTTATACTGGTCTTCATTGCTTTTAGGAACATCAGATAGGAACACGAAACGGCATTACACCAATTTAAATATACAAGCAGTCGTCCGGAGCCGATTTAAGACCCCTTTGCGCACATTATGTGCATTTTCTCTTCCAGTCTGCAGCAGTTTCCAAGGGAAATGACAAGGTAAGATCTTGTATTTAAAAAAAACATGCTCGTCCTTTTGTCAATCAGGAAACTACGAGTCTGGCTCCGCCAGCTTCAGAACAGCACTGTAATATGTAACATGCTGCGGGCTACACTTCACCCTGCTGCAGTTCTCCCCTCCCTCTGCAGCATCTTTTGAAGCTTCCTTTGAACAGTGGGTCTCCACTCTCTTTTTCTCTTTCATCATTACCGCACCGGCTCTCTGTTCCCGTTTACTCACAATGTAGCTCCCCAGCTCCTCCCGTTCTCGCCCCTGCGTCCCCACTCCCTTTCTCGGCTACTGGTGCCGCTCCCACTCACCGCACTCCGCTATTGTCGCTGCTTTGGCTCGGCAGAAAATGCCAAAGCACACTTCCACCGTCTCTCCAATTTCCCCTTAACCACCACCCCTCCCCTAGGTTCGGGGATGTCCCCGCTTCGAGCCAAAAGGTACTCCAAATCCTGTGGGTACACATCTCCCCATCCCAGTCCCTCCTCCATACCGGAGCTCCAGCCAGCCATCCAGTCGGTCCCAGGCAGACGTACTCTCCCGACTGCAGCCCCGATCGATCACTCACTCCCTCCACGTGCACTGGTTCCGGTGGCGGGATGCTTCTGCACCGCGCAATTTAAAAGGCCTCTGCTTTCATGGGCGTATGGGACCTTTTAATATCAAATCCTGATTTATCCGGTATCGTCAGGTTTAACACTCATGCTCCAGGGCAAGATTTCAGGTGGCAGCAAGTTATTGATGTATGCTGCCGTTTCAGAACACCTCGACTCTCTGATCAGCTCTTTACAACAATGTGACTGTCCGACTTGTCAATGTTTACCGAGAAATAGAAGCACTTTGCCAAAATGATGTTAAAACAAAATGTTATTTACTTTAAAGAGAATATGTAAATAAAATTCTAAAATATTTTAATATAGAATGAAATCAAAGGCTGTTAACATAAACTCCTGGTTCAAATAATGCAGAAATGTTGCTCCCAATTAATGATACCCTTAAAAATCAAACTTTGTTCATTCATGGTCTTCTGTCTTTGGATACAATTATGGGATTAAGTGGGTTGTGATAGCCATGGGTTGTGAGAAAGCAGAGAGCAGTGAACAGCTGTTCTACCAAAGGAAGAGAATAATTTATTTTAGTGCCTCAAAGGCCAGTGCTCAGAGTAGTAATGTACAGTGGTTTGATCTACTGGATTTACATTTGTAACCTGGTGGGTTTCGGACTCCTAAATGAAGATGGAAGCCATTTTTCCACTGAGCTTGTATATCGAGGAGACCCAACATAGATTGGGAGACCCCTTCACCAAACACCTACGCTCATGCGCCAGCATGATCTCTCAGTAGCCACCCATTTCAATTCTACTTCCCATTCAGATTCCAACATGTCAGTCCGTGGCCTCCCCTACTGCCGTGATGAAGCCACACTCACCTTCACCATTCCCCATTCCTGCTTACGTGGTGCTGCTCCTTCCTTTTCCCTTTCTTCCATGGCCTCCTTTCAGATTACCCCTTCTCTAGCCCTTTATATCTTTCACCAATTGAATTCCCAGCTCTTTACTTCACCCGTCCTCCTACCTTGTGCTTCTTCCTCCCCTTGCCCACCTTCTTATTCTGACTTCACATCTCTTTCTTCCAGTCCTGAAGAAGGGTCTTGGCCCAAAACACTCACTATTTTCTCTTTTCCACGGATGCTATCTGGCCTGCTGAGTTCCTCCAGCATTTTGTGTGTATTACTATAATCAAATAATGGCACCTGATTTGAGTTCAGTGGGGAGTTACCCTGCTCGTGGAGTGTTTGTCTCACTCCTATCAGGAAAGAGGCTATGTAGCAGCCACGTTGGGAACACCAGACTTAAAGAACAGTTACTTTCCCCAAGTAGTGAGGCTGATCAGTACTTCCAACCACTATCCCACCTCTGCATATCACCATACTTTATCACTTATAATGTCCTGTCAGAGTTAACTTATTTACAGACATGTCTCTGCTTAGCATCACTTCATGGACCTACAATAAATCTGTGTATATAAGTTGTCCATTTAAAAACGCAAACACGAGGAATTCTGCAGATGCTGGAAATTCAAACAACACACATCAAAGTTGCTGGTGAACGCAGCAGGCCAGGCAACATCTCTAGGAAGAGGTACAGTCGATGTTTCGGGCTGAGACCCTTCATCAGGACCCTTTGTGAATCCTGACGAAGGGTCTTGGCCTGAAACGTCGACTGTACCTCTTCCTAGAGATGCTGCCTGGCCTGCTGCGTTCACCAGCAATTTTGTTGTGTGTTGCTATATAAGCTGTCTTATGTATTTACATTTATTGTGTTTTTTATTACGGTTTTCTTATTCTGTGTTTCTTTTTGTGCTGCATCAGATCAGCAGTAACCATTATTTTGCTTTGCTTTACACTTGTGTACTAGAAATAATGTTAAACAATTTTGAATCTTGAATCTTGAAGTACATAGTACTTCCGTATTATTATTTTGACTGTGTAATCTGTTCTGTTTCAACAGAGTTTTGGCAATGAAAACCCATTTCATGATCAACATTGATAAGTGGGAAATATCACAAATATTCTCTATCAATGATGTCTTTGTCAACTGGTAAACTTGCCAGGATAGCTTAACCTCACTCTCAAGGCATTTCTGAGGTGGATCTTAATCAATTTCACTTTGAAATGCATCGGACTATGCCAATCAGCTGGGAACTGACTCCTCAGTAAAAGATTCTGCATACAGCCCTGCTCAAAATAACTCTTGAGAACAAGCATTAAGAACAGAGAGAAAAAAAACAAGAAATACTCAGTGCATGGGAAACAGAGTTAATGTTTCGTCGTAAGTGTTCTGATGTTCCTTGACCTAAAATTTTAACTCTGTTTCACTTTCCACAATGAGTGTTTTCAACATTTTTACTTTTCTTTAACTTTTCATGTTCACTTCAAATTTTGCCTATTAAAAATGTTTTATATATAATTATGAGACATAACCAGGGTAGGTATACTTTTATCCCCCAAGAGGCGAAATGTTAACTAATGGAGGCCACAGGTTTAAGGTGAGGGAAGAAAGTCTTAAAGGAGATTTTAGAGGCAAGGCTCTTTCTACAGGGAGTGGTACATACTCAGAATGGGGGCAGCTGCAGCAAGATTTAAGATACACTTAGACAGGTTGAGAACTGAGGGATATGGGCCATTTGCAGGCAAATGGGGTAAGTTTAATTTGGCATCACGTTTAGTGCAAGCATGATGGGTTAAAGCATTGTACTTTATATGTACTTTCTATGTTCAGATTTCCGTAATTATTTCCAGTTTCTTTTGAGATCAGGCATCTGGTTAGATGCTGGTGATTAACACTCATGGTTTCATTTTGCAGGTGAGACAAAGCTTGCAAACAGTTGGAATAGCAGATTATTAGGAGGATATATATGCAGACTGGGGAAACACATAGCATATTTTACCATGCTATTTAAGTTGTAGGATGTTATGAAATGGAAAAAAAAATCTTAATGATACTTTGATCAAGAATATTGGCAATGAATATGTATACTTAGTTTTAGAACCATAGAAACTACAGCACAGAAACAGGCCTTTTGGCCCTTCTTGGCTGTGCCGAACCATTTTCTGCCTAGTCCCACTGACCTGCACACGGACCATATCCCTCCATACACCTCCCATCCATGTATCTGTCCAATTTATTCTTAAATGTTAAAAAAGAACCCGCATTTACCACCTCGTCTGGCAGCTCATTCCATACTCCCACCACTCTCTGTGTGAAGAAGCCCCCCACAATGTTCCCTTTAAACTTTTCCCCCCTCACCCTTAACCCATGTCCTCTGGTTTTTTTCTCCCCTTGCCTCAGTGGAAAAAGCCTGCTTGCATTCACTCTATCTATACCCATCATAATTTTATATACCTCTATCAAATCTTCCCTCATTCTTCTACGCTCCAGGGAATAAAGTCCTAACCTATTCAACCTTTCTCTGCAACTGAGTTTCTCAAGTCCCGGCAACATCCTTGTAAACCTTCTCTGCACTCTTTCAACATTATTTATATCCTTCCTGTAATTTGGTGACCAAAACTGAACACAATACTCCAGATTCGGCCTCACCAATGCCTTATACAACCTCATCATAACATTCCAGCTCTTATACTCAATACTTCGATTAATAAAGGCCAATGTGCCAAAAGCTCTCTTTACGACCCTATCTACCTGTGACGACACTTTTAGGGAATTTTGTATCTGTATTCCCAGATCCCTCTGTTCCACTGCACTCCTCAGTGCCTTACCATTAACCCTGTATGTTCTATGTTGGTTTGTCCTTCCAACGTGCAATACCTCACACTTGTCAGTATTAAACTCCATCTGCCATTTTTCAGCCCATTTTTCCAGATGATCCAAGTCCCTCTGCAGGCTCTGAAAACCTTCCTCACTGTCTACTACACCTCCAATCTTTGTATCATCAGCAAACTTGCTGATCCAATTTACCACATTATCATCCAGATCATTGATATAGAGGACAAATAACAATGGACCCAGCACTGATCCCTGTGGCACACCACTAGTCATAGGCCTCCACTCAGAGAAGCAATTCTCTACCACCACTCTCTGGCTTCTTCCATCGAGCCAATGTCTAATCCAATTTACCACCTCTCCACGTATACCTAGCGACTGAAATTTCCTAACTAACCTCCCAGGCGGGACCTTGTCAAAGGCCTTACTGAAGTCCATGTAGACAATATCCACTGCCTTCCCTTCATCCAATTTCCCGGTAACCTCCTTGAAAAACTCCAACAGATTGGTCAAACATGACCTACCACGCACAAAGTCATGTTATTCTAACAATTTCAATTTAATTGAAAATATACTTAGTGACCAAGCCAAGTCTGGGAACCTTTGTAGTTTGCAACTGCGACCTTTTACTTTTGCAGAATTGTTGCAATGAAATATAAAACAACACTCAACAAGAGCAACATAATCTTACATCAATTCAAATGGCAAACCATGATTCCTGTAACTGCATCAAAAATACAAGTCCATCAAGACCATTCTGTATTAGACTGTTACCATGGCCACCAAACTGGTATTTGTTCAGTAAACTTAATCCTGCTCTCAATTAAATAGGTGGTGCAGCAATGGGAATGAACTATTTTAACAATGCTAGCTAAGGTCTTACTGGAGAATCACGAAAGCTTTAGAGAGTTACTCAACAATGTGGAAAATTACCCTGTTTACAAAAAGAAGTACAAATTCAATCCAATTAATTGCCAAGCAATCAGTCCACTCTTAGTCATCAGTTTAGTGCTAGAAGGCATCTTCAACAATTATGAAAAGAGGAATTTAGTCACTGATGATCAAACCACTCATGGTCAGGACCACTCAGCTCTAGACCTCATTATATCCTTGATGAGCAAGCTGAACCCTGGGGTGAAGTGTGAATGAATGCACTTGATATTAAGGCAGTATTCCACCTCACAGGGAATCAATTATTTCCAGTAAAAGAAAAGACAATTGGTATGAAAACTCTCCAGTGGCTGGAGTCATTTCTTGTACAAGGAATCAGCTCAGAAACAGGGTTTGCTGTGGTGAGTGACGCTCGTCCTGACTTTCAAAGTCTTTCCTACATCTTCAATGCACAATAAGGAATGTGTCTGAATAACCTTCACTTGCCTGGCTGGACACTGAATATCAACACCATGCTGAGAAAAGCCCCCAGGCCACCACCCTAAGCATTCATTACCTATACAACCAGTGCACAGAGACCATCAAGATAACGTCTATACTTTTTAAAAATTATAGTGTTTACTTTTTTAAAATTGCCTTGATAACATCTCCAAAACCTTCTGTAAAGAATAAAAAGAGCAGTAGGTGTACTGAATCTGCAGCTTCACCTCCATATTCCCTTCCCAGTTGTATATCATCTCGACTTGGAAATGTATTGATATTCATTCATTGTTTTTGGATCTAAATGTTGGAACTGCCTTCCTAAAAACTGTGGGAGGACTTTTGTCAAAAGAATTAGGTACCGCCTTTTGTAAGACTGCTCAATTTATGCCATACATTGCTCAGTTTTCTGCGTAATCAAGTTAATAGGTGAGTAAAGAGTGAGAGGGCTATTTATCAGATCGAATTGATTGATGGCAGAAGATTGTTTTATTTTCACATACACATAAGTGGTTAGGAAGAAATTTGATGAACATAGAACATAGAATAGTACAGCACATTACAGGCCCTTCAGCCCACAGTGTTGTGCCAACCCTCAAACCCTGTCTCCCATATAACCCCCCACCTTGAATTCCTCCATATTCCTGTCTAGTAGTCTCTTAAACTTCACGAGTGTATCTGCCTCCACCACTGACTCAGGCAGTGCATTCCACACACCAACCACTCTCTGAGTAAAAAACCTTCCTCTAATATCCCCCTTGAACTTCCCACCCCTTACCTTAAAGCCATGTCCTCTTGTATTGAGCAGCTGTGCCCTGGGGAAGAGGCGCTGGCTATCCACTCTATCTATTCCTCTTATTACCTTGTACACCTCTATCATGTCTCCTCTCATTGTCCTTCTCTCCAAAGAGTAAAGCCCTAGCTCCCTTAATCGCTGATAAGGGACAAGGAGCGTCCTGGTAAATCTCCTCTGTACCCTTTCCAATGCTTCCACATCCTTCCTATAGTGAGGTGACCAGAACTGGACACAGTATTCCAAGTGTGGCCTAACCAGAGTTTTATAGAGCTGCATCATTACATCGCGACTCTTAAACTCTATCCGTCGATTTATGAAAGCTAACACCCCATAAGCTTTCTTAACTACCCTATCTACCTGTGAGGCAACTTTCAGAGATCTGTGGACATGTACCCCTAGATCCCTGTGCTCCTCCACACTACCAAGTATCCTGCCATTTACTTTGTACTCTGCCTTGGAGTTTGTCCTTCCAAAGTGTACCACCTCACACTTCTCCGGGTTGAACTCCATCTGCCACTTCTCAGCCCACTTCTGCAACCTAACAATGTCTCTCTGCAATCTTCGAAAATCCTCTACACTATCTATAACACCACCAACCTTTGTGTCATCTGCAAACTTTCCAACCCACCCTTCTACCCCCACATCCAGGTCGTTAATAAAAATCATGAAAAGTAGAGGTCTCAGAACAGATCCTTGTGGGACACCACTAGTCACAATCCTCCAATCTGAATGTACTCCCTCCACCATGACCTTCTGCAGGCAAGCCAATTCTGAATCCACCTGGTCAAACCTCCCTGGATCCCATGCCTTCTAACTTTCTGAATAAGCCTACCGTGTGGAACCTTGTCAAATGCCTTACTAAAATCCATATAGATCACATCCACTGCACTACCCTCATCTATATGCCTGGTCACCTCCTGAAAGAACTCTATCAGGCTTGGCAGACACGATCTGCCCTTCACAAAGCCATGCTGACTGTCCCTGATCAGACCATGATTCTCTAAATGCCCAGAGATCCTATCTCTAAGAATCTTTTCCAACAGCTTTCCCACCACAGACATAAGGCTCACTGGTCTATAATTACTCGGACTATCCCCACTACCTTTTTTGAACAAGGGGACAACATTCGCCTCCCTCCAATCCTCCGGTACCATTCCCATGGACAACGAGGAGATAATGATCCTAGCCAGAGGCTCAGCAACCTCTTCCCTCGCCTCATGGAGCAGCCTGGGGAATATTCCGTCAGGCCCCGGGGACTTATTCGTCCTAATGTAGTTTAACAACTCCAACACCTCCTCTCCCTTAATATCAACATGCTCCAGAACATCAACCTCACTCATATTGTCTCACCATCATCAAGTTCCCTCTCATTGGTGAATACCGAAGAGAAGTATTCATTGAGGACCTTGCTCACCTCCACAGCCTCCAGGCACATCTTCCCACCTTTATCTCTAATCAGTCCTACCTTCACTCCTGTCATCCTTTTGTTCTTCACATAATTGAAGAATGCCTTGGGGTTTTCCTTTACCCTACTCTCCAAGGCCTTCTCATGCCCCCATCTTGCTCTTCTCAGCCCCTTCTAAGCTCCTTTCTTGCTACCCTATATTCCTCATTATACCCATCTGATCCTTGCTTCCTAAACCTCATGTATGCTGCTTTCTTCCACCTGACTAGATTTTCCACCTCACTTGTCACCTTCCTTCACCCTACCATTCTTTATCTTCCTCACCGGCACAAATGTATCCCTAACATCCTGCAAGAGATCTCTAAACATTGACCACATGTCCATAGTACATTTCCCTGCAAACACATCATCCCAATTCACACCTGCAAGTTCCAGCCTTATAGCCTCATAATTCGTCCTTCCCCAATTAAAAATTTTCCTGTCCTCTCTGATTCTCTCCTTTTCCATGGTAATGCTAAAGGCCAGGGAGCGGTGGTCACTGTCCCCCAGATGCTCACCCGCTGAGAGATCTGTGACCTGACCCGGTTCATTACCTAGTACTAGATCTAGTATGGCATTACCCCGGTCGGCCTGTCCACATACTGTGACAGGAATCTGTCCCGGACACAAAACTCTGCCCCATCTAAACCCTTGGAGCTAATCAGGTGCCAATCAATATTAGGGAAGTTAAAGTCACCCATGATAACAACCCTGTTATTTTTGTACCTTTCCAAAATCTTGAGAAATGAGATCTGTGAATGGATAAAACACAGTTATTTAAGTCTTTAATTTTTCTACAAATTAATCATACAAAAGTGTAAAATTGTATTCTGAAATTCAGGTGAAGAGGTAACTGAGAGTTACTTTTGGAACTGTTGAATTTATGTTGTAATATGAGATATTTCCCCAAACACGAGCAAAATGACTGTAGTTAAAGAAAATGAAACTCTTCTGGTGTATCCAGTTTTTGAATTAAATTGACAGCAATGTTGGTCAATTCTGCTCCCATTTGATTGGACTGGCCACATACAGGAGCTGTTCTGTTTGAATGGAGCTCTTTTTTTCCCCTAGCAACAGTGCTTTCAGGCCTCCTGAAAGCTTTGGCAACTTGGAAACCCTGCGGTGGAATTTAATAGCATACTGTCTCCACAAAATTCTCCCAAACCATTGGCAGGATAGGTAAATAAATGTCAGGGATTGATGCAGGATCTCAATCTGAAACAATCACAATTTCTTTCCTCCCATTGATGCTGCATGGCCCGCTAATTTCCTCTAGCGCAATGTTTTTTGCTGCTGATTCTGGTATCTGCAGTCTCTTGTGATTTCAAATAGATATCTGTGTTATCTTACATTTTTAGCACTGAAGTTCCAATAGGCAGATCATATCATCTGCATCACTACCGTCAGGCTCCTGGTCCTACTCCAAGCTTGTGGTTTGTGGATCACGTTTAATTTTATAGATACTATTAAAGTTGATGGTGAAGTGTGTTATTCAAGAGTGCAACAGGATCTTAATCAACTGGGCCAGTGGCTTTTAATTGAGAGAAATGGAAGGTATTGCATTTTGGTAATGCAAAGTAGAGCAAGGCCCTGGGGAGTATTGTAGAGCAAAAAGACTTAGGGGTATGGATAAATAGATCCTTGAAATGATAACGTAGGTTGACAGGGTGGTGAAGAAGGCATTTGGCACATTTGAATACAGGAGTTGGGATGTCATGTTACAGCTGTACAAGATGTTCGTAAGCCCACATTTGAGTACGCTTGTGGCTGACCTGCGATGGGAAAGATGTTATTAAACTGGAGAGAATGCGAAAGAGGTTTCCAAAAATGTTACTGGGATTGAAGGGTTTGGGTTATATGGAGAGGTTAGGTTAGCTAAGACATTTTTCCCTGGCGAGTAGCAGCTGAGGAATGGTCTTATAGAGATTTATGAAATCAAGAGGTGTGTATATAAGGTGAATAGCAAATCTTTTGTTGCAGGGTAAGAAAGCCCAAAGCTGGAGGGCTTGGGTTTAAAGTGAGGCAGGGAAGATGTAAAGGGGGAGTGACAGGCATCGTGTTCATACAGAGGGTGGCAAGTATATGAAACGAGCTGCCAAAGGAAATGGTAAACTATGTACAACTATGACATTTTAAAGGCCTATGGACAAGGACATGGATAAGAAAAGTTAAGAGGGATATGGGCCAAATGCGGGAAAATGGGACAAGTTCAGCCAGGCAATGTGGTCAGTGTGGACAAGTTGGGAAGAAGAACCCTTGTCCCTGCTGTATAGCCCCATGACTTTATGACTAAGCTATACTATGATAAAAGAATTCAAGGAGGACAAACTAGGGATTTAAGTGAGTAAAGAAGGATGTTAAGTACAGACTCATAAAGCTGGTAAGATCATCACATCAAGTAAGCCATTTGATCATTGTCAGTGTTTACACATCAGATAAGCCTCCTACCCCTGTAACTGTAGTTTTCCTCGCTGAATTACCCTATATCACTGTCCTCATGTAAGCACCAAGACTTCAATTTGAGAATGTTTATGTCAAATGCTTTAACCTTGTCACTTGTTGGTAACTTTCACATTCTTAGTGGTCGCTGCCTACAGAAATTCCTCCTAACTTCTTTGTATGCTGATTTTATGGTTTTATGATGTCTATATCCTTTAGACTCTCCCAGAGTTTCTGTTTCTCCGTATTAGCCCCAGTGAATTTGTTTCATTTGAAGATTTGCACTTGCTTTTCCTGATTCCAGGCAGATGAGCTCCAGAGCAAATTTTCCCAATATTTGCTTCCTCCCCCTTCTAACTGGATCATTAACAAACAACCGTACACTTAGGGTGATTGAGAGGGTAAGGCCGGAATGCAATGCTCAGCTGTTTATTGGTACAGAACAGGTGAAGGTACTGTATAGACATTTTCCTTTGGTTTAGGTATAATAGCAGATGCCAGAAACTGTGTACCAGGATTTATGTGTGCAAGAAGGTAACAACTGCAAAATGTCCAGTATGACAAATTCATCAACAATAAACCACATTGCTTTTAAAAACTCCTAAAAATCTTCTACAGGAGTCAGAGAGGCCCATCTGGGAAGATGCTAAGCTAACCTAGCAAAACCAACCAAGCAATGTGAGTCATTTATGCTTGTAGTTGGTCTGAGCTGCAGAGATGATCTGAAAGGTAATGAGCCTTCTATAGAATCTAGTATTTGAAAATCAACCCATCAAAAAAAGATTAAGTTTGGGCAGGAATTGTGCATTCTGCACAATATTCTCTGTTAAAACTGAAAAATAGAGTTCTGTCACAGTTTGTCTAAATTCTTGGTCTAGTCTCTATTGTACTAAATATTATTAATTTATAAGTTCCAGCCCAATGTCTTGTGTTAATATTTGTCCAGATAAATTTAACTGCAATTGATTTAATAAAATACAAAAATATTTTACTTAATTCAAATGCTATTTCATTTGAATTAAATTGAATTTGCAATCTTAGATATGTTGATTGAAGTGGCTGGAATGGCTTATCATAGTGAAGCAGCAGTTCCATCCAGACCTGGGGGACTCTCCCTGTGGTGTTTGCATGTTCTTCTTGTAATCGCATGAGTGTTCCAGGTTCGTTCATATTCCAAAGGTATGCTGGTGAGTTAAATAGCACCTGTAATTTATCACTTGCAATAGGTGTAAGAATCAAAGGGGAATGGGTGGGCACGTGAGAGAGAATAAGTTGTAAGTGCATTAGGAAAATACAGAGAAGAAAATGGGATGGATCAGATTGTTTTGTTGGGAACCAGCATGGATCTGATGGGTTGATTTTCATCCTGTGTTATACATGTGGGTTCTGTTCTAGTTATAGACGTAGAACCACATGTGTGCATCCTTGATGGCAACCATAGCCTAGACACTTTTCTCAGGAGTGAGAACATGTCGCCAACTTTGGCAATATAACGGCAAGAATCCCAATGCAGCCTCTGTAAAGCTTTTCAACAATTTTCCTTAACAAATGCAAACTTATTGTCACAACCAGGGATGTGGCAGCACAGCAGAGACGGCAATTGTGCTCGGAAATATGCATGTGCCAGCTAATTATCATTTCATTGTGATAGTATTTAACTCCATTCTTTCCATCATAGTGCTTGTTGAGACTTGAACCCTTCGCTGCCTGCTAACATTTAGCCTTGCCTGAGAAATTGGACTGTTGAGTCAACTGACTCTGAAGACTAGCGGTATTCATTTTATATTTAGTTAATCCTTTCAGCCGCAGTGTAGGCTTGGTTTTCTACTTGAGAGTTTTAGTTAACGGCCCTGTTTGGCCTTAACTTTTAGTGTTTATTGTTTTCTTTTCCCTCTAACTCTGTTCGCATTAAAGTCTATGAACTATCGACCTGCTTCAGTGTCTCTCACTGCGCACTTGGGCCATATCCAAACCCGCTGAAACTTATAGCCATCCAGAAATACAGGATCAGAACCAGGAACAGGATCAATGGCATAGTGGAAAACGGTTAAAAGGAGAAAAGGCTTCATCACCAAGGACACCCTTGAAGAAGTTAGCCTGCAAACAGTCCCTGGTTCCACAAATAAGTACTTGCATTTATACAACACACAAAATTTCCCAAAATGTCTTATTGCTGACTGGTGGATCCAGCCCTTCTTTTGTGAGCTTATGTCACATTATGAATAATTGATAGTTTTCAAATAAACCTAGTCAAAGGAAGTAGACTACAAAAATGATAAGTTTGAATTTATGTAACACCTATCATGACTTTGGTTTCCTTAAAATGCTTTATATAAATTTACTTCTGAACTATAATGGAAGAAATATTGCAAACTTTTATTTGCACAGCCAACTCCCACAAACAGAGATGTAAAGACCAGTAATCTGTTTTATATTTATATTGATTGACAGATAATATTATCCAGGACTCAAAGGAAAACTTCCTTGCTCTTCTTTGAAACAGCACTGTGGTTGTTGAGCAGGTGGGTCGTGCCTTGGTTTAACACCTGTTTGGAAGAGAAAGTGCATCAATCCCTTGACCCAGCACTGTCGTCTATGTCTGGAGTTTTCAGAGCCTTAAAACCAGAACCTTCTGGCTCAAGTGCGAGTGCACCCATTGATTGAGAGCTGATGCTGGAAGAAGTTGGCGATGAACAAGCCTAGTGAACAGCAAAGGTTATCAAGCAACATCACGATATTTAAGAACATAAAACATGGAACTTTTCTCTGCAGGTGCTTCAAATATAATGAGAATTGACGAAGTAATGGGAAGCTTAGTACTGGGGCTACCACAAGAAGGCAATGCTGGTGACTCCAATTATGGATAAAACAATCATAAGCAGGTTTTGGTATAAGTAGCATTGAAATACCACTCCTGCAATGGTGAAACTACTTAATGGGGCAGTTATTAGCATCTTCATTTTGGCTTCTGAAAGGCGTTGCTTGCATGGTGAGGGAATGCAATAGCCTGTTCAGCAAGATGTTTATGAACTAAACCTCTTACACTTATCTGAAGACCAAGTAGTTATATTACTTCATTAAAAAGGTGTAAATAAGATGTCTACAATGTCTTACTCTATCAACATAAATCAGCAGGTTATGTATATGAATTACCTGCCTTTCTGTGACAAGGAGAATATGAAAGAAAAATGGAATAAAAAAAACAATTCCAGATGGACGTAAATCTGGAATAAAACAGATAATGTTGGGAAAAACGTGGAATGTCAGAAAATGAAAGAGAAACAGTCAGCGGTTTAGGTTCCTCTAACGGAATCAATATGTCAGTTCCGTTAGCTTAGATAAATTACATAATTGTCAGCAAATTTTTTCAAAAGTGTTGCTTCCTCAGTTTGATTAATAGGACTGGATGTTACAATCCCTAAAGTTTCTGCACTGCACTTGACTTGAGTGGAAGTAGTTCTTAAAGATGACCACTAGATGATGTTACTACCATTATGACACATCTTCAGTTGTGTACCTCGACATCACTGGGTGTTTTGGCCTTTTATCACAAGACACCCTCAGCCGACGCAGGCCCACCACAGGCTGATCAGACCTGGGTGTGTGTCACATGGTTAGTCTCTAGATGGTCACTTTAGCCCAGACAGCATCCCTTCTTTTCAGCCACAGCCAGTGACTGCTCATTTCGGCAAGTGCTTGGATTGCCTTCCTATGGCCTGCCCTCTGACTCCTACTTCCCTCAGCAGCCTTACGGTGGAACTGGCTACAAAGCCCCTGCACCCCACCTCAAATGGGCACACTTTTATATCCCAGCCTTGGTCCTCTGTTTCAACTGCAAGGTTGGCATATCACTGCCTTTTCCATTCGTAAGCCTTATCCACAGCATCCTCCCAGGGGACCGTCAGCTCAATGATAAAGACGCGCCATTGGGAGTTGGACCAAAGGACCAGGTCAGGCCACAGGATGGTCGTTGCAATTTCAGATGGGAAGGTAAGTTTCTGACCTAAATCAACATGCATTCCCCAGTCCCTGGCTGCACTCAGTGGGCATGAGTCGTGAGGCAAGGGGTTAGGCCCCAGTTTCTCTCCTTCCTGGATGAAAGATGGTAGTTGTGGGATCATTGTCTGGGCATTGAGAGGCCTGGCGTTGATGGTTACTCTCTTACACTCAAGTTCAGCTGCCGAACACCTCAGCACTTGGTTGTGTCGCCAGGTGTATCTGCCTTATATTAGACTGGTCTTGCAACTAACCAAGATGTGCTTGAGGGATGCCGGAGCTGCGCACAGAGGGCAGGCTGGATCCTCTCCCAGCCAGAATTTTTTTTTGATTATGATAGACCACTTGGTGCTGAACTCAAATGTAATTTCAGACTACTTGTATCACGTAGGAATTTGGAAAAATAAATGAACTTTTATTGAATATTATGCGTTACTTGCATTATGCTGTTGACGCTTTGCAAAAGTTCAACTAAACTAAAAATGTCTTGTTGACGATTTTCCTTTCTACTGGGTGTCTGAGGCTTCTCGCTAAAACGTCCAACAATAATCAGCCATCATTGATGGATTCCAGTTGCCCTGATACCGTTTCTCCATGACCACAATATCCTGGTGAAACCTTTCACCATGCTCATCACTGACAGCACAAAGATTTGCAGAGAAGAAGTCTAAATGGGAATGCAGAAAATGAATGTTTTGTGACATATTGCGCTTCATGGTCTTGTGTACTTGTAGCACATCGTCAACTAGTTGCACATAGTTTGGTGCTCTCTAGCTGCCAAGAAAATTTTCAGCAACGTGATCTTGAAGAATATTTGACTTGTTTTCCCAGATCATGCTCAACAAAACACTGGACAAAGCAAACACTGACAGTTTCCAATCTGAGTTTAAACAGGAAAGTGGCTATTTTCATTAACAAGCACTTAACCTTCATCTTGAAGACCATCCAAACAAGGATACAAGCAGGAGAAAATCTGCAGACGCTGGAAATCCAAGCAACAAGCACAAAATGCTGGAGGAACTCAGCAGCTCAGGTGGTATCTATGGAAAAGAGTAAATAGTCGACGCTTCGGGCTGAGATCCTCCATCAGGACTAGAAAAAGATAAGGGCAGAGTCATCAGCTAATGTTTCCATAGAGCACCTTAATTCTTCCTGAATATAAATGGACACAACAGTGGACTTCTAAGCTGCACCATCTATCTCAAGATGAATGGGGTTTCAATTAATATGACACATCTAGAATGATGTACCTATCTAGAATTATGCCATTATAATGGACTAAGTCTCAAATAACAATCAACTGGAGTATAAGAAAGAGACAGAAAACTTAATGATATAGTTTCTGACATCTGTCCTAGTCCATCCAAGAAAACTCACCTATACCTCTACTTCCCCAGAAGGCAGAAGAAATTAGCCATGTTCCCTTTGACCCTCACCAATTCTTATCCACGCCTATAGAAAACATCCTGTTTGGATACATATCAGCTTGGTATGGCAGCTGCTCTGCCCTTGACCATAAGAAACTTCAGAGATTTGTGGCCACAGGTCAGCACATCATAACCTCCCCTCCATGCCTAGATAAAGCAGCAAACATAATGAATGACCTCATCCATCCCAGACATTCCCTCTTCTCCCTTCTCTTGTCAGGCATAAGATACAAAAGCCTGATAGCATGCACTAACAGTCTCAAGGAGAGCCTCTTACCCACTGCTAGAAGACCATTAAATGGTCCTCCAGTATGATAAGATGGCCTCTTGATCTCACAATCTACCTTGTACCTTATTGTCAACCTGCACTGTACTTTGCCTGTAACTATAACATCATTCTGTATTCTGTTATTGTCTTTCTTGCCCTACCTCAGTGCCCCGTTTTAATGAGATGATCTGTATAGATGGTATGCAAAACAAGTTTCTCACTAACTTTAATACATGTGACAACAATAAACCAATTTATCAATTTGCCAATTTAAATTTTATGTGAACAATTTTTATGCTGGAGAATGCACTTGAATAACTAATCAAATTTAAACAAAAATGACTCTAAGATGATTTATGCCCTATTTTAGATACTCATTTTTCAAACTGTTATGTACCAATTAATCCCATATCTTAATTGCCTATTTTCCTTCTTGGCCCAGCTCACTCATTATGAAGGTTAAAATGCTACTCCAACATTCCAGTGCTACTTTATGTAATCAATATACCAGTCCTTAGGAAGCTTTTTACTGTCCTTCAGTGTTTAAAGTACTACACCCACTGAAGGACAGAAAAAATGGTTGAGCAGGAATTGCAACACAAGTAAATAAGTTCTCATTAGGAAAGGAAAGGTACGTCGCATCCGGAGTTTCTCCGGTTAGCGGACGATTTCCCTCCATGCCTCTCTGACGTAGTGAGGAATCGTGTACGAGGCAAGTTACAGCAGTGGTTTTCCATTGCCTTCTAGCTGTTATAAATTAAGTATTTCTGAAGTAGAGTCTCAGACCTGAAAGGTTAATGGTTTCTCTTTTCCACAGATGTTATGATCTGTGCTTCCACCATTTTCTATTTTTATAAACTAAGCAGCTTGTTAACAGTGACACATCACTGAGGAACCAACGTTTGGAAAGCACCTGGCATTTACCTTGTGATGTGGGTAGAGCAGTGGCATCCATTAAAAATTCAGGATGCAGATCAACTTAAGATCCAAAGGAGATCAACAAGAAAGTTATACATTCTCTTATAATTTCAAAGTGTCAGGCAAATTCCTGGCTCCTACCAGCCTCCATGATCTTCCAGTTACTCCCAAGAGGCGTGGTTGTTAGCCTTAGAGTCAGTTAAGAACATTCTAGCAGTAATATAGCACTTAATGTGCAGGGCAGCAACCAGATCCAGTTTGGTCACATTCCATCTGATGTTGTTCTTTCAACAGATTGCTTTGCTAGACAACACACACGCACAAACTTCTGTGGGATCTCAGCAGGTCAGGCAGAGTCTATGGAGGGAAATCAACGTTCAATGTTTCGGGCTGACGTCCTTCATTAGAACTTTTCTCTTCATAGGTGCTGCCTCACCTGCTGAGTTCCTCCCGGATTTGTTCAGGATTTTCAGCACCTGCAGAATCTCTTATGTCTTCTTTGCTGATTACTTTTATGAAGAGATTATTGTCATATTCTTGTATTAGGAAATAAAAGAATTTAGTAATGACTTCCAAAGGATTTTCATGGAAAATCATGGTAAAGGGTTGTTAGTAAGGTATTTGTTAGAGTGATTTTTTGGGTAGATGATTTGTTTACACTTAAATGACTTTGGCCACCAGACTTCTATTTGACAAAGTACTGTGGATTGAGTCCACCACAATGGGCTTCCTAAAAGGTGTGAATACCAGATGCTTCTGGCACCATAGTTTGACCTGATACTGTAGTTTCAAAGACAGTATTATCTATACATTATAAATATTAATTGTCTTCTATGTTGGCACGTAACATGCCAAATAAATGTATTGTGGATTGAACTAAAGGCTGTGGATACCAACCCAGACATGTTGGCATCAGAAGGAAAGGATGAAATCCAAAGGTGTGATGTTCGTATGTAGTTTCAAAAGGAAGCATTGTCTAAGCATTGTCTATAACTTTTTAAGTAGCGATTGCCTTTGTGTTTAGCATATAAATATCGAGCCCACATTGAGCTAACAGACCTTTCTGCGGAAAGCATCTCTGTCCGTAAGATGCCTGCTGTACCTTGTTGTGTCGAATAAAGAAGCTGCTTTGTATCCACCAGTGACTCTGTCTCTCCCGTAATTTCATCCACGCTACAACATTTGGTGTCAGAAGTGGGATACCTTCATGACCCGTCATGTGGCCAGCGTTCCTAGCAGTCTTAAGTTGGTGAGTATTTTTCTAAAATAACACTCACACTTGGATCTGTTCGGTTGGTGGACACATGGGAACACGAGGTATCACGAACGTGGAGAGCTGAACTGGTAGATATTAAAGTAGTGTGTGCGTGTGCATGTGTGTTTATGTAAGTGAGGATTCTTTGCATGTTAACTTGGTTAACTTGGTGAGACTTGGACCACCTGTTGTGAAAGGTGGTAACCAACGGTACGGTGCGGGACACCAGAGTAGGGGCGTGTATACTCGTCCAGGGAGCTGCATTTTAGTGTATACCTGTGCAAGTGTGATGCAAAGGAATACAGCAGGCATCATAAGTTCAGGTACTCAAAAGTGGCAGATTGTAGAATACATACTCTGTGGTTTTAAGTATGTACTGTTTAACTGCTACCTGTCTTTTATATTTTGCGTAGTTTGGGAATTAGTGTGGAGATATCTCAGGGAGAGGTTTTACCCAGATAGATCTACCAGAATGGCACCTATTGAGGTCAGGCAACGTCAGGTTGAGAACCCTAATGATCCCAGCCAGCCCTTGGCCTTGATTACGACTATTCATAAGCCCCTCACCCCTGGGGAGAAACAGAGCATTTTGTCCGAGTTGCCCTCACTTAAAGTCGCCTGTGGGAATTCAGAGTTCTGGTGTAAACTAGAGGAAATGGTTGAAATTCATCAGAGGCACCCTAAAGATATACACATGTTAGTGAAAGCGAAGTGCCCGAGGAATATGTGGGACAGAATGGCCCGAGGGTGCGGGATGGTACATGGACAACTACCAGGAGCGCCAGTAATGAAGAAAGATATCGTTCTTTTAAAGGGGAAGTGAGGCAGTGGCTGGGGGGAGGCCAGAGTAGCTGGGCGATGATAATGGCAGTGATTCAAAAAGCTGACGAGACAGCCATGGATTATGCAGAACGTAAATATCGAGCATACGAAGAGTATTCTGGGTTGGATAATCCGGGGAGGGATGACCAAGTCTTCCTAAAAATGCTGAAGGAAGGCCTGAGCTCAGCTCACCAGGATGTTTTAGATTTAGGCATAACGGTAGGGTCCACCTACTCTGTGATAGTTTCGTGGCCAGTGAGATAGACCAAAGAAAAGGCAAGAGAAATCGTCAAGTAGGTATAGTGATGCAGCTGCTGTGATGTCCCAGAGAGTTTGTTTTGCTTGCCGGCAACCAGGGCACCTAGCAAAGGACTGTTGAACTAGGTATAAGACTTTGAAGGAGTTGATATGCTACAGCTGTGGCCTATTGGGACATGGCTGGAGACAATGTCCAAAAGGGAGGGGGAAAACCCAGGCGAAAGTCACAGCAGACACCCAGTCATTCACCCCATTAGCAACCAGTCTGACTGTCGATCGGATCAAAGAGTTCGTAACAGCGCCTCTTAAAGCAGAAACAGATCTGCCAGCTCTGATGACTCATGGATGTACATAACGGCACTGTTAGGGGGACGGCAATGCAATATGTTAGTGGACACAGGGGCATCGGTATCGATAACAGACTTACCCTTACCAACAACCGGACAGGCCAGTTATATCAGGGGTGTAGGAGGGAAAACGGTAAAAGCAGAAAGAAGCGAGAAGTAAATACTAGAAATCGGGGGAGTGCAGCTTCCAGTGTATTTCTGGGTATGTCCAAATAATGAGGGCACGATCCTTGGAATAGACATCCTAAGGGAAGCAGGAGCCGTTATAGATTCGGGAAAGGGAGAAATAATATGGACGAGTCAGGGGCAGCGAACGAATACAACCAACAGAATACACAACCTGCCTAGCACTGTTACAGCTGCCCCGATCACCAGATTCTGCAGCCCGGATGGTGTCTATGGGTTACCTTGTCAGCAGTTCCCAGCAGTGTGGGTTACACACAAGCAAGATTGTGGTTGAGTAGAAATAAACCCAGTTAAAATAGAGGAGGGTCTTTATAAACCCCCTAAGCAGGACCCTATACAAACTGACACACTGACCACTGTTCAGGGTATAGCGAAGGAACAAAAACACCAGGGGACACTTAGAGAGACTGTGGCCACTCCAGAACATAAAGTTTTCCCAGGGCAGACAGTACTGCGAATAAACAGCAGGGGAACAAGAGGCAATTGAAATTGCAAGTGTGCAGAAGGAAAGGACAGAAGCCAGCTTAGTAAAATTATATGAAGAGGTAGAGGCAGAAGAGAAGGAAAAATGGAGGAGAAAAGGAGCAAAGGAGGGACCAGATGGGCGCTGGACACACGGGGATGTTGGGAAATTCTGCCACCGTTGTATCACTTGTGCCCAGCATAACCCTGGTAAGGGCAGAAAACTACAGCTGGCAAATCAGCCATGGCCGAGGGGACACTGGGAAAACATTCAGGTAGACTTCACAGGGCCCCTGCCAAAAGGCGGGGGGAAATTAAAGGACCGAGCGAAACAACAACAGTGCATCACTGATCAGAAAGAGCCAGAGGGAAAGGGGATAGTTCTTCCGCAGCCCGGCGACCAAGTTATGGTGAGGGTGCTGCCAGAAAGGCCAGGGTTTGCCCCTATAGGACCACAGACGGTACTCTTAACCAATGATACATGTGTCTGTGTACAGACTCGGTGAGGCAGCTAGTGGAAACACTGGACTCAGATTAAAGTATACGACTCACCCTATTGCTGCTCCCACAGACAGAGTGGGGAAACAAGTGTACCCAGTAACCATGTAATTACAGAGAACCTAAGAGAGGAACACCAGCCGGCCATGCCAGACCTGACCACAGCTGATGAAAACATACCTGGAGAAAACGCAAAGGCAGAAAACGCCGAGATCGTGGCAGAAGACACTGAGATTGTGTTGGAAAACCATGAATAGCCTGCTAAAGTGTGTTGATGAAGGTACTCTGTAAAGAAGGCTGGTTGCTGAAGGTAGATGATTAATTTTATAGCATAGTATAGAAATTTATTTGGGAAATAGATGAGGAGGGATTTTTGAGTTAAAGCAGAGACGGCAAGTTCCACTGCTTTGCTGGCATTTCAGACTGTACGCGGCATCTGAAAGTAGTCACCCCGAGTCGGAGGAGCTGGGCCCTTTTCAGCAGTTGGGCTAGTGATCGACTGGACAGTTCGGAAGGGGGTGCCACCGGGGAGAGGTCCTTGCAGACATTTACGTAGAGGCCACCCCAACCCCTTCCTGTGCATCGATGAGAGAGCCTGTGGGTGCTCCTGGAAGGAGAGTTTCAGCGACCAGAGGATAAAGGGCTGAAGACAAAGGAATATGATTAAGATGCAGTCAGCCTGTAGGCACACGAAAGGAGCTGCATTCCTAAAGACTTGGAACAGCCTCTCTGCTTAACATTTGGTAGGGAACGCTGGGATAGATATCGAGGTACGTAAGATTGGGGAGGAATTTCGAGACAGGGCATATTTGTGGCCCTATTTGAGCAGATCCTCCTAGGTTGGCCTTTCCTGATACAAATTTAATTTTGTCCAGGAGGGCCAAGAGGAGGGACTGTTAGAGTGATTTTTTGGGTAGGTTATTTATTTACACTTGAATGACTTTGGCCACCAGACTTCTATTTCACAAAGTACTGTGGATTGAGTCCACCACAATGGGCTTCCTAAAAGTGTGAATATCAGATGCTTCTGGCACCATAGTTTGACCAGATGCTGTAGTTTCAAAGACAGTATTATCTATACATTATAAATATTAATTTTATTCTATGTTAGCACATAAAATACCAAATAAATGTATTGTGGATTGAACTAAAGGCTGTGGATACCAACCCAGACATGTTGGTGTCGGAAGGAAAGGATGAAATTCGAAGGTGTGATGTTTGTATGTAGTTTCAAAAGGAAGCATTGTCTAAGTATTGCCTATAACTTTTAAGTAGTGATTGCCTTTGTGTTTAGCATATAAATATCGAGCCCACATTGAGCTAACAGACCTTTCTGCGGAAAGCGTCTCCGTCCATAAGATGCCTGCTGTACCTTGTTGTGTCGAATAAAGAAGCTGCTTTGTATCTACCAGTGACTCTGTCTCTCCGGTAATTTCATCCACGCTACAACAGTATTTATGAGGTGAAAATGTGGAATTGTATCCCATATCAGTCTTCAACTAATAGGAACTAACCATGTATTAACATCATAAGCTGAGAAGGAGATGAGATGGGATGGGACTAACAAAAAATGTGCTGCTGGAGGAATTCAGCAGCTCAGGCAGCTGTGCGGGGAAATGGACAGAGGAAGACAATCTAGTCCCTTTGAGGCAAAAAGGAACTTGAAGACTAAGTTCTTGAAGGCAGTACGCCACTCAATGCTAATGTTTGTTCCCTATTATATATCTAGAATTATGGAAAAAAAACAAGCAAAAATACCACTGATGATACATGTGATGATGACTTCTTAATAGATTCATGTTCAGCATATGCACTTATTCAATTCTCTTCCTTGCAACACGCACAAAATGCTGGAGGAACTCAGCAGGTCAGGCAGCATCTATGGGAAAAGTACAATTGATGTTTCGGGCCGAGACCCTTCAGCAGGACTGATGAGGGGTCTTAGTCCAAAATGTTGACTGTTAACTCTTTTCCATAGATGCTGCCTGACCTGCTGAGTTCCTCCAGCATTTTGCGTGTGTTGCTTGGATTTCCAGCATCTGCAGATTTTCTCTTGTTTGCAATTCTCTTCCTTCCTCAAATTGCATACAAGGCCATCATGGCTACTTTGGCTACTGCTTTATGGACTGTCTAATGGTGGTATGCTACTTCATTACACATATCTTGTTTTGAGAGTCTTTCAGTTACAAGTATTCTGAAGCCCTTCGGTGGTCTCTACTTTATGTCAGCCCTCTCTACCTATTGAGCTGGTCTGATTATCTTTCATACAACATCAAGGGCTTTGTTGAAGAAGATCCTTAGCTGATATGCAAATGTTCTTCAGTATGATAAAGGCCAAGTTGTTTTTGATGCTTCTGCATATTGTAATTGGAGATTTTTTACTCAAACTTTAGAAATGAACACTAATTGCCTCACTGAATATAGTTCATCAATACATATAAAAGTACAACACAGGAACCGGCCCTTTGACTCACCATGATGTCAGATTAGCTTAATCCCATCTGCTTCACGTGGTCTATATCCTGCTTAAATGCTCCTTAAATCTTATCACATCTACTTTCACCACCTCCCCTAGTTCTTCATTCCAGGCACTTATCCATCTGAAAAAAGCTTACCTTATAAATCTTTAAAGTTTCTCTCTCTATGCCTTCTGACATTGGATTCTTCCATCCTTAGAAAAAGTCTCTGATTCTCTACTGTTTCTATACTTCCTATAATCTTACATCACTTCTGTCAGGTTGCTCCTCACTTTCTGATGGTCCAGAGAAACAATCCAAACTTTTCTAACTTCTTGTGGCCAAATGCTCTCCAATCCAGACAACATCCAGGCAAACAACCCCTGCAATCTCTTCAACAGCCTTCTCATCCTTCCTGTAAGACAGTGACCAGAGTTGCACGTAGTACTCCAAATATCACCTAACCAAAGACTTTTAGAGCTGCAGTACGATTTACCTAATAATCTGTGCCCTGAATGATGCATGCCACATGCCTTCTTTACACCTCAAGATCTATTAGTGCTCCTAAAGATCCTACAAATTACTGTATAGTTATACTTCGTTATCTACTCAGGACATAGAACATAGTACTTCACAGTACAGGTCCTTTTGGTCCTCTACCTTGGAATATGATGTTTCAGATAGCAGGAAGCAAAGAGTCTTCATTTATTTAATGATATAAACACTGAACTTAATTAACTGATACAAATAGTTATGACCTTCCCCCAACCCTGTGCCTTCACCCAGCCCCTCTGTAGCTCCACACTCCCTTTCTCCCTGTCCAGCCCATAAAACCATAAGACATAGGAGCAGAATTAGGCCATTCAGCCCATCAAGTCTGCTCTGCCATTCCATTATGGTCAGTTGACCAGCTCTCTCAATCCCATTTCCCCATCTACTCCTTTGACGCCATTGCTAATCAAGAAACAATCAGACTCCGCTTTAAATGTGACTTGACCTTAATCGCTGTCTGTAGCAATGAATTCACCACCATTTGGCTAAAGAACTTCCTCCTCATCTCTTTTATAAATGGACATCCTTCTATTCTGAGGCATTGCCATCCAGTCCTAGACTCCTCTTTATCTTTCCTTTATGCTATCATTCAGCTCCCAATCGAAGAGCAGCCGATCAAGTAAGGATCCAGAAACATGTCTCATGTTCCACAGCAGGGTGATGATATTTTTGCTTTTACCAGCAGCTTTAATGTAAAAATATCCTCCGAGACATTCACAGGAGGGTTAACAATACAAAAGAACAGGAAGTGAGATGTTAAGAAGCATTTTAGTGCAGCGAAGCAAATTAGAGACGTAGAAATGGTGGAGCCTAGTGTCTTAGCAACTGAAAGCACAACTTCCAAAGGGAGAATAATTAAAACTGAAGGTCATCAATATTGACACTATGTGCTGTGTCATATGACGTAGGTGATCATGAAGCCGAAGAGGGTTGTAAATTTAGTCAGCTCCATCTTGGGTACTAGCCTACAAAGTACCCAGGACATCTTCAAGGAGCAGCGTCTCAGAAAGGCAGTGTCCATTTTTAAGGACTCCTGTCACTTAGGCATGCCCTTTTCTCACTGTTACCGTCAGGTAGGAGGTACAGAAGCTTGAAGGCACACACTCAGTGATTCAGGAACAGCTTCTTCCCCTCTGCCATTTCATTCCTAAATGGACATTGAACCTGTGAGCACTACCTTATTTTTTTATTATATATTATTTCTGTTTTCGCATGAGTTTTAATCTATTCAATATACATATACTGTAATTGTTTTACTTATTAGCATTGAACTGCTGCTGCTAAGGTAACAAATTTTATGACACATGCCGGTGATAATAAATCTGATTCTGATTCTGATTCCATCTATCTTTAACCCAAGAAGTTCCAATAATCTCTTCAAAACTTTTGCCTGGGGTCATCCCTTGATATAACTCACGAATGTCATGCATTATTGACTGCAACTTTTTTTTCCATCAATTTTTCCCATCACTGCAAGATATTTTTCTTTTTCCTCAGTTCATGTCCCAAAAATTCCAGATGTCGTTTCCTGATTGATGATATCAACTCTCATCTTAATCTGTTTGTTTACAACACTTCCTCGTTTGTCACTCTGTCCTTCTCTGATATTTTCATCACACATTTCTGCAACTTTGAGTATTTCCTCATTTTGCTTTGATATAGTCCAATATTAGCTTCCACATGTTAGTGTTGAGTGAATGTAGAGCTACAACACTCTGAGTTTTGTACCCATAGAAATTATGTTATTCTTTAGTATCATGCTCAAAATCTCAAACATGCATTTAGCAATACCAATCCTTCTAATTTCAACATCAGCCCTATGGTCAGATGTTATTCTGCTCCCTAAGTAATTGAACTTCCATGTTTTGCTGTCCATTTCAGTTCACATTTCTGTATTTCTCTCTTCTTTGTGACAACTATACATTCGGTCTTCTTGGAGTTGATGGTCAATCCTCACTTTGCACCTCTTTCAATGACTTTATCTAGTATTTCTTGAAGCTTCTCTTTAGAAGTGGCTATCAGCACTATGTTTGCGTATTGTAAGTTGTTCAAATTGTATCCACGAATTATCATGCCTGGAGTTCTGCTAACTTCTTTTAGAATCTTCTCGCTGTAAAGGTTGAATAGGCTGGGCAAGAGAACACAACCCTATCTGACTTCCCTCATAATCTAGACAAAATCACTTGTCTCATTTTCAACTCTCATTCCTGCTCTTGGTTCCCAATACAAATTTCTGATGATTCTGATACCTGGACATTGCTTCAATGTCCAAGCACTGAAGAATTTTTATAAGCTCTTCATGTCTCACCTCATCAAAAGCTTTGGTATCATTGATGAAACAAAGATATAGGTTTTTCTGGACTTTAATAATGCACTCACAAATCATTCTAAGGCTGAAGATTGCATTTTGAGTTCCACTATCTTCAATGAAGCTGCACTGCTCTTGCACAATCTCCGATTTCGTGCTTTTATTTGCTCTCATCATGGTGACTTGTTGCAGGGCTTTCACAACGTGACTCATCAATCTAATTGTGTAGTGCAACTTGCATTCAATTGCTGTAGATTTTTTGGCAAAGCAACAAATATTAACTTGCTCTTTTCCTCTGTAAAGCTGCCAAAATGGGAGGAGTGCAAATATTTCAAAGGGGTATAATACTGGCGAAGATTAGCGAAATATGGAAGGAATGTGATCAACATAAATTTTAAAATCAAGGTATTGCTTAATCCAGAATCAATGCAGATCAAGTGTGAATGACACAGAGAAAGTAGAGATGTGACTAGCAGAGTGTTCATGCACGTCAGCTCTGCCAGGATTTGTAGGCCATTATTTCTTACATGATGAAACCTAACCATACATGGCTTTTATGTACACTTTGAAAGGGAGAATAAAACTACAGCTGTGTGAATTCCTGCATCATCTGGCGACCCTATGATCTCTGTCTTGGAGGCTAACATCAGAATAACTTCATGAGTGTGAACCCTTACAAGGCATCAGGCCCTGATGGTAAAACCTGGTAGGGCACTGGAAACCTGTGTCAACCAGCTGGCTGGAGTGTTCAAGGACATCTTCAATCTCTCAATGTTGCAGTCAGAGATTCTCAACTGCTTCAAAATGGTGACAATCATACCAGTGCCCAGGAAGAGCAGGTGAGCTGCCTCAATGACTATCACTCAATTGCACTCGTATCTATTATGATGAAATGCTTTGAGAGGTTGGTCATGGCCAGAACCATCTCCTGCCTAAACAAGGACATGGATCCAGTGCAATTTGCCTAATGCCACAATAAGTCTACAATGGGTGCAGTCTCACTGGCCTTGGATCACCTGGACAATAGCAATACCTCCAACAGGCCGCTGTTTATTGATTAAACCTCAGAGTTTAACACCATTATACCCTCAGTACTAATCAATAAGCTTCAAAACCTGGGCCTCTGTACCTCCCTCTGCAACTGGACCCTTGACCTTCTCATCAGGAGACCACAGTGAGAGCAGATTCGAGATAACATTTCCTCCTCGCTGGTAATCAACAATGGCGCACCTCAGGAATGCATGCTTAGCCCACTGCCCTACTCTCTCTGCACCCATGACCATGTGACTAGGCACAGCTCAATGCAATCTATAAATTTGCTGATGACACACTATTGTTGGCAGAATTTCAGATGGGAACAAGGAGCCATACGGGAGTGAGATGGATCAACTTGTTGAAAGGTATCACGGCAACTAACTTACACTCAATGTCAGTAAGGCTGAGGATTTGATTTTGGACTTTAGGAAGGGAAAGTCAAGGGAAGTCACATCAGTCCTCATTGAATGATCAACAGGGGGAAGGGTGGACAGTTTCAAGTTTCTGGGTGTAAACATGTCTGAAGACCTATCCTGGGCTCAACATATTGCTGCAATTACAAATAAGGCATGACAGTGGCTATATTTTGTTAGGGTTTTGAGAAGATTTGGTATGTTATCAAGGACTCTGATAAGTTTCTACAGATTTACAGTGGAGAGCATTCTAACTGGTTGCATCAGTGTCTGGTATGGAGGGGCCACTGTACAGGATCCAAAAACTGCAAAAAGTTGCAGACTAAGCTAGCTCCATCATGGGCACCAGCTGCCCCAGCATCTAGGACATCTTCAAAAGGTGATGCCTCAAAAAGGCGGCATCTGTCATTAAGGACCCTCATCACTCAGAACATGCCCACTTCTCATTGCTACCATCAAGGAGGAGGTACAGGAGCCTAAGGACACACACAGCATTTTAGGGACAGTTTCTTCCACTCGGCAAGATTTCTGAATGGTCAATGAACAAGACCAAATAGTCCAAACATATGTACTGTAATACACAAACAATTATATACAAATATGCCAATGATATTAAACCTGACTGAGAATCTGACCTTCAAGTCAATGGTATCTAGTTAGTGGGAATGCAGCTGTGAGTGCCATAGAATATGTCAATTGGGGTGATCAGGCCAAGGCAGTGAGAACTTGGTAGTAGATAAGCAGAGGCGAGATGGAGCTAGGTGATGCTCTGAGAGTGGAAATGAGGAATGTGTGCAGCTCTGAACAAACAAATATCTCGGCTGAACATGAGAGCAAAAATGTCATCAAATCAGTTCAGTCTCTGTTACCAAAGGAAGGCAGAGAATTGATTGGTAAGTAACAGTTTACAACAAGCACAAAGATGATGGCTTATCACTTCAGAATAATTAGTTGAGAACATTTTTGCTTTACTCTACTGGATGTTAGACAACGAGAATGATAAGAAAGCCTGTGTAGAGGACAAAAGAAGTGCTGGTAATATTTGTCAGTGTATTCAGAAATGAAGCAATGAACTTAAATGAGAAATGGAAGGTATCAGTGATTGGCCTTTGAAGGGTGATCATGGCGTAACAACAGGAAGCAAATGCATTGTAACTAATTCTCTAATTATGACTGGAGTGTCAAGAGTAAACCAAGGATATGCTGTCCCATCCTGAGGAGTGTAAGAGAGGGATGGTATGACCACCTGTGTGAAAGGCTGGTTGGCAAGGTCCACTGACAAGTGTTTTTTATATAAGTGGCAGATGACTCTGATAGTAGAAACTTAAACAGATTAGCAGACTATTCAAACAAAATGAATTTTCAACTTAACTTGGGACTGTTTAAGTATGGTATTCACAGAACTGAAGCAGTTGAAAGCAATTCAAGTTCATTCCAGATGCTGTCATACCTGAATACTTGTTGGCATTCTGAACAATCTGGGCTAAGGCTAAAGCATATCGTGTGCAAATACTCACATTGCAACTCATTATCAGCACAACAAAGCAAAAATGTTTCAAAATAGCTATCTAAACTGGAAGCATTCATGACAGAACCTTTTTAATTTCCTGTATTCTAGTGTCATAAAAACTTGTTTTGCTGAACGATGGAAAAATATGCAAAAGTTAGACAGTTTTGAGATAGGAGTCTTCCTGCTGGTTCGTCCTTTGAAATAGGAGTGATTCTTACACAAAGCAAATTACCTACTCTTTAAAGCATTTTTAAAATGATTGAACCTGTAAAGTTAAGTTTCACTGCCATAGAGAGTCACAGAACTATCCAGCACAATACCAAGCCCTTTGGCCCACTGAGATTGTTCCAACCATCAAATACTCACTTACACCGATCAGATTCTAATTCCATTTTATTTTCCCACATTCCCAGCAATTCCCTCCAGAGGTTCTGAAATCAATTTTGTATATGCAGCCCTGGATGTTGGTTTCAGATTTCACTTTGCTAACACCTGTATTCTGTAATTTAAATGTAAAATAGCTACTGGAGAAAATTAAATCATTCCACCGATGAATCAGTGATCTGGTTAACAAAAGGGAGCTTCTCACAATTAGACTTTCAGGTTACTGTCTAAAACACTGAACAGAATTCCATGCAGTATCAAATTACAATAATGCATTTACTGAGTGTCTCAGCAAGATATTTGCAATGTGTTTGTCTTCATGTGAACTTTGACCCACCTGACTGGAGAAGGAAATCTACAGTTTTATCTTAAAAGTTACAGCAGCCTAGTGGTAATGCTGCCAGTCACAAAACAGTGTCACCCTTTGGAAGCGGCTGTCCTCACAACTGCGATGGAAGCAAAAATAAAGTGAACAGATAAGTGTTAGAGCAAAGATATTAGCATTAAAATACTCTGTAATATAGAAGTTCAGCTGCTGGGAAATTATTATGAATGAATAGTCATCTCACAGCTGCCTTTTATGAAGTCAAAGATTCTTGGAGGATTACTTTTAATTTTAATGATAAGGAATAATAGTAAATTTACGATGAGTATCATCAAACCAGCTCTGAATTCTAGTGATTGAATTATTACAGAAGAACAGGATAACCTTTTGCAGAAGACCAAGTTAACTTTCCAGAGATTATCTAGACCAGCACTAGAAAACAATGGTTGAGATTGCATGAGTAATTAACAATGTGCCTGTTCGATCGTGCTGGGTGCACAAAAGATTACTGAAGCCAATTCATTATCATGATTTCAGCTTCCAGTTAGCACCAACAGGCTGTTGATTGCCCTATTGCATCATCACAGTGCCAGTTCAGACTAGCTGGAAACGAGCTAAAGCAGAGATGCATAGGAGCTGTCTAAATTCCCAGCTGTCACCCTAGTTTGTCATGATTACCACCTTGAAGATCATAATTAAACTAACCTCCACCATATCCACAGATAATGCATTCAGATTCCACACACATGCTGCACAAAATCATTTTTCTGCATACCACACTTAATTCTGCTACACTTTATACCTGTGACATTTAGTGTTTGACCCCTACAACTGGGAAGCAGCCTCTTGCTGTCCACATTCTCCAGACACCTCACTATTTTATATACTTTTAGATCTCAATCATCTCAGAAGAAATGTCCCAGCTTCCTCAGTCGCATGTTGACCTGCTGGCTTCTCAGATTTTACATTTCTTAAGACAAGAGATTCTGCAGATGCTGGAGATAGGTTAGACAAGGTGAGGGGAATGGTGGTGGGTGGGGGAGTCGGGATGAAGTAGGAAGCTGTGAAGAGAGAAGTGGTAGATGTTAAAGGATAAAGAAGAAAGAATGTAATAGGAAGGACAGTACACCATGCAAGAAGGAGGAGGAGAATGAGAGGGAGGAGCTGGGACGGTGGGCAGAAGAGATGGAGTGAGAGGGTAACAAATTTGAAGAATGGAAAAAGAGAGAAGGAGGGAGAGGGGAGAAATTGCCAGAAGTTAGAGAAATCAATGTACATGTCTTCAAGTTAGAAGTTACCCAGAGAGAATATGAGGTGTTTGTCCTTATGATGACAGCAGAGGAGGCCATGGATGGACATGTCAGAATGAGATCGGGAAGCTGAATTGAAATGGTAGCCTCCAGGAGATCCTGCCTTTTGTGGTGGACAGAGCAAAGGTTTTCATTCCTTTGTTTGTGTTCTCCTCAAATTCTCTTATTTAATTGCTTTTATATGCCTTTGATCATTTTCTCTCCTTTCCTCTGCTCTCTTTAAACTGACATTAAGGTGATTTCATCTATAGTTTGTCACCAGAGGAACACTGTTATCTCCTACCAAAGATGTTCCCTTTGATATTTCCAACCTTTAAAATTTAAATGTAAGTTGTTTTCTCACTTTTCCAATTTGGCAAAAGGTCGTCAGTCTGAAATGTTAACTCTGTTTTTCTTTCCAGTGATGCTGCCACATCTACAGAGAGTTTCCAGCATATGGAAAGGATAGTGAGAGATAAAATTGGTCCCTTGGAGAAACAGAGTGGACGGCTATGTGCAGAGCCAAAAGAGATGGGGGAGATTTTGAACAATTTCTTTTCTTCGGTATTCACTAAGGAGAAGGATATTGAATTGTGTAAGGTAAGGGAAACAAGTAGGATAGTTATGGAAACAATGATGATTAAAGAAGAGGAAGTACTGGCACTTTTAAGGAATATAAAAGTGGATAAGTCTCTGGGTCCTGACAGGATATTCCCTAGGACCTTGAGGGAAGTTAGTGTGGAAACAGTAGGGGCTCTGACAGAAATATTTCAAATGTCATTAGAAATGGGGATGGTGCCGGAGGATTGGCGCATTGCTCATGTGGTTCCATTGTTTAAAAAGGGTTCTAAGAGCAAACCTAGCAATTATTGGCCTGTGAGTTTGACGTCAGTGGTGGGTAAATTAATGGAAAGTATTGTTAGAGATGGTATATGTAATTATCTGGATAGACAGGGTCTGATTAGGAACAGTCAACATGGATATGCATGTGGAAGGTCATGTTTGACAAATCTTGCTGAATTTTTTGAAGGGGTTACTAGGAAAATTGACAAGGGTAAAGCGGTGGATGTTGTCTATATGGACTTCAGTAGGGCCTTTGACAAGATTCCACACGGAAGGTTAGTTAGGAAGGATCAATCGTTAGGTATTAATGATGTAGTATGAAGTAGTAAAATGGATTCAACAGTGGCTGGATGGGAGATGCCAGAGAGTAGTGGTGGATAACTGTTTGTCAGGTTGTCGGCCGGTGACTAGTGATGTGCCTCAGGGATCTGTACTGGGTCCATTGTTGTTTGTCATATACATTAATAATCTGGATGATGGGGTGGTAAATTGGATTAGTAAGTATGCAGATGATACTAAGATAAGTGGCGTTGTGGATGATGAAGTAGGTTTTCAAAGCTTGCAGAGAGATTTAGGCCAGTTAGAAGAGTGGGCAGAAAGATGGCAGATAGAGTTTAATGCTGATAAGTGTGGGGTGCTACATTTTGGTAGGACTAATCAAAATAGAACATACATGGTAAATGTTAGGGCATTGAGGAACGCAGTAGAACAGAGGGATCTAGGAATAATGGTGCATAGTTTCCTGAAGGTGGAATATTATGTGGATAGGGTGGTGAAGAAAGCTTTTGGTATGCTGGCCTTTATAAATCAGAGCATTGAGTATTGGAGTTGGGATGTAATGTTAAAATTGTACAAGGCATTGGTGAGGGCAAATTTGGAGTATTGTGTACAGTTCTGGTCACCGAATTATAGGAAAGATGTCAACAAGTTAGAGGGAGTACAGAAGAGATTTACTAGAACGTTACCTGGGTTTCAGCACCTGAGTTATAGAGAAAGGTTGAACAAGTTGGGTCTTTATTCTTTGGAGCGTAGAAGGTTGAGGGGGGACTTGATAGAGGTATTTAAAATTATGAGGGGGATAGATAGAGTTGACGTGGATAGGCTTTTTCCATTGAGAGTAGGGGAGATTCAAACAAGAGGACATGAGTTGAGAGTTAAGGGGCAAAAGTTTAGGGGTGACACGAGGGGGAACTTCTTTACTCAGAGAGTGGTGGCTGTGTGGAATGAGCTTCCAGTAGTAGTAGAGGTAGGTTCAATTTTGTCATTAAAAAAAAAATGGATAGCTATATGGACAGGAAGGGAGTGGAGGGTTATGGGCTGGGTGCAGGTCGGTGGGACTAGGTGAGAGTAAGCGTTTGGCACGGGCTAGAAGGGCTGAGATGGCCTGTTTTCGAGTTGTAATTGTTAAATGGTTATATGGTTATGGGTGCACTATGTAATTATTTTTATATATACTTCCTATTGTAACTCATAGTTTTAATTATTATGTGTTGCTATGTACTGCTGCCATAAAACAACAAATTTCACAATGTATGCCAATGATATTAACCCTGACTCTAATTCTGATTGTAAATGCACTGTAAATAATACAGCAATAATATTTTTGAATTTGTCTGGAAATTAAAAATATCATGTTCTTATCCTAACTTTAAGCAGCTGAAGAAACAATATTACTACAGACAAAGAGCGATCACAATAATTTCTTTTCATTTAGTATCATCTGGAAAGCTCAATTGGGGATATACTATTGAGCGACACCATTTTGACATCAACAAAATATTCTTGTAGAATTGAAAGGACTGATGATATTCCCCATCCAACACTCCATATGGGGCATTGTAGGAGCACTTGGATCACTATGAACCTGCCCTACAACGTTACTGTTTCAGCCTTCCTCTCTCCACAACATTGCCGGTGTAATTAATCCTTCTTTCCTACATTGCCAGTGTCATCCCTCCCTCTCTGTAACTTTGCCAGTGTAATCCCTTCCTTCCCACATTTCCACTGTAATCTCCCCTTCCTGTCAACATTGCCTGCTTAATATTTCCCTCCCCATATCATTGCCAATATAATCCCTCCTTTTCCATAACATTGCCAAAGTAATACCTCCCTTCCCACATTTCCAGTGTAATCCCTCCTTCTCTCCCACATTATCAGCTTAATGATTCCCTCCCCATAGCACTGCCAGCATCATCCTTTCCTACCCACATTTCCCTTGTAATCCTTTCTTCTGTCCAACATTTACAGTGTAATCATCCCCTCACCATATCATTGCCAGAGTTATTCCTCCTTCAATGAAACACTGCTGGTTGATTCCTCCTTCCCCACATCCCCTCTTTCCCCCAACAATGCCACCTATACAATCACTTTATCTCCTCCAAAATATTGCTGGACAATACCTGCTTTCCTGCCTGTGTGTTTCCTCTCCCTCTTTCACAACGTCACCAATGCAATTGCATTGCTTATTTAATTTAATAATTAACTAATTACTGTAAGTCACAGTTTTTAATTCTAAGTGTTGCAATGTACAGCTACCAATTAACAACTTATGAAGGTGAATTAAACCGGACTCTGACTCTGACTCTGAAGATAAAGGGCAGCAGGTGCATTGACCAGCAACTAGCATCAGTTCGAGAATTTGGCATACTACAACCTTCTCAAGGACCACTAGAAATGGGCCAACAGTGCTGAGTTATCAGCAACATAACTTCATTTCACTTTTGTACAGCTACCTACCTTCTATCATTCATTCCTAATTAAGGCTTACAAATGTTATTTAAAGTGTTTTACTTAAAATCAAATTTCAGTCACAGTGTTTGTAACCCAAACCAAGGTTATTTCAGCCTCTAATCCCTCAGTTTTTGATCAGCCTGCTCCCTTTTGAGATACATTCCACTGTGGTTTCATAAATGAACTTCACTATTCAGCCTGAATGTCTCAGCACCTAAACAAATTAACTATTTGCTTACCAACATCAGTACACACCTTCAGGTCGCTGTTTATACAATCCACATTGAATGATCAGCATTCAAAGTGAGAGAAATAAGGCTGATTTGTCTACATGCTTTGATTTAAGTTTCAGTACGTTAAAAGAGAAATCAGAAGAAGTTAAACTAACACCTACTTGAAGTTTCTGCTTTCCTGCTGGAAACTTGAAAGACGGGTCCTGCCACATACTTGCTCTGGAAACATTTTACATTAACCAGCAAACCAAATTCAACAAATTTTACACAGATTTAAAGTACAATAAATAAATCTCACCTTCCTTTCCCAAACTGGGGACACTTAACAAAACAGGTTGCTGTTTCTCAGTGCTGGAACCACAAACAATTTAACCAGTTTATCTAAATGGGAAACTGATACTGTAACTGTTGTGTGGATGGCTTTGCCACACCTGCCCCCGTTTACAACTGTGAGCAGTTGATTAATACATTCACAAGAGTTGCTGATAACCAGTTGTAATCCGAAAACTCATACACCTCCTTGGAGAAACAGGCACCACCCAGATTCCCCAGGATTGTACTGAATCAAGATGAGTTGCCATGCTAGGGGTTAACCATGCTGTGAGAGAACTGAAGCATCAAGACAGCTGTGTAACTTGGAGAGCTGCTTACACACAGTAACCAGTCACTCTGCCAGAGACCTAGATTAGTTTGTACACAAAGGAACATGCAGTACATCCACAATAATGCAATTTGAAGTGCCCTGTGCTGCTTCAGCGTTATATCTAGGCAGAAAGTAACAGAAATACAAAAAGCCCAAGACATCTTTTACATTGTCTTCACATAAAAGTTGCTGGTGAATGCAGCAGGCCAGGCAGCATCTCTAGGAAGAGGTACAGTCGACGTTTCGGGCCGAGACCCTTCATCAGGACTAACTGAAGGAAGAGCTAGTAAGAGATTTGAAAGTGGGAGGGGGAGGGGGAGATCCAAAATGATAGGAGAAGACAGGAGGGGGAGGGATGGAGCCGAGAGCTGGACAGTTGATAGGCAAAAAGGATATGAGAGGATCATGGGACAGGAGGCCTCAGGAGAAAGAAAAGGGGGGGGGGGGAAACCCAGAGGATGGGCAAGGGGTATAGTGAGAGGGACAGAGGGAGAAAAAGAATGTGTGTATATAAATAAATAATGGATGGGGTATGAGGGGGAGGTGGGGCATTAGCGGATTTTATTATCACACACACCCACAATACAAACTTTGGGAATAAAGCATGAATCACCCGTAGTGCTGGACTGAAGTGTGATTGAGAAAAGTGGAATGAAATTGTTTACAGAATAACTGGTGTGTTACACTGAGTAACTTCAAAGCAAGCTTTTCATTAAACTGGGTGCTATTAGTTCATATGAGGAAATCTGCAGATGCTGGAAGTTCAAGCAACGCACACAAAATGTTGGTGGAACGCAGCAGGCCAGGCAGCATCTATAGGAAGAAGTACAGTCAATGTTTTGGGTTGAGCCCCTTCATCAGGACTAACTGAAGGAAGAGCTAGTAAGAGATTTGAAAGTGGGAGGGGGAGGGGGAGATCCAAAATGATAGGAGAAGACAGGAGGGAGAGGGATGGAGCTAAGAGCTGGAAAGTTGATTGGCAAAAGGGATACAAAGCTGGAGAAGGGAGAGGATCATGGGATGGAGGCCTATGGAGAAAGAAAGGGGGAGGGGAGCACCAGAGGAAGATGGAGAGCAGGCAAGGAGTTATCGTGAGAGGGACAGAGAGAGAAAAAAGAGAGAAGGAAAAAAAAAGGGAAAAAATACATAAATATGGGATGGGGTAAGAAGGGGAGGAGGGACATTAACGGAAGTTAGAGAAATCAATGTTCATGCCATCAGGTTGGAGGCTACCCAGCTGGAATATAAGGTGTTGTTCCTCCAACCTGAGTGTGGCTTCATCTTGACAGTGGAGGAGGCCGTGGATTGACATATCAGAATGGGAATGGGACATTCCCATTCTATGTATTGATGAGACCCGATGCAGACTGGGAGACCGTTTCGCTGAACACCTACGCTCCGTCTGCCAGAGGAAGCAGGATCTCCCAGTGGCCACACGTTTTAATTCCACGTCCATTCCCATTCTGATATGTCAATCCATGGCCTCCTCTACTGTAAAGACAATCAATGTGCAAAAGACAACAAGATGTGCCAATACAAAAGAAAAAAAGAATACTACTACTAATACTAATAAATAAGCAAAAAATATCGAGAACATGAGATGAAGAGTTCTTGAAACTGAATCCATAGGTTGTAGAAACAGTTCAGTGATAGGGTGAATGAAATTGAGTGAAGTTATCCCATCTGGTACAAGAGCCTGATAGTTGAGGGGTATTAGCTGTTCCTGAACCTGTTGGTGTAGGTCCTGAGGCTCCTCTTTCTTGATGGCAGCAGCTTGAAGAGAGCATGGCCTGGGTGGTGGGTGCCCTTGATGATGTATCTACACTACCCAGATTCAAGGTTACAGAAGATTCAAGACTGTTTAATGTCATTTCCAGTACATAAGTGTAAAGTAAAATGAAATAATTGTTATTCCAGATCTAAAGCAGCACAAAAAGAAACACACTAAGATAAAGGACACAATAATAAAAATACACAATAAATGTAAGTACATAAGATTGATTTTTATGTTCATGAAGAGTCTGTACATAAAGTGATTAAAACAAAACGTTTATATATCAATAATCTTTATTCACCCAGTATCAATGGAATTCTGGGTCCGATTGCGAGGAACTCCCTGCAGTTTGGATGATGTAAGCACTGGGCAAGGTTGAAAAGGTCAGGGTTCAATTTGCTTTCTTTATTTTTGTGGCTGCCTGTAAGGTTACGAATCTCAAGGTTGTGTATAGCATACATACTTTGATAATAAATGTACTTCAAACACCTATCCCTATGGTACTTCATTTCAACAGTCTCTTAAATATAAGCAGAAAATGACTGGTTTATTCTTAATCTATGTTTTCAGCCCATTAAACCAATCCCTAGTCCATTCCACTAAATATACTCAAAACTTCTGCCCTCTAATTTTGCTTCCTGTGAGGCACCTTATGGAAAGATTCTGCTCAAATGCCACTATTATTTTTGAAATACCATGTTACCACTGTTATTACTGATTTCTAATCCCTGGGAACTGATCCTGAATTACCGAACTTTGAAAGATGGCAGCCAGTGCATCCATTATCTCCAGAGCTGCCTCTTTCAAAACTTTGGGAAGCTGGTCGTTAGGTCCTGGAATTCTTTTCACTTTTAATTCCATTCATTTATTCTAATCCCATTTTATCACTGATGTCATTTTATTTCAGCTGCTCATTCACTCCAGATTTGATCTCCAGAGACGCAAGATAGATATTTTTTTCCTTGCTATTTCCTTATTGCCTGATATAATTTCTGCAGTCTCAGTCTGTAAACACAGTAGCTGGGTGTCATGGTCCCGTCCGTGAAGTCCGCATTCCAGTTCACGGTCCAGTCTGTGGACTCAGGACTCCGGGTCTTCCAGCTGTCCCTTGTTTTGACTGAGTTAAGCATAGGCACCTGATTCCCATCTTGGGGCTTGGAATATAAGTAGCCTTAGGGTTGAGTGTGGGCTGCTGGTTTGTCTTGTCAGTCCCCCTTGGAGCAACCTGCTGATGGAAGGCTAGTGAAACCATTTGTGATCTCTAGGCCTGGTTGGAGGACCACTGCTTCATGGAGCCTTGTTGCCACTCATTGGAGCAGTCATTGTGGTATGGATTTGGCTGTTTCTGTAGCCAGCCAAAGTTGCTGGCTGTGCTGAGACTCAGAGTCACCCTGGATTGAGCTCCTTTCCTGTCCCTTGCCTCTGTTGGGTAAGCAGGCTATTTGCTGTTACCCTGTGGTTGGGTCTGTCCCTGCCTGTCCTTTCCTCTGTAGGGTGGAGTTCTGCATCCTGCCCAGGAGTTCTGCCAAGAACACAAGCCTTGAAGATCCCAAGTCAAGCTCCAAGAACACAAGCCTGAAGACTGCAGCCTCCATGCCTCAAGACCAAGACCCCAGCCTGCAGCCCCAAGCCTCTAGACCCCAGCCATGTCCTGTCCTGTAGTCATGTCATGTCATTGCCTGGTTCTGGGGCCCCAGCCTGAGGCAAGACCCAGATTCTGGGTCCTTGTCCAGTCTCTGGCTCAGAGCCCAAGCCCAGGCTCCTAGTGCATAGTTCCATGTCTGAGTTCCCTATCTTGTCCATGCCCTAGCTCATGTCTGTGTTTTTGTCCCTGCTCCTTGTCTGTATCCTGTCACGCCCCTACTCTGGTCAAGTCCTGCTCCTTGTACTTCAGTGTCTGTGTCTTGTATTTGGGTCTGTTTCCAGCACCTCATTGTGACATTGGGTTCTAACTGTCTGCTTCACAGTTCTAAAGACCTGGGTTCGATCCTGACTGCTGCTGCTGTGAAGTTTACCTGGTCTCCTTGTGGCCTTTGGGTTTCTCCTGGCTACTCCTGTTTCCTCTCACATTCTGATGAAGTGAGGCTTGCTAGGCTATTTGGCCATTGTAAATTGGTGCAAGTGTGTAATTTAATGGTACAACCCAGGAAGAATTGGTGGAATTGCAGGAGTTACAGGAAAAATCAATGGGGAAATAGGATTACTCTGTAAACCAATGGGACAAATGACTAGATGACCTCCCTCTACATCTTGGGGATATGGATATCTTTTCCTTTTTATATATGTATATGATCAAATTGAATGCAGGACATGCTTGAGGACTTTGTGGTGTACTCCTGCTGCTGTTTTCTTGTGCGCTTGTGTCTAGGCCTGAATAAGTAGAAGTATAATATGAGTCCAAGGTGGAAAAAGCTTCACTATAGATCTTTGACATTGGCATTAGATATGGACCATAGCATGTCCAAAATGAATATAATTTCAATGGCTTTAAAAAGTTTTGGGCAGGCTGTAATTTTAAGTGATTTGGCTGACAATGAAGGTGTATAATCCCATTCCCATGTTAATGTGTCTTACCGATGAACCTTACAAAAATGTAAGTTGTGGGTTCCTGTTTGACTATTATGGAACAGTGCATGATATAGGCCAAGGCTATCCTTTCTTTCTCAGTGTAATTACACTAGGCATGGAATAAATTATGACAGATAACTTGGACAACATCACCTGTAATGATGCAGCTCTATAAAACTCTGGTTAGGCCACACTTGGAGTACTGTGTCCATTTCTGGTTGCCTCACTATAGGAAGGATGTGGAAGCATTGGAAAAGGTACAGAGGAGATTTATCTGGATGCTGCCTGGTTTAGAGAGTATGCATTATGATCAGAGATTAAGGGAGCTAGGGCTTTACTCTTTGGAGAGAAGGAGGATGAGAGGAGTCATGATAGAGGTATACAAGATATTAAGAGGAATAGATAGAGTGGATAGCCAGCGCCTCTTCCCCAGGACACCACTGCTCAGTACAAGAAGACATGGCTTTAAGGTAAGGGGTGGGACGTTCAAAGGGGATATTAGAGGAAGATTTTTTTACTCAGTGGTTGGTGCGTGGAATGCATTGCCTGAGTCAGTGGTAGAGGCAGATACACTAGTGAAGTTTAAGAGACTATAGACAGGAATATGGAGGAATTTAAGGTGGGGGAGGGGTTTTATAGGAGGGAGGGTTTAAGGATTGGCACAACATTGTGGGCCGAAGGGCCTGTACTGTGCTGTATTGTTCTATGCAGTGTGCCATATAGTGAATGAGAACTTCAAATTTATAACTATTGAGAAATAAAATATTCCTACTATAAATCAAGCTTTCAGTAGATTGAATTTGACTCCAACATTTTCATGCATGGATCCTTTTGGTATGACCTGGTCCTGCCATCTGAAGATGTGCCAGGAGTAGGTGACTTTATACTTTTGAAGATTACTAATTTCTGAAGAATTTCAGTAATTGGCTGTATTTCTCGTTACATGTCCAAAAGAAAGAATTTGTATGAAGTACAGAATATTGTGAATTCGATTACTTCAAAATGAATCTTAGCATGTCACAAACCAATCAAAAGAACATTTGAATTCAAATATTGGGAAAATTGTGCTCTATCAAAGGTTCCTTTATATTTCAGTAGTGATACACCACCACAATGAGATGCCGTTGGATAATCTAAAAGATAAAAATCCTAGAATATTAAGTACTTCAAGATCAAGAAGATTTGGGAATATATTTTAAAGAAATTCAATTTTGTATAAATCTGATGGGTCTCAGTGATAGTGGTGATCTATGTTCAAATCAGGCTATTCACAAAATGCAACTCTGACTTAGTAGCACCTTTGAAACCAGTGGTAGCAAATGTCAAGAGGAGAATTAAATGGGCATTGAATAGTTTCTTGTACATTTAGTACACTGACCAATGTTGAAATTTTATCCCAGACACTGTATAGTTAGAAATGCTGAACTTTGTGCTTGGAACTATTACAGTCATTGTGGTTGAGTTTTTCATTCCATAGAAATTAGTGAAAGTGGACATAGAAATTAGGACCAGAATCTGGCTATTTGTCCTTCCAGTCTGCTCTGCATTTCAGTATGATCATGGCTGATATTTTATCTCAATGCCATATTTTACTCATTCCCCACACTTGATGCATTTTGTGTCCAGAAATCGACCAACTCTTCAAAATATTCAGTAACTCATCTTGACTGCCATGTGCATTTGGGAATTCCATAGGTTCCCCACTCTCTGAGTGAAGTTGTTTCACCTTGTGAGTCCTGGGTCACTTTTACAATTCTAAAATGCCAGCTTTACATCTTGCTTTGTTTGGGATGAGGCTGTTCAAGCAGTACTATTCAAAGAAAAGTAGACAGTCTTTTAAAATGTACCAACATTTACCTATTTAGTAATAAAAGAAAATACTGTAGGTTAGCTGTTATTGTCCCATTTGAGGTTTATAGGAGTTTGAATATAATTTGCCTGTTGCATTTTCATGCTTTTTAAGAGTAGCTGCATTTCAGCAATAATTCATTGGCTGCGAAGTGCCTTGAGTATCTTGAGAATATGAAAAATGCTTTATAACCAGCACAAATTCATTTTCTATTTATGGGTTTGCAAGGAGCTTCTTTCAAGAAGGAATGGCACTGTGCATGAATAAAGCTATTTTATGTTCCTTAATATTATGGTACATTTTATTTAAAATATTTATGAAATAATGGAAAATGATGTTGGTGCTCCATTGTCAGGTTTTCTGATCCCATGTGCATTGTATTATTTCTACAAAGTGCAGTAAGGCACTGTCGTACTGATGGGTAAGAAATAATTACACTATGGAGGAGGACTATTCAGGTTCTGGTTCTAGGAACAGAGCGTTTCCTCCTTTGGTCTGAATAATGCATGTCTGGATGAGGCTAAATTAGAGAAAATAAATTTGAGAAAAAATCATGTTGGCTTTATTTATGTATGAGATATAAATTCATTTTTTAAGATTAGCAACAAGGCTTCTTAGAGAAATACTTATTCTTGGAGATGCAGCATGGTAACAGGCCTTTCTGGCTCAATGAGCCCACACCAGCTAATTACACCCATGTAAATTATTAAATAACCAACTTGTATGTCTTTGGTGTGTGGGAGGAAACCTGAACACCCAGAAGAAACCTAAGTTTCAGACTTGCACGTTTTTCAAAATGTGTTACTAGGCTGATGGAGAGATAAATTAGGAATGAAAACTTTATTTCATCCGTTGAAGTTCATTCCCCAGACATTGATATTTTCAACGGGGAATTTGATAATATTCCAAATGACATTATTTCTTACACTTTGTGCAGCAAATTACTCGTATGTCCAATTCTTCAAATAAAGATGTCTTTTCTGATAGTTTCGTTGATAGCTTAATCATAGTGATTCATAGAGTATCCAAATATAATAAATTTTAACAAGTTTTTTTCCAAGGAGGAATCTAGAAAGGGCATGACAGAATTAAACTGGCACAATTCATGCACTGCTAGGATGCTTATGAACTGTTGCACAAACTTGGGATTAATATGTTCAAGCATGCTTAAGAAATGAAGATAGAAAATTGCAAGAACTCCCAATGGGCAGTAAGTGCTGCCTTTGGAAACATTGGCCATATCTCATGAAATTGGTTTAGAAATTATATAAGCAAAGCCTTCCCTTTAGTTTTATCTCAATGTCAATTAATTTTACATTTGACAACTTGGTTCTATATGGTTTAATTCATAATTTTAAACCAATTATCATACAAATATGACCTTTGGAAGGCTGCTATAGTTTGCATTCATTGCATTTGATTTTGGGCTGCTGATCATCAAAATCGCCATATCAAGCAGCATTTTTTTAAAATCACCTATATTTGTTATTTCAATTCATAATTCAAGTAAATTAAAATGTTGCCCAACGTATAAGCTGAAAAGTTTCCTATCTTGTCGGGGTGGATGCTGCACAGCAGGACAGGTTTTAGAAAGGCTATAAAAGCGTCAAACACACACTGAACTATGCATTGCATTCACATGTATATTGGTTTGGGATCACGTTTTTGTGCATGCTCTGCACATGTAGCACATTGAGTGTACTCATTATTATAAAGTAATTGTATTTTCAGAAGTACTTAAGGCAGCAAAACATCTGGTCAATGTTGCAACAGCGGCAATGCTTCCTGTTACTTTTTTTAGATTATGAGGACACTCAGTCCTCGTTTATTGTCATTTAGAAATGCATGCATTAAAAAATGATGCAATGTTCCTCCAGTATGATATCACAGAAACACAAGACAGACCAAGACTAAAACTGACAAAAACCACATAATTATAACATATAGTTACAACAGTGCAAAGCAATACCGTAATTTGATAAGAGCAGACCATGGGCATGGTAAAAAAAAAAGGTCTCAAAGTCCCGATAGCCCCAACATCTCATGCAGACGGTAGAAGGGAGAATCTCTCCCTGACATGAGCTTCCAGTGCTGCAGACGTGCCGATGCAGCATCCTGGAAGCACCCGACCACAGTCCAACTCTGAGACCCTCCGATACCTAGCACCGAGCACCATCTCTGCCGAGTGGTTTGACCCTGGCCCTGGCTGCCAAGCAACAGGCAAAGCCAAGGATTCAGGGCCTTCCCCTCCGGAGATTTCGGATCACACAGTAGCAGTGGCAGCAAAATAGGTATTTCAGAAGTTTCACCAGATGTTCCTCCGTGCTCTCACGTCCGCCTCCATCAAATCAGAATTGTGCACGGCTTCCTACTTGACAGATAACAGATATTCACCACTGGAGAGGCAGCAGGTGCTGCGTCGCACCGCCATCTTCTCCTCCTGCCTTGTGGCAAGTATATGCCTAAATCTCAAAGATGGAGTGTGACTCTTTTCATTAAGAAAGTCTACGAGCTCTATTTTGATTGTAAAATTGGCCACCAAGACCTCACATTTGCTGTGCAAGATGAACTGTCGATCTTAGAGCTTGGCTCAGAGGTACTCGGAAGTCAATACCGTTCACCGTCCCGATGATATGGCAAGAGCAGAAGGATCATGTGACAGACTGCAACTTCTGTCTCAGCAATGCGTCTGATTCCTCTGCTAAAAACAAGATGGCCATTCAATACCCTAATCTCCCTTCAGCCATGAGACCTGTGCCGCATAACTGTAGTATTCCAGTATTGAAGCTGCCAGAGACATGGATTCTAGGGGAGGTAGAGGAAGATGCAGTGATGTAGGAGCCAGGAATGGAAAACGACACTGATACTGAGACAGGCTGCTATGGGAGGCAAGGGAGGAGATTGCTGAGCCTCTGGCGATGATCTTTGCATCATCAGTGGGGACAGGAGAGGTTCTAGAGCATTGGAGGGTTGCGGATGTTGTTCCTTTATTCAAGAAAGGGGATAGAGATAGCCCAGGAAATCATAGACCAGTGAGTCTTACTTCAGTGGTTGGTAAGTTGTTGGAGAAGATCCTGAGAGGCAGGATTTATGAACATTTGGAGAGGTATGATATAATTAGGAGTCGTCAGCATAGCTTTGTCAAGGGCAGGTCATGCCTTACGAGCCTGATTGAATTTTTTTTGAGGATGTGACTAAACACATTGATGAAGGAAGAGCAGTAGATGTAGTGTAACTGGATTTCAGCAAGGCATTAAATAAGGTACCATATGCAAGGCTATTGAGAAAGTAAGGAGGCATGGAATGCAAGGGGAAATTACTTTGTGGATCAAGAACTGGCTTGCCCACAGAAGGCAAAGAGTGGTTGTAGACAAGTCATATTCTGCATGGAGGTCGGTGACCAGTGGTGTGCCTCAGGGACTCTTACTCTTCGTGATTTTTATAAATGACCTGGATGAGGAAGTGGAGGGATGGGTCAGTAAGTTTGCTGATGCCACAAAGGTTGGAGGTGTTGTGGATAGTGTGGAGGGCTGTCAGGAGTTACAGCAGAACATTGATAGGGTGCAAAACTGGGCTGAGAAGTGGCAGATGGAGTTCAACCCAGGTAAGTGTGAAGTGGTTCATTTTGGTAGGTCAAATATGATGGCAGAATATAGTATTAATAGTAAGACTCTTGGTAGTGTGGAGGATCAGAGGGATCTTGGGGTCCAAGTCCATAGGACACTCAAAGCAGCTGCACAGGGTGACTCTGTGGTTAAGAAGGCGTATGATGTATTGGCCTTCATCAATCGTAGAACTGAATTTAGGAGCCGAAAGGTAATGTTGCAGCTATATAGGACCCTGGTCAGACCCCACTTGGAGTACTGTGCTCAGTTCTGTTTGCCTCACTACAGGAAGGATGTGGAAGCCATAGAAAGGGGGCAGAGGAGATTTACAAGGATGTTGCCTGGATTGGGGAGCACGTCTTATGAGAATAGGTTGAGTGAACTCAGCCTTTTCTCCTTGGAGCAACGGAGAATGAGAGGTGACCCGACAGAGGTGTATAAGATGGTGAGAGGCGTTGATTGTGTGGATAGTCAGAGGCTTTTTCCCAGGGCTGAAATGGTTGCCACAAGAGGACACAGGTTTAAGGTGCTGGGGAGTAGGTACAGAGGAGATGTCAGGGGTAGTTTTTTTACTCAGAGAGTGGTGAGGGCATGGAATGGGCTGCCTGCCACGGTGCTGGAGGTGGGTATGATCGGGTCTTTTAAGAGACTTTTAGATAGAGAGATGGAGCTTAGTAAAATGAGGGCTATAGGTAAGCCTAGTAATTTCTAAGTTATGGACATGTTTGGCACAACTCTGTGGGCTGAAGGGCCTGTATTGTGATGTAGGTTTTTCTAAGGGGTAACTTTGAAGGTATGAGACGTGAATTAGCTAAGATAGACTGGCAAATGACACTTAAAGGATTGACGGTGGATATGCAATGGCAAGCATTTAAAGGTTGCATGGATGAACTACGACAATTGTTCATCCCAGTTTGGCAAAAGAATAAATCAAGGGAGGTAGTGCACCCGTGGCTGACAAGAGAAATTAGGGATAGTATCAATTCCAAAGAAGAAGCATACAAATTAACCAGAGAAAGTGGCTCACCTGAGGACTGGGAGAAATTCAGAGTTCAGCAGAGGAGGACAAAGGGCTTAATTAGGAAGGGGAAAAAAGATTATGAGAGAAAACTGGCAGGGAACATAAAAACTGACAGTAAAAGCTTTTATAGATATGTAAAAAGGAAAAGACTGGTAAAGACAAATGTAGGTCCCCTACAGACAGAAACAGGTGAATTGATTATGGGGAGCAAGGACATGGCAGACCAATTGAATAATTACTTTGGTTCTGTCTTCACTAAGGAGGACATAAATAATCTTCCAGAAATAGTAAGGGACAGAGGGTCCAGTGAGATGGAGGAACTGAGCGAAATACTTGTTAGTAGGGAAGTGGTGTTAGGTAAATTGAAGGGATTGAAGGCAAATAAATCCCCAGGGCCAGATGGTCTGCATCCTAGAGTGCTTAAGGAAGTAGCCCAAGAAATAGTGGATGCATTAGTGATAATTTTTCAAAACTCGTTAGATTCTGGACTAGTTCCTGAGGATTGGAGGGTGGCTAATGTAACCCCACTTTTTAAAAAAGGAGGGAGAGAGAAACCGGGGAATTATAGACCGGTTAGCCTAACGTCGGTGGTGGGGAAACTGCTGGAGTCAGTTATCAAAGATGTGATAACAGCACATTTGGAAAGCGGTGAAATGATCGGACAAAGTCAGCATGGATTTGTGAAAGGAAAATCATGTCTGACGAATCGCATAGAATTTTTTGAGGATGTAACCAGTAGAGTGGATAGGGGAGAACCAGTGGATGTGGTATATTTGGATTTTCAAAAGGTTTTTGACAAGGTCCCACACAGGAGATTAGTGTGCAAACTTAAAGCACACGGTATTGGGGGTAAGGTATTGATGTGGATGGAGAATTGGTTAGCAGACAGGAAGCAAAGAGTGGGAATAAACGGGACCTTTTCAGAATGGCAGGCAGTGACTAGTGGGGTACCGCAAGGCTCAGTGCTGGGACCCCAGTTGTTTACAATATATATTAATGACTTGGATGAGGGAATTAAATGCAGCATCTCCAAGTTTGCGGACGACACGAAGCTGGGCGGCAGTGTTAGCTGTGAGGAGGATGCTAAGAGGATGCAGGGTGACTTGGATAGATTGGGTGAGTGGGCAAATTCATGGCAGATGCAACTTAATGTGGATAAATGTGAAGTTATCCACTTTGGTGGCAAAAATAGGAAAACAGATTATTACCTGAATGGTGGCCGATTAGGAAAACGGGAGGTGCAACGAGACCTGGGTGTCATTATACACCAGTCATTGAAAGTGAGCATGCAGGTACAGCAGGCGGTGAAAAAGGCGAATGGTATGCTGGCATTTATAGCGAGAGGATTCGAGTACAGGTGCAGGGAGGTACTACTGCAGTTGTACAAGGCCTTGGTGTGTCACACCTGGAGTATTGTGTGCAGTTTTGGTCCCCTAATCTGAGGAAAGACATCCTTGCCATAGAGGGAGTACAAAGAAGGTTCACCAGATTGATTCCTGGGATGGCAGGACTTTCACATGAAGAAAGACTGGATGAACTGGGCTTGTACTCGTTGGAATTTAGAAGATTGAGGGGGGATCTGATTGAAACGTATAAAATCCTAAAGGGATTGGACAGGCTAGATACAGGAAGATTGTTCCCGATGTTGGGGAAGTCCAGAACAAGGGGTCACAGTTTGAGGATAAAGGGGAAGCCTTTTAGGACCGAGATTAGGAAAAACTTCTTCACACAGAAAGTGGTGAATCTGTGGAATTCTCTGCCACAGGAAACAGTTGAGGCCAGTTCATTGGCTATATTTAAGAGGGAGTTAGATATGGCCCTTGTGGCTACGGGGATCAGGGGGTATGGAGGGAAGGCTGGGGCGGGGTTCTGAGTTGGATGATCAGCCATGATCATAATAAATGGCAGTGCAGGCTCGAAGGGCCGAATGGCCTACTCCTGCACCTATTTTCTATGTTTCTATGTTTCTATGTTTCTATGATACAGATTTTGAACCCTTTATGTTGAGGGAATCTCATCTGATAGCTCAGTCTGAGTTAAATGACCTCATCAGAGACTTGGTTTTGTTAAAGTCAAAAGCAGAATTACTGGGTTCAAGACTGAAAGATGGGATCTGCTGTCACCAGGTACAAAGATTTCTGTGAAGAACTTTGATATTTGAGACTGATGTTTCCTAGGATAACTGATGCCAAGTTTAAGGAAAGCATTTTTGCTGGTCCACAAATCAAACATGTCATTAATGACAGGCAATTTGAATGTTATCTAGTGGGACCAGAGAAAATTATATGGAAGGCATTCAATGATGTTGCTGAAAACTTTTTTTGGAAACTACAGAGCACCAAACTACATAGAGCTGGTTTACAACATCCTTCAAGCATACAAAACCATGAAGTGCAACATGTCACTAAAGATTCATTTTTTCCATTCCCATTTAGACTTCTTCCCTGCAAATCTTGGCACTGTTAGTGACAAGCATGGTGAAAGTCTTCACCAGGATATTGTGGTCATTGAGAAACGGTATCAGGGCAATTGGAATCCATCAATGCTGGCTGATTATTGTTGGACACTGAAACAAGAAGCCTCAGACACTAAGTACAAATGAAAATTATCAACAAAATAAGTTTAGTTTAATTGAACTATTGCAAAGCATCAGCACTGTTATGCAATTAAACACATTAGATCCTACTACTACTACTACTACGTCGACTCAGGCCTAGGGGCCTGCGTCGGGCACAAATAAGGCATATTGTAGATTCAATAAAACTTAATAGTTTGTTTCTCCAAATACCTATGTAATACAAGTAATTTGAAATTATATTGGTAATCAGGTTCAAGCAAACTATTATAATCACAGGAAAATTTTAAGGAAGCAATACATGTGAAAAATTTTGCTGTCCAGTCTTTATCAAACTGCACGACAGTGTACCTAAGAGAATTTAAAGGCAAAAGGTGGTCATAACAAATATTGATTTAATTTGGGCTTTTATAGTAAATTTTTTGATATATAGGAACTTTTAATTTCATCATTTTTGAAAGCATCTTCACTTTACAGATTTTTTACATATGCCTAAGACTTTTCCACAGTACTGTATGTTGTGAGTATAGGGAATTGCTGTCAACATTGCACTTGAGATTCAGATGTGTATAAACAGCTGGTAATCCAGCAAGTACGAAGAAGGTAGCAGATGTGAAATTGCTATTGCATTCTCTAGTAAATTAATAGTATACATATAGTAGTATTAAAGTGCCATTGTATCATAAACGATGCTCATTACATTTATCTCTCACTGCTTTATATTCAGTGTTCATGCTTTCTTCTGTTAACTCTACAAATGGGTCCATACATGATGCTGAGCCTACCCAACAACAAAAAGCAATTCTGAATCATAGATCTAGGTTGGACAATGGGATAAGCAGATGGTGATTAGTATGACTATGTTGGGATCCAATATTACTGACGCAGTGTTTCCACTTACAGTCAATTCCCAATTATTGGGCAGCATATTATCCAATCTGTGAATCAACATGAAACTCAGAGCATTCCCACATATGATCACCTGGACACATGCTCTGATAAGTCCCGCTTGTTATTCAGGAGCCAAGGCTGCCATTGCACCAGCTGAAGCCTAAGTGAGGCAGACAGTCTCTTGGCTGGAGCCTGATGTGGTCAGTCACTCTCTCATCTGGAGCCCAGAACTAAGACACCATTATCCTAGTGAGAGACTAAAGAAAGGCTATAACGATGACGACTGGGAGCCCAGGACAGGGCCTCACTCACTCTCCAACCTGGAGTTCAGGGCCAGAGCTCACTGTCCCAGCTAATTACATTATTTGCTTAGCTGCTGATTTCTTGGTTGAGAAACATTCTTGAATGTGTTACAAAAATAACGAACAATTAATCATCTTGCTCTGGGCTCCTAACAAAGCAGTACAATGGGACACATTTGATGACTTTTAACATGTATTGTACTATCTTGGAGAGACAATATACCTGAGACACAATGATACAGCACTTTGGTCTGCATGCTGTGGCCAGTTAAGACAAGAAGGATATTTTATTGTTACCTAAAATCAATTCTAATGCAGAAATATATGAAATCACAGACAGACCAATATTTTTCACCTCAGAGGCAGCAGCAGGATAGGAAAGATGAGTACTAAGGTCCCTCATATCTATAGACAACAGATTATTCAAACACAATTCAGAACCTTGAAAGAGAGGTTGAAAAAGGCATTCATTTTCTTTATGTTTGAGCAAGCATTGGTTCCCCTGGTTCTCACTTATCACCTCACCAGCCTACACTTGTAGTTGAAACCCAAACCTCAGTGTTACCCTCAATTTTAAAGAAAAAATATAAATCCAACAATTCTGAAGACAAAAATTATTCAGGAAGCAAAATCTTTGTTGTGCAGTGAAAATGACTGGTAGGTTGTTCCAAACATCTTAGAGAAATTGCCACAGTTCTTCAGCACACTTTGGCTATCTTGCTTGCTTCTGTCTCTCCAGATAATCCCAGACAGACTTGATAATTTTGCGATCAGGGCTCTGTGGAGCATGCCATCTGAAACAATATAATAAATCTAGAGTGGTTAAGACTTTTTCACAGTACTGTAGGCACGCAAAATGATTTCTGTTATGTAACTACAGCTTAAAGATGTGTCACTCTGTTTTATTAGTTACTCTGAGTCTAGTTACTTGATACAAATAGCCAAATTTTGAAGGTTAGGAGAATTTTATCATCTGGGATCTACTTCATTTTTCCTGTGATTTGAATGGGTACATGCTGAGAACTGGTTTTATTTTGCCAGTTCGGCTTCATCTTATCTAATGTTGATGCATCCAGAATTCTCATGCAACTCTTAAATCTTTTCAGGCAATTTATTTCAAGTGTTGTTCAAAATAAGAAGGAAAAAATGGCTTTAGTTTATTTACTTTTTTTGGGTATCAGGGCAGTGCCTGATTAGCAGCAAGAGCTGTATGCAGATTTGGCAATTCATGTGATAGCACAGTTGTTCATTAGTTTTTGTTTTGCATTTCACATCAAAATTGTTTTGTCTTAAAATATAGAATTGCAGTGTAAAACATTCTTATTTAAATAGGTAAGGAAATGATTCTGGAAAGGACATGTTTTCCAATAGTGGCTTTCATTCCTTTCTAGTGCATTATTCACCCATGATGTATGCATTAACGTTTAGGATGCCAATTCGATGCACTGCCGCATGATAAGTAGGACTAGGGAACTTTGGCAAAGAATCTGACCCATTTCACAGTTTATTTTAACATAACAAAGTTGTTCCTTAAGTATTCATAACAGTGTTACCAACTTTAGATTATGACTGCAATGCATTATTGGAGATGCATTTTGATTCACTTATTTTATTTGTTAATGAGTATGTTATATCGTGTCTAACTTTGGCAGTGTACAGCAGTGTGACAGGTCAGCTGGTTGAGTGGTGTCATAACAACCTTATGCTCAATGTCACCAAGGCCTTGGAACTATATGTGAACATCAGGAAGGTTAAGTCCGCCCCCAGTCCTCATTGAAAGGTCTAGATGGAAAAGATGAGCAGTTTCTAGCTCCGGGATATCAGCACCAAGAACCTACCTTGGGTCAGGCACAAACGTGCAACTGCATAAAAGGCGCATTTTGTACCTTTGCCTTCTTAAATATTTAAAGAGATTCAGCATGTCATCAAGGATTTTGACAAACTGCTACAGATGTACAGTGGAAAGCAACTTTGTCACATTCAATATCCCAGAGTAATATCAGTATTTAAGCTGCTGGCGGAATGTCATCACAACATTAATAATAATAATGATGAGATTAATAACCCCAGGGGGAGTGTTCTGTCTCCTATTGGGTGCAACCCCAGGTGGTGGATTGGGGAATGCTCTACAGATATGCAGGGCAGGTGGGAAAAATTAAATACCACCTATAGACCAAAACAGAAACAAATCCAGTCATGTCTGTACCCAGATTGGGCGGTGCTCCAGTCAGTGTCTGTCCCCATGCAAAGGGCAGCCAAAGCCAAAGCCTGGCTGTGGGCATAAAAAGCTATATCCTTTCACTTTAGAAATGGAGTGATGTCTATGGAATAGAGTAATAAGGCCACTGCCTCGGCACGCCTGGATCTAGTGCTAGGCATGACAGTAAGCAAACAATGAGTAGTGCACCTCTGAATAGACCTGCAGGCACTAGGAAACCCAAAAAAGATACAGCCAACATCAAAGTAGCCCACCAACACCACAGGCTGTGACTGCTGCAGGAGTTTCTCAGGGGAGCAGTCCACTTAAAATTGAAACCACTCAAGCAGTTAAAAGAAGAAAGACGCGCATGAAATAGTTCTTAGAAATAAACACATTCATAATGTGTGTATATTATCGAGTAACAGAACTTGAGACAGATATGACAGCATACAGGGACAAACTTCATCAACAGTTTATAGCACAATATCTCTTCACATAAGTAAATGCACAATGAGTAGCAGATCAACGTAGAGCATGAATTAAAAAAAAACTTGATTCCTATAGACATGTTAAACCAAATAAAATATGAAGTTGCACAAGAGCCAGAAAGAAACTAACCTGAAGACCACAAAAATGCTATACAAGAAAATAATGAAGATGCCTCCCATCAACCCCACCCCCACCCACAGTGTTGATGAATGTAAAATTACTTCAACAACTGCTTCACAACCTGACGGTAATAGCAACATCACAAATGCAGAGCTTCCACAGAATGTTGATGACAAAAATGAGTTTACAGACAAAATTATCCTAACGTTTAACATCACACTAACAGAATACATGGGCACTACCCCAACAAAAAGATTGCACATATCAAAACAATATATGGCATTAAAATTATATTATATTACCACAATATTTAGGAAAACTTGAAACATTTGAAGAATTACAAAAAATAACATCTTGCACTGCATTGACAACAGCGCAGTGCAATGGCTGCAGAATTGATGCACTGGTTAATAGAAACCCAAAACTGAGTAATGAAATGGGAAATTCAAAATGGCAGAAGCAATTAAGGAACAAAATTGAAATCTTCAGAGTAGAAATAGCCTGCCTAACAGAATATACAAAAGATTACCCGAGCAAGAAAGTTAAGAGAAAATCTAAGCAAATACGTAGGAAATATAAGGTTCATACAAGATATGACAAACCTAACAAAAGCATTGTAGAGTTTATAGATACACTAAAATAAATGCTTCGTGCATATAGAACCAAACTAAATAGATAGATGAACTGTGCCAGACGAAGAAAACAGAATCATCAGTTCAGGAACAATGTAAAAGGTTTATACAGGATATTGAAACTAAACTTGACACACCAAAATGTCACCAACCCCAGCACAGAATTACCAATAAACACAGAGATAATGAACTTTTGGTCCAATATCTGGTCAAACAGGGTGACACATAATCAAGAAGCAAGCTGAATTAGGGAGGGAAAAGAACACACTCACACAATTGAAGACATGCAAGCACCTGAACTTACAATGGATATGCTAAAAGCAGTTACAAAAAATACCCACAACTCCGAAAGTGAAAATATTCATGATTATAGGTATAAAAATTTTACTTGTCTTCATCCATAACTACTAACGCATATGAAAAACTTTCTTAAAAATCTTGAAACAGCGCTTGAATTTTTGATAAAAGGTAAAATGTACCTCTTACCTAAAGGACAAATCACAAATGACTCATCAAAATATTGTCCTATATAAAAATTGTAATATTATGCATCTCGCAACTAATCACCACAATATATTTACAGAAAAGTAGAAAAAAGCGTTAAGTATATGAAAGGATATAAAGAGCAACTGATACTAGACTTTATAATTCTAACTCAATCTTGGATGAAAAGCAGAAATCATTCATGTTGTTATCTTGAAACATAGAAAACCTACAGCACAATACAGGCCTTTTGGCTCACAAAGTTGTGACGAACTTGTCCCTACTTTAGAAATTACTAGGCTTACCCATAGCCCTCTATTTTTCTAATCTCTATGTACCTATCCAAAAGTCTCTTAAAAGAACCTATCGTATCCGCCTCCACCACTGTTGCCGGCAGCCCATTCCACACACCCACCACTCTCTGAGTAAAAAACTTACCCCTGACATCTCCTCTGTACCTACTCCCCAGCATCTTATACCTGTGTCCCCTTGTGGCAACCACTTCAGCCTTGGGAAAAAGCCTCTGACTATCCACATGATCAATGCCTCTCATCATCTTATACACCTCTATCAGGTCACCTCTCATCCTCCATCGCTCCAAGGAGAAAAGACTGAGTTCACTCAACCTGCTTTCATAAGGCATGCTCCCCAATGCAGGCAACATCCTTGTAAATCTCCTCTGCACCCTTTCTATGGCTTCCACATCCTTCCTGTAGTGAGGCGACCAGATCCAAGCACAGTACTCCAAGTGGGGTCTGACCAGGGTCCTATATAGCTGCAACATTACCTCTTGGCTCACAAATTCAATTCCACGATTAATGAAGGCCAATACACCATATGCCTTCTTAACCACAGAGTTAACCTGCACAGCTACTTTGAGCATCCTATGGACTCGGACCCCAAGATCCCTCTGATCCTCTACACTGCCAAGGAAAGGAAGTTGCCTTTTAAACTCATGGGGAGCATAGGCCATCAACTTTTTGCTGTTGATGTTTCTGTACCAGGCAATTTCTTTTTGATGAGGTCGAGTTGCTAGCTCGATGCTCAACCCAGCATGGATGGAAAGCGTGCCAGGGGAGCCAGCTGGGTTCGAACTCGGGAGCCTTTGCTGAAAAGTCCAGCGCTGATGCCATTACACCGCCAGCCACCTACACTGCCCAAAGTAATACAATATTCTGCCATCATATTTGACCTACCAAAATGAACCACTTCACACATATCTGGGTTGAACTCCATCTGCCACTTCTCAGCTCAGTTTTGCATCCTATCAATGTCCCGCTGTAACCTCTGACAGCCCTCCACACTATTCACAACACCTCCAACCTTTGTGTCATCAGCAAACTTACTAACCCATCATTCCACTTCCTCATCCAGGTCGTTTATAAAAGTCACGAAGAAGAAGGGTCCCAGAACAGATCTCTGAGGCACACCTCTGGTCACTGACCTCCATGCAGAATATGACCTGTCTACAACCACTCTTTGCCTTCTGTGGGCAAGCCAGTTCTGGATCCACAAAGCAATGTCCCCTTGGATCCCATGCCTCCTTACTTTCTCAATAAGCCTTGCATGGGGTACCTTGTCAAATGCCTTACTGAAATCCATATACACGACATCTACTGCTCTTCCTTCATCAATGTGTTTAGTCACATCCTCAAAAAAAAATCAGGCTCGTAAGGCACGACCTGCCCTTGACTGACTTTGACGACCTGCTGACTATTCCTAATCATATTATACCTCTCCAAATGTTCATAAATCCTGCCTCTCAGGATCTTCTTCATCAACTTACCAACCACTGAAGTTACTAACTTACTGGTTTATAATTTCCTGGGCTATCTTTACTCCTTCTCTTGAATAAAGGAACAACATCCGCAACCCTCCAATCTTCCGGAACCTCTCCCTACCCCATTCTTTCTTTCTTTATTAATCTTTTTATTGATTTAAAAGGAGCATAAATACAATCAAGAGAATAGTCTCAAATATATATATCAGTAACAATATAAACTGAGATTGATAGACATTGTCAAAATCATAGATATTATTAAACTAGTACAAAATATATAAGAAAATGAAAATAGCAATTCTCCGCTTCTCAGTTTATGAAGAGAAAAGAAAAAAACATTGAGTTTTAAATGAAGAGAAAAAAAACCCACTACACTATATAAAAAAAACAAAAAAAAGGGGGGCTGGGCAGTCCATTTTGAGAATATGACCAAAAAAAAAGAAAAAAAGACTTTCTGATCAAATCTAAAACTTCGAAAAAAAAGATTGAAAGAGCAATAAATCAAATTAAATGAAAATATTGGATAAAAGGTCACCAGATTTGCTCAAATTTAAAGTATGTATCAAATGTCCGACTTCTTATTTTCTCTAAACTTAAACAGGCCAATAAAAGACCGTAGGTGGATTAGAATCCTTCCACTTCAATATAATGGCTCTCCTAGCCAGAAAGGTCGAAAAGGCTATCATATGTCGAGCAGAAGCAAGAATATTTCCTGCTTCCAATGGGATAATCCCAAAAATTGCCGTAAGCAAATTAGGCTCCAAATCCAAAACTTTGGATAGTATTTTAAAAACATCTCTCCAAAAGTTATCTAGCTTTATACAAGACCAATACATATGAGTTAAAGTGGCCAGCTCAGTATTACATCTGTCACATATAGGATTGATATTGGAGAAAATACGCGCTAGTTTATCCTTTGACATATGGGCCTGATGCACTACCTTGAACTGTATCAAGGAATGATGGGCACAAATAGATGAGTTGTTAACCAAATGAAAAATTTTACTCCATTGATTATCTGAAAATGACTCTTGAAATTCCGATTCCCAAGCGCGTTTAATTTTATCATTAGATATCATTTGTGAGTTCAATAGCCGTTTATAGTTTATAGCTATTAACCCTTTTTGAAATGGTTTAAACTGAAAGAGAATATCTGTCATATTAGGTGGATAAGCAGAAGGGTAATTTGGCAACAAACCACGTAAAAAATTCCTAATTTGTAAATACCTAAAAAAGTATACATTAGATAAATCATATTTCTCCCCCTCTTTCTCTTCGGTTGTCCATCGAAATCTGATGACGATGTCCACTCCTTTAACGGTGAGATCTTTGATGACTATACAGTCCTCCTGGACCCAGAAGCTCTATTGCAGGTGGGACATGTATATGTAGTAGTGGTAGTGGTGGCGATCATGGCTGCATTTCTCCTGGCTCTCTTCTGCTGTCTTCTGGTTGTTCTTTCCTTCTCCAGAATACAAACCCTGTTCCTACACAGCTGTCGCCAAGTGGTACGGTCAGCAGCAACCTCCTCCAGGTCCTCGGGTCTGATCTTGCACTTCCTTAAAGCATTCTTCATCTGATCCTTATAGCGCTTCTTCGGCCTTCCAGCTGAACGTCGACCATGATGTAGCTGACCGTATAACACTCTACATGGTAGCTGACATGGGGGCATCCTTATCACGTGCCCCAGCCACTGTAGCTGACACTGAGTGATCATGGCCTCAATACTCTTGCAGTTGGTCTTTACAAGTATTTCAGTGTGAGGCACCTGCTCACGCCAGGTAATTCCCTGAGGCACACCACTGGTCACCGACCTCCATGCAGAATGTGATTTGTCTACAACCACCCTTTGCCTTCTGTGGGCAAGCCAGTTCTTGATCCACAAAGTGATGTCCCCTTGGATCCCATGCCTCCTTACTTTCTCAATAAGCCTTGCATGTGGTACCTTATCAAGTGCCTTGCTGAAATCCATATACACTACATTAACTGCTCTTTCTTCATCAATGTCTTTAGTCACATCCTCAAAAAATTCAATAAGGCTCGTATGGCACGACCTGCCCTTGACAAAGCCATGCTGACTACTCCTAATCATATTATACCTCTCCAAATGTTCATAAATCTTGCCTCTCAGGATCTTCTCCATCAACTTACCAACCACTGAAGTAAGACTCTCTGGTCTATAATTTCCTGGGCTATCTCTACTCCCTTTCTTGAATAAAGGAACAACATCTGCAACTCTCCAATCCTCCAGAACCTCTCCTGTCCCCATTGTTGATTCAAATATCATCACCAGAGGCTCAGCAATCTCCTCCCTCGCCTTTTTCGACTACAAAAAAGTATTTGATTCTGACACACACAAGAGGTCAATAGAAGTTCTTAATGCATATATAAACTACACCAAATACTTGTGAAATTCCTACAACATCTGATAAAGGGTTGGTACTCTTTAATCACCCTATCTATTAACAACCAAAAAAGAACAATCACCATTATCAAGATAAACTGAGGCATTTTTCAGGGTGTCTCTCTAAGCCCAGCCAGCTGGTGGCGTAGTAGTATCAGCGCCGGACTTCAGAACGAAGGCTCCCAAGTTCGAATCCAGCTTTCCATCCGTGCTGGGTTGAGCGTCTAGCTAGCAACTCGGCTTCATAAAAATAAGAAAGCCTGCTAAAAAAATGCTGTCATGACAGCGTCCCAATGACTCCACTCGGAGTTAAGGGCTTTCTTCTTTTTCTTCTCTAAGCCACTATGGTTTTATCTAGCTTTAAGACCACTCTCTAATTTACTGAATAGGATGAAAATAGGGGAACAAATCAGAAACAAGCAAATGATTTATATCTTGACACACCTTTTATATATGGTAAAACTGAAGCAATTAATTCAAATAGTGGAACTATTTTCAGAAGATATAAACATGAACTTTGGGCTAGATAAATGCAGAACATTAAACATAAAGAAAGGTGCAATAGAGCTAGTAGAATATAAAACAGTGCAGCAGGATATAATACAACCAATGGATGAATATGAAATATGTAAGTATCAGGGATATCAACAAGCAAAGAAAATAGATTATACTTCTATAAAGGGAAAACTTTTGACAGAATTTACTTCAGGCCTTAAGAAACTCTGCCAAGCAAAACTCAACAGTAAAATATAACAAAGGCAATAAACACTTTTGCTCTACCCATATTAACGTATTCTTCTCGCATAATATCTTGGTCCAAAACTGATCTGGAAAATTTACCAGAGAAAAATAAGAACTGAAATGACAAATTTTAGAAAACACTATGTACACTCGAATGCAGTTAGATTAGTACTACCTAGGACAGAAGGAGGAAGAGGAATAACAAACATTAAATATTTATGCAACAGTCAGACAAAATTTCTAAGGACACACTTTCATCTACAAAAACAGGATTCAGCACTCCATGCGAGCATATGCAATGCTGATAAGTATACACCATGAAACTTAAATAAAAGCACAATCCAGAAAAATGAAGAAATTATAACTATAGAAGAAAAGGTTAACCAATGGAAGAGCAGGACCCTCCTTGAAAGACATCTCATGTTCTGAGCAGACTAGATGTTGACAAGAAAGCGTTGTGTGCCTGGCTCAGAGTTGGATCCCTCTTCCCACAGACAGAGGTGATACCATGTGGCAATACAGGCCCAGGTAGTTAAATCAAAAATGTCCAAAAATACATCATAAAAGACCAAAAAAATTCAAGATGATAAATGTAGAAAACGACAAGAGAGACCAGAAACAATCCTACACATGACAGGATCCTGCAGTAGTTTAACTCAATCTGATTACTCATACTGGCACAACCGTATGGCAACATCATTCACCAATATCTTGTTTAAAATACAAATTCATAAAGTACACTATACCTTACTATAAGATATAAACATGAACTTTGGACTAGATAAATGCAGAATATTAAACATAAAGAAAGGTGCAATGGAGCTGGTAGAATATAAAACAGAGCAGCAGGATACAATACAACTGATGGATGAATATGAAAAATATAAGTATTTGGGATATTAAGAAGCAAAGAAAATAGATCATACTGTGATAAAGGGAAAATCTTTGACAGAATTTACTTCAAGGCTTAAGAAAATCTGCCAAACAGCATTCAACAGTAAAAATATAAAAAAGGCAATAAACACTTTCACTATACACATATTAACATATTATTCTGGCATAATATCTTAGTCCAAAACCGATCTGGAAAATTTACAAAGAAAAATAAAAACTGAAATCACAAATTTTAGAGAACATTATGTATACTTGAATGCTTAGATTAACACTACCTAGGACAGAAGGAGGAAGAGAAATAACATACATTAGAAATTTACATAACAGTCAGATACAACTTCTAAGGATATAGTTTCATCAACAAAAATAGGATTCAGCACTCCACACAAGCATATACAATTCTGATAAGAAGTACACACCTCTAAACTTAAGTGAAAGTACAATTTAGAAAAATAAAGAAATGATCACTACAGAAGAAAAAGTTAACCAATGGAATAGCATAACCCCTCATAGAAGACATCCTGATGATCTGAACAGACTAGATAATAGACAATAGACCCTTGACAATAGACCATAGGTGCAGGAGTAGGCCATTTGGACCTTCGAGCCTGCACCACCATTCACTGTGATCATGGCTGATCATTCACAATCAGTATCCAGTTCCTGCCTTATCCCCATAACCTTTGATTCCGCTATCTTTAAGAGCTCTATCCATCTCTTTCTTGAAAGCATCCAGAGACTTGGCCTCCACTGTCTCTGGGGCAGAGCATTCCACATATCCACCACTCTCTGGGTGAAAAAGTTTGTCCTCAACTTTGTTCTAAATGGCCCACCCCTTATTCTTAAACTGTAGCCTCTGGTTCTGGACTCACCTGTCAGCGGGAACATGCCTCCTGCCTCCAGCTTGTCCAATCTTTAAATAATCTTATATGTTTCAATAAGATCCCCTCTCAGCCTTCTAAATGCCAGAGTATACAAGCCCAGTTGCTCCAACCTTTCAACATATGACAGTCCTGCCATCCCGGGAATCAACCTTGTGAACCTATGCTGCACTCCCTCAATAGCAAGAATGCCCTTCCTCAAATTTGGAGACCAAAACTGCACACAATACTCCAGGTGTGGTCTCACCAGAGCTCTGTACAGCTGCAGAAGGACCTCTTTGCTCTTATACTCAATTCCCCTTGTTATGAAGGCCAGCATGCCATTAGCTTTCTTCACTGCCTGCTGTACTTGCATACTTGCTTTCAGTGACTGATGTACAAGAACACCTAGATCTCACTGTACTTCCCCTTTTCCTAACTTGACTCCAATTAGATAATAATCTGCCTTCCTGTTCTTACCACCAAAGTGGATAAGCTCACATTTATCCACATTAACTGCATCTGCCATGCATCTGCCCACTCACCCAGCCTGTCCAAGTCACCCTGCATTCTCATAACATCCTCCTCACATTTCACACTGCCACCCAGCTTTGTGTCATCGGCAAATTTGCTAACGTTACTTTTAATTCCCTCATCTAAATCATTAATATATATTGTAAGCAGCTGCGGTCCCAGCACTGAACCCTATGGTACCCCACTGGTCACCACCTGTCATTCCGAAAGGGACCCGTTAATCGCTACTCTTTGTTTTCTGTCAGCCAGTCAATTTTCAATCCATGTCAGTACTCTGCCCCCAATACCATGTGCCCTAACTTTGCCCACTAACTTCCTATCAAAGGCTTTCTGAAAGTCGAGGTACACTACATCCACTGGCTCTCCCTTGTCCATTTTCATAGTTACATCCTCAAAAAATTCCAGAAGTTTAGTCAAGCACGATTTCCCCTTCGTAAATCCATGCTGACTCGGACCGATCCTGTTACTGCTATCCAGATGTGTCATAATTTCATCTTTTATAATTGGCTCCAGCATCTTTCCCATCACCGACATCAGGCTAACCGGTCTATAATTCCGTGTTTTCTCTCTTCCTCCCTTCTTGAAGAGAGGGACAACATTAGCCACCCTCCGATCCACAGGAACCGATCCTGAATCTATAGAATATTGAAAAATGATTACCAATGCATCCATGATTTCTAAAGCCACCTCCTTAAGTACCCTGGGATGCAGACCATCAAGTCCTGGGGACTTATCAGCCTTCAGACCCAACAGTCTATCCAACACCATTTCCTGCCTAATATAAATTTCCTTCAGTTCATCCATTACCCTAGGTCCTTTGGCCATTATTATATCTGTGAGATTGTTTGTGTCTTCCCTAGTGAAGACAGATCCAAAGTACCTGTTCAACTCGTCTGCCATTTTCTTGTTGCCCATAATAAATTCATCCGTTTCTGTCTTCAAGGGCCCAATTTTGGTCTTAACTATTTTTTCCCTTTTCACATACCTAAAGAAGCTTTTACTATCCTCCTTTATATTCTTGGCTAGTTTACCTTCATACCTCATTTTTTCTCTGTGTATTGCCTTTTTAGTTACCTTTTGTTGCTCTTTAAAAGCTTCCCAATCCTCCAGCTTCCCACTCCTCTTTGCTGTGTTATTCTCTTTTATTTTTATACTGTCCTTTACCTCCCTTGTCAGCCACGGCCTCCCCTTACTCCCCTTAGGATCTTTCTTCCTCTTTGGAATGAACTGATCCTGCACCTTCCACATTATTCCCAGAAACACTTGCCATTGCTGTTCCACTGTCATCCCTGCTAGGGTATTGTTCCATTGAACTTTGGCCAGCTCCTCCCTCATAGCACCATATTTCCCTTTGTTCAACTGTAATACTGACACTTCCAAGTTTCCCTTCTCCCTCTGAAATTGTAGATTAAAACTTATCATATTATGGTCACCACACTCCTTTACCTGGAGTTCCCTGATCAAATCCGGTTCATTGCACAATACTAAATCCAGAATTGCGTTCTCTCTGGTAGGCTCCAGTACAAGCTGTTCTAAGAATCCATCTCAGAGGCACTCCACAAACTCCCTTTCTTGGGGTCGAGCACCAACCTGATTCCTCCAGTCTACCTGCATGTTGAAGTCCCCCATAACAACTGTAGCATTACCTTTGTGACATGCCAATTTTAACTCTTGATTCAATTTACACCCTACATCCAGACTACTGTTTGGGGGCCTGTAGATAACTCCCATTAGGGTCTTTCTACCCTTAGAATTTCTCAGTTCTATTCATACTGACTCTACATCTCCTGATTCTATGTCCCCCCTCGCAAGGGACAGAATATCATTCCTCACCAACAGAGCCACCCCACCCCCTCTGCCCATCAGTCTGTCCTTTCAATAGGACTTAAACCCTTGAATATTTATTTCCCAGGCCCTGTCCACTTGAAGCCATGTCTCTGTTATTCCCACATCATACTTACCAATTTCCAACTGTGCCTCAAGCTCATCCACTTTATTTCTTATACTCCGTGCATTCATATATAATACTTTTAATTCATTACTCCCCTCACCTCCCATATCAATTCCTATTTCACTTGGCCATGCTGTACGATCCCTTCTTGAGCTTTCTGCTCTGTTGATTCTGCTGTCTTTCTTAACTTTTCTTATTCTCACTTTCCCTTTATCTCCATCCTTATGTTTCCAGTTCGTCCCCTCCCCCCCACAACTTAGTTTAAACCACCTGCGTTGCAGAGGCAAACCTACCTGCCAGAATGCTGGTGCCCCGCTTATTAAGGTGCAACCTGTCCCTTTTATACAATTTATCCTTACCCCGAAACATACCCCAGTGGTCCAAGAATGTAAATCCTTGCTTCCTGCACCAGTTCCTCAGCCACACATTCAGATCCATTATCTCCCTGTTCCTGCCCACTCCAGCATGAGGAACTGGAAGCAAACCGGAGATAACCACCCTGGAAGTCCTGCTTTTCAGCCTTCTTCCGAGTTCTCTGAAGTCATGCTGTAGGATGTCTTTCCTCTTCTTCCCCATGTCATTTGTGCCGACATGCACCACCATTTCCGAATGTTCACCTTCACTCTTGAGGATTCCCTGCAATCGGTCCGTGACATCCTGGATCCCGGCACCAGGGAGGCAACACACCATCCTTAAATCTCGCCTGTTGCCACAGAAACCCCTTTCTGTACCTCTCACTATGGAGTTCCAGTGAGAGGTACAGAAAGGGGTTTCTGTAGTAGATACCACGGCTCTGCCTGACGTCTGTCTCCTCGGCTTTGCTTCAGCGCCAATTGTTGACTCGCAGATCTGACTGCCTCTCAGGCTGGCATCATCTTCTGTCCCGACAGCTTCCAAGAGGATGAACCTGTTTACGAGGGGCACATCCCCCAGGGTCTCCTGTACTTCAAGCGTCCTTTCCTTGCTCATTGTTGCTCCCCCCCCTTCCGGTATCCTCGGTGTAACCATCTCACTGTAGGTCCTGTCCAGAAAACTCTTGTTTTCCCGGATGAACCTAAGGTCATCCAGTTGCCTCTCCAGTGCTGCAGCACGGTCCTTCAGAAGCTGAAACTGGACACATTTTCCACAGGTGTATCCTTGGTGTAACGATATTGACAAGGAAGCATCGAATGCCCAGCTCAGAGTTGGAGACCTCTTCCTAGAAATAGAGAGGATCCTTGTGGCAATCCAGGACCAGGTGGTTAACACAAAAATATCAAATACACAATTAAAGAACAACAACTTCAAGGCAATAAGTGCAGAAAATGCCCGGAGAAGCCAGAAACAATTGCGCATATAAGACCATAAGATATAGCAGCAGAATTAGGCCATTTGGCCCATTGACTCTGCTCCACCATTTCATCATGGCTGACCCATTTTCCGCTCAGCCTCAATCTCCTACCTTCTCCCCATATTCCTTCATGCCCTGACTAATACAGAATCTATCAACCACTGACTTGGCTTCCACAGCTGCCTATGGCAACAAATTCCACAGATTCACCACACTCTGGTGAAAGAAATTCCTCTTCATCTCCATTTTAAATGTACATCCAATTTGGAGGCTGTGTCCTCTGGTCTTAGACTCCTTCACCATAAGAAACATCCTCTCCACATCCACTCTAATGAGACCTTACATCATTCGATAGATTTCAATGAGATCCACCTTCATTCTTCTGAATTCCAGTGAGTACAGGCCCAGAGCCATCAACTGCTCCTCATTTGATAAGCCTTTCAATCCCAGAATAATCTGGTAAACATCTTTTTAACTCTTTCCAACATCAGCACATCCTTACTTAAATAAGGGGCACAAAGCTGCTCATTATACTCCAAGTGAGGCTTCACCAGTACCTTATAAAACCTCAACATGAGCTGAGCTGCGAAAAAACAAACAAGCCTTAAATGTCAAGAACCTGAGGTGAAGAATTCTTGAAAGTGAGTCCACAGTTTGTGGAATAGTTCAGTGATGGGGTAAGTGAAGTTGAGTGAAGTTATTCCCTCTGATTCAAAAGCCTGATGGTTGAGGGGTTAATAACTTTTCCTGAACAGGTTTGAGTCTTGAGGTTCCTATACATTCTTCTTGATGGCAGCAGTGAGAGATGAGCATGACCTCAGTGGTGGGGGTCCCTGATGACGGATGCTGCTTTCCTGCGACAAAGCTCCATGTAGATGTGCTCAATGGTGGGGAGGGCTTCGCCCATGATGGACTGGGCTGTATCCATTACTTGTAGGATTTTCCATTCAAGGACATTGTTGTTTCCATACCAGACTGTGATGCAACCAGTCAATATATTCACTGTCACACATCTACAGAAGTTTGTCAAAGTTTTAAATGTCATGCTGAACCTTCACAAACTTCTAAGGAAGTAGAAGTGCTGCTGTGCTTTCTTCATAATTGAACTTATGTGTTGGGCCCAGGGCAGGTTCTCTGAAATGATAACACCAAGGAATTGTTGACCCTTTCCACCTCTGATCTACTGATAAGGACTGGCTCATGGACATCTGGTTTCCTCCTCCTGAAGTCAATAATCAGCTCCTTGGTCTTGCTGACCTTGAGTAAGGTGTTAATGCAAGGTTCTGACTATGGAGATTGCTAATTTTGGTGAGATCCTTTGAGATCAATACTGCTGTATAGGAGAAGCTGGTATTGGCAGCATCTATGCAGGAAAATTAACAATTGACATTTCAGTCAAGACCACTCAACAAGACAGGAAAGGATGGAGATAGAAACCAGAAAAAATAAGATGGGGAGGAAGGGAAAGAGCACAAACTGACTGATGATAGGTGAGTCCAGGTGAGGTGGAAGGTGGGTGAGTTGGGGAGTAGGGATAAAATGGGACAATGTGAGAACCTACTCCTCTCCTTTCCTCCACATTTTTTATTTTGGCTTCTGCCCCCTTCCTTTCTAGTCCTGATTAAAGACCTTGGCCCATCACACTGGTTCTTTATTTCTTTCTATCGGAGCTGACCTGTTGAGTTCCTCAAGCATTCTGTGTGTGTTGCTCAAGATTTCCAGCAGCTGGATCCGAAACTGTCGAATTCAGTGTTGAGTACTGAAAGCTGCATTGTTGCCTGGATAGAAGATGATAGGAGGTAACCAGTCTTTCCTGTTTGTGTCGGATCTGGCCAGTGCTGATCTATGTCATCCACTTGTAACGTTACGTGAGCTTTTTTCTCTCCACTGAACTGTGGAGCATTCGCAGCATTCTCTTTTATCTTAGACTTCTCAGCAACTGCTGTATCCTGCATCTCACAGTTCCAGCTTTGTGCTTTACTCCTGCTCCTGCCTCACTTATTTCTCTCTATTTTCACTCCTCCAGGCGGATCAGCTTCGATTAGCAGCCATTCATCACCCTCTCTTAGAACATGCCAACAGCATATATAGTAACCTCAACAATCTTGACCTGCTCTCTATCATTAACATACCCATTGTTCTCTCCACCTTTTCCACTGTACTACAGCTTAATACATTGGTATTGGCATCGGCTTCTTGTTATCAGATATACCAAGATACAGTGAAAACTATGCCCTGAATAGCATTCATACAGAAGAAATCATTACACAATGTCTTGAGCTACAATAAGGTAAAACAATAATGATGAAGAATAAAATGGAAAGTCTACCAAAAAAGTACAGTACAAGTAAATTAAAAGTGCAAGACCATAATGAAGAAGATTATGAGGTCAAAAGCCCAAGTTTTCATACAAGCGGTCCATTCAAAAGTATGGTATCAGGAGAATATAAGCTGGTCTTGAGCCTGGTGGTATGTGCTTTCAGGCTTTTGTATCTTCTGCCTGACGGAGGGGGAGAGGAGCCTCAATGTCTGCGTGCGTGGGGTCTTTGTTTACGCTAGCTACTTTACTGAGACAGTGAGAAATATAGACAGAGTCTACAGATGGAAGTCCTGATGAAGGGTCTCAGCTCGGAACTTCGACTGTACTCTTTTTTCCACAGATGCTGCCTGGCCTGCTGACTTCCTCCAGCATTTTGTATGTGTTGCTTGGATTTTCAGCATCTGCAGATTTTCTCTTGTTTGCCCATAGAGGGGAGGGTGGTTCCTGTGATGGGTTGAGCTGGGTCTACAACTCTCTGCAGTTTCTTGCAGTCATGTGTAGAACAGTTGACACACCAAGCCCTTATGCAAGCAGGCAAAATGCTTTGATTTTATCCGCTCAGGGGATCTCCCATCCACTGCTACCAACCTTATAGTTCCCACACCTCGCACTTCCTGTTTCTACCTCCTACCCAAGATCCACAAACCTGCCTGTCCTGGCCGACCTGTTGTCTCAGCTTGCTCCTGCCCCACTGAACTCGTTTCTGCATACCTCGACACGGTTTTATCCCCCCTTGTTCAATCCCTTCCTACCTATGTTCCTGACAGTTCTCACGCTCTTAAACTTTTCGATGATTTTAAGTTCCCTGGCCCCCACCGCTTTATTTTCACCATGGATGTCCAGTCCCTATTGTGACAAAAGACCAAGTTATCAGAAAGTTGATGCTAATCAGAGAGATAAGTGAGACAATGGAGCAGCATTCGGAAATGTTAATGAGAGACGAGAGAGATTAACGAAAAGAGACACAGTTCCGAGTATTGTCAGACCGGTTGCTTTGAACCTGAACTGTTTGAAGTTTGATGGACAGGCGATACCCCAGCAGGGGGATAAAAGGAACAGGTTCGCTAAGGCAAGACAGACACCACGAGATCAGGAGATAACGAGACCCTGGAAATGCAGTGTGCCCCCACAAGTTGGTGAGAGTTTTGGAGGTCTGGTTGTGGGACCGACCATAGACGCACAGGGTGAAAAGGTACGAGCGGCAGGAACCTGGTGTGTGTGTCTGCCCTTGCCTGGGTGCTGGGTTCACCGCGGAAGGATGATCGTATCCGGAATGGAGGAGTCACAGTCGGTGACCTCAGAAGACAGTAAAAGGGCTTGCCCGAAAGCTAACTGCGAGGAACATCAAAGGTCTGTTTTGAATCAGGAAATTTGCATATTCGCTCTCTCTCTCTCTCCAACGGCTCAACAGCGATTACTGCGAACTGTACTAAGCTGAACTGAACTTTGCGTCACTTGAGACTGATCATTTGATTGATTCCTATTAACCTAGTTCTGTGTACATGTGTGTTTTACCATTGCTAACCTGTTGCATTTATATCCTTACTATTAGAGTACTGTGTTACTTATTTCTTTAATAAAACTTTCTTAGTTCCAGTAATCCAGACTCCAACTAAGTGGTCCATTTCTGCTGGATTGGCAACTCAGTTACGGGGTACGTAACACTATATACTTCCATCCCCCATCAGGAAGGTCTCAAAGCTCTCTGCTTCTTTTTGGATTCCAGACCTAATCAGTACCCCTCTACCACCACTCTGCTCCGTCTAGTGGAATTAGTCCTTACTCTTAATAATTTCTCCTTTGGCTCCTCCCACTTCCTCCAAACTAAAGGTGTAGCTATGGGCACCCATATGGGTCCTAGCTATGCCTGTCTTTTTATTGGCTTTGTGGAACAATCTATGTTCCGTGCCTATTCTGGTATCTGTTCCCCACTTTTCCTTTGCTACATCGACGACTGCATTGGCGCTGCTTCCTGCATGTATGCTAAGCTCGTTGACTTCATTAACTTTGCCTCTCGGTCCATTTCCGACACCTCCCTCCCCTTTCTAGATCTTTCTGTCTCTATCTCTGGAGACAGCTTATCTACTGATGTCTACTATAAGCCTACTGACTCTCACAGCTATCTGGACTATTCCTCTTCTCACACTGTCTCTTGCAAAAATGCCATCCCCTTCTAGCAATTCCTCCGTCTCCGCCGCATCTGCTCTCAGGATGAGGCTTTTCATTCCAGGACGAGGGACATGTCCTCCTTTTTTAAAGAAAGGGGCTACCCTTCCTCCACCATTAACTCTGCTCTCAAACGCATCTCCCCCATTTCACGCACATCAGCTCTCACTCCATCCTCCCGTCACCCCACTAGGAATAGGGTTCCCCTAGTCCTCACCTAACACCCCACCAGCCTCCGGGTCCCACATGTTATTCTCTGTAACTTCCGCCACCACCAACGGGATCCCACCACTAAGCACATCTTTCCCTCCCCCCCCCCCGCTTTCCGCAGGGATCGCTCCCTACGCGACTCCCTTGTCCGTTCGTCCCCCCCATCCCTCCCCACTGATCTCCCTCCTGGCACTTATCCTTGTAAGCGGAACAAGTGCTACACATGCCCTTACACTTCCTCCCTTACCACCATTCAGGGCCCCAGACAGTCCTTCCAGGTGAGGCGACACTTCACCCGTGAGTCGGCTGGGGTGATATACCGCGTCCGGTGCTCCCAATGTGGCCTTCTATATATTGGTGAGACCCGACGCAGACTGGGAGATCGTTTCGCTGAACCCCTGCACTCTGTCCACCAGAGAAAGCAGGATCTCCCAGTGGCCACACATTTTAATTCCACATCCCATTCCCATTCTGATATGTCTATCCACAGCCTCCTCTACTGTAAAGATGAAGCCACACTCAGGTTGGAGGAACAACACCTTATATTCCATCTGGGTAGCCTCCGACCTGATGGCATGAAGATTGACTTCTCTAACTTCTGCTAATGCCCCACCTCCCCCTTGTACCCCATCCGTTATTTATTTATATACACACATTTTTTCTCTCTTTCTCCTTTTTCTCCCTGTGTCCCTCTGACTATACCCCTTGCCCATCCTCTGGGTATTTTCCCCTCCCTCACCCTTTTCCTTCTCCCTGGGCTTCCTGTCCCATGATCCTCTCATATCCCTTTTGCCAATCCCCTGTCCAGCTCTTGGCTCCATCCCTCCCCCTCCTGTCTTCTCCTATCATTTTGGATCTCCCCCTACCCCTCTCACTTTCAAATCTCTTACTAGCTCTTCCTTCAGTTAGTCCTGATGAAGGGTCTCGGCCCGAAACGTCAACTGTACCTCTTCCTAGAAATGCTGCCTGGCCTGCTGTGTTCACCAGCAACTTTGATGTGTGATGCTTTTCTTTCCTCACTTCTGCAATTCTAATTAAGTGTTTCTGACATGAAATGATCTCTCTCTTTCTCTCCTCTCTCTCTACCCCTTTCTCTCTATCCCCCTCTCTCTCCCCCCTCTCTCTCCCCCTCTCTCTCTCCCCCTCTCTCTCCCTCTCTCTTCCTCTCCCTCTCTCCCTCCACACAAGCTGAGTTCTTCCAGTATTTTCTGTTTTAAATGTCAGATTTCTTGCCAGAGTAAGTTCTTCTGTTACATAGGGCAATGATAGAATAGGGAAGAAGGGCCTGTTTTCCATGCTGAATGACTCAGCAAAATTCTCTCTTTTCTGCACACATTCATGCAGTTTCAACCTATGACCAGCAGCACAGCACCCCCTAGTAACTTCTGAAAGAAAAACATTGATTCCAAAACAAATGATTGCAAGTAAATAAGGAAAGATTTTACAAAATAGTATTTCCTCTATATAATAGCTGGAAAATTGCCTTTTTTTTATTGAACACCCACACAGATTACTGATTTGTTCACGTCACATGTATTAGGAGTATTTATTTTGTGAATTCTTTCTGAATGTCTTAGAGATAATTTTTGATGACACGACACGCTAACAAATGATGGGAAAGGTCATATTGCTGACCACTTTATCTGATGACTCACAATTGAATATTGTTTTTATATGAAAATAATGGCATTAGTATTAGTCTGCATCCATCAGTTTTATTATGACTGGATAATTATTAATAAAGAAAATAAAGCTTATTACCATCAGAATCATTGCATAAAATATCTTGCATCACAGAATACTGATTACCATATGATATATTTAACGGAGATTTCATTAAGAATTGCATGTCCGTGCAAGGGAAATAATTCTGCATTTCATTCCCTTTATTTATAAGAGACGTAGGTTGACTGGATAGCCAGTAATTTTCCCGGGGCAGAAATGGGGCATAATTTTAAGGGGATTGAAGGAAAGTAAAAGGATTATGTCAGAAGTGAGTTCTTTTCACAGAGAGTGGTGGGTGTGTGGAATGCCTGCGAGGGTGGTGTAGAGACAGATACATTAGGGACATTTAAGAAATTCTTAGGTAGGAACTTGGATGATGGAAAGAATGGACGGCTATGTAGGAGGGAATGATTAGATTGATCTTAGAGTAGGTTGAAAGGTTGGCATAATATCGTGGGCAAAGGGTCCTGTACTGTGTAGTAATGTTTTATGTTCTATCATCTCAAAATTGAGTTTTTATCTTAAATATTGTTGCAAGAGAAATATAATATCCTTCGCAATCGAATGCTCTTCTTGCCAGCAGGTATTAATATCTAATATCTCCAAATCTAATGCAGAACATGCCTGAATAAATAATGACGTAAATATTTATCCTTACAATTTGTATGGATTCCCACAATCCTGATTGAGAAGTTGCAGGACCTGGGCCTCTGTACCTCCCTCTGAAATTGGATCCTTGACTTCCTAACCGGAAGACCACAGTCTGTGCGGATTGGTGATAACATAACCTCCTCGCTGACGATCAACACTGGCGCACCTTAGGGTTGTGTGCTTATCCCACTGCTCTACTCTCTGTATACACATGACTGTGTGGCTAGGCATAGCACAAATACCATCTACAAATTTGCTGACGATACAACCACTGTTGGTAGGATCTCAGGTGGTAACGAGAGGGCATACAGGAGTGAGATATGCCAACTAGTGGAATGGTGCTGCAGCAACAACCTGGCACTCAACGTCAGTAAGATGAAAGAGCTGATTGTGGACTTCAGGAACGGTAAGACGATGGAACACATACCAATCCTCATAGAAGGATCAGCAGTGGAGAGAGTGAGCAGCTTCAAGTTCCTGGGTGTCAAGATCTCTGAGGACCTAACCTGGTCCCAACATATTGATGTAGTCATAAAGATGGCAAGAGAGCTTCTATACTTTATTAAGAGTTTGAAAAGATTTGGCATGTCAACAAATACACTCAAGAACTTCTATAGTTGTACCATGGAGAGCATTCTGACAGGCTGAACACTGTCTGGCATGGAGGGGCTACTGCACAGGACTGAAAGAAGCTGCAGAAGATTGTAAATCTAGTCAGCTCGATTTTGGGCGCTAGCCTACAAAGTACCTAGGACATCTTTAGGGAGTGGTGTCTCAGAAAGGCAGCATCCATTATTAAGGACCTCCAGCACCCTGGGCATGCCCTTTTGTCACTGTTACCATCAGGTTGGAGATACAGACACCTGAAGGTATATACTCAGCGACTCAGGAACAGCTTCTTCCCCTCTGCCATCTGATTCCTAAATGGACATTGAAGTTTTGGGCACTATCTCACTTTTTTTAATATAAATTATTTCTGTTTTTGCACATTAAAAAAAAATCTATTCAATATATGTAACTGATTTACTTATTTATTATTATGTTTTATTTTATTTATTATTTTTTTTTCTCTCTCTGCTAGATTATGTATTACATTGAACTGCTGCTGCTAAGTTAACATATTTCACGTCACATGCCGGTGATAATAAACCTAATTCTGATTCTGAACATGGCCACTGCTACAGCAACAGTGAAAATTTTATCTGACAAGATTTTTATCTAACTGCAATTTGATCAACTACAAGAGATTTACTTTCAAGAGATAATAGTTAAGTCTGGTTATATGCAAGTATTTTGCTGCAATACTCATTTTCCATAAACGTACAATACAAATATAGTCAGAGGTGGGCAAAGTCATATGATGTCATTGAGCATGGAAGTAACTTCTTAACCTGGTCAAATACATTTCATCATTAAGAACCCACTTACACTACATCTACACTAACCATCCTTTGTTCTCTACATATTTCCATCAGCTCCCCCCATGTTGTGAGTTAGATTAGTTTGTTTCCTTATATACCAGGGTGCAATAAAATTCCTTGCTCATATGTAACTGACACAGTAGACAGAATACATGATGAAATAAATACAACAATGAGGGCAAAGTAGGAGAATGGTGCAAAAGATTATGGTGAAAATCTGAAGTAGTATATATACACTAAGGGCAACGTAACCTATCAACCTACACACCTTTGTATGTAGGATGTCCTCAACCTTTACTCCAAACCCCAGGAGATCTCATGGTATCAGGTGAAATATGAACCTTTAACATTCTATGTCATTATCATCATCTAACCACCAACAATCTGGTGGCCACCATTGACCAGAAATTCAACTAGATTAGCCACATAATGGCTACAAGCTCAGTTCATAGGTTAGTAACCTGTGAGGAATAACTCATCTCTCGGCACTGTAGAGACTCTACCGTCTACAAGGTACAAGACAATGGCACAATGGAATACTTTCTACTCACCTGGAGAGCGTGGCGTCAATAAGAAGTTCAATACCATCCAGAACAAAGAAGCTTGGCTGACCAACACCCCCTTAGCAGTCAGGAAAATCATTCTACCACTGATGTACAATGACTTTACCATTTATATCATGTTACCATTTATAAAATTCATTGCAGTTACAGTATTTACCCAGTTTATTCCAAAGACATTTCTCAAACACATGACCTCTACATCAAGAGAAACAAAGATGAGAGCACCACCACCTGCAGATTCCCCCCAAGTAGCAGGCCATCCTAATGTGAAACTAGTTAATCAATCTTTCGTCATCACAGGGTCTAAATCCTGGAACCCTCTTCACAACAGCACTGTGGGAATTGCTTCACCTGAAGGACTGCAGCACTTAAAGAGGGCTCCTCACCTTTGGTTCCTCACAAGCAATTAGTAGTGGGCAAAAATGTTGGTCTGCATTTGACATTGTTCTCAGACCTTTTTATGCACCCTTGTCAAGAGAGAATAACACTATGCCTGTGCGAAACCTCACAAGGTAGCATGGACATATCTGTCTCAGAGACTGATGTCAGAACTTCCTTCAAGAGGGTGAACCATTGCATGGTGTTAGGCCCTGACAGTGTATCTAGAAGGGGACTAGAATCTTGTCTAATTCAGTTGGCTGCAACATTCAAGGATATATTCAACTTCTCACTACTGCAGTTGGAGGTTCGCACCAGCTTCAAAAGAGCATCAAGAAGAGCAGGGTGAGCTGCCTCAATGACTATCGCTTGGTAGCGCTCACGTCTACTGTGACGAAGTGCTTTAAGAGATTGGTTATGACTAGAATTAACTCCTGCCTGAGTGAAGACCTAGAGCTGCTGCAATTTGCCTACCACCACAACAGGTCTATGGTAGGCATAATCTCACTGGCTTCCTACTGTGAAGCACCTAGAGAACAGAAATGCCTACTTGAGGCTGCTGTTTATCTATTGGTGTTGGACACTATCGTCCCCTCAAAACCTGAGGCCTTTTACCTCCCTCTGCAACTGGACACTGACTTCCTCATCAGGAAACCACAGCCAGTGCAGATTGGAAATAACATCTCCTCCTCACTGGCAATCAACCCCAGCACACCTCAGGGGTGCATAATTAGCCCACTGCTATACTCTTTCTACACTCATGATTATATAGACAGACACTGCCGGAACGGGATCTGTAAGTTCTTTGATGAAAAACACTGTCACTGGCAGAATCTCAGATGGCGATGAGGATGGTTAGCAGTGGAAAGGGTAAGCATCTTCAAGATTCTGGGGGTGAACATCTCAAGTAACTATCCTGGACCCAATATATTGAAGCAACTCTACATTATTAAGAGACTGAGGAGATTTGATATGTCACCAAAGATTCATGCAAATTTTTGCAGATATACAGTGAAGGGCGTTCTGACTGGTTGTATCACAGCTTGGTATGAAGGCTCCAATGTGCAAGATTGGAAGAGGCTGAAGATTAGCCTCTATCAACTCAGTGAATTCCTTCACTGGCACAACTCTCTCCACCATTGGGGCTTCTTCAGGAAATGATGCCTCAGAAGCACAGCATCCGTCATGAAACATAGAAACATAGAAAATAGGTGCAGGAGTAGGCCATTCGGCCCTTCGAGCCTGCACCGCCATTTATTATGATCATGGCTGATCATCCAACTCAGAACCCTGCCCCAGCCTTCCCTCCACACCCCCGACCCCCGTAGCCACAAGGGCCATATCTAACTCCCTCTTAAATATAGCCAATGAACTGGCCTCAACTGTTTCCTGTGGCAGAGAATTCCACAGATTCACCACTCTCCGTGTGAAGAAGTTTTTCCTAATCTCGGTCCTAAAAGGCTTCCCCTCTATCCTCAAACTGTGGCCCCTCGTTCTGGACATCCCCAACATCGGGAACAATCTTCCTGCATCTAGCCTGTCCAATCCCTTTAGGATCTTATACGTTTCAATCAGATCCCCCCTCAATCTTCTAAATTCCAACGAGTACAAGCCCAGTTCATCCAGTCTTTCTTCATATGAAAGTCCTGCCATCCCAGGAATCAATCTGGTGAACCTTCTTTGTACTCCCTCTATGGCAAGGATGTCTTTCCTCAGATTAGGGGACCAAAACTGCACACAATATTCCAGGTGTGGTCTCACCAAGGCCTTGTACAACTGCAGTAGTACCTCCCTGCTCCTGTACTCGAATCCTCTCACTATAAATGCCAGCATACCATTTGCCTTTTTCACCGCCTGCTGTACCTGCATGCCCACTTTCAATGACTGGTGTATAATGACACCCAGGTCTCGTTGCACCTCCCCTTTTCCTAATCGGCCACCATTCAGATAATAATCTGTTTTCCTATTTTTGCCACCAAAGTGGATAACTTCACATTTATCCACATTAAATTGCATCTGCCATGAATTTGCCCACTCACCCAACCTATCCAAGTCACCCTGCATCCTCTTAGCATCCTCCTCACTGCTAACACTGCCACCCAGCTTCGTGTCATCCGCAAACTTGGAGGTGCTGCATTTAATTCCCTCATCCAAGTCATTAATATATATTGTAAACAACTGGGGTCCCAGCACTGAACCTTGCGGTACCCCACTAGTCACCGCCTGCCATTCTGAAAAGGTCCTGTTTATTCCCACTCTTTGCTTCCTGTCTGCTAACCAATTCTCCACCCACACCAATACCTTACCCCCAATACCGTGTGCTTTAAGTTTGCACACTAATCTCCTGTGTGGGACCTTGTCAAAAGCCTTTTGAAAATCCAAATATACCACATCCACTGGTTCTCCCCTATCCACTCTACTAGTTACATCCTCAAAAAATTCTACGAGATTCGTCAGACATGATTTTCCTTTCACAAATCCATGCTGACTTTGTCCGATCATTTCACTGCTTTCCAAATGTGCTGTTATCACATCCTTGATAACTGACTCCAGCAGTTTCCCCACCACCGACGTTAGGCTAACCGGTCTATAATTCCCCGGTTTCTCTCTCCCTCCTTTTTTAAAAAGTGGAGTTACATTAGCCACCCTCCAATCCTCAGGAACTAGTCCAGAATCTAACGAGTTTTGAAAAATTATCACAATGCATCCACTATTTCTTGGGCTACTTCCTTAAGCACTCTAGGATGCAGACCATCTGGCCCTGGGGATTTATCTGCCTTCAATCCCTTCAATTTACCTAACACCACTTCCCTACTAACATGTATTTCGCTCAGTTCCTCCATCTCACTGGACCCTCTGTCCCTTACTATTTCTGGAAGATTATTTATGTCCTCCTTAGTGAAGATAGAACCAAAGTAATTATTCAATTGGTCTGCCATGTCCTTGCTCCCCATAATCAATTCACCCGTTTCTGTCTGCAGGGGACCTACATTTGTCTTTACCAGCCTTTTCCTTTTTACATATCTATAAAAGCTTTTACAGTTTGTTTTTATGTTCCCTGCCAGTTTTCCCTCATAATCTTTTTTCCCCTTCCTAATTAAGCCCTTTGTCCTCCTCTGCTGAACTCTGAATTTCTCCCAGTCCTCAGGTGAGCCACTTTCTCTGGTTAATTTGTATGCTTCTTCTTTGGAATTGATACTATCCCTAATTTCTCTTGTCAGCCACGGGTGCACTACCTTCCTTGATTTATTCTTTTGCCAAACTGGGATGAACAATTGTTGTAGTTCATCAATGCAACCTTTAAATGCTTGCCATTGCATATCCACCGTCAATCCTTTAAGTGTCATTTGCCAGTCTATCTTAGCTAATTCACGTCTCATACCTTCAAAGTTACCCCTCTTTAAGTTCAGAACCTTTGTTTCTGAATTAACTATGTCACTCTCCATCTTAATAAAGAATTCCACCATATTATGGTCACTCTTACCCAAGGGGCCTCTCATGACAAGATTGCTAATTAACCCTTCCTCATTGCTCAAAACCCAGTCCAGAATCGCCTACTCTGTAGTTTGTTCCTCGACATGTTGGTTCAAAAAACCATCCCGCATACATTCCAAGAAATCCTCTTCCTCAGCACCTTTATCAATTTGGTTCACCCAGTCTACATGTAGATTGAAGTCACCCATTATAACTGCTGTTCCTTTATTGCGCACATTTCTAATTTCCTGTTTAATACCATCTCTGACCTCACTACTACTGTTAGGTGGCCTGTGCACAACTCCCACCAGTGTCTTCTGCCCCTTAGTGTTACGCAGCTCTACCCATATCGATTCCACATCTTCCCGGCTTATGTCCTTCCTTTCTATTGCGTTAATCTCTACTTTAACCAGCAACGCCACTCCACCTCCCCTTCCTTCATGTCTATCCCTCCTGAATATTGAATATCCCTGAACGTTGAGCTCCCATCCCTGGTCACCCTGGAGCCATGTCTCTGTGATCCCAACTATATCATAATCATTAATAACAATCTGCACTTTCAATTCATCCACCTTATTACGAATGCTCCTTGCATTGACACATAAAGCCTTCAGGCGCTCTTTTACAACTCTCTTAGCCCTTATACAATTATGTTGAAAAGTGGCCCTTTTTAATGCTTGCCCTGGATTTGTCGGCCTGCCACTTTTACTTTTCTCCTTTGTACTTTTTGCTTCTACCCTCACTTTACACCCCTCTGTCGCTCTGCACTGGTTCCCATCCCTCTGTTGTGAACTAACCTCCTCACGCCTAGCCTCTTTAATTTGATTCCCACCCCCCAACCATTCTAGTTTAAAGTCACCTCAGTAGCCCCTGCTAATCTCCCTGCCAGGATATTGGTCCCCCTAGGATTCAAGTGTAACCCGTCCTTTTTGTACAGGTCAAAAGAGGTCCCAATGATCCAAAAACTTGAATCCCTGCCCCTTGCTCCAATCCCTCAGCCACGCATTTATCCTTCACCTCATCGCATTCCTAGTCTCACTGTCGCGTGGCACAGGCAGTAATCCCGAGATTACTACCTTTGCGGTCCTTTTTCTCAACTCCCTTCCTAGCTCCCTATATTCTCCTTTCAGGACCTCAAGGACCCTCACCATCCAGGACATGCTGCCATCAAGGAGGAGGTACAGGAGCCTGAAGACTCACAGTCACTATTTTAGGAGCAGCAACTTTCCCTCTGTCTTCAGATTTCTGAATGCTCTATGCACACTAATTCATTACACCACTTTTGTACCGGCTATCTTTCTATCTATCTATGTATCTATCTATCTTTTTATTTATTTCAGAACTAATAGCAATTTTCATGTCTTGGACTGTACAGGTGCAGCAAGCCAACATGTTTCACAACATGTGACCATTATAATAAATTAGATTCTGATTCTGACACCCAGTGCCTGAAAATGATTTTTAAAAACTTAGCCAGAGGGTGGTGAATCTATGGAATTCATTGGCATAGGTGACTGTGGAGGCCAGGTCATTGGGTATATTTAAGGAAGAAGTTGATAGGTTCTTGATTAGTCGGGGTATGAAGGGATATGGGAAGGTGGCAGGAGATCAGGGCCGAGAGGGAAAGTGGATCAGTCACAATGAAATGTGGAGCAGCCTCAATGGGCCAAATTGCCTAATTCTGCTCCAATATCTTAAGATCTTATGGTCTAAAAACACTTGTAATTCTATGAAAAAAATCAAGTGCAGTTCTCTGTGTAGATTTTACCCAACTGTATAGAGAACAACTCAATAGGTAATGCAGCTCAATAGGTAATGCAGGAGAATTGTGAACCACCTGGTTTGCTTACAAGTATATACTCTCAAACACATTGATTTTAGACAACCGAGAGCATGCAAATTTCCACAAACATTTATTGCAGGCATCTGATAGCAAAGATATTATGTTCACCAATGGATTGCTTGTAAATGCTCACCACTGATGAAAGGTTCACTGATCTGATCATGTTTGCTTCTGTACAGCAGTCTTTTGAAAGCTGGAGAGATTTGATGGTGGTTGTCCTCTTCCTTGCACAAGAGGGTTATGCTCTATTTCAGAGCACAAAGCAGATTTAAAGCTTGGAAGGCAATAATACCATCACATTAGGTTCTGTTTTGTACAGAGATTTTGGAGAGCTAGAGGAGCTGGACATCAGGAACACATAGCTATGTAATGAGGCAGGAGCTATATAATGATATGCCTCATTTAACTTTCCTCCATATAAACCATTGCTTTTGAGATGACTCACATTCTTAGAGCAGGGAATCAAACAGAAACAGGCAGCAAGAAGATGGAGCTTGGGAAAAAGTAGTTTCTTTATCACTTATGGACAATATTCTTGCAGGATTCCAGCAGGGAGAAAGCATGAATCCCCACCTTCAGGTTTGCTTGCTGCTGGAAGTCTGAGAATTTCTCTCAACCATTTTGACTCCTGCAATAATGAGGGCACCAAGGCATGGCACCAAGGTAATGTCAGAGCTTTGATTAAAGTTGCTTATCCCTGCTCTGCCACAATACCTGCCACAAGTCTATGGAAAGTGGTAATGGCTCCGTGACTTCAGAAAATAATTCATTAAAACGTTTCTGTAACAGCTATTTATTGTACATCTGCTCTTTTTCATCTGACTGCAACAACTTCTCCCTTTGCTGCCTCATAATTAAGCTCCACTGGGATTCAGTGCTAGGTAGCTTGCAGAGATATAGATACTTCTGGCAATTTCCGTTGGACTTTGTTATCTCTGTGAATTGTCAAGTTATCTGAATGAGGGCATTGATTCTTGTATTGAGAATGGTTACATTTATAAGTATATAACTCATTTTGTCTGGTGTGAAGCTGCTGATTATGAGGATCTTTGAAGTCAAAAATTTCATTTCTGAAATATGGCACGGCTGGATAGGGTCCCCATCTTAAACTGAAGATTTTAATGAAGTTCTTGCTGAGATATTTCTATAGGAAAAAAAAATCACATTCTTTTCTCAATTAGCCCAGACTCTACACTAATAGCACCATGATCACTACAGCATGGAACAGTTGTTCAAATATCACTGAGGAGACCAGATCTATTGCTGTTTTTAATGGGAAGATAATGCATATTTCAAAGAAGCAAAATTTTAAGGGGTTTTATAAAAAAGGTAGAAAAATGAAGTGGAAGTAACATTTCCATCAAAGAGCTAACTACTCAATATCTGTAAAGTAAAATTCTATGACTTTGTCCATGTCCCTGTTTGAAAAGGTTTGCACCCAAAGAACAAATCTAAATCACTTTCTATCTGAACCACATACTGAGCTTAATAAGTACAGGAGCATTATGTTTTTGAGGCATAGGCAGCTAGTCTTCATTACTTTTTTTATTGAAATTGTGATCTGAATAACATGTTGAGTAATATGTCTTTTTGAAAACCTTTCATTTTTTAAACAAAGCCTATGCAAAAATTATAAGCTATATGTTTGAGCAAGGTACATGACTCTACAATCCTGCATTTGGATAAGCAGCATTTTGACATTACTTTCATAATACTACATTCTTTTTAAAGAATACTAATTTGTATAAGTTAATGTTTTAATTTGAGTGTATAATAATTTGATAAACTTTCATTATGATTGTTCACCAGCAGCAAGACAAATTTCCTCACTCCAGCTCATTTCAGAAGTTCACAGCTTCATTATTGCTCTAATTTCCAGCATGTCATTTCTCACCAGTGACACTAATGATGAAAATCTTTCACTGTAATGATTCATTTGCAGAGAAGTCCACACTTAAAGGAACAGTGGCATGGTAGAGCAGCATAATGTTTTACAGAGCCAGTTATGGAGTTCAATTCCCTCCGATGTCTGCTAGGACTTGTGTATGTTCTCCCCAAGACTGCATGGGTTTCCTTTGGGTGCTCCAGTTTCCCCCCACATTCCAAAGACAAACGGGCTAGTTAGTAAAGGTTGTTAAGTATGGCATGTTGGTGCTGGATGCATGGGGACACTTATGGGATGCCCCCTACATATCCTCGGACTCTCTTGGTTGTTGACGCAAATGATGCATTTCACTGTATGTTTTGATGTACGTATGACAAATAAATTGATCTTTAAATATAGTGAATGTAAACTGGAATGATACATTATTTTCATTTAAATATATTTATGAAATCTTTCACAGTTCAGACTTGTTGTTCTTTATGACTACCGCATTTTTGCACTGTCCCCTAGTGGTCAGTTAGAGTACTTTAATTAAACTTGAATTCCAGAATTCCTTAGGATCGTCCTAGCCAGGGCATAAGCTCCCACGACCTATTAACTGCTCCTAATGGCATGCATCTCAAATAGCCGCTTACAACCAAGTCCATCTCCTAGTCTTCACATATGGTTTATCTACTAAGCTTGGCGGAACTGTTTCTACTGACAGGATTAGGGGAAAAGGTGAGTTACTGGTCCCTTAAAACCAGTTGATCTGGGCTAATGGGGCTTGTCAGCGATAGTTACAGCTTATCTAGGAGAAGGAAAACTCTGATCTCAAACCACCACTGCCTTGAGGTTATACCTACTCATGGGGAAGGCTTTGGGAATCTATCCTAAGGAAAAATCTGGAGCTGAAGTCTCTAAGGCAGTCCTACATTGAGTGCAATGCTGACTGGCAACTCTTGCGATGCTGCTGGTACCAAACTGTATTGGTCTCTGCTGTTCCTTTGGATTCATCAGCTGTATGGAGAGGGGTAGCCTGCTGCATGGGCAACAGCTTGCTCTCTATATTGTACTGTCTTGGCTTATGTATCACGTAGACAATTGGGACGTATCATTCATTGCCGACCCTGACCTCATGATGTCGGAATCATGTAGACAAATTATGATTCAAATGATCACATATTTCCAGCATCTGCAGAACCTATTGTGTCTTAATATAGAACAATGAATGTTTAATTTGAAGCAAACTGCAGTTTTTCTTTCTCACAATCTAATGAAAATCAAAAAAATTAATGATATCTCTTTTAACAGGAATGTCACTTCTGTGTCTTGCTGTGCTCATGGGTCTCAAAAGAATTGAATAGACTTTGTGGTCAATGTGGCCACAACATAGGACATGTTAATGCCTTTGGTGGTATCTACTGTGATCTAAATCTATCCTGGAGTTCCTTCATTCCAGTAACATTTTCATCAAGAATCATCCCACAGGTGGTATTTTCAGCCCAAGCTTCCTTCTTCATTTGTGTAGCCAGCTTTCACACATGTAACTTGCAGCGCTGAAAAAGTAATTTTGTCTGGACCATGCACCACAACTGGTCCCACTCACTTGGCACCCTTGAACTTGCTGACCTACCTTATACTTCTCTGAATAATAACGGACCCTCATCAACAATACCAATAGTCAAGAGCTGCATGTCACTCGTTTATCAAAGCCTGGGAAATCAGATATTCTGACATCTTCATTGCCACTCTAAGTGAGACACAATGAATAGGAGAAGAAAATGCATACTAGAAGAGAAGCACTTACGTCAATAGGGTGGGCTGCAACATCACAAATAGACTGTTAACATCTTAGTGAATCCATCTTGTTAGATGAACCCCTCTTGAAACTTCTGCATTCTTCAATATACTGCAGTCATTGCACATCCTGTACATCCTAAATGTAAAAGCTACAGATGTGGCTAAAGAGAAATTTAAGTTTGCTGTCTACTCCAATCCAGACATGAGTGGTCTCGAATCCATTCTACAGCAAGCTATCCAATCCAGCTTCATTGTCTGAGTAAAAGTCAAAAAGACCAAACTCATCTGAAAATAGCAGTTTCTCTACAGAAGTTTTAGACATTGGCAGAAAGTAGCTCGAGGCACAAATTCACAACTGCTTCCTTCATGTCTAGGGAAAGAAGACACAGCAGAGGACCTCAGAGATTTGGCATTCTGACCATCTTAATAAAGGAAACAAATCCAGTTGCAGTAATCACAGTAAGATCTCCCTGCTGTCTGCAAAGGGGATCATTTTCATCCTTCTTTTCCCAGCAGCTGAAGGGGTACCTCTTGAATCACAATGTGGATTTTATGCATACAGAGGAAGAATAGATATTATCTTCAACACACAACAACTCCAGGAAGCAGCTGTGGTCATTACACATGGCTTTTTGAAGACCTTATTAAAGCCCATAGCTCAATGAGTGAGGAAAGACTATGGAGAAGAATCTGCAGACTGTACACTTGCTGCAGATTTTTGCATTTGCTCTTCCTTTGGAAAGGAAAATGTATGAATAAATGTTCATTCAATCCAATAGCCTTAATTTTGTTAAAATCTTTAATTGTGTTTCCTTCTTGAGGAAATTAAGGAAGAGGAACCAGCTACAACTGTGTCTTGCCACATTCCACCAGCAATGCTGGATCTATGTGATGTTACTCTCCAGTATGCGTGCAGTGTTTGGGTTAGTTTTATGCAGATTGCTGGAACTTGACAGTGATAGCCACAAATGGTGCCTGTTATTTCAAAGCAAATGGAACCTCTACTTTAGAATGTACAAAGTGCTGGAAGAACTCAGCAACATCTATGGAAAGGAATGAACAGTTGATGTTACAGGTTGAACCCTTTATTAAGTCCTGATAAAGGCCTCGGTCTGAAATGTCTACTATTTATTCCTTTTCATAGAAACTGTCTGACCTGCTGAGTTCCTACAGCATTTTGCATGTTTTACTCTGGATTTTCACCATCTCCAGAATCTCTTGTGTTTACTTTAGCACTTAGTTTATATATAGTTTCAAATGATCCAAGTGAATCAATTTCCTCGTAGCATTAAAGAAAAGACAGCAGAAATTACTCCTTACTTTTGCTCAGATGGTTCACTAAAACGTCATATAATTATTTACTGAGAAGGTCATCGTAAATGTAGGTTAATCTACAAATTGAGAGGGAGAAGAGAAACTCAGAAGCGTCAGTAATACAGTTGAACAAAGGGAACTATGGTGCTATGAAGGACGAGCCGGCCAAAGTTCAATGGAACAATACCCTAGCAGGGATGACAGTGGAACAACAATGGCAGGTATTTCTGGGAATAATGCAGAAGGTGCAGGATCAGTTCATTCCAAAGAGGAAGAAAGATCCTAAGGGGGGTAAGGGGAGACTGTGGCTGACAAGGGAAGTAAAGGACAGTATAAAAATAAAAGAGAAGAAGTATAGCATAGCAAAGATGAGTGGGAAGCTGGAGGATTGGGAAACTTTTAAAGAGCAACAGAATATAACTAAAACGGCAATACGCAGAGAAAAAATGAGGTACGCAGGTAATCTAGCCAAGAATATAAAGGAGGATAGTAAAAACTTCTTTAGGTATGTGAAAAGGAAGAAAATAGTTAAGACCAAAATTGGGCCCTTGAAGACAGAAACGGGTGAATTTATTATGGGCAACAAGAAAATGGCAGACGGGTTGAACAGGTACTTTGGATTTGTCTTCATTAGGAAAGACACAAACAATCTCCCAGATATAATAATGGCCAAAGGACCTAGAGTAATAGATGAACTGAAGGAAATTTATATTAGGCAGGAAATGGTGTTGGATAGACTGTTGGGTCTGAAGGCTAATAAGTCCCCAGGACCTGATGGTCTGCATCCCAGGGTACTTAAGGAGGTGGCTTTAGAAATTGTGGATGCATTGGTAATCATTTTCCAATGTTCTATAGATTCAGGATCAGTTCCCGTGGATTGGAGGGTGGCTAATGTTGTCCCCCTCTTCAAGAAGGGAGGAAGAGAGAAAACAGGGAATTATAGACCGATTAGCCTGACGTCGGTGGTGGGAAAGATGCGGGAGTCAATTATAAAAGACGAAATTACGACACATCTGGATAGTAGTAACAGGATTGGTCCGAGTCAGCATGGATTTACGAAGGGGAAATCGTGCTTGACTAAACTTCTGGAATTTTTTGAGGATGTAACTATGAAAATGGACAAGGGAGAGCCAGTGAATCTAGTGTACCTGGTCTTTCAGAAAGCCTTTGATAAAGTCCCACATAGGAGATTAGTGGGCAAAATTAGGGCACATGGTATTGGGGGCAGAGTACTGACATGGATTGAAAATTGGCTGGCTGACAGGAAACAAAGAGTAGTGATTAACGGGTCCTTTTCAGAATGGCAGGCGGTGACCAGTGGGGTACCGCAGGGTTCAGTGCTGGGACCGCAGCTGTTTACAATATACATTAATGATTTAGATGAAGGGATTAAAAGTAACATTAGCAAATTTGCAGATGACACAAAGCTGGGTGGCAGTGTGAAATGTGAGGAGGATGTTATGAGAATGCAGGGTGACTTGGACAGGCTGGGTGAGTGGGCAGATGCATGGCAGATGCAGTTTAATGTGGATAAATGTGAGGTTATCCACCTTGGTGGTAAGAACAAGAAGGCAGATTATTATCTAATTGGAGTCAAGTTAGGATAAGGGGAAGTACAACAACATGTACATGTGTTCTTGTACATCAGTCACTGAAAGCAATCATGTAGGTACAGCAGGCAGTGAAGAAAGCTAATGGCATGCTGGCCTTCATAACAAGGGGAATTGAGTATAGGAGCAAAGAGGTCCTTCTGCAGCTGTACAGGGCCCTGGTGAGACCACACTTGGAGTATTGTGTGCAGTTTTGCTCTCCAAATTTGAGGAAGGGCATTCTTGCTATTGAGGGAGTGCAGTGTAGGTTCACAAGGTTAATTCCCAGGATGGCGGGACTGTCATATGTTGAAAGATTGGAGTGACTGGGCTTGTATACACTGGAATTTAGAAGGCTGAGAGGGGATCTTATTGAAACATATAAGATTATTAAGGGATTGGACACGCTGGAGTCAGGAAGCATGTTCTCGCTGATGGGTGAGTCCAGAACCAGAGGCCACAGTTTAAGAATAAGGGGTAGGCCATTTAGAAGAGAGCTGAGGAAAACTTTTTCACCCAGAGAGTGGTGGATATGTGGAATGCTCTGCCCCAGAAGACAGTGGAGGTCAAGTCTCTGGATGCTTTCAAGAAAGAGATGGATAGAGCTCTTAAAGATAGCGGAATCAAAGGTTATGAGGATAAGGCAGGAACTGGATAGTGATTGTGGATGATCAGCCATGATCACAGTGAATGGGCCGAATGGGCCGAATGCACCTATTGTCTATTGTCTATTGTCTATTGTCTATTGTCCATTGTTAAGATATTTTTTTATAGGTGCTGACCAACACAGACCACATTGTGAAGGTGCAGTAACAGAGATAGCATTGTGTCAGTAAGTGGGTTTTCTGGTATCTAGGATTTTTTTTATACATTTTTCTTTTCATCTAATTACCTGCCTAGAATTGAAGCTTCTTGGCTTAGAAATTTCATTATCTTATATGTGGTACGGAGTGTAGGATTCAATTGATTGTCAATTGAAAACAGTAATTACGATTTAGCAATGAAGCATGATACTGATTTCATCTATTCCTGGATTATTAAAACATAAAAAAAGCAAGCACCTGATATATAATTAGTGAACAATTGCCTACTCTCAGTCATGCATGGCCATTCTATATAAAAGACTTGCTGTTGATCAGATATCAAGATTTCTGACCAAAACTGCAGTAGTGAAGTTGGATTCCTTGCAGGTAAAGCTATATTCTTAGAACAATCAAGCAGTGAATAGTGAATGTCTCAAGCAGATTCTTGGCTTTTTTATGGTGATTTAGTTTTAATAGGAGCTAGTTTATGTATTTCCCTTAAAATGTACAGATACTTCAATTACTTAAAATTTGGAGTATATTTAATATCTACCTGAACTTCTTTTGAGAAAAATGTGATGAATATTTATTAAGAAACACACTGCTTCAAAAAGTCTTATATTTCATTTAATGTGCAATTGATTCATAACACAATGGTAACTGTGACTGTCTTTTCAATGGAATTGGTAAACTAAGCACTAAAATGTGCTTTTGGATGTCTGGAATTAAACCAGTTGATGGAACTTTTCTGAGAAATGATCAATGGCATGAGATCCAAAAGATTCCACCTACCAATGGTTTCATGTTCCTTTTCAACTTAAAATACCAGGGCATTGAGTCTGAGATGTCACAAGAAAGAGGAAACAACAATGTTAAAATGAGCAGATAACTTGCTTCAATTTAACAAGTTTCCCTTTACTTGAAGTAATACAAGTAGCTGAATTGTTGTGCTTATTCCTGAATAGCAAACAATGTAAATCTGTGTTTCCACTGAACTTTTTATTTGATAACATTTGCTATCATTTTCTGCAATTTAGTATACACCCCCAGAGTTTTCTTCAAACTATTTAAACATTTATCAAAGAAACTTCTATCTAGCACAAGAGATTCTGCAGATCCTGGGAATCGAGGGTAATTTATATACAAAATGCTGGAGGAACTCAGCAGGTCTTTTATGTGGTACATTATCTACATACCAATGTAAGATAAAAATGACAAAGCAGATACTAACTCAACCTAAATTTCAATTTTTAAATGCACAATCCACAGTAATATTATAGACATATGGAAGAAGAAGAAACAATGCAGTAATTGAGTGCTGACAACTTCGTTTGTAACATCAACACTAGTGCTTAGCTTTTGTTAATGTACCACACTGAACACTAAAGGCATGTGAGGTTTCAAAACAGCCTTTAGCTCTTGAGAGCATATTTCTCTTATGGGGAAATTTAAAACTATAGGGCTCTTCTTACTTCTCTTGGAAAATTGTAAATCTTTAGATTTTACTGCCCTGTCAGCTCTGGAGGCCAGATCAATGAACAACATCAAGGCCAACATACAGTGCCTATAAAAAGTATTCACTCCCCTTGGAAGTTTCCATGTTTTATTGTTTTACAACATTGAATCACAGTGGATTTTTTTGGACACTGATCAACAGAAAAAGACACTTTTGTGTCAAAGTGAAAAAAATCTCTACACGTGATCTAAATTAATTACAGATATAAAACACAAAATAACTGATTGCATAATTACTCACCCCCTTCAAGTCAGCATTTAGTAGATGCACCTTTGATAGCAATTACAGTCCTGAGTCTGTGTGGATGGGTCTCCATCAGCTTTGCGCATCGGGACACTGCAGTTTTTCCCCATTCTTCTTTACAAAACTGCTTAAGCTCTGGCAGATTGCATGAGGATTGTGAGTGAACAGTCCTTTTCAAGTCCAACCGTAAATTCTCAATTGGATTGAGGTCTGGACCCTGTCTTGGCCACTCCAGGACTCTAACTTTGTTGCTTTTAAGCTATTCCTGTGTAGCTTTGGCTTTGTGCTTAGGGTCATTGTCTACCTGGAAAACAAATCTTCTCCCAAGTCGCAGTTCTCTTGCAGACTGCATCAGGTTTTCCTCCAGGATTTCCCTGTATCTTGCTGCATTCATTTTACCCTCCACCTTCACAAGCCTTTCAGAGCCTGCTGCAGTGAAGCATCCCCACAGCATGATGCAGCCATCACCATGCTTCACAGTAGGGATGGTGTGTTTTTGACGATGTGCAGTGGTTGGTTTACACCAAACCCTGATGAGAAAAGTGGGGTGAATACTTATGCAATCAATTATTTTGTGTTTTATATTTATAATTAATTTAGACCACTTTGTAGAGATCAGTTTTCACTTTGATACGAAAGAGTCTTTTTCTGTTGATCAGTGTCAAAAAAGCTAAGTTAAATCCACTGTGTTTCAATATTGTAAAACAATAAAACATGAAAACTTCCGGGGGTGGGGTGAGTACTTTTTATAAGCACTGTATATGTGTTTGGTCTTTAGAAGAGTCAAGGATTATGGGGAGGATAATCAGCAAAATAACTCAAGAATGTAGGGCTGTGATCAAGTTGTTGACCTGAAACCAAAGACAATTGCTATAACGACTTGTCAAGGATGACCCCACACTCCTATGATATTCCTTAGAGTATAACTAAATTTCCGGGAATAACAGACCCTGTAGATAGGGCAGAAATTGTGCAGTAACTGTCGGCACAATGAGTGGCTGAGATAACTGTTGGGAAATATTTCTAAAGACCTTGTAGCTGAACTTGGGGAAAACATTTTTACTTGCTTTTCTATTTGTTTTTTTTTATGTGGCACAATTTCTAAAAATAAGAAAATCTGAAGGATTAAAGAGGTTTAATTCAATAGCATTGGAAATCAGGTATTGGATCACTGCACAAGTAACACTCCATCAATAGAACAAGTGCAGGTAGAATGTAGATAACATCATTCCTGCTCATTTACAGCTATTTAATTTTTGATCACCATTGGTAGCTGTGCTATTTAGGATAACAAAATTCAGGCAGGACCAATGCCAGGTAAAGGCAGTGTGCATTTTTTTTGCAGTTGTTGCCTATGATTCAAAGTGTTTTTTTTAGGTTTATGAACTGGTAGAGTGAACAGTAAAAGCAGCTTGTTTGAGGAGGTGTGGTGTAACATGGTGGAGAGTGGGTTTCTCACTTTGGCAGTGCTGTGTTACAGACTTTGGTCAGGTATGTGGAAAGGATGAAAAATGTCCTCTAACCAAAGGAACTGGCTGATCCTTTAAAGGTAGTAGGAGGAAATACCTCAGAAGGTGGTGAACCAGATTCAAACATCAAACAGTTGAAGACTGTGCTAATGCGAAGTTTAGTTCCATGCATACGCGGCAAAGATTCATGACCATTTCTTCAAAAGCCAAGGCCCATCAGCTCCAGTACTGACCTCACATTTTACTGAATACACCCATCATTCACCAGTCAGCAATCTGTATCATGTCTAATATTCATTCATTGTTCCACTTTCTTGTACAGATCCCATTGCAGGAAATCGCACAACCACACATGACAATTGGCACAACCCCAACAGTTATTCAACCATAATAGACACATCACCCAAGAACATGATGTGATACCCACTGGCATGATTTTGCCTTTTACTGCACAAGTTGGCGCACAATTGAGGGCAGCTTACTGACAGGCGACAGTCACTCACTAATCACTTCAGCATAAACTCTGAACCTGATTCTGTTTGGACTCAGACACCGCCTCTGACTAATCTCATTGCCAGTGATGTGGCTGAAACCAGTTGAGATGATTGTATACAAATGCCTCAATGTTTCTCACATTTTTGTTCTTACAGTTCCTTCTGATTTACGAGTTGCATTTGGCATTCCATAACTGTGCTTTCTTTTCTGTTTTGGATTGTCAGGAACTGCAGTTTCACTGGAGAATGTTGCATAAACCAGGTGAGAAAAACACTGAATCCACAGTGTCATGCTGTTTAGCTTTCTCAGCCACCAGTTTAGATGCTAGCACAACACAATACAAAGGCTAGTTTAGAGCTAAGATCGTCAGGTAATTGGTCACTGGGCTTGAATGGCTTACAGTAAGGGAAGGGGTAAAGAGCAGACTGGCTGTTCACACCCTGGAGGGCATCCTTGTAGATTAGGTCTCCTGGCAAAAAAACTTTGATGGCATAGACAATGGAATGCATAATGAGATGCTTGATACACTAGCGGTTAAAACATAGAACGTAGAAGAGTACAGTGCTGGACAGGCCATACAGCCCACAATGTTTTGCTGATCCTGATGCCAGTGTATACTGACTATGCATCATCCATACCCCTCCATTCCTTCATATTCATCTGTCAATCTAAAACGGTTTTTAAGCTGCTTGCTTCTACTACTACCTTAGTAACTCATTCCAGATAGCTAACACTCTCTGTGTAAAAATCTTGCTCCTCACATTAGCTTGAAACTTTTCTCCTCTATCCTTAAATGCTTGTTTTCTGGTTCTATCCTAGGGATAAGATTCTGGTTGTCTACCCTATCTATGCCTCTTATAATTTTACAAACCTCTATAGGTCTCCCCTCAGCCTCCAACACTCTAGGGAAAACAGTTCTACAGGACATCCTGTTAGCTATGAAAAACAAATTGGAAGCTATCATTTCCATTATAGAAGTAGGAACAATTTTCTTTTATGAAGTGTACCGAAATGCTTCATAGATGTTGCCTGACCTACTGAGTTCCTCCAGCATTTTGTATGTGTTACCCTAGATTTCCAGCATCTGCAGATACTTTTGTGTTTAGCAATTTTAGTTATTACTTCCGGAACCAATCATCATACAATGTTTGCTGGACAATATCTCAGCTTCTTTATGCAACTGTATCCCCATATTCATGTGCTGAAGGGGAAGCCTAGACTGTAAATCCATAAGACCATAAGACAAAGGAAAAGAATTAGGCCTCACTGAGTCTGTTCCGCCATTCCAGCATGGCTGATTTATTATCCCTCTCAATCTCACTCTCCTGTCTTCACTTGGGAACGTTTGACACCCTGACTAATCAAGAAGCTATCAACATCCGCTTTAAGTATACGCAATATCTTGGCCTCCATGGCCATCCATGGGAGTGAATTCCACAGGTTCACCAAAGAAATTCCTTTGCATTTATGTTCCAAGTGGACGTTTCTCTATTCTGGGGTGGTGCCCTTTGGTTCTAGACTCACGCGGTATAGGGAAGATCCTTGCCACATCAACACTGTCTAGGCCTTTTAATACTGATTAGGTTTCAGTGAGATTACCTTCATTCTTCTAAACTCCAGTGACTACAGGCCAAGAGCCATCAAACACACCTCATATATTAACCCTTTCATTCCCAGAATCATTCTTGTGGAACTCCACTGGAACATCTCCAGTGGCAGCATATCTCTAGTTGTGCTACAAGATCATCTAACTTGTTCCGTATACTGAGGCATTCAAATATAGCACCTTCAGTCCTGTATTCATTACCCTTTTCAATTTTGCTCCCATATTACACTTCATCGCATCCTACTGACTGAAATTTTGCCCTATCAACTGCCTGTCCTTCAGATGTCTGACTACACACTTTATCGACTTGTATACCAACTGTCCCATCCTCAACTCAGCACTCTGGTTCCCATCCCCCTGCTAAATTAGTTTAAACCCTCCTCAAAAGTTCTAGGAAACCTAACCATAAGGACATTGGTTCCTCTCAAGTTTAGGTGTAACCTGTCATTCTTTGTGCTGGTCATACCTTCTTCAGAAGCGATTCCAATAATCTAGAAACCTGAAACCCTGCCCCCTGCACCACTCCCTCAGTCACTTATTCATCTATATTATCATGCTATTCTTGCTCTGACTAGCACGTAGTACTGGGAGTAATCCAGAAATCCTGCTCCTCAGCCTCTTTACTATATCCCTATACTTACTGTGCAGGGCCACTTCCCCCTTTCCACCTATGGCCATTGGTGCCAATGTGCACCATGACCTATGACTGCTCATCCTCCCTCTCCAGAATCTTCTGCAGCTGCTCTGGGACTTCCTAGACCCTAGCACCTGGGAGGTAACGCACCATCCTGTTGTCTCTTTCCAGCCACAGAATCTCCTGCCTGTCCTTTGATCAAGTCTCCTACCACTATCACTCTGCCTGACTTTATCCTTGCCTGCTGAGCCTCAGAGTCAGCCACAGTGCTACTGGCTGGGCAGCTGCTGCTGCTGCTAGGCGCTGATAGATTACCCCCCACCCCCCCCAGCAGTATCCAAAGGGGTATACTTGTTGTTCAGGGGAATGGCCCCAGGGGAGCCCCTTACTTCTCCTGTGGTCACGGATCTACTATCTGCAGCATGCACTTGGGTGTGACCACCTTAGTAAAAGTCTCATCTATGAGGATTTTAGCCTTCAAGATGATACTGAGTGCATCTAGCACTTGCTCAAGTTCTTCGACCTTGTCAGTCAGGTATTGAAGTTGGGTGCACTTCTTGCAGATGTAGTCATCAGGGAGACTGTTAGGTATCCTGAAATCTCATATCTCACAGGAGGAGCATACCACTGCCTTAGATACCACACTGCCTACACTTGTTATACCTCTAACTTTTTAAACTTAAATCTAGCCTTATCAGTTTTCATCGAAGACTGTTGAGCTAAAGCCTGGACACTCTGACACTGCACACTTCAACAACATCACTCCAAAGGTGGCCATTCTGCTTACACCTCACTTCTTTTTATCAGCCCCTGCCTTAGAGATCACTATGACTGCAGCCTGCCGAAAAGTTCCAAAAGACCGCGAGCCCTTTTTAAAGTTCGCGCTGACTGTCCAACAAATGACTTCTTGCGAAGGTGGCAGCCTGTGTGATTTTAATGCCTTCATGGGGTCTTGTAGTTTATCCTTTTCTCTTTGCTCCCTGGTCATTCACTCTTTCATGCTGCATACCGGGGAATGGTTATATGTGGGAATAACTGAAAATCACAGATGGTGGAAACCCTGGGGGAAAAAAAGAACAGAAATGCAGGAAGCACTCAGCCGATCAGACATACTTAGCACTGTTCCAGTGCAACTCATAATGTATGTATCTGACAACAAAACTATATTCATTTGAACCTATTTAAAAGAAAGTCCTTGGCAAATGATATTTAACCCCTATATATTCAAAAGGGGCTATGGTACAAAGAGTGAATATAAGATTTGGAGATGTATCAGGACAGAATCTTGAATCTTATATTTCCACTATGAAGAAATCAATTTAATCAGACTGATAAAATGAAAGACTGTCAGATAGCTGTCACTGTATTTTGTAAAATTATATGTAACTCCAAGTAAATATCACAATATTGTCCATTTGTACAATCTGGTAATCTTAACCAGAGTAAATGGTGTGAAAATACATGCCATGAAAAAAAAATCTTTGGGATACGTTGTTAAATGGGATGCAACGAATCTCAAACACGAGGAAATCTGCAGATGCTGGAAATTCAGGCAACACCACACAAAATGCTGGTGGAATGCAGCAGGCCAGGCAGCATCAATAGGAAGATGTACAGTCGACGTTTCGGGCTGAGACCCTTCGTCAGGACTAACTGAAAGAAGTGATAGTAAGAGATTTGAAAGTGGGAGGGGGAGGGGGAGATCTGAAATAATAGGAGAAGACAGGAGGGGGAGGAACGGAGCTCCCTTCTCCAGCCTGGTATGCCTTTTGCCAATCAACTTTCCAGCTCTTGGCTCTATCCCTCCCCCTCCTGTCTTCTCCTATCATTTTGGATCTCCCCCTCCCCCTCCCACTTTCAAATCTCTTGCTATCTCTTCTTTCAGTTAGTCCTGACGAAGGGTCTTGGCCCGAAACGTCGATTGTACTTCTTCCTATAGATGCTGCCTGGCCTACTGCGTTCCACCAGCATATTGTGTGTGTTGCAACGAATCTCAGTTGGTCCTAACTTTGGACTCTACATCTAAAATGAGAGTCTCTGATGTTGACTGATGAAATAGTAAAATATTTCAATCCCCAACTTTACAGGGTTTAATTCAGTAAGTATATAAAATTCCTAAAAATATCTCTGCACTAATCTCTAAATATCTTTGTTTGTTGTTTTGGCATTTTGCAGTAATGCTCTATACACTTGTGGTAGTACTGTCGGTACTGGCTTGGAGAATACAAGCTCAGAAAGAAGCCAGCTCTGAAGTCACTGGTAGTTTTATATCAGTGAATCATGGTGAACTTGGATCAAGTGAACATGAGTCTGAAGGTCTAACAACTGCTTTTCCTTTGGAATTTGAGAGCACTTCATCTGATCGGCTTACAGCTACTCAAGTGAATGAAGGGAGTACACCAATTACTGTGGAACCACTACAAATTACCACCCTTCTAAATGATGGAGGTTCTGAAGCTGGACGAGCTTCTTTTACAGAACTTGTTGTTAATGGTAATCCTATATTGCCTTGAATCGACATTTTTAAAGCCTACTTTAAGAAGCACATGTCAAGTCTTTCTCCCTTGATAAAGACCATATTTTTCATGAGAGTTCCAAAAAGTGAAGTTACTACAGTATATTACAATTTATTAATTCTATATTGATACATCTGAAGCACTGAATCAGTAAAATAGAAACATAGAAACATAGAAAACCTACAGCACAATACGGGCCCTTCGGCCCACAATGCTGTGCAAAACATGTACTTACTTCAGAAATTACCTAGAGTTACTCATAGCCCTTTATTTTTCTAAAGGCAGGACAAGCATTAACCATGCAAAGTTAAATTATCATTTCTGCCATACCTTAGGACCTAGTGTGTTTAAGGAATGGAGATAAGTGGAGAGTCGGAATTGCTAGCTCTCATTATGTTGCAGTTTTTCCGAACAAGTTCATTTTGAAGATGAAATCTGGTGTGCTTTGATACAATGACTTGCCAGTTTGATGCTGTGTACATGGGCAATCTTTAAGTCAAGAATGGCTGGAATTATGTATTCAAGGGGAAAAGGGAAGAGAGAGAGAATGAAGAGTGAGATTATCACTGGGTAAAGAAAGGCAAAAGAGGTATTAAAGGTGGGGCAATAGAGGATAAAGAGAGGATAAATAATAGGAGGGCTGATTATTTTCTTCTGTGTGGCATATGATGCCAATTATATCTGGGTATGTGAAGGGGATTTGATAATTGGAGAAGAAGAAGAATGGAAAAAGCGAAGAGAAAACTTAAGGAAGTAAACAGTGGAGTGAGCATGTGGCTGAACTGTGAGGCTGAAGGTTCATAGAACATAGAATAGTAGAGCACATTACAGGCCCTTTGGCCCACAATGTTGAGCTGACCCTCAAACCCTGCCTCCCATACAACCCCCCACCTTAAATTCCTCCATATACCTGTCTAGTCGTCTCTTAAACTTCACAAGTGTATCTGCCTCTACCACTGACTCAGGCAGTGCATTCCACGCACCAACCACTCTCTGAGAAAAAACCTTCCTCTAATATCCCCCTTGAACTTCCCACCTCTTATCTTAAAGCCACGTCCTCTTGTATTGAGCAGTGGTGCCCTGGGAAAGAGGCACTGGCTATCCACTCTATCTATTCCTCTTAATATCTTGTCAACCTCTATCATGTCTCCTCTCATCCTCTTTCTCTCCAAAGAGTAAAACTCTAGCTCCCTTAATCTCTGATCATAATCCATACTCTCTAAACCAGGCAGCACCCTGGTAGATCTCCTTGGTACCCTTTCCAATGCTTCCACATCCTTCCATAGTGAGGTGACCAGAACTGGACACAGTACTCCAAGTGTGGCCTAACCAGAGTTTTATAGAGCTGCATCATTACATCACGACTCTTAAACTCTATCCCTCGACTTATGAAAGCTAACACCCCATAAGCTTTCTTAACTACCCTATCTACCTGTGAGGCAACTTTCAGTGATCTGTGGACATGTACCCCCAGATCCCTTTGCTTCTCCACACTACTGAGTATCCTGCCATTTACTTTGTACTCTGCCTTGGAGTTTGCCTTTCCAAAGTATACCACCTCACACTTCTCTGGGTTGAACTCCATCTGCCACTTCTCAGCCCACTTCTGCATCCTATCAATGTCTCTCTGCTATCTTCGACTATCCTCTACACTATCTACAACACCACCAACCTTTGTGTCATCTGAAAACTTGCCAACCCACCCTTCCATCCCCACATCCGGGTCACTAATAAAAATCACGAAGAGTAGAGGTCCCAGAACAGATCCTTGTGGGACACCACTAGTACAATCCTCCAATCTGAATGTACTCCCTCCACCACGACCCTCTGCCTTCGGCAGGCAAGCCAATTCTGAATCCACCTGGTGTGGTAAACCATATATATATGTTGTAACTGGGTTACCTGTCCGGACACACCCCTCTGCTGACTGATCTTGTGGCTCCTCCCACAGACCCCTGAATAAAGGCGATTGTGCCATTGCTCCTCCTCTCAGTCCAGGGGCAGATACTCAGCATGGTGGAGGTCACGTTTTACTGCTAATAAAAGCCTTTCAGTATTTACTCTACTTCCAGTCTTTCGTAGTTATTGATAGTGCATCACCTGGCCAAACTTCCCTGGATCCCATGCCTTCTGACTTTCTGAATAAGCTTACCATGTGGAACCTTGTCAAATGCCTTACTAAAATCCATGTAGATCACATCCACTTCACTACCCTCATCTATATGCCTGGTCACCTCCTCAGAGAACTCTATCAGGCTTGTTAGACACAATCTGCCATTCACAAAGCCGTGCTGACTGTCCCTGATCAGACCATGATTCTCTAAATGCCCAGAGATCCTATCTCTAAGAATCTTTTCCAACAGCTTTCCCACCACAGACATAAGGCTCACTGGTCTATAATTACCTGGACTATCCCTACTACCCTTTTTGAACAAGGAGACAACATTTGCCTCCCTCTAATCCTCCGGTACCATTCCCGTGGACAATGAGGACATAAAGATCCTAGCCAGAGGCTCAGCAATCTCTTGTCTCACCTCGTGGAGCAGCCTGGGGAATATTCCATCAGGCCCCGGGGACTTATCCGTCCTAATGTATTTTAACAACTCCAACACCTCCTCTCCCTTAATATCTACATGCTCCAGGACATCAACCTCACTCATATTGTCCTCACCGTCATCAAGGTCCTACCTTCACTTATCTTGGAAGCTAAGTTCAATAATTTGCAACCAACCTTTTTCAAAAGGAAACTGAATTGAGGTTCAGTCACCGATCTTGCTGATAGCCATTGGTAATTGGTGGGTTGGAAAGAGAAAGGGATGGGGGAGGCAACAGAGAAAATATAATGGTTTTATTATTATTTATTGCATAACAGTTATGCACAATGACCCAGAAATTATTAAGATGTTGCAAAGCTGTATCAAGTGGGTTTGATCCTGACCTTGAGTACTGACTGTGGTCTGCAAACTCTCCCTGTGGGTTTCCCCTGTGTGTTCCCATTTCCTCCCATAAAATATGGCGCTAGTTTAATTGGCTACTTTAATTTGTCCTAGTGCAGATGGTAGCAGAATTAGTTGAGGGGCTTGGGAAAGACCACAGTTTTCAAGGGATTAAGTAGAGAATAGGACTGATAGGAGTGGCTTGAGAGCAGGTGTAGAATTGGTAGGCTGAATGGCCTCTTATGTCAGTGAAAATATGAAATATTGTAATCATAAAAAATATCACAAAGACAGTGTGAACTACATATTCATTCACTGGTATACTCTACTTCATTCCTCACTGGAAAATGAATACAATTGAGCCCAATTTCTATGTCTTTCAGTTTTAGGTCATAACTTGTAACTAGTAAAATCTACTCTTATTTACTATTAGTAAGTAAGGCATCCGTTAGTCTTGCGAGACCATGGATCTGCACCTGGAAAGTCTTCACTCTCCAGGGCGCAGGCCTGGGCAAGGTTGTATGGAAGACCAGCAATTGCCCATGCTGCAAGTCTCCCCTCTCCACGACACCAATGTTGTCCGAGGGAAGGGCATTAGGACCCATACAGCTTGGCACCAGTTACTATTAGACTATAGAAAGAATTTTATAATTGTAAGAATACCACTTGTGCATGTTTTTTATTCTACTTGTTTTTCAATGTGATAATAGGAACCCTCAAATAACTGTCAGATTTGTCAAATATTTAGGTAGTCATATAGTTGATGTTTTATTTCAAATGTCTGTTGAAGGATTGAATTTTTAACAAGTTATTTGCTCTGTGTATTATTTTCAGGTTTGACTAACATTAATAATGAAAGCACTGTTACTGAACGACCAAGTCGGAGTTCAGAATCAGAAGATAGTGACGAGGATGATTCTGATGAGATAAAGTCCCAGGGTTCAAGTAGAAGGGATTCTGGAAAGGAAGGCAATCTTCCTGCAGGGAGAAAACAGTTTCGTGGTAAACGCATGACAAGCAAGATGGGGCTGGTTTTTCCTTTGGGAGGAACAAATTCCTACGAAGGAAATCAAGTTACTGAAGTTACCCAACCACAAACAACTCAGCCCCCAACTTCTGAAGAAATAATTGATAAGATTATAGTTGCACGGGCATTTTCAGTTGGAATATTCGGTCAATACCAACTTCCATTAATTGGGACTCCAGTTCAGTTTCAAACAATTTTCTTTAATGAAGCGCAATTATATAATACAAGTTCAGGGAAATTTGTTGCTGAAAGTAGTGGCATTTACTCATTCACCTACAATATGATATTCTCTCTTAAGCCAAGGCAAGTTAATTTAATTGTTAATGGTGTTCCTATTGTTAATAATTTTGCCAGCCAGTGGAAAGCAAACATTAATCAGGCTTCTGCATCTCTGATCTTGCATCTCAGAAGCGGGGATGAAGTATGGTTTGAATTTGTCAATAGTGACCAGAACATAATATATAGCATGATGTTTACCTTTTCGGGATTTCTATTTTCTCGCTGATTGGCTGCATACTTGTAGCTAATATGTTACTTAAAATATTGTTACTCTAATGCAACATTGTGATAATCTATATCATTCTTACTATCAGTATCTAAATTGAGCATTTCTTAAATCTTCAAAGATATTACTTATTTTCTATCTGTTGTAATACAAAATATTTTCCTTTTCTTTTCATATGAATTGAATTCATCAGAATAAAAATATTTGATTAGCAAACTTTTCGTGATAATGTGAGAAAAAAATTGCAACTAAGCTTAGTTTCTGACTAGCAATTGGTCAATTATTAAAAAGTAAAATCAAAATACTCAAAGCAACACACACAAAATGCTGGAGGAACTCAGCAGGTCAGGCAAATAAGTAGATAATCGACATTTTGGGCCGACATCCTTCACTGGGACTGACAAAGAAGGGGGGAAATGCCAGAATAAAAAGGTGGGGGCAGGGGAAGGAAGCTGGCTGGAAAGTGGTAGGTGAAACCGGATGGGTGGAAAGGTCAAGGGTTGGAGAAGAAGGAGGAATCAGATAGGAGAGGAGAGTGAACCTTAGGAGAAAGGGAAGGAGTATAGTTCGGGGGAAGTAACAGGCAAGTAAGAAGAGGTAAAAAGTCAGAGTTGGGAATAGAGAAGGGGGGATACTCGGAATATTCAAATCTGCATAAATTCTTCAGAAAACAAATGAAAACTTTGAAACAGTTTAAAAATATGAAACACACCTCTGTCACACAGAGTAATTCCTCTGTCTTCCATTGCACATTGTTCAAACAGATTCTCAATATGTGCAGGTGAGCTGCTACAGCTGTGCGCTCTATAATGGTGACAGGACTCACACTTCCACATGGGCACTAATGTGGTGAAATTCTATTACAAACTATGCATCCAATTGCAGCAGTTTATCCACAAAAAATGAGCCAATAATTGAATATGGAGAACAAACTAAGACAAAAGGTACATTTTTCATCCGTATCACATCCTTGAAACTTAATTTTACATTCAACTTTATTGGGTTTGTTACAGTTATAAGTGAGTAGAGATGTTGTAGCCATCAATGTATTTTTGGTTGGATTAAGGTGGTGACTGACCTGTCCAAATGATTCAATTCCGAATGATTTCCTGCAAATCTAAAGATCCCTGAAGATGTTAGAACAGGGAGTGTGGTAGTAAATAAGGTATACAGGATGTAGGCCTTCAATAGTCAGGGGTTAAACCATAAAGCAGGGAGGTTGCAGCTTCAGAAAGCATTGATGAGCCTGCAACTGCAATGTGTGCTGTTTTAGTTCAGCATAGAAATGACAGGAGTGCACTGAAGAAGGTTCAATGGGGATTCAGCAGAAAGTTGGTGAGGAGAGGCTCGACAGGCTGTTTCCTTTTCTTGAAGCAAAGAATACTGACAGGGATGTACAAAATTATGACGGGGCATAGATTGAAATAAACTTCTGCTTAGCAGAAGTGTCAACATTCATGTTAATGGAATAACAGGAATATAAGGAAGAATGTGGGAATATTTTAACAATTCAGATTGCAATGTTTCAAGGTAGCAGCTCTCCACCTTTTTCACAAGGGACTGTAAGAGATTGAGAATAACTTCTGTACTTGACATTAATGCCACGACATGCAGGTGAATTAAAAACAAAGATGGCAGACTCATGCCCACTTGAGTAAATAAACCAGTGCTGTACTAAATGAGTTTTGAAGTTGAAGAGCCACCTTTTCAATGGGGCAAAACTAAGATGATAAAATTTTCTAATCAATGTCCAGGGAAACATTAGAAAAATGTACTCAATAGGATAACCCCTGATGCTTGCATTCTATAAAGGGCTCTGTTTACATTACATTGGAGTAACATTGTTAACATCTTTAACACTGAAACATTATAATCTGTGCTCTCTGGTGATGGAGCAATCACTAGTTGTGCAATTACATAGAGTTGTTAGTCAAGCCTACGCATGCCGACCCCTCCCAGTGTCCACCAGCTAACAGGAGTCACCTGCCACTCGTTTCAAGCACGTCACCTACAGCCTTTATGAACTCACCTCTCATCCACAATCCTTGATTGCTCATTCAAACAGCAAGTCTCAACCAGTTACTCCTAGACTTCAGTTACCTTGTCGTCTGTGAGTTTTGTATTTGTTCTCTCTTGTTTTGTTGCCCCTGGTAGCTTGTTATTTGCAATTGATTACACTATTAGAGTTTTCATTCACTGCTAAATCATCTCTGCTTTTGGGTTAAACCTCCTCTACATTTCCTGACTGGATGAATGAACCATTGATTGACCCAGCAGAGTCTGCCTGCCTAAAGGGAGCAATCTGTCGACATGAGCACAGAATCCGGAAGCAGTAGGAAACCATTGGCCATCTACATGCCACTCTTTTCCAACTCTCCATATTGATACAGCAGTTCCTCGACAGTCAACTCGCTCCCTCTGAGCCCTGGATTCCAGTGCCTGAGTACTTCTCCGTATCCCCAACCTGATGCCATAACCTCCTCTCCCAGCCTACAGACCGAGCCAAGATTGCCTTCATCATCTCTCTCTCGAGTGGACGAGCTCTGACCTGGGCTGCTGCTAACTGGGACAATAAAAACCATCATTTGCAATAAATGAGGAAGCATTGGATTTTTGACCATCCAGGAAGTGGAAAGGGGTAGCAGATTGGATACTTCATCCGCATCAAAGCTCACTGTGCTTCAACAGGTGGGTCATTGTCTCAGTTTTGAGGAACTCAGCAGGCCAAGCAGCACCTATGGAAAAGAGTAAACAGATGACATTTTGGGCTGAGACATTTCATCAGAACACTTGCTCAGCTGTTTCAGTTATTCCACAAAATGAGTTTGAATGGCATTTCAAAGATACTGAACTGAAGCCTGTAGATAATCCAGCTAAGATTTTACTGTATACTGGAGAAAAGATAATTCCTGTGAGAATGACATTTGTAACAGTGAAATAAAACAACCAACAAGCAACATTGGGCTTGTATGTGGTAAAAACAGGAGGACTTGCTTTATGGGGACATGATTGGCTGAGATCCATCCACCATCGGCATGCCACGTACCCTACAATACAGCCAACTGAAAGCAAATTAAGAAAGGTACTGGATGATGCCACGGCATTGTTCAAGGATGGCATTGGTGAACTCAAATGTATCAAGGGTAAAATAATGTTTAAAAAATGTGAAATGAAAATGCCTCATCCAAATTCTACAAGTTCCGCAAAGGTGGTTCATTATACTATCTGTCATAAAGTAGCCAGTTAGCTGAATCACAGGGAGGCTGAAGGAATTCTTTCCAAGGTTGAGTGGAGTTCATGGGCAACACTGGTGGTCCAGTAGCCAGGAAGGATGGGTCTGTTAGGATCTGTGGTGAGTTTAGTGTCACCATCATCCCAGTACTAAAAGTAGATCAATACCCTCTGCCCGGGATAGAGGATATCTTTGCAAACCTTTGTGGAGGGAAATATTTCAGTAAAGTGGATATAACTGAGGCAACCTAATGATGGAGATGGAAGAAGATCCAAAGTCTTTCTTACTATAAACACTCACAAAGGGCTTGATTGCTATAATAGGCTTCTAGATTGGTCATGGCTAGAATTAACTCCTGTCTCAGTAAGGATCTGGACCCACTGCAATTTTCCTGTCACCACCGTAGGTCTATGGCAGATGTAATCTCAATAGCTCTCCATGCGGCCTTGGATCATCTGGACAATATAAATGCCTATGCCAGGATGCTGTTTATTGATAATAGCTCAGTGTTTAACACCATTATTCCTACAGTTCTGATCAAAAAGCTACAGAACCTGGGAGTCTCGACCTCCCTCTGCAAATGGATCTAAATGGATCTTCAACTTCCTAACCTGAAGACCACAATCTGTGCAGATTGGAAATAACATCTCCATCTCACTGACATTCAACACTAAACCAACAGAAGGATGTGTGCTTAGCCCACTGATCTACTCTCTCTATACCCATGACTGCATGACTAGTCATAATTCAGATAGCATCTATAAGTTTGCCAATGATTGTTGGCAGAATCTAGATGGAGATGAGAGGGTGTACTGGAATGAGATACACCAGCTAGTTGAGTGGTGTCAAAACAACACCTTGCACTCAATGTTAGTAAGAGCAAAGAGCTGATTGTGGACTTCAGAAAGGGTAAGATGAGGGAACACAAACCAGTAGCCATAGAGGGATCAGAAGTGGAGAGAGTGAGCAGCTTCAATTTCTCGAAGAACCTAAATTGGTCCCAACATATCAATGTATCTATAAAGAAGACAGTGGCTATATTTCATTAGGAGTTTGTGGAGATTTGTTTGTCACCTAAAACACTTCTACAGATGTGCTGTGGAGAGCAATCTGACTGGCTACATTACCATCTGGTGTGAGGGTGGCTACTGCACAGGATTCAAGTAAGCTGCAGAAAGTTGTAAAGTTAGTCAGCTCCATTCCATCATGGGTACGAGCCTCTGTAGCATCTAAGACATCTTCAAGGAGTGGGCCAGGTGCTGCAAGGCTCCGCAGGCATTCAGTGTTACCAGGATGACATCACTGTTACCAGCGAGGATGGCAAGGAACATCTCCAAAATCTCAACACAGTGTAGAAAAGATTAGATTTTGGGCTCAGAGCATGAAGTGACAAGTGTGAATTCTTTAAGCAAAGCATCACTTACTATGATCACATCACTGATGCACAAGATTTACACAATTGTGCTGAGGGAATTCAAGCAGTGTTGGATGCCCCAAGGCCAAAGCAGATCCTGTTCAGGATTTGTCAATTATTATAACAGGTTCCTGCCAAACCTGGTTATTGGGCTTCATCCCTTGAACTCATTACTACAGATTGGGAAACAAATGGCAATGGGCAAAGCAGTGTGAGGTGGCTTTCGAAAAGGCAAAGGAAGTGGTGACATCAGACACTGTACTCAGACATTATGATCCACATCATCCAGTGAAGTTTCCCTGTGACACCTTGCCTTATGGTATAGGTGCAGTCATGTCACATGTTATTGGTGATGGAAGTGAACGGCCCATAGCCATTGCATCAAATTTCCTTACTGCTGCAGAGAAAAACTACACACAGGTTAACAGAGGGGCCCTGAGGCTGGTTTGGGTTGTAAAACATTTTAATCAGTACTTGCATGGGACAGAGCTTACCTTCGTTGTTACTGTCATCAACCCCTAGGGTTCATTTTGAATCCACAGGAGGGTGTTCCACTAACAGCAGCAACACGAATGCAGAGATGGGCTCTGTTTTGTGGAGGACACAATCACAAGACTGAATCCAAGAGGACAACTAATATGGAAATGCTGATGGACTTAACTGTGGAAAAAGAAATACTTGAAAAGTTTACAAAAGAGGACACTCCTCTTGATATTTTTTCAGTAATGCAAATTATCAGTCTCCATATTATGGTAGAGATGATCCAAAGGGAAACCGGAAAAGACCCCACACAGTCTCAGGTCTACAGAGCAAGCCAAATAGCTCAAATGTGCAGCAGAAACTCCAGTTCCTCCATTTTTTACCAGGGCCAGGAGGAACTTGCCCTTGATGGGGGTTCCTTTATGTGAGAATTGAGAGTTGTTGGACCATCCAAGCTGAGATCTAAAATGTTGGAGTAGCTCATACCAGTCATCTAGACGTAGTTAAAATGAAAATGTTGGTTCAAAGTTTTATCTGGTGGCCTGGGATAGATCAGCAGATTGAGCTGCTTGCCATGCACTGTTTGGAGTGCCAACATGTCCTGAAGATGACTTGAGCAGCGCCTCTCTGTTCCTGGGATTTTGCCAGACCGTTCATGAGCACAAATTTCTTGGTAGTAGTGGATGCAGCTACAAAGTGGCCATAAATGTTCCCAGTGGTCCCCACTACAGCTTTGCATACTGTTGATGTGTTGAGAAGCCTCTACTCAAGGACTGGTGTTCCAGAACACTTAGTCAGTGACAATGGACCACAGTTTCGGTCATTTCTGAGAGTGAATGGAACAAGACGTATTATCACTGCACTGTACCATCCAACTACAAATGTCTCAGTGGAAAGGGTTATCCAGAGTTTAAAGAATGCACTGCGAGCAATGATAGACATAGTCATAGTCATACTTTATTGATCCCCGGTGGAAATTGGTTTTCGTTACAGTTGCACCATAAATAAATAGTAATAAAACCATAAATAATTATATAGTAATATGTAAATTATGCCAGGAAATACACAACACACTACACTAACACTGAATCAGAAACTGACCAATTTCCTCAGTATATCTCACAATGCAGCAAACCTCTCAACCAACAACTCACCAGTTCTATAGTTCCTGGATGGTACTTTGTGCTCACACTAGGAACTCCTGAAACGCAACCTCAGAAGGTGTATGCAGGACAAACCTCTGAGACAAACTGAGGGCTCCTCAAACAAGGAGTTTCAATGTTTCACTCCTGGGCAAGCAGTCCTGCTGAGGAACTACAGAGGTGATCAAAAGTGGGTACTTGGAAAGATTAAGGATAGGACTGGACCACTCCCTTACACAGCGGAGATTGCGTCCGATGTCATCTAAAGACGACGCATCAGTCAGTTGAGGAGAGCAGAAGAAAGGTGTTCAGAGTTATCATAACGACTTCTTGAAGTTCCAGAGTCGACTCCTATAATCCCCACAGAGGAGGCCAGAGAAGCTGAGATAATTTCACAGCCGCAAGTCTCTCCTGCCAAGCAGAGTGACTCTCCCCCCATCCTTCTCCACTCATGAAAGACTTTATCCTACAAGAGAAAGAAATCTTCCACAGTGATTAAATCTTTAGGCCTGAATTTAAAATTTGCTGTGCTGTGGATGTCTATATGGTCGTTGTTTTATATAGTGTATATAAGTTGAGACGCATTCTATATTGAGTTGGAGTTTATAGCTAAGCAGGGAGGAGTGCTGTCCCATGTACTTCCGATTAGTTTTGGAGTTACAACATAAAACACTGGTGACCTGGGGATGATGGCAAAATTATTTATCTCTTGGTGGTGTATGTATAGATCTTGGCTTAGGTACTGCATTGCCAGTAGGGGGCGCCACAGAAAGCACAGATGACAGGAGAGCACTGGCTGTGTCATTTAATCTTAATGGACGTTCTGCAGTTGTCTCAGAATCCTGTCCCTTTTCCACAACTGGGTCTCGATTGGTCAGTTTGCGTTACTTTTCAGTAGCCATAGAAGTGGGCAACAGCTGATCAATTGCCTTCTCCAGATGTCGTGGTTACTAGTTTCCACTGTGTGTGACACAGGACCTGTTTGTGCCACCACCGTCACAGGTATCCACTTCATTCCAGAGATGTAGTTCCCGGCAAGTGTTTTCTCTCCTGTTGTGAAACTTCTGTACTTCACTTTAGCACATCTCCCTGTTTGGGTTTTCTATTCATTTAGCCACTCTGTTTTGTGTTTAGGATCTAAGCAGGTCAAGACAGGTATGAAGCTTTCAGTATAGTGGCTGGAGCCATTTTGGTGGTGGCATGAGGTGTGCTGTGTTAGGTCAGCAAAAAAAAGTGCTAAGATGCTGGTTCCCACTAAAGTCTTTTTTCATTGTTTGTATGAATCGTTCAGTAAGGCCATTAGTGGCCCAGTGATATGGTGCTAACTTGATGTACTGAATACTATTTGATTCCGTAAATTCTCGAATGCTTCAAACAGGAGTTGTGGGTTATTATCACTTACAAGCTGTTGAGGAAGCACAACATGGCTAAAGATGGAACATAGCTCCTCAGTGCATTTTTCATATGTAGCACATTTCATGATGACAACTCTGGGCCATTTGCTGCGTGCGTCCACTATGCCCAAGAATATGTGGCCTTCTACAGGTCCCGCAGAATCCTCTGCCATGGTTCTTCAGGCCATTTATATGGATGCAAAAGAGCAAGCTGAGGAACATTTCTCACTTGCTGACAAGATGAGCTCACTTTGTCTTTCTCTTTATTGGTTACATCCAGTCCTGGCCACCAGAAGTAGCTGCATGTGATTTATTTCATATGAACTGCTCCACAGTGTCCTGCACGTAGCTTGTCAAGCACTTGCTTTCCTACTGGTGGAGGAATGACTACATGGTAGCCCCATAGTAAACTCCCTGCTTGGACTGTGACCTCTTTCCATCGAGCCTGGTAAGGTTTCAATTCTATGGTTAGCTCTTCTTTCCATTCATGAGTTACCATGTCCTCCACTTTAGATAGAACAGGGGCAGTACGTGTTTGCTTCTGGACTTGCACCACAGTTATCACTGTAGGTACTTCCTTGAAGTAAAAGATCTCTTTTGGGGACAGCTGTGACAGTTAAGTGAAGTCTGGATAGTCCATTAGAATTTAACTCGTGCTCAGAACTCCTGTGCATTATATCATACTGATGTGCAGATAGTAACAGAGCCCATTGTTGCATTTGACTAGGAGCCAAGGAACGAATGCTCCCATGTGGACCAAACATTCATGTCATGGGGCAATGATCTGTCAGTAGTGTAAATCATCAACCAGAGAGGAATTGATGGAACTTAACTCCAAAGACAATTGCGAGTGCTTCCTGCTCAATGTTGGCAGAGTGGCTTTCTGCCTTGCTTAATACCTTGAATCAAAAGTGATTGGACGCTCTTCACCCGACAGTATGATGTGCGAGATATCTGCCCCCACACCATAGGGCAACGTGTTGCAGGCCGACTGTATGGGCATGATGGGCTGAAGTGTGTGAGTACTTCAGATTGAGGTCTGTTGGCCTTTTTAAAAGCCACTTGACAGCAATCTGTCCACTGCCAGTGTGTTGATTTATTTAATAATGGTTTTAGCATGCTAGCTAGGTCAGCAACAAACTTTGCACAGTATGCTATTAATCCAATGAAAGATCTTAATTGACAGCATTCTGTGGTGAGGGAGCCTCCTTGATCACCTTCACTTCTCATGGTGTATCGTGAAGCCCTGAGTTGTTGAAAAATTGGCCCAAGATTTCAATTGAAGGTCGAAAAAACTCACACATCATTCTGGACCCTCATCCCGTTTTCCTTGAGTCTTTGTAGTGTAGCATCCAGGTTTTATAGATGTTCACATTAACTTTCCCCAGCAATGAGTAAGTCATCTAAATAGCATTACACCCCTGTCAGCTGCTCAGCATCTGGTCCCTTGCTTGCTGAAAAAGTGAGGGAGCTGAGGTAATGCCAGTGGAAGCCTTCAGTATCAGAACATCCCTTTGTGAGTCACTGTGGTCAAAAGTTCCTTGGACCCTGGATCTTCATGCATCTGCATCTTGGTAAATGTCAGTCCTCCGGCCAATCCTTCAAAAAGATCATCAATGAGGGCAAGAGGGGTTATTATTCAGCAGTAAGAGTCAGGTTAATGGTTACCTTGAAGTCTCCACAAAGCCTTAAAGACCCATCCTTTTTAGGACAGGAATCCCTGGGGTTGCCCATTTACTTACACACACTGGTTCCAATTCAGCCTCTGCCTTTGGTTTGAGGGCATAGGGAACAGATCTTTCCTTCAGCCATTTGCAATTGTATCAGGCTTAACAGCCAGCTTAGCAGTGATTCCTTTCATACTACCCAGTTCTTCATTGAATACTACTGTGTGTTTTTTCAATACCTCTTGTAGACCAGTACTCCAACCAATCAAGTGCACTTCGTGCTTGTTGAGTTTGAACTGCTCCGATCACGAGTGGCTGAGAGGCACTGGATAACTACTTTTAACAACGTACAGTGGGAGTTTCTTTTTCTGTTAATCTCCACTGTAAGATGTACTGATCCCCTCACTGGAACAACCTCACGGTGTAAATCTTTAATGTCAACCTTGCCCCTTCTGGGGTGAAATGCTGCAATTTCTTCTTGTAAACTGTCTTTGACGCCAGCATAACTGCAGCACCTGTGTCCACCTGTATCCTCACTGTGTCCCCATCCAACCACAGGATTGCTCAATAGCTGTCTCTGTGGCCTGAACCAGATAAAACATGCAAAGCTTCTTCAACCACAGAGTGGGAGTCACTCAGACCATCCTCAGTATGCTGCATCTTCTTTACATCTTTCTGTTATCCCAAAATTAATTTTTCTTTATTACAACGTTGTTGTTTGAAAATGTCTTTTTTTCTTTTACAGGTACATTCAATATATCCATTTTTGCCACAGCTTCGGCAATCTAAATCATTATACCAGCATTCTTTTGCTGAATGCCCAGTTTTACCACAATGTTAACATTGATTGACATAGGTTTCTCATTCTTTTTTTTAAATCTTTTTATTGAATAAGTATACAAAAAGGTAAGCCATATAGACACTAATACACTGTTAGAATATAATAAAATTACAGAAGATATTAATACAAAAAAAATACTACAAACAATGTAATTTAAACATAACATACCAAGGTAACATAATAGTATACTAATTTTTATATATATATCAATAGAGAAAAAGAAAAAAAAAACCCCAAAAAAACCCACTGTGCAACTAACTAAAAGCAAAGCAAAACAATGGGCTCACTTTAAACCAGAGTTAAAAAACTTAAAATCATGTCCTCAATCCCAACCTCCATTAAAAACAGTAAAAAAAACAAGAAGGGTATATATTACATTAAATGAAAATATTGAATAAAAGATCTCCAAGTCTGTTCAAATTTAAATGAGGAGTCATAAAGATTGCTTCTAATTTTCTCCAAATTCAAGCATAATATCGTCTGGGAAAACCAAAAAAAGGTAGTTGGAGCATTAAGCTCTTTCCAATGTTGTAAGATACATCTTTTCGCCATTAAAGTAAGAAATGCAATCATTCTACGGGCTGAAGGGGAAAGATTACTGGAAATTTTAGGTAGTCCAAAGATAGCAGTAATAGGGTGAGGAGAGATATCTATATTCAATACCTTGGAGATAATATTAAAAATGTCTCTCCAAAAAGTTTCCAGAGTAGGGCAAGACCAAAACATATGAGTTAAAGAGGCTATCTGCCCCGGACATCTATCACAAAAAGGATTAATATGAGAATAAAAGCGCGTTAACTTATCTTTGGACATATGTGCTCTATGAACAACTTTAAATTGAATTAGGGAATGTTTAGCACAGATAGAGGAAGTATTGACTAATTGTAAAATCTGCCGCCAATCATCCACGGAAATGATAAGGTTTCTCATTCTTAAAGTCAGTAGAAGCCATTTTCAAACACAATCATGTTCCAGGAAAGTTAACTAGTCTTGTCTGTCTCTTTCCTTCCTTTATTTTATTTAACCATCCCTTTTTCATTCTCTTCCTTCGGATTCTTCATTCACCATGCTTGCTGCAGCCATTTTCTTTTTGTTCACTCGTATTACACAGTGGTACACTGGCAGCTTTGGACATGGGGTTTTCTTGCTGACGGGAATGAAATAAGGAATATCGTGCAAGGTCTTGTCACCTTGGTTGTGGTACTGGGAAGCCAGGTGGCTGTGAATAAGACACGTGAGAGACGGAGGGGTGAGGAACAAATGTGCTGCTGTTTATTTTACTTGTAAATCATCTACCCAGAATGTCCTCTCACATTATGTTCAGTACGTAACACACAGGGAAGCTTGGCAGCAATCCATAAGGATTGACAGCAATTCATATACCTGTACATGAATATGTAACAATGAATCTCTGATATTTTTGGACAAATGCAGCGGCTCTGAGGATCTTATAAACAGCAAACTGAATGCGCCACCATCTAAGCTCACCGCGACCTTTCAGCATCTCTTTGCTTTGAAAATATAATAATCTTGAACTTATGATATTTTACTCCTAGCAGAAGCTAAAACAACAGAAAGTTAATATACATAAACATTCTGGATGGCTTGTATTTCCTTTATTTCCTAAGGCTTGACTTTTGATTGATACTTGATATATTTGTGTTTCATTAGAAGATATTTTCCAAATAATTGTTAGTATCAAAATAGTCAACGGAAATTAATCCATGTATTGGTATGTTCAAGTTTACCTTGATGGTGCATTTTCAAAAGAGCCCTTTAATACTGTTATATTACATTATATTTATGATGGATCGTTGAGATTCCACCTCTCCACAAAATTCGTATACACTGCAACCACAAAATAAAAGTTTGCAAATGCCTTTTAAAATTAACCAACCCACAACTTCCAATACCACAAATTAACCCATTTTCATCTAAAATCAAGGCTGACTACATTTCTCACTTTCCAGGATTGTAGAGTGATCTTTGATTTGGCTTTGACCAGCAAAATCTAAAGCTTTCAAATTAGTTTTTCTCTCTTTTAAAATCTGCAAGATGTTTCTATATTGTAGCAATTAATGCTAAAATATTACCTGTACGTTTCGAACTTCAATGAAGTTCCGGACTTCATTTTTTGCACATGAATTATTTCAGACCTGCATTAACCTGTGCACAATCAAATAACTGTGTGATTTACTATAATGACAGCAATGATTCAAAATGAATAATGTACTGTAAAAGCTTTGACTGCTTTGTAAAGTTTTATTAGCTTTGAAATATTTTATTTTAAATTGAAACAAAACATCCTTTTGAGATGTAGTTATATAACTAATTAGTTGAATCCCATTTTAAAGAACTAAAAGGAACACCAAGAAGTCATTGAAATGCAAAATATTTCAGTTGAAATAGAGCTACTTTCTGCCTCATCATTGGAGTTTAGAAGAACATTCAAAAAAGCAGCCAATCCCATTTCTGAATAAAAACAACCTCTTACATTGTCATTGGTCCTGGGGAAAGATAATTAGTAAATAAATTGTCGAGTGTAAGCAATATATCGCATGTACTGAACTGATGCTGGATGATTGGAATAAATGGTAAAGAAAGTGTCACGGAAGGTATGTCAGAATGTTTTGTTGATGCTGCCTTCATTCTTTTGCTTATAAGTGGTAGAACATTTAACTTCGGTATATTCTTTGGCATTGTGATGCCCAAAGAAAATATGATTTTCAGACTCTAATGATACACAATAATCAACAGCAGGTATTGAAATTATTTATTACAACATTATTAATGGTAGAAGTTTGTGATAAAAAGTGTTTTTTTGCAGATATATATGCTGAGGTGCAATATTTCTGGTCTTTATTTAGGATTAATGGAAAAAGAGACCAATAACACAATTTTTTTTGACTGCTCAACACAACCAAGGATAAAAGTATTAATAGTTTACTTTTTATGTGCAACATTTCCAGTTCAAGAAAAACTAATGGTAATGATCATAAATTTTATGAAGTATCAATTTTATTGCTTGTTATCATATGAATACCATTTAAGGATGACATTTGACACTGAATCTTAGGCTTTTAACAATCCTGAAATTAACTTTGGAGTGATAAGAAACTTTAAACGCTGTTGCTGTGCAAAAGAAGCAATGGATATTTGATTTCAGTGGTTTTAATGAACCAAAAGAACAGAGTTACAAAATACTTCAGTTACATTTTGCAACAAAGACTTGAGTTGTTATTGGATAACTGTTGGTTTTTGGTTACCACAATGAAGAGAAAATAATCCTTTGTCATTAAAATATTGCACTAGTATAGATGTACAGTACCACTAAGTGTTTGGAACAATAGTGAGTCTGTTTATGTCTTCCTATTGCATTTTATACAAGTGGAAATGAGAACCGTTTAGTGATATCTGAGTTTGGGATTGCTTTGCTCCACTGGAAGGCATATGACCAAAATCAACAATCAAGAGCAAATGGCAAATAATTAGTTTCTCCCTTTTCACTTTTGAATAGGATGTTAATGAAATGTTCTTTGAAATAACATATTTTGTGCTTTTTCTGAACTATTCCCACACCAGATTGATACACTTATTAATCTATAATGTGAATAATTCATTAACAAATAATGATGATAAGGTTAAATAGATAAACACTCAACACATTACAATTAATTGTAACACTTAATTTCCAAACATATAAATGTAAATTTTAGGTAATGGAACTTGACCAGAATTCTGTGATTATATCACACACTAACGGGCAGCACAGCAAAAGGGGTTCAATTCCTGTTGTCGTCGTATGCTTTCCCCGTGACTCCATGTGTTTCTTCCAAGTGCTCCAGCTTTCTCCAATATTTCAAAGATTTATAGGTTAGGGTTGGTAAGTTGTGGGTTTTGCTATGTGAAGCACTTGTTGGCTTCCCTCGTCACATTTTTTATTTATTAGAAATACATATTATTTACAAACTCATTTAAATACTTTAAATAAAGAACATAGAACAATAGAGCACAATGCAGGCCTTTCTGCTCACAATGTTGTGCCAACCTTTTAACCTATTTCAAGGTAAATTTAATGTTTCTGTCCCACATGACCCTCCATTTTCCTTCATCAATGTGCTTACCTAAAAGCTGCTTAGATGTCCCTAATGTATCTGCCTCTTTCACCACACCCTGGCAGATCTTTCCACACACCAACTACTTTTTGTGAACTAAACCTATCTTTGACACCCCTATACTTTCCTCCAATAGTGCCCCCCTCATATTAGCCTTTTTCCCAGGGTGAAAGAGGCCATCTATCTATGCATCACCGTCTGGTAGTAGGGCTCCACTGCAAAGGATCAGAAAAAGCTGCAGAAGGTTGAAAACTCAGCCAGCTCCATCAAGGATGCTAGCTTTGCTAACTTTCAGGATACTTTCAAAAGGTGGTGCCTCGAAAAGGCAACATCCATCCTTAAAGACCCCTGTGACCCAGCTGATGCCCTCTTCTCATTGTTACCAACAAGAAGGAGGTACAGGAGCTTGAAAACGCACACTTATCATTTTGTCTTCTTCCCCTCCTCTTTCTGATTTCTGAGTGGACAATGAATTGTAATTTACAGTTTTTAATCATGTATTGCAATGCGTTGCTGCCACAAAACATCAAACCTCATGGCATTTGCCAGTGATATTAAACCTGATTCTGATTCCTACTATCATAGAAACCATAGAAAAACTGCAGCACAGAAACAGGCCCTTTGGCCCTTCTTGGCTGTGCCGAATCATTTTCTGCCTAGTCCCACTGACCTGCACACGGACCATATCCCTCCATACACCTCATGTATCTGTCCAATTTATTCTTAAAAGTTAAAAAAGAACCAGCATTTACCACCTCGTCTGGCAGTTCATTCCATACTCCCACCACTCTCTGTGTGAAGAAGCCCCCCCCTAATGTTCCCTTTAAACTTTTCCCCCCTCACCCTTAACCCATGTCCTCTGGTTTTTTTCTCCCCTTGCCTCAGTGGAAAAAGCCTGCTTGCATTCACTCTATCTATACCCATCATAATTTTATATACCTCTATCAAATCTCCCTTCATTCTTCTATGCTCCAGGGAATAAAGTCCTAACCTATTCAACCTTTCTCTGTAACTGAGTTTCTCAAGTCCCGGCAACATCCTTGTAAACCTTCTCTGCACTCTTTCAACCTTATTTATATCCTTCCTGTAATTTGGTGACCAAAACTGAACACAATACTCCAGATTTGGCCTCACCAATGCCTTATACAACCTCATCATAACATTCCAGCTCTTATACTCAATACTTCGATTAATAAAGGCCAATGTACCAAAAGCTCTCTTTACGACCCTATCTACCTGTGATGCCACTTTTAGAGAATTTTGTATCTGTATTCCCAGATCCCTCTGTTCTACTGCATTCCTCTGTGCCTTACCATTAACCCTGTATGTTCTACCTTGGTTTGTCCTTCCAACGTGCAATACCTCACACTTGTCTGTATTAAACTCCATCTGCCATTTTTCAGCCCATTTTTCACGTCCCTCTGCAGGCTCTGAAAACCTTCCTCACTGTCTACTATACCTCCAATCTTTGTATCATCAGCAAATTTGCTGATCCAATTTACCAGATTATCATCCAGATCATTGATATAGATGACAAATAACAATGGACCCAGCACTGATCCCACTCGGAGAAGCAATTCTCTACTACTGTTCTTAGGCTTCTACCATTGAGCCAATGTCTAATCCAATTTACCACCTCTCCATGTATACCTAGCGACTGAATTTTCCTAACCAATCTCCCATGCTGGACCTTGTCAAAGGACTTACTGAAGTTTATGTAGACAATATCCACTGCCTTCCCTTCATCCACTTTCCTGGTAACCTCCTCGAAAAACTCAATAGATTGGTCAAACATGACCTACCACGCACAAAGCCATGTTGACTCTCCTTAATAAGTCCCTGTCTATCCAAATGCTTGTAGATTCTGTCTCTTAGTACTCCCTCCAATAACTTACCTACTACCGACGTTAAACTTACCGGCCTATAATTTCCCGGATTACTTTTCGATCCTTTTTTAAACAACGGAACAACACGAGCCACTCTCCAATCCTCCGGCACCTCACCTGTAGACAGCGACATTTTAAATATTTCCGTCAGGACCCCTGCAATTTCAACACTAATCTCCTTCAAGGTCCGAGGGAACACCCTGTCAGGTACCGGGGATTTGTCCACTTTAATTTTCCTCAAGACAGCAAGCACCTCCTCTTTTTCAATCTGTACAGTTTCCATAATCTCACTACTTGTTTCCCTTAACTCCATAGACTTAATGCCAGTTTCCTTAGTAAATACAAATGCAAAAAACCTATTTAAGATTTCCCCCATTTCCTTTGGTTCCGCACATAGCCGACCACTCTGGTCTTCAAGAGGACCATTTTTATCCCTTACAATCCTTTTGCTCTTAGTATACCTGTAAAAGCTCTTTGGATTATCCTTCACTTTGACTGCCAAGGCAACCTCATGTCTTCTTTTAGCCCTCCTGATTTCTTTCTTAAGTATTTTCTTGCACTTCTTATACTCCTCAAGCACCTTATTTACTCCCTGTTTCCTATACATGTCATACAACTCCCTCTTCTTCTTTATCAGAATTGCAATATCCCTTGAGATCCAAGATTCCTTATTCCTATTCATTTTGCCTTTAATCCTGAAAGGAACATACAAACTCTGCACTCTCAAAATTTCTCCTTTGAAGGCTTCCCACCTACCGTTCACACCTTTGCCAGAGAACAACCTGTCCCAATCCACGCTTTTTAGATCCTTTCTCATTTCTTCAAATTTGGCCTTCTTCCAGTTCAGAACCTCAACCCTAGGACCAGATCTATCCTTGTTCATGATCAAGTTGAAACTAATGGTGCTATGATCACTGGAACCAAAGTGCTCCCCTACACAGACTTCCGTCAGTTGTCCTAACTCGTTTCCTAACAGGAGATCCAATATTGCATCCCCTCTAGTTGGTCCCTCTATATATTGATTCAGAAGACTTTCCCGAACACATTTTACAAACTCTAAACCATCTGGACCCCTAACAGTATGGGAGACCCAATCAATACATGGAAAATTAAAATCCCCTACCACCACAACTTTATGTTTCCTGCAGTTGCCTGCTATCTCTCTGCAGATTTGCTCTTTCAATTCTCGTTGACTATTGGGTGGTCTGTAATACAATCCCACTAATGTGGCCATACCTTTCCTGTTTCTCAGCTCCACCCATAAGTACTCAGTAGACAAGCCCTCTATCCTATACACCTCTATCAAGTCACCCCTCCTCTTCATTCCCTCCAAAGAGAAGAGACCTAACTAGCTCAACCTCTCTACATAAGACACGTTTTCGAATCCAGGCAGCATCCTTCTGTTAATGAGGCAACCAGAAATGAACACAATACTCCAAGTGTAATCTAACCCAGGTATTAAAGAGCTGTAACATAAACTCATAGCTTTTGAACTCAGTCCCCAGATTAATGAAGGCCAACACACCATATACCACCTTAACCACCCTATCAACTTGCATAGCAACTTGGAGGGATCTAGAGATGTGGATTCCAAGGTCCAGGATGCTGTCAATCCTGCCATTAACCTTGCACTCTGACTTCAACCTTCCAAAGTATCACATCACACTTTTCCAGATTGAATTCCATCAGCCACTTTTCAGCCCAGATCTGCATGTGATCAATGTCCTGTTAGACTATGAGACCATAAGATATTGGAGCAGAATTAGGCCTTATATCCCATTGAGTCTGCTCCACCATTTCATTATGGCTGATCCAATCTTCCTTTCAGCCCCAATCTCCCACTTTGTCCCGTATCTCTTCCTGCCCTGACCAGTCAAGAACCTATCACCCTCTGCCTTAAACATACATAAAGACTTGGCCTCCATAGCTGCCTGTGGCAAAGAATTCCACAGATTCACCATTCTCTGGCTAAAGAAATTTCTCCACATCTCTGTTCCAAAGTATCACATCACACTTTTCCAGATTGAATTCCATCTGCCACTTTTCAGCCCACATCTGCATGTGATCAATGTCCTGTTAGACTATGAGACCATAAGATATTGGAGCAGAATTAGGCCTTAGAGCGCCCCTATATTCTGAGGCTTCTGTCCTCTGGTCTTTGGCTGTCCCAGCATAGGAAACATCCTCTCCACATCCACTCTATCTAGGCTTTTTGATAGGTTTCAATAAGGTCACCCCTCATTCTTCTGAATTCTACTGAATACAGGCTCAGGGCCATCAAACGCTCTTCATATGACAAGCCATTCAATCCTGGAATCACTTCTGTGAATCTCCTTTGAACCCTCTCCAGTTTCAGCAGATTCCTTCCAGGATAAGGGGACAAAAACTGCTCACAATGCTCCAAATGAGACCTCGCCAGTGATTTATAAAGTCTCAACATTACATCCTTGCTTTTATATTCTAGCCCTCTTGAAATGAATGCTAACATTGCATTTGCCTTCCTCACCAGAGAGTCAACCTACAAAAAATTAAACTTTAGGGAATCCTGCACAAGGATCCCAAGTCCCTTTGTGCTCAGTGTTTTGCATTTTCTCTTAATTTAGAAAATAGTTAAACTTTTCATTTCTTCCACCAAAGTGCATGACCATGCACTTCCTGACACTATATTCCATCTGCCATTTCTTTGCCCATTCTAATCTGTCTAAGTCCTCCTATAGCCTCTCTCCTTTCTCAAGACTGCCTGCCCTTCCACCTATCTTCATATCGTCTGAAAACTTTGCAACAAAGCCATCAGTTTCATCATCCAAATCATTGACTTAAGTATAAAAAGAATCAGTCCCAACACAGACCCCTGTGGAACACCACTAGTCACGGGCAGCCAACAGGAAAAGGCTCCCTTTATTCCTACTCTTTGCCTCCTGCCAATCAGTCACTGCTTTATCCATGGTAGAACCTTTTCTGTAATACCATGGGCTCATAGCTTGTTAAGCAGAGTCATGTATGGCACCTTGTCAAGGGCTTTCTGAAAATCCAAGCACACAACATCAACCTGCTTGTTATTTCTTCAAAGAATTCCAACAGATTTGTCAGGCAAAATTTTCCCCTGAGGAAACCATAATGACTACAGCCTATTTTATTATGTGCCTTCAAGTACACTGAGACCTCATGCTTAGTAATTGATGGCAATATCTTCCCAGCCACTGAGGTCAGACTAACTGGCCTATAGTCTCCTTTCTTCTGCCTCTTTCCCTTCTTGAAGAATAGAGAGACATCTGCAATTTTCCAGTTTTCTGCAACCATTCCAGAATCTAGTGATTCTTGAAAGACCATTCCTGTTGTAACCTTCGACATCCATCTACACCGTCCACAACACCCCCAACCTTCATGTCATCGACAAATTTACTAAATTCCCATTCCAACCACTCATCCAAGTTATTGATAAAATTCACAAAGAGCACTGGTCCCCAAACTCTGTGGAATGCAACTGGTCACCACCCTCCAGGCAGGTCATGGTTGTTATTAAATTGTTTCGTCTCTCTGCACTTCAGCAGTCAGGTACATTTTGCAGCTAGGGAAAATTAAGTCCTAATCTGATTCTTGATGCCCAAAAAATTAAGATGCAGAAGAATTTTTTTATTAGACTAAGTGGCATTGTTCTTTGGAAGTCAGTCGAGGTTGCATTTTGAATTAGGCAAAAATTTGAGACCGAAATATGGATATCTGCTTTTTTTTCTCAGTAGGTAATTGAGCTGAATTACCCTTTCAAAAAAATTTCTATGCTATTGTTCAGAAGGAAACAACAGCATTTCTTTTAAAATAAGCTTATACTTTATACTTCATTGTCGCCAAACAATTGATACTAGAATGTACAATCATCACAGCGATATTTGATTCTGCGCTTCCCGCTCCCTGGATTACAAATAATAAATATTAAAAATAGTAAAAATTCTTTTATTCTTTATTTTTACCTTTATTCAGAACTCTTTATTTCTTATGATTGTTGAATGTTGTTTTTTGGTGCATGTCGTGCCAGCACTCCACAGCAAATTCCTAATACATGTAAATGTATATGGCGAAATATATCTGTATATCAAGGATCCTTGATAAACCGGTATATACTTCGCTCACATAAAGCTAGCATTCAGCTGAAAATTGCAAATACATTGCCACCTGCCACATTCTTTTGCTGTGGAAAAGTTTGTGAGCCTCTGTATTATTAAATAGAAAATTCTGATTTCGCCTGCTTTCTATGGAAGTTTTAGACTGGTGGGTCAGCATACCCGAAATTGAAGTTTGTTACGTCTTACATCGCCCAACTTACATCGATATAATGGGCGAAGAAATGTATCTATACCGGTTTATTGCATCTAGTTACTGTATGTAAAACAGAAAATTTGCAAATCGGTAATGAAAAAAGAACATCATGGTAATATATTTAGAATAGTAAAATCTTTGATAGTTTAAACAAAAATAACAAGCTTCTCGATAATTTCAAATGTTTTGCGAAGGCTATTTCTTGTTCTTTTGTAAATTGATAAAGAAATTAGGACATTATGATAAGACATTTTGAATGGTAAGCCATATTAGATTTAAAATTAACTAACAGAATCCAGGACACTAAATTTTCTTGTGAAGTGGAAAAATAATGCCTATCCTTCTTTCCCCATTTTTATGTAGGTTGCATATTTACCGATTTGCTGACTGTTTAACTGTCATCACTATTGAATAGGAGTGTGTGTGGTGGCTTTAATTGTAGTTACTGATTATGAATAAACACACATAGTTCTGTGTAATTGACTTGGTTACCTGTTGTACTGTCAAATCTGTGTCATTGGTTGAGGAAAGATGATGGATGTGTTGCCAAACTTCGAAAAATATTAAGATAATGTAAAATCATTGAACAAAATGATTTTGTAGTCTATTCATATTTAAGCATTTCATATTAGAAGTTCTTCTAGCAATGCAAACAAAGTTATAATAGTTTCTGAAATTCTTTGTTTTCAGCTGGAAAAATGTTTAGCCTTTCATGGCACACAAAACTGCTATTGTTCCTCTTCATAGCACAAGTCGCAGCAAAAGATGAGTTCAAGAAAGATGAAGGTTTTTCAAGAGCTCTATTTCCAACCTCAACAGTATCTGCTGAAGAACTTGGTACTGATAATTCAGATCTTTCCTCTGAAAGTGCCACGTTGAAATCAACATCGTTACGTTTATTTGACACCTTCCCAACAGTGCCACCGTTTGAAGATGGTGGGAATTTTACTATAGATTCAGATGAGTTCTTTTTTAACTGCTGTGATTGCTGCCCCCCTGTACCAGGACAAAAGGGTGAACCAGGGGAACCAGGTGATGCAGGTAAATATGATACAATGATTGAAATGTCTAGTAAATCTTTTGTATGTCTTTAGAGCTGGCGTGCAATACCACCTTTACCTCAATCACTACCAATAACGGCTGTGAATTTGTTTCACCACACAGGAAAATCCGAAAACATACAGGAAGCAAATTTATAAATTGGTTTATTATTGGCAAATGTACTGAGGTGCTCTAGAAAACTTACTTTGCATACTGTTCATATACTGTGAACCAATTTATTACAACAGTGCATTGAAATAGTTAGTACAAGGCAAACAATAACAGAGTGCAGAATAAAGTGTGAGAAACACACAGAAAATGCTGGAAGAACTCAACAGGTCAGACAACATACACGGAGAGAAATGAACAGCTGATATTTTGGGTTGACAACCTTTATCAGCATGTGTGTGCTGCCTCAGATTTCCAGCATCTGCTGGATCTCTTGGAATAAAGTATTACAGTTATGGAGAAAGTGCAGTGTAGGTAGATAATAAGGTGTCAGGTTATAATGAGATTTGGGTTAAAAGTCGATCTTATCGAACCGGGAAAGCAATGAGTAGTCTTATAATAGTAGGGTAGAATCTATCTTTCACCCTGGTTGTACATGCTTTCAGGCTTTTGTATCTTCTGCGCAATGGGAGAAAGGAGAAGAGTGAACTCCCGGGGTGAGTGGGGTCTTTGATCATGCAGGCTGCTTTATTGAGGCAGGAAATCTGTGGACAGAATTCAGAAGGAGGAGTCTGCTTTCCAAGATGTGTTGAGCTGTGTCCACTGCTCTCTGAAGTTTTTTTGTGATCACAGGCAGAGCAGTTGCAACACCAAGCCATGATGCATGCAACTAGGATGCTTTCAATGGGGCATTGATAAAAATTAGAGGGGGTCAAAGGGGACATTTCAAATTTATTTAGTCTCCTGAGGAAGTAGAGATGCTGGCTGTGATGTCAACGTAGCTGGTCCAGGACAGGGTGATGCTCACCCATACTTTTGGTATGAACTGTTCTGCATTATTTTTGTTACCAACGCTCTGAGTTTAGGGATAACAGAAATAGCATTCTCATAAAGCAAATACTGCAGACAGAGCTGGCTTCAGTAGTTTTATGATTGATTTGCTGCTATGAAATGTACTCTGCAGCTATTTTTATTGCCTTTCTTCTATTAACATATTTATAACTTAATGAAAGCTTTGTGGTAAATCAGCTTTGTCACAGCCTTTATGGATGAACCCTTGTTGCTCTGTACCTTAATGATTTTTTTGTTCTATTCTTAAACCGTTTTTCCTTAAGGCTGGTCAAATTGACATTTTATGAATCAATAGCACTGAATATGAGACCATTTGCCCTACTGGTATACCCAGTTCTTCATGCATTGTATCTCTGGAATGCAAGCTCAGTGGAAATGAAAACTGACAGTGGAACCAGCCTACCGAATCTAGCTGTGATGTTGGGTCCATAAAGGCCAATTAAGTCCCAATTACTGATTATCATTTGATATTTTTAATATATCCACATTCTACACCTGACTGTGACAATGTGCTCAGTTCCCATTCATTATTTTCTTCAACAGTTATTTTTTTCTTTACAAATCATGAGATGAGAACACCCAATCAATCTTCTTTGGAGCTGAAATGTACAAGTAGAAACATCAGTCTAAGTCAAAAGCTAATTGCATTTTGATGCTCAGGAAACCGAAGTATACCTGTGATATTTTCTCATTTTTATCACTTAATGTCACACAGGCTGAGATTAGTTTTAAAAAATGAGTCACATAAAGAATAAAACATTTTTTCAATTGAAAAAGAGTATCATCTGTGAATTTTCTCTGCTTAATAACAACTATCTTTGTCATTTCTTTATTGTATAGACTGACTTTTTAAAACAGATGCCGTGACTGGAAGTAATGGGCTACAACAAATAGAACGGTGTGGTTACTTCAACTAATGTTAAGTCCGATAGAGCTCACCAAAGAATGTTATACACATAGAGGTTATCACATATTCTCGCCTTATATGGGATATTATGCTCAAGCATTAATTTGAGAATGTTCTGTCTCTATTAAAATTAATCCCTGCTCCTTCCCCTTGAAGAGTAGAGGGCAGCATCAAAATTTCATGACATCTGCACGATGCTGTAAATAATATTGATATCATATTTGAACTACTAGTATTAAAGAAGAATGAACGTCTTTACCTTGTTCTAAGCTCATTAAAAACTATGGGAAGCTTTGTCCTTTGCTCTTATATTTGCCATAAATTATATTGAAAATGTCATGACAGCATTAAGCAAATTCCAAAAGCAGGTGGAGAGCAAATTCTTTTCATTATATGAACTTGGGTTGGGAGCAAACGAGAATAAATGGGAATGATCACAGTGATGGTCTGCTGCTCAGAAATACTGCATAAAGTTGCCTGCCTGTGACTAGAGATATACCATTCATTCTAGAGATATATCGTTTATTCTAGAGATATTAGATTAGATTAGATCATGAGGACACAGTCCTCGTTTATTGTCATTTAGAAATGCCTGCATTAAAAAATGATACAATGTTCCTCCGGAATGATATCACAAGAAACACAAGACAAACCAAGACTAAAACTGGCAAAACCACATAATTATAACATATATTTACAACAATGTAAAGCAATACCGTAATTTGATAAGGAGCAGACCATGGGCACGGTAAAAAAAAAGTCTCAATGTTCCGACAGCCTCATCATCTCACACAGACAGTAGAAAGGAGAAACTCTTCCTGCCATGAACCTCCAAGCGCCGCAAACTTGCCGATGCCGCACCATTGGAAGAATCCGACCGCAGTGGACTCGAGTCCGTCCGAAAACTTTGAGCCTCCGACCAGCCCTCTGACACCGAGCACCGAGCACCATCCTCTGCCGAGCGCTTCGACCCCACCCCAACTGCCGAGCAACAAGCAAGGCCGAGGACTTGGGGCCTTCCCCTCTGAAGATTCTGGATCACACAGTAGCAGCAGCAGCAAAGCAGGCATTTCAGAAGTTTCTGCAGATGTTCCTCCGTGCTCTCACGTCTGTCTCCATCAAATCAGGATTGTGCATGGCACCCTACTTGACAGATAACCGACATCACCACCGGAGTGGCCGCTGCGAGCTGCGTCGCGCCGCCATCTTCTCCTCCCACTGGTCATATACCGTTTATTCTAGAGCTGTACCATTTATTCCAAGGCATGTTAAAGTGTAATCCAAGAAGCAGCTGTATTAATGAGAAAGTAAAAAACTGCAGATCCTGGAAATCTGACATAAAAGCAGAGAATAATGGGAACAGTCAGCAGGTCAGGCAGCATCTGTGGGGGGAAGAAAGAAGCAGTTAACCTTTCAATCAATTCCATAGCCCTTTATTAGAAGAGAAAAAATGTTTATTCTCTTGCTCTTTGTTAGCAAAGAGAAAGAGAATGAACAAACCAGGTTTCGAAAATCTTTGGGCTTGACCCGATTAACACTTCCAGCATTTTCTATATAAAATATGATTTAAATTTATTTAGTCATTTGTCTGAGCCACAGGTTAAATACCTATGTCTAAAACTGATATTTAAGCAGAAATGATCTGCAACACTGTGTTTTCAAGTTCAAATAATAAAAACTCAAACACATTTTATTGTTTTGAATTGCAGTAGACAGGAAATAATGCCTGGAGTACAATAACATGCACACTTAAGTTACTTGTCCAGCCCTTATGGAGTCATCAGAAAACTATCCGCTAGATTCAGCCCATTAATTTCCTGACGTCGGGGGAGCAGTGCTCTGTATGGCTTTGCAGTGCATTTATTCAATTGTCTTAACAAGTCATTAGATGTTTTCTAGATGCAACAGTCAGTCTGATCCAGCAGGCAGCATGTCTTCTTCTGGGAGGCAATGGAAACCTACCAACCACTCATTATATTGCTCCTCCTCAGACAATAATGTTCAGTCTGCAGCCTCCTGCAGAGTCCATCATTCTGTTGATCCACCCTCCTCTCTGCAGCTGCCTCGGTCATCCGACAATGCCTCTGCTGAAGCAGCACCTGTCATAATGTGGCTGTGGAAAGCTGCCAAATTCGACGACTGAGGGAACATGCCCAATGTTCATAAATGTAGTGCATAATCCTATAATCAGCAATAATTTACTCCAGCATGCTAATGGAGATACAGCATGTTCTCCATTAATAACAATAATGCTAATGAACTTTCCATAGACAAAACAATAAATATTATATTAATAAATCAGTTGTCAGCTTAACTCGCGTGAAATGCCAATGCGCTTTTGCTATAGTTCCACTGGTGAGTTCCAGAAACTTGAGATCCCTGTGCAACATTAGCTCAACATGAAAGTTACTATTAATATTGTGTTTATTGATCACTTAATGTGTTACAATCTCCAATCTATTTCTTCCCTTGAGCATTCGCTCTTCAATGTCATTGTGCTGGCATTTGCTTTTCAAATCGTTGTCCTTTCTTTGTGGACTAAGGGCCCGGGCAGCTCCCAAAATAATCACAATAATTAGATTCAACCCCTTCCATAATGCTAAGGTAAAAAGTAAAAATGCTGTTAATTTTAAAACGTAGATGAATTCCCCAAGCCATATCTTTTAGAACACTTGTATTTTGGTATAAGTGTAAATGATCAAACACTACATGCAAGAGCAGGACTCAAGGATTTGAAATCTCTTTTTTTGCATTTGGCTCTTCAAGTATATATCAGCTCTCAGAGCAATCTTATTCCTTCCCTGTAACCTATTCTTTCACATTCACTCCTGATCCTTTCACTAGCTGCCTTATTAGAGGTAATTTATAGTAACCAATTGACCTCAGGACTGGAAGGAAAGGGGGAAAAATCCAGAATAAGAAGGTTAGGTGAGTGAAAGGGGTACAATTTTGGAGCTGTGAGATGGCTGCATGATCTCAGTAATACTCGACCACCCACACTTTGTTTCTGCAAGACATTTGTTCAGCATTTTGAGACATGTAAGTTGTGAAAGGTATTATAAAACAGGGCAATAATTAAGTCCATTCCAACATTGCCAAATGAAAATCATATTTCTTAGGTATAGCATGATGCAATTCTCTACTTGGTCTGGCAATGAGATCACAAAATTATTTTGATATCTTCAACATAAAACTTACTATTGTTTCCCTTTTCTTTAATAGGGCCACAGGGCGAGAAAGGAGATCAGGGGTTAACAGGCTTACCTGGGTCTCCAGGGCTACCTGGCATAAAGGGTTCAGAGGGAGAGAAAGGTAAGCTAAGCATGAATTTCCTCTGTCCAAGAATTGATCAATTGAACCACCTTGATGTCCTTTTGGTACCAATGGCATTAAATTAGTTAGAGCTTTGCATGGATATGTTTGACGTGGACTTTGCATTGACCTTGAAGCATACATTTGTACTTTTCCTGAGCTGCTCATCACCTTGACTAGTTTGCTGATGAATGTGTTGCATAAGCAGCATGGAAATATCTGACATCAACCCTTGTGTGTCACTGATCTGATATTTTCCTTGTCAAACTGGGCAAAGCCAATGTGTAATCTATACACAGGGAATATGGCCTAACCAGTAGGTAAATGTCTCAACTGCATTATTTAAAGAGTTTTTTCAAATGTAATTATTTTTCTGGTTACTTATAGAACTGTGTTAGAGGGTAACTATCAAAGTAGAAAAGGCAGCTGGGATGTAAAGGAGTATTACTTTTGCAAAATATTGGGACCATTTTGGCAGTTCTTCTGGCTCTCCAGAGAGTCTAGGAGGAGGAGGAGGGAGCACAAATCCAAGATGACAGTAAAGATCTGAATGATCCAGGAATGAAAGGGTTAACATATGAGGAATGTTTGTTGCTTCTGGGCCTGTACTTGCTGGAGTTTAGAAGAATGAGGAGGGGTCTCATTGAAGCCAACCAAATATTGAATGACTCAGACTGAAAAAATGTGGAGAAGATGTTTCAAATAGTGGGAGAATCTAGGACCAGAGGGAACAGCCTCAGAATGGAAGAACAGAAATGAGATGGAACTTCTTCAGCCAGAGGGCGATAAATCTATTGAATTCATTGCCAGTTATGACCGTGGAAGCCAAGTTATTGAGCATATTTAAAACAGAGGTCAATAGGTTCTTGGTTAGAAAGGACATCAAAGAACATGAGTAGAAGGCAGGAAAATGGGGTTAAGAGGGAAAATAAATCAGCCATGATCAAATAATGGAGCAGACTTGATAGAGCTAAAAGGCCTAATTTTGCTCCTATGTTTAATGATCTTATGGTTTTGAAGGAAAAGATGGAATAAGGAAAGGACTATTTCCATGAGAATCCTGTTCTGCTATAGTTGGAGTAGCTTCAAGGTTCACCCAGCTGAGGGCAAATGTCCATGAGGGTTAAGGTTCACTAGATGCCATGCTGAGGCCTGACAGGCAGAGTTTCATTCCCAGAGCTGTGCTGGACCAGTTGACCATGTATTTCAGTTTTGTGAATCATTGTGTGAATCTGCAGACATGCATCACAACTCACAGCTTGAAGCACAGGTCACACTTGTGAGAAAACATGCCACTGTGAATGAGAAGCACGGTTAACACAGGGTGGGTGCTATGGATGTGGTTATACTTCAGATGCAATGTGCACTTGGGTAATTTGGCTCAGATTATCTATACATCCACAACTCTAGGCCATACTTTCAAGTGTGATCCAGTTTCTCCCTCAGAGTATTTCCAGTAGAAAATCTATATTAATGAATGTCTCCTATTGAGAACTTATAATTGTTTTAGTGAAGTTATTTATCATGGAGTTTTGATATATGGTGCCATTTATAAGAACAAATTCTGTTTCTCAAAACTAAATATTTAATGAGCATTTTTAAAAATTGGACATTCTTGTGTTTAGGATCTAAAGGAGACCGTGGCCTGGATGGATTTGATGGTCTTCCTGGATTTATAGGAAAACCAGGGGAGAAAGGTATGCTAATGAAGATACTATATATACTTATGAAGGTTTGTGATAGATCCAATCACAAGATCATCATATATCATCTAAAACTTCGATGAAATGCCCATTAAGGTGCTACATTTTAAATAATATTAACTAATGTATTTAATTAGAGGCATTTTGTTTGCAATAAATGGCAGACATGGAAGTTCGACTTCCACCTTGTCCATAAATTCACTTGATTCATTTCTGACACCATTGTCGATTTCTCTGCCTCCATCCTTAGAGACAAATGATCTACCAATATCTTTTATTAACCTACTGACTTATACTGCTACCTTGAATATAACTCTTCCCATTCGGTCTCCTGTTAAAATGCCAACTCCATTTTTCATTTCCTTCAACTCCACTGCACCTGTTTCCAAAAGGAGGTTTTTCATTCCAAGATATCAGGGATGTCTTCCTTCAAAGAATGGGGTTTCCCTTCCTCCATCGTTGATGCTACCCTCACCCATATCTCGTCTATTTACTGGATATCTGCCCTCACCCATCTTCCCACTGCCCTTAGAGGAATACCATTGCTCTTATCCTCACATACCACTACATGAGCCTCCGCATCTAGCACACCATTCTCCGCACTTCCATGATCTTCAGCTGAAACCTACCATCAAACCCATATTTACTTGCACACACCACTCTCTGCTTCCTGCAGGGATCGTTCCATCTGTGATTTCCTTGTCCATTCATCCCTCCCCACTAATACCCCTCCTGGCACATATCCCTACCAGAGGAAGAAATGCTGCACCTGTCCATTCATCTCCACCCTCACCTCCACTCAGGACCCCAAGCAGTCCTTCCAGGTGAGGGAACACTTCACTTGTGAATCAGTTAGGGTCATCTACTGTATCCAATGCCCCAAATGCAGCCTCCTCTACATTGGTGAGAATCGACATACATTGGGGGATCTCTATAATTCAGTTTTGTTCATTTGATATCCATTTCTTTATTTATTCATGTCTTCATATTCTGGTGTTCCTATCAAACTATAACTTTTGCAAACTGGATAATTATATATTTAAGCAACACACACAAAATGCTGGAGGAGCTCAGCAGGCCAGGCAGCATCTATGGAAAAAAGTATAGTCGACGTTTCGGGCTGAGACTCTTCGGCAGGACTGGAGAGAAAAAGATGAAGAGTAGGTTTAAAAGGTGGGGAGGGGGGGAGAGGAGAGAGCTACTGTCATGACGAGGCCACACTCAGGTTGGAGGAACAACACTTTATATTCTGTCTGGTTAGCCTCCAACCTGATGGCATAAACATCGATTTTTTGAACTTTGCCATTCCCCATCCCCTTTTCTCTCTCTCACCTTATCTCCTTGCCTGCCCATTGTCGCCCACTGGTGCTCCTCCCCCTGTTTCTTTCTTCTATGACCTTCTGTCCTCCCCTATCAGACTCCCCCTTCTCCAGCCCTGTATCCCTTTCACCAATCAACTTTCCAGCTCTTTACTTCATCCCTCCTCCTCCTAGTTTCACCTATCACCTTGTATTTCTCTTTCCCCTGCCCCAACTTTTAATTTACTCCTCACCTCTTTTTCTCCAGTCCTGCCAAAGCATCTTGGCCTGAAATGTAGACTGTACTCTTTTCCATAGATGCTGCCTGGCCTGCTGAGTTCTTCCAGCATTTTTGTGTGTGTTGCCCAGATTTCTAGCATCTGTACATTTTCTCTTGTTTGTAATTAAATATTTAGCTGATCTAACAGTTGTTGATATCCTTAATTGTCTACTGCCAAATAACGAGGAAACAGTGAGTCCTTTGGGTCATTCTCTTTTCCAGTTTAATTTTCATAGGCCCTGAGGTGACTGATGAGTCTGATTTTTGAGCCGTAAATGTACTGGAGATGTTACAGGTGGTAATACATGGAAGGGTTTGTCCACCAATGCTGAGTGACTATTACCTGCATTTTCTGTGTTTATCTGTAACCAGGGTGAGCCGAGTTTCTTCAAAAGTGATCATCCCTCCTCTGAATCGTCTTTACTAGAAAGTCTTGCTGTAGGTCACCATCTTCCACTATGAAATATTGTTGTCACATTTTTGACGTTTACCTCAGAGCTTTTCTTTTGCCTGTGTTTCCTGTTTCATCTTTATTTAGAACCATGGCTGGCATTCAGTAGGGATCTGCTCTGGGACCCCTGATCTTTGTGATTTTTATAAATGACAGAGATAAAGAAGCAAAAAGGTGGGTTAATAAGTTTGCTGGTGACACAAAGGTTGATGGAAGAAGGCTATAGGTAGTGTAATAAGTTATTGTAGGTTACAACTGGGCATTGATCGGATGCAGAGCTGGGCTAAGAAGTGGCAGATGAAGTTCAATCCGGAAACGTGTGAAGCAGTAGATTTTGGAAGGTCAGAATACAAGGTTAATAGTAGGATTCTTAGTTGTGTGGAGGAACAGCAGGGTTCTGGTTTCTACATCTATAAATCCCTCAAAGTGGCTGCACAATTTAATAGGGTGTTTAAGAAGGGACATAATGTGTTGGTCTTCATTAATTGGGGGATTGAGTTCAAGAGCCATGAGGTAATTTTGCAGCTCTAGAAAACCCTCATTAGACCAGACTTGGAGTATTTTTGTTTCCAGTTCTGGTTGTCTCATTATAGGAAGGATGTGGAAGCTTTGGAGGGAGTAAAGCTAGGGTTTTTCTCTTTGAAGTGAAAGAGGATGAGATGTGATGATAGAAGTGTATAAAGTGATGAAAGACATAAATAAAGAGGACAGTCAGCACCTTTTTCCCAGAGCAGTAATAGCTAAAATGAGCGGGCACAATTTTAAGTTGATTAGAGCAAAGTGTAGGGGGAGGGATGTCTGAGATAGAATTTTTATACAGAGAGTGGTGAGTGTATGGAACACACTGCTATGAGTGGTGGTAGAGGCAGATACATTAGGGACATTGAAGAGAGTCTTACATAGGCACAGGGATGATAAAAAAATGGACAGCTATGTGGGAGGGAAGAGTTAGGTTGATATTGGTTGGCATAACATTGTAGGGTGAAGGGCCTATATTGTGTAGTACTGTTCTATATTTTATTTTGATGGTTTGAACAGGTTTTTTTTAGTAGATATGCTCCAGTTCTGTTTCCCTCCATTAATGCTGGATAGTCAGGGTTTTAACACTGGAGTTATTGACCATCACCGGGACACTTATACGAATGTGGTGATCTGCCCACTTTATGTTCTGAATCTTCTGAAGAAATGATGGTTCTGGCTTTTCAGGTTTCCAAAATGTGTTCTGGAACTCACCTATGTCTTGGAACTATTGATCAAAGTTGTATTTGCTACAGCTTTGTAAACTTAAAGCCTGATTAGTACTCTGATGTTGGGGTCATTGAACAGTGAAACAAGGTGCTGAAGGCCAATCTGGCACAATGAAACCTGCACTGAATCTTGACATCTATGTTTGGCCTCAGTGAGAGGTGGCTGCTGAAACTGAGAAAGTATTCTATGTTTTCTAGTTCCTCCTTGTTTATGCAAACTTTCCTTACTGGACTTTGAGGTTTATCAGACGCAGGCTGGTAGAAAACTTAGTTCTTGCTAGTTCTTGAGGGTTATTTCTAGGTTGCTTTAAAATTCAGGAAAGTTGTTAAAAAAGCGTTTTAGGTTAACATTTCAGTTTGCAACAAAATCATAATCATCAGTGTGCTGGAGCTTAATTATTGTTTTTATGCTATTTTAACTTTAGTGTACAGTCATTAAGTTGTTTTGTGTTTGCTGTAATGTCCAAAGATAGCATTCTAATAACTATAAAATAATCCTTATGCACTTGCCCTCATCCTTATCATATGCTGGAAGAAAATTGCATTAATTAGTTGGATTGAGATGTTAAAAGGAATTCAGATAACTGAGGAGCTTGATGAGGTGATAGAACAACAAAACAGAATCATGTCTGCTCTCACTGAAGTAGTCGTTAAATTAGCAGTTTGCAGCAGCGATACAGCGCGACGTTGAAATTACTATGAACTACAATATCAATAAATTGTGCAAAGGATGAATAATGAAGTAGTGTCCATGGATCATTCAGAAATCTGATGTAGAGGGGAAGAAGCAGTTCCCAAACACTGAGTGTGGGTCTTCAGGCTCCTGTACTCCTTGATGGTAGTAAGGCAAAGAGGATATGACCCAGATGTTGAAGATTTTCAACAATGGATGCTGCCTTCTTGAGGACCGATGGCAGAAAGGGTTGTGCCAGTGATGGAAGTGGATCTACAGTTCTCTGCATTCTCATGTGGTTCTCTGCAGCAGAGGATCCATACCAGGCTGTGATGCAACATGTCAGAATGCTCTCCATTGTACATCTATAGAAATTTGCAAGAGTCTTTGGTGACATATCAAATTTCCTCAAAGTCCTAATGAAGTAGAGACAGTGACATGCATGACTTCTTTGTGATGCATCAATGTGTTAGTCCCAAGATAGATCCTTCATGATGTTGACACCCAGGAAATTGAAATTGCTCTCTCCACTGCTGACATCTCAACGAGGACCAGTGTATGGTCTCCTGACTTCCACTTCCTAAAGTCAACAATCTTGCTGACATGTACTGAAAGGTTGTTACTGTGATGCCGCTCAACCGATCTATCTTGCTCCTGAATGCCTCCTTATCGCCGTCTGAAATTCTGCCTACAACAGTGGTTTAATCAGCATATTTATAAATAGTGTTTGAATTATGCCTTGCCACACAGTCATGAACATAGAGAGAGTAGAGCAGTGGGCTAAGCAGCACGTATCCTTGAGATGCACCTGTGTTGATTGTCAGCCAGGAGGAGATGTTATCATCAATCTGCACTAACTGTGGTCTTTCGATAAGGAACCCAAGGGTCCAGTAACAAAAAGAGCAACAGCGGCTAATGTCTTGAAGTTTGTTGATTAGTAGTGAGGGGTTGATGGTGCTGAATATGGAGCAGTCATTGAAACAGAAGCCTGACGAATGAAATACTTCATAAGTATGAAAGATAAGAAATAACTGCTGGAAGAAGCCATAGCCTTGTTTCCCATATAAACTAATAACTGATAATTTACCTCTGTACCACTTACCAGCAATAATGTTGTATCCCCTCATTCTTATAATATTCAAACTTTATCAATCCTGTCTTGAATTTTCTCAGTGACTAAGCCTTCAAGGACTCCTTGGAGCGAGAATTCTAACAATTATAACCACCCAGGTGAAAAAGTTTCCTTCAATGCTGATTGGCTGGCCCTTTACTTTGAGATTGTGAACTCTACTTCCAGCAGGGAGAAAAATGCTCCTTGCATTTGGCCTGTTAGGTTTGGTGAATGTTTTATGTGTTTCAACAAAGTTATACAACATTCTTTTAAGATCGACTCCAGTTTGCTGTGAGAACAATTATTCACACCAGGAATCAATCTAATTAACCCTCGTTCTACAACTGCAATTACAAACATATCCTTCTTCAGTTAGCAAGTCTGGGTGCATACATGAAAGTTTAGGTGTGAACTCATAGGGGCTGTAGACAGCTATATTAAAATGTTTTAATTCTTGTACTCAAATTCTTTGAAATAAAAGCTAACTAATTGCTTGATCTGTCAATTGCCTGCTGTAACTGTATGTTTTCATTCAATGATTTGAGATCAAAAGCGCCCACGTCCATTTGAACACCAACACCTCATTCTTTAACCACTTTTCTATATTTTCCACCAAGGAGACAAGCTCATCCATTTCACATTATGTTTCATCTGCTTTGTTCATTTAACCTCTCCATATCCCTGAAGCCTCTCTGTATCCTTCTCGCAACTCATGCCAGAAGCTAGTTTTGTACCTCTTGTAAGTCAGTAGGTCCGTTGGTTTAATCTGTATCCTCTATAACATATTGACATGGATCATTGACTACACAAATGACAGCTCTGCTAATTAGAATCCTAACTTATTTTTCAACTAATGCTTTTCTACAGCCATTGATGCTGGTATACCATATGCATGGTGATGTTATCATTAAGATAATTAACCTGTAAGTCCATGGCCTACATCATAAGCCTGGAGACCTGAGTTCAGATCCCTACATGGTAGCTGTGAAATTTAAATTCATTAAATAATCTGGAATTGAAAAGTAGGCTCATTAATGTGGACTGTAAATCCTGCATATTATACCACTAACCCAACCAGTTCATCAAAGTTCAAAATAAATTTATTATCAAGCAATAAATTTAAAGCAATAAAATAGACAACCTTGGGATTCATCTTCTTGCAAAACAAAGGTACACAATAGAGACCAAAAAATCCCCACATCTCAAAGCCCGACAAACATCCAATGTACAAAAGATGATGAGTTGTGCAAATAATAAAAAAAAACAAACAACTAATGCAAACATCAGCCGCAGGGTCCCTGAAATGAGTCCACAGTTGCAGAGTCAGTTCAGTGCTGGGGCGATTGAAGCTCATCCAGGAGTCTAATAGCTGCTGGGCAGCAACTGTTCCTGAACCTGCTGGTGGGGATCCAGTACTCCTGCACCTCCTCCCGATGGTAGTAGCGAGAGGGATATGGGTCAACTCCAGGCAGGTGGTGATGCATACTGATTCGTTTTCCGCTCTCAGGACCTGGAGGGGTTGAACACCATTTTGTTTTCTGCTCTCGGGCCTCGATGCTTTAATCAGTGCGGAGTAGTGGAGCTGAACTCTGGTTCTTTTTTCACTCGTGGGTCTCAATGCTTTAATCTTGCTTGAGGTTTGCCCCAGAGATGGCTGCTCTGTGATGGCTGACTTTCATCTTCAAAGTGCCTACATTCCCAGTAGTCAAGTTCGGCTAATCCACATCCATGGGGTCTGTGTCCATAGGAGGGGATCTTATTGAAACATATAAGATTATTAAGGGATTGGACACGCTGGAGGCAGGAAGCATGTTCCTGCTGATGGGTGAGTCCAGAACCAGAGACCACAGTTTAAGAATAAGGTGTAGGCCATTTAGAACGGAGTTGAGGAAAAACTTTTTCACCCAGAGAGTGGTGGATACATGGAATGCTCTGCCCCAGCAGGCTGTGGAGGCCAAGTCTCTGGATGCTTTCAAGAAAAAGATGGATAGAGCTCTTAAAGATAGCAGAATCAAAGGTTATGGGGATAAGGCAGGAACTGGATACTGATTGTGGATGATCAGCCATGATCACAGTGAATGGCGGTGCTGGCTCGAAGGGCTGAATGGCCTACTCCTGCACCTATTGTCTATTGTCTATTGACACTCAAAGCTGTTGCACAGGTTGACAGTGTTGTTAAGAAGGCGTATGGTGTATTGGCCTTTATCAACTGTGGGATTGAGTTCAAAAGCCGTGAGGTAATATTACAGCTATATAAGACCTTAGTTAGACCCCACTTGGAGTACTCTGTTCAGTTCTGGTCACCTCATTACAGGAAGGATGCAGATGCTGTAGAGAGAGAGCAGAGGAGATTTACAAGGACGTTGCCTTGATTGGAGAGCATGCCTCATGCGAATAGGTTCAATGAATGGCCTTTTCTCCTTGGAGAGAAGAAGGATGAGAGGTGACCTGATAGAGGTGTATAAAATGATGAGAGACATTGATCGTGTGGATAGCCAGAGGCTTTTTCCCCAGGGCTGAAATGGCTAACAGGAGGGGGCATAGTTTTAGGGTACTTGGAAGTAGGGACAAGGGCATTGTCAGAGGTAAGTTTTTCACATAGAGAGTGGTCGGTGTGTGGAATGCACTGCCAGTGTCGGTGGTAGAGGTGGATACAGTGGGGTCTTTTAAGAGACTCTTAGAAAGGTACATGGAGCTTAGAAAAATAGAGGACTATGCAGTAGGGAAATTCTAGGCAGCTTCTGGAGTAGGTTACATGGTCGGCTCAACATTGTGGGCCGAAGGGCCTGTAACCTGCTGTAAATTTTCTATGTTTCTATGTTCTATGAATCCTTCTGGAGATTGTGAAATTGTTAGTTCATTGAGACAGTTCAAAAGTACATTTCTTAAATGCAAATTGCAGGCTGTAGATTGAAGTGGTCGTAGTTCAGAAGAAGTATATCTGATAGAATTACCAGTAGTTTTGTGAGCTACCCGCAAAACATTGCTGAATATTATCAGAGTCATCTTGGACTCTCATTGTCCTTCAAGAAAGGGAAGTAGCTGTCCTTAGGCAGTATGGACTGTAATTAACTTCATGACTAGTGCACTGTGATTGACTTGTAACAAACCCCTGAACTGATTAAACAAATAAATCTGTTGTACTTAAACAACTACCTTGAAACAAGAGAAAAATGGATTGAACACTTAGCATGACCTGGTCATTGACTGCAAACAGGGCTAAGCTGCTTCTAGTTCACCTTACAAAATCCTCCTCCAGAGATGAGTAATCTGTCACACACACTAGTCAAGGAATTCATACTCACAAAATCGTCTGTGACAGTATGTGCCAGCCCCAGCCAGCAGAAGTTATGTTCTACCCCATTGGCCAGACAGACCCATCAATGATAGTTGTACAGTCATATTTACTGAGGGAGTGGTCCTGGGAATTCTCAGCATTGATTCCAGGCTTTGTGAAGCCTCAGGGCACCAGAATGAAACGTGGGCAAGGAAAGCTCTTGCTGATCACCATCTCTTGTCCTAGCATAATTTACTGATCCATGTTGGACAATAGATGGGAGGAACACCAACATTAGCATAGGCACAAGCTGGGCTTTAATCCCCATCACCACTGACCAAGCTGGATGAGTCCTGAGAGACCACAATGACACACTAGGTGTGTTGCACGTGGTAAACATTGACTGGAAACTCTGTGCAAGCATTCACATAAATATTGTGACTTCAAGAGCCGATCAGAACTCAGGTATCTGAGTGGCTCATTTTCTGGAACCCCAAAGACTTTCCAAAGTTCAAAGTAAATTTATTATCAAAGTACATTTGTGTCACCATATACTACCTTGAGATTCATTTTCTTGGCATTCACAGAAGAACAAATAAATACAATAGTCAATGAAAAACTGCACACAAAGACTGACAGCCAATCAATGTGCAAAAGAAGGCCAACTGTGCAAATACAACAAGAACAAAAACTAATAAATGCTGAGAACATGAGTTGTAGAGTCATTGAAAGAGATGCCAGAGGCTGTGTTCAGTGATCAGTTCAGTTGAGGTGAGTGAAATTATCCATTCTGGCTCAGAAGCCCGATGGTTGAAGGATAGTCACTGGGCCCGGACCTGGCAGTATGGGACCTAAGGCTCCGCACCTCCTTCCCATTGGCAGCAATGAAAAGAGCACATGACCTGCATGATGAGGATTTGTGATGATGAATGCTGCTTTATAGTGGCAATTTTTCTTGTAGTTGTGCTTAATGGTGGAGAGGGCTTTGTCTGTGATTGACTGGGTGGTATCCAATTCTTTTTTTAGGGTTTTCCATTCTTGGGCTTTGTTGTTTCCATACCAAGCTGTGATACTATCAGTCAGGATACTGTTCACTGTACGTCACTGGAAGTTTGTCAAAGTTTTCGGTGATATACCGAATCTGCACAAACTCCCAGGAAAGTAGAGGTTCCATCTTTGAAAAAGCACTTACTATTGGTCCTAGGACAGACCTTTTGAAATCATAACGTCAAAGAATTTTAAGTTTGTGTCCCTCTACACCTGTGATCCTTCATTGAGGACTAGCTAACAGACCCCCGGATTTCTTCCTCTTGGAGTCAAAAATCAGCCTGTTGGTGTTATTGCTATAGAGTGAGAAACTGCTTTTGTGGCACCATTCAACCAGATTTTCAATCTTCATCTGAAATGCCAATTCATCACCACCTTTGATTCGAAGAACGGTGGTGTTGTCAGCAAACTTAAGTATGTCGTTGGAGATGTACTTAGCCTCACAGTCATTAATATAAAGTGAGTATCTGTCTCCTACAGCCAGTAAGTCTGCCTTTTGATATATCCAGTAAAACATGATTTGATGAGAAAATCAGATTGTACAGAAATCAATTCCTTTCCTAAGTTGTTAAAGGGAAAACTAGTGTTTAACCTCTTGAAAAAATGATGTAGAATCTAATGGTCGTACAATGTAGAGGATTTCAAGAGAATGTGCAGTCAAATTCAGTTCATTACTTATTAAGAAAACGAGCCATTCACCAGTTACAGTTGCTGGTTAGAAGTATCCTAACAGCAGGCATACTTTGTAGGAGTTACAGTCGCCTATCCCTTCACCACTCCTCCTGTGAACAGTTACATAGGGTTCTTATTTAAGATGAAACCTTTGAAGCATAAAATGATTAGACAAAGGGATTTGAAAGATGCCAGATAAAAATGCAATTATCTTCTTTTAGAAAAAATTTTATTGCAGAGCAATTTAGCGAACTATACCAACCCTTTGAGATCGTGTGAGCATAGTTACTGATGATAGAGGCTGCTTCACTGATTAGTTATCAATAAGCCATAAATACAATAAACTTGTAAATAGCTTGCTATAATTAATCTACAGTATTTTTTTGTAAAATCAATAATGGTGATTTTAGAAGAGTTAATCATCTTCATGCAAAATTTAAATATTAAACTAGAAAAGCTAAAATAATGCATTGTTACTTAAAGTTTATTTGGCAAAACTCTGCATTAGCGAAATAAAGGAGATTGTTTTGTTTAATAGTGGTCAATGGTCATTGTAATAGAGAATATTTTAGCAATAACCTGTAGTTAAATGTTATTCTATCTCTTCAATTTGAATTGAATTTGTCCTTCATTGTTAGACTAAGATGCTGTAATAAATTGATTGCTTCATTTTCGGACTAAATTTTTTCATCAAGTATAATGCCACAGACTTCTAGTGCAAGTTGGTCCAATTGAATATAAAGTATGTAATTAAAATAAGATTAATGTGATCAATTGTACAAGAAATAAGTATGCAATTCAGCAATTTACCATTGTTCCTTTATTTTAATTTATATGCTTAGCATATCAGAAAATTCATTATGTGTTTGTTTATAATTCTGCTTGAACTGTGCTAAATATTATTATCATATCAAATGCTTGTAACTTCTGAATACTTAGAAGATTCTCCCACCATCTTTGTGCTTTTATTTCAGGAGAGCAAGGAGCAAAAGGTGATAAAGGAAACATTGGCTTCCCTGGATTTAAAGGAGACAAAGGAGACAAAGGAGGACCCTGTGAAAACGGCACCAAAGGAGACAAGGGGGAGCAGGGGGATGTGGGCAAAATGGGGTTAACGGGACAAAAGGGTGAGAAAGGTGAAAGAGGAGACATAGGAGAGAAAGGAGAGTGTGGGGACCTTGGTGAGAAGGGGAATCGTGGAGAGCCTGGTGCAGAAGGTGAGAAGGGTGACAAAGGTGAAAAGGGGGATCCAGGGATTGATGGCATCAAGGGAAGTGATGGCGTCGTTGGAGAAAAGGGAGATCAGGGCCAAAAGGGAGACAAAGGGGACCGAGGGTTACAGGGGCCAAAAGGATTAGTCGGACCCAAAGGAAGAGATGGTAGCAGAGGTCTACGTGGGAGAAGGGGTACTCGTGGACCAAGGGGTTTGCCGGGGCAAAAAGGTGAGGATACAAAAATCACACCGTCTGCATTTAGTGTTGGATTGGTCCCAAATAAGTCCTTCCCTCCAGTTGGCACTCCAGTAAAATTTGAGAAAGTTTTCTACAATGACCAGAATGCCTACAATCCAGTAACTGGAAAGTTCCACTGCAGTATTGGGGGTGTTTACCTGTTTTCATATCATTTGACTGTGAGAAGTAGACCTATAAGAGTTAGCCTGGTAAAAAATGGCACTCGTATCGTGAAGACCAGAGATGCAATTTTTGGACAAGACATAGATCAGGCATCCGGCATGGTTATTCTTAAACTGAAACCCAACGATGAAATCTGGTTGATGATAACTCGGGAGTGGAATGGGGTTTTTGCAAGCAATGATGATGATAGTACATTTACTGGATTTCTTTTGTATCAAGACTAGACTTTTATACATATACATTGCTTCACATTTTGTAATCACCTTGGAAGTCCATTGGATGTATTGCTGGTTTTAGATCTTGTACTTGCTGGGTCAAAAAATGAAATAGTCAATATTTGTAATAATTTTTAAAATGAAAATAATTCTGATTTTTGTTTTGAATATATGTGACACTACTGAATACATGATAATAGTTTATTAAAACAATAAAGTCAGTGAGAATTTGGCATTTATTTTCTTTGCAGTGACTTTATATATGGATCTGCTCTGCGCCTAATTCTGCTGCTTTATCTTATGGTCTATGTTCTTGTCAGCGTTCCAGGTTTCAGAAGGCCTCATACATTGGCACAAGCACAAATCTGAGGTGTTTTGAATGTCAGAGGATGGCATGTCTTTCTCTCTGCTCTGTAGCTGGGTGTACCAGTTAGCTCAGTGGTGAAACAATAAGTTAATGTACAAAGGGTTCCAATGCATTTTATACTGGGCTCAGCTTTATGGGAAGGAAGCCTGGCAAATGATTCTCCTCCTATCAGATCTAATTGCAAACAATCACAAAAGACGCAGAACACAAGTAACTTTGCACTTTTGTCCTGAATTTATCTGATTTAGAGATTAAACAGAAAATGAGCATTGAAATGATATTACGACATATAGGTCAGACAGCATCAATGGAGGGAAATGAACACTCAACACCTGGATTGAAAACTAGGGGAGGTACCCAGAGTTGAAAAGTGGAGGGAAGTCATGGAGCAAGAGACAGCTGGTGATAGGTGGATTCAGGTGAGGAAGGGTAATAGGCACATATTAGGCTGAGATGGGTAATAGGAGGGAATATCGTTGTCATGGGATTGTACAGATAGTGGAAATGGGACTATGTCACTTGGTCATATCAAGGCTGGTGAGTTGAATCTGATGGCAAGTAGAACCCAGCCATTGCTGATGAGAAGGTAAGAATGACTAAGAGCTGAAGTGTCAGACAAGGAAATGTAGGTTCTGGAATGTGGAGCCATAAACTGAAGGGACTTAGTGAGCCGAGCAGCATTTGTGGGTGGGGAAGGAATAGTCAATGTTTTGAGTTGACACCCTGCTTCAGGACTGATGCATGGGAAAAGGAATAAACTGAGTTCAGAATTCTGTACAGTAAACAAATGAGAATTTTAAATTGAAGTCAAAGGAAGCCTGATATAGGGCTAGTTAAATAATAGGTGGAGTCTTTATATTAAGATCAGAACAAAGTACCAAAGCAAATACAATCAATAATATCATTTCTCTGATCTCCTGCTCTGAGCTTGAGAGTTTCATTAGTCATTTTTCCATTTTCAATTCTTGAATATAATTTTTCCATCCTTAGTTCTTTTTCTCCAAATGTGGACTTCTCTTGCTCAAATGATTCTGTGGTTGTCATGGTCCTGATCAGTTATTCCCTGGCTCCCTTTAAATTTACTTTGTGCTACGATCAGGACCGTTGACTCCTTGTTTTTCTTAATTCATTGTTTCTCCGTGTTTCTTGGGCTCTGTCATTAAAGGCACTCGAGTCTCAGCTGAACGAGCAGTATTAGTGTCGGGCTTATAGCTCCTCGGCGCTAGACTGTCATCGGACGTCACTGAAGCAAGTATGAGCAAGTCACCCTGCCGGAACGAGCCAAGTTACATCACCGGAGCTACTCAAGTCTTCTCCCCGAAGCGAGTGCCAGTAAGTCGCCTCTCCTCACTGGAGCCAGCCTGTTAAGTTACCGCGCCTGATCGAGCCGCTAAGCTACCTCACTGAAGTGGGTCCATCAAGTTAACCCGCCGGAGTGAGACGAGAGCCGCTGTCTGTAGTTCCTGGGCCGTGTCAAGGGCTTGCCACTACTTGGAGCCATTTCGTGTTAAGGTATGAACTGTCTATCATTGTGTGGTACTGTATCTTCATGTCCTCGTCTCCGCTGAGTAGGTCTGGCAGTTTTGTTGCTACTCTGAGTTAGGAAATGTCTGTTTGTGTCCACGTCTCTGCTGGGTAGGTCTGGCCGTTTGCCACTACCCTGAGTGGAGAATTGTCTCTTCATGTTCTCGTCTCTACTGAGTAGGTCCAGCTGCTTGCCACTACTCTGAGTTGAGGAATCCTGTCTCTCAGTGTTCTGTGTCCTGTGTCTAAAAGACAATAGACAATAGGTGCAGGAGAAGGCTATTCGGCCCTTTGAGCCAGCACCGCCATTCACTGTGATCATGGCTGATCATCCACAATCAGTATCCAGTTCCTGCCTTATCCCCATAACCTTTGATTCTGCTATCTTTAAGAGCTCTATCCATCTTTTTCTTGAAAGCATCCAGAGACTTGGCCTCCACAGCCTTCTGGGGCAGACCATTCCATATATCTACCACTCTCTGGGTGAAAAAGTTTTTCCTCAACTCTGTTCTAAATGGCCTACCCCTTATGCTTAAACTGTGGCCTCTGGTTCTGGACTCACCCATCAGCGGAAACATGCTTCCTGCCTCCAGCGTGTCCAATCCCTTAATAATCTTATATGTTTCAATAAGATCCCCTCTCAGCCTTCTAAATTCCAGAGTACACAAGCCTAGTTGCTCCAATCTTTCGACATATGACAGTCCTGCCATCCTGGGAATTAACCTTGTGAACCTACGCTGCACACCCTCAATAGCAAGAATGTCCTTCCTCAAATTTGGAAACCAAAACTGCACACAGTACTCCAGGTGTGGTCTCACCAGGGCCCTGTACAGCTGCAGAAGGACCTCTTTGCTCTTATACTCAATTCTCCTTGTTATGAAAGCCAGCATGCCATTAGCTTTCTTCACTGCCTGCTGTACTTGCATGCTTGCTTTCAGTGACTGATGTACAAGAACACCTAGATCTTGTTGTGCTTCCCCTTTTCCTAACTTGACTCCATTTAGATAATAATCTGCCTTCCTGTTCTTACCACCAAAGTGGATAACCTCACATTTATCCACATTAAACTGCATCTGCCATGCATCTGCCCACTCAGCCAGCCAGTCAAATTCACCCTGCATTCTCATAACATCCTCTTCACATTTCACACTGCCACCCAGCTTTGTGTCATTGGCAAATTTGCTAATGTTACTTTTAATTCCCTCATCTATATCATTAATATATATTGTAAACAGCTGCGGTCCCAGCACTGAACCCTACGGTACCCCACTGGTCACCACCTGTCATTCCGAAAGTGACCCGTTAATCGCTACTCTTTGTTTTCTGTCAGCCAGCCAATTTTCAATCCATGTCAATACTCTGCCCCCAATACGATGTGCCCTAATTTTGCCCACTAATCTCCTATGTGGGACTTTATCAAAGGCTTTCTGAAAGTCTAGGTACACTACAACCACTGGCTCTCCCTTCTCCATTTTCATAGTTGCATCCTCAAAAAATTCCAGGAGATTAGTCAAGCACGATTTCGCCTCGTAAATCCATGCTGACTCGGACCAATCCTGTTACTGCTATCCAGATGTGTCGTAATTTCATCTTTTATAATTGACTCCAGCATCTTTTCCACCACCAACATCAGGCTAACCGGTTTATAATTCCCAGTTTTCTCTCTTCCTCCCTTCATGAAGAGAGGGACAATATTAGCCACCCTCCAATCCACAGGAACTGATCCTGAATCTGGAGAACATTGGAAAATGATTACCAATGCGTCCACGATTTCTAAAACTACCGCTTTAAATACCCTGTGATGCAGACCATCAGGTTCCGGGGACTTATCAGCCTTCAGACCCAACAGCCTATCCAACACCATTTCCTGCCTAATATAAATTTCCTTCAATTCATCCATTACCCTAGGTCCTTTGGCCACTATTACATCTGGGAAATTGTTTGTGTCTTCCCTAGTGAAGACAGATCCAAAGTACCCATTCAACTCGTCTGCCATTTCCTTGTTCCCCATAATAAATTCATCGGCTTCTGTCTTCAAGGGCCCAATTTTGGTCTTAACTATTTTTTTCCTTTTCACATACCTAAAGAAGCTTTTACTATCCTCCTTTATATTCTTGGCTAGTTTACCTTCGTACCTCATTTTTTCTCCGCATATTGCCTTTTTAGTTACCTTCTGTTGCTCTTTAAAATTTTCCCAATCCTCTGGCTTCCCACTCATCTTTGCTATGTTATATTTCTTCTCTTTTATTTTTATACTGTCCATTACTTCCCTTGTCAGCCACGACCTCCCTTTACTCCCCTTAGGATCTTTCTTCCTCTTTGGAATGAACTGATCCTGCACCTTCTGCATTGTTCCCAGAAACACTGTTCCACTGTCATCCCTGCTTGGGTATTGTTCCATTGAACTTTGGCCAGCTCCTCCCTCATAGCACCATAGTTCCCTTTTTTCAACTGTAATACTGACACTTCTGAGTTTCCCTTCTCCCTCTCAAATTGTAGATTAAAACTTATCATATTATGGTCACTACCTCCTAATGGCTCCTTTACCTCGAGGTCCCTGATCAAATCCGGTTCATTGCACAACACTAAATCTATAGAAGAGTCCCAAGTCCAAGTTTCTGATGTTCCGAGTTCCAAGTCCGGGTCCCGAGTTCCAAGTCCAAGTCCGAGTCTACCCACGCTTATTCCAGCTTTTACTTTGCTCACTCCTTGATCTCCTTTTGAACAATCCTTGCTTCCCTGGTAACGATTAATAAATTCTATTCTTGTTAACGCTACAAAATGTGTTTGTGTCCGCACTTGTGACAGTGGCTTTCCATTGAAATCTATCACAACTAACCTAGGTCATGCCTTGTTCTCATTGCTACCATCAGGTAGAAAGTACAGAAGTATGAAGGCACATACTCAACAATGCAGGAACAGCTTCTTCCCCTCTGCCATCCGATTTCCGAATGGACATTGAACCCATGAACACCACCTCACTGTATATCTATATATGTTTACTGCAATTCATGTTCTTTTCTTATTTCCTACTATTATGAATTGCAATGTACTGCTGTCACAAAGACAACAAATTTAACTTGATTCTGTGAAGTTCGTGCTTCTTCCCATCCCGTTTCCTGAAAGGAGTCTTTTCTTTACAATGCTTGGGCTATAATTGGAAACCTTGAGGCCATATGTATGTCAGAAGCACAGGAAGGATAAGTGTGAGAAGTAGAAGGAACATATCACTAGTCAAAATAACCACTTACCTGTCTCATCTGCCACCTCCTGCTCCATCAGTGGAAGAATATGCAGGTCCCACAAATGACATGTCAGTCACCTCAGAACTCACAAAATGGGAGAGCAAATAAGTCATCCTCAATCCCAGGGGACAGTCTAAGTAGATGAGGAAATCTTATCAGATTACACGTGAAGCCAATTCAACTTTAGATTCAGTGGCCATTACAGAAACATAGTTGCACAGTGGAGATGACAGGGAGTTAAATATCCAAGGGTATCAGTAATATGAAAGGATACAGTTTCTGTGAGCGAAGCTCAGGGACTTAACAATTGTAATTGCACATCAAGAAAAAGCACAGAGGTGTGAACAGCTGCACTTCAGCCTTTGGCTTGGAGAACACACCCATTGTTGCTCCTTAAACTTGATTTATACTTCTGCGTTAACTCGACACTGTAACCTACACAAGTGACTTACGCGCATTTATACTTGTGCATTGGTGTGTCTGTGTCGCTCTGCAATTCGCGCACGTCACGCATGCGCACACACCTACCCGTGCAAGGCTTCATGGTCATAGAAGTCTTTCTCGGGGTAAGCAAGAAGCGAGCGTCTTTATTCGTAAAAGTGAAATGTATACTCCATAATTTTGGAGGTCTGTAAAGCTTTATGGAAAACATTGCAGCCAGAGTTCCTTTCGTGCCCTTCAGTCGCCCAATGGGAAGCTATTCCAGTTTAGGATGAAATGCGATGCTACCAAGCAGGCCAATCACAGCTGTCACGTTCTGCATTGCCACGACGCGCGTTTACATTTTGGGAGAGGTGCACGTCGCAGCAACGCAGGCTCTGGCATAGGGTTCCGTGTCGGCTTTGCGTAGGGTTTGCGGCGACGCAGTACTTATGGTGTCGTGTTGACGCAGAAGTATAAATCAGTCTTTACCCACACCTGTAAATGAGATTCTCTTCTTCTCTTGCCAGGAGGCTTTTCTGACTGTGGACTTTGGCCACGAGAACAAACGTCGTACGAGTCTTAGAGCGGCACAGGCAGACTCTCACGCGGCTCTGTGGCAGCCTCTGTCTTTGTCACTGGTGCCATTTTGTCCGGCATTTAGTGTGTGTTGCTTGGATTTCCAGCATCTGCAGATTTTCTCTTGTTTGTATATTTTATGATGCTGATTCATCATTTTATTTTTCTTTGAAATGAAATCAGATCAACATTTTTACACTGACTTGTTTTTAGCTGGTAAAATACAGTACACGAAAATAATGTTGAAAGCTATAAATGAGTGACTGCAGGCAGAAAAGAACATTAAAGGTGACAACACGTCAGGCTTTAGAGAGTCCTAGATATACATGGCGATAAAACTGGGAAACTTTTAGTTAATCAATTGAAATCGGCCTCGGTTAAACGACAGATTCTTAAGATTCGTAAACAAGATGGCACTTTGACAGTTACCATGACGAGATTAATAAATCCTTTCAAAAATTCTATACCTTCTTATATCAATCAGAATTTCCTGATGACTCCACTATAATGCATGAATTTTTTAAGAAATTGAATATTCCAAAATTATCATCTAATGAACGTTCAAAGCTAGATGTACCTATTACAGTAGAGGAAATAAAGAATGCTATTTTTTCAATGAACTCAGGTAAAGCACCTGACCCAGATGGATTTACAGTAGAATTTTAAAAATTTTTCTCTACTACACTGACTCCTTGGCTATGTATTGTTTTTAGGGATGCAGTATCTATAGGTAAATTACCACAATCTTTCTATCGAGCTTCTATTTCCCTAGTTCTTAAAAAAGATAAGGAGCCCATTGAATGTATATCTTATAGGCCTATATCTTTGCTGAACGTGGATTCTAAGATTTTTTCTAAAATATTGACAATGAGATTGGAGAATGTATTACCTCAAATTATTTCTGCTGATCAGACTGGATTTATTAAAAATCATTACTCTTTTTTTAATATTAGGAGATTAATGAATATTGTTTATATGCCTTCATCCAAAATTCCAGAATGTGTTATTCCATTGGATGCTGAGAAAGCTTTTGACAGAGTTGAATGGACATATTTATTTAACACCCTTGAGAAATTTAATTTTAGTTCGATATTTACATCTTGGATTAAACTGATATATCTGACTCCTTTGGTTTCGGTATTTACTAACAATCAAATATCCCCTCTTTTTCATCTATTCCGTAGTACCAGGCAGGGCTGTCCTCTTAGTCTACTACTATTTGATATTGCCTTGGAACCGCTAACTATTGCCATTCGTGACTCCCCTAATATATTTGGCATTACCCGTGGAACTGAGTCTCATAAATTATCACTATATGCAGATGATCTACTATTATATATTTCTAACCCAGGAAAATCTATTCCAGCAGTATTAACTTTGCTTGCTCAGTTTAGTAGTTTTTCTGGTTATAAATTGAACCTAGGTAAGAGTGAACTTTTCCATTAAATATGCAGATTCTACTTACAGAAACTCTCCATTTAGAGTGACTACTGACTATTTTACTTATCTAGGAGTTAAAATTACTAAGAGACATAAGGATCTATTCAATTTTAACATTTTACCATTATTTAATCAGGTTAAACAACTGATTACTAAGTCGTCCCCATTGTCTCTATCATTGATTGGCCGAATCAATGCTGTTAAAATGATTATTTTACCTAAAGTTTTATATTTATTTCAAACGATACCAATCTTTATTCCTAAGTCCTTTTTTGATACTATTGATTCTAAAATTTCCTCTTATATATGGCAAAATAAAAATCCCAGATTAAGCAAAATATACTTACAGAAATCTAAGAAAGAGGGTGGTTTGGCTTTGCCTAACCTAAGATTTTATTATTGGGCAATTCATATTCGATATTTAATATTTTAGACATAAGATTGGAATATAACTCCAAGCCCATATTGGGTAAATCTTGAAGGCCACTCTGTACAAGGGTTTTCATTAGCTTCTGTTTCAGGAACTTCACTTCCTTTTGTACTATCTAAATTGAATAAACAAACGCTTAACCCTATAGTTAAACATACATTGCGAATATTGTTTCAATTTCGTAAATATTTTGGCCTGAGTGAATTTATGTTATCAAGTCCTATTATATCTAACTTCTTTTTTCAACCCTCGGTAATGGACCAAGCCTTTCTGATATGGAAAACGAAAGGTATAATATGCTTTCGTGATTTATTTCTGGATAACGGTTTTATGTCTTTTGAGCAGTTATCTAAGAAATTTGATTTGCCTAGATCTCATTTTTTTTAGATATTTACAAATAAGAAATTTTTTAAATACTACATTGCCTACCTTTCCGACTTCAAATCCTACTGGTATTATCGATAAAATTTTAGGTTTAAATCCCTTTCAGAAGGGATTAATAGCAATTATTTATGATATAATTATGAAATTACAGCCAGATATATCGGATAAAATTAAAAACGAATGGGAAAGGGAATTTCAACTTTTTCTACCTATGGAGAAATGGGATAAAATTTTTCAATTAGTTAGTACTTCTTCTATATGTGCCAAACATACATAAATACAATTTAAAGTAGTACATAGAGCCCATATGTCTAAAGATAAACTAGCTCGTTTTTATTCCCATATAAACCCTACTTGTGATAGATGTCACTCTGAGGTGGCTTCTTTAACTCATATGTTTTGGTCCTGTCCTCTTTTGGAAAAATATTGGAAAGATATTTTTGATATTATTTCAACAGTTTTACAAAATATGTTTTGATTTAAAACTCCATCCTATTACAGCAATTTTTGGATTGCCAGTGGTAGAACATAGATCTTTGTCTTCTTCAGCCTGTCGGATGATAGCATTTGTTACTTTAATGGCTAGAAGATCTATTTTGTTGAACTGGAAGGAAATAAATCCTCCTACTACATTCCAATGGTTTTCTCAAACTATATTAAGTTTAAATTTAGAAAAAATTAGAAGTGATATTTTTGACCCTTCGGTTAAATTTGAAGAAACTTGGAAACCTTTTATGCAACATTTTCATATGATGTAATCTGACCTTTCAGAACCTTTTTTTTCTAACTTAAATTATATGAATAGAGGAGCGGAGTTGACGACATTACTGAACATGTCTGATTCAAGATATTGGTCTAGCCCTGTTTTGTTCTTTTTTTTGGTTTCTTTTTTCTGTTTCTTTTGGGGATTTATCTTTGTTTATATATATTTTTTTCTTTTTATTTCTTTTTTTATGACTAATTTCATTATGAGTTTGGAAGTCTATTACACCTATGTTAATTAAGATCCTTTTTGTATATGCTGATTAAGATTATTCCAATCCCTTTGTACCAACTTTGTTATTGAGTTTATAATTTTGAAAATTAATAAAAAGATTTAAAAAGAAAGAAGGAAAGAGAGTCCTAGAGTCATACAGCTCAGAAACAGGATCTTTGGCCTATCACATACTTATTCCTCCTTTTGACCACCTACTTCCATTTTGCCCTCTTGTACTTCCTGTCTCTATATGTCAATAGAATCTTTTAACCACAGTGATTGTACATTGTAGAATCATTTTCTGGGATAGAAATCTATCCTTAAGATGAGAATTGGAGATGATAGGTCAACCTCTGATGAATTTGTCTGAAGGATATGTTCTTTTTAAATAAATTCATATACTCATGATATGGGTGTTGCTGGCAAGATCAATGTTTATTGCTCATCCTTATTATTCTTGAGAAAGTAGGTTATGAGCCAGTTCCATGAAATACTGAGCTAGTGGACCTAGTTTACACAGCTGGGGGTTGGGAGTTCCAGGATTTGAAAACAGAAATAGTGAAAAAACACAGGTATAAAAAGCATTCATTAAAATCACAATTTGGCTGAGTGAAGGAAGGATTAACTCCGCTGGGAGGACTGAAAATTTTTGGCTGCTAGGAGTTAGTTTAAAGGGTCATTGAAATATCCAATTCATAATTACAATGAATAACTGGGGAGGATGCCACTGAATGTTTAGACAACAAAATTGGATGCATAGGAAGTCATCTGTCTTCAGGTTTGGGGCATTTGGATTGCTCTAGTAATGAATATTAATGTATGTAAAGGCCTTTGATTGTATTCTAACCTTCTGCAGCTTGATTCTAGTATTTTGATAATGATGCAGATCTAAAATAAAACTAAACTCTCTGATTCCAATTTAGGAAAGACGATTTTCCAAAGACAGTTCAAGTGCATCATAACTGTTTATATAATTTTTTCCAAAGACAAGATGATAAAAAAAATTGCAGCTTATACCATTTAAAATGTGATACATTGTGATACCAAAGCAGGTTATTTGTTTAATCTGGTACAGCATTTAGAGATGTCTGTAACACTGAAACAGATTTACAAATCAAATGTCTATTACTTATGTAGTGATACAGATTCTACCAGCTCAATGAGCCTGTACCACCCAATTACAAGCAAGAGACTAATTAACCTACTAACCTGGGGAGGTGGGAGGAAACCATAGCACGAGGGGCAACCTACGTGGTGGCATGGAGAATGTACAATCTCCTTATAGACAGTGCTGGGAAATGAACCCTGGGTCACTGGTACTGTAAAGTGTTATGCTAACCGCTAAGCTACTATACTGCCCAATAGCTGTCTGTTGGCATTACCTTGTTTCAACAGACAGGCTTCCAAACTCTACATGACACACTAGTTTCCCCATGAGTGCTATACTCACTCATCGAGCAACTAAATTTAGTACATATCAACTCTTCTCCAGCTTCCAGCCGGGTACCGGAGTGTAATTACCCTAACCAATGCTTGGCCAGGACAACGTAGAATGTGTTTAGCTGCTGGAGAAACCACCGCAGAATGCAACCTCACAAACTTAGGGATGACGTCCTTATCCCGGCATCTCAGAAGGAAGGCCAAGGAGCAAAGAAGCCTCGACTTTTCTTTCGGCAATGATTCAAAGTGACGAGTATTGTGGTGAACTTCCTCCCTGTAGAGGTAAGTGAAAAAGGATCTAATGCCTTTCTTGGTGTATATAGCATATAAGATGTATTTGACGCCTGTACCTGGCTAGAAGCCCAAAAAGAGATTACACATCATATATGCTGGGAAAGCACTAGACACCAAATTTAGTACCCCTAAGTTGCATGAAGTAGCTGAACTATTATTCTAATCTTTATTTGAAAATGACCCATATTCTATCAGGATATGAACAGTACTATTGTTTCTGAAGGAATATTTTACAATGACACAGTATAAATCAGTTGTCAAATTAATTCTTGAATTTTATTTTTCATTGCGATACAATGACAGAAGTAGTTGTAGCAAGTTCATTTATTATATTCATTGATACTTGTCTAAAAACAAAAGAGCATTTTTTGCATAAAAGCAAAAGAAAGGGCATTTATTGCAAAAATATTTAGAGGGAAGTTAGTGGATTGGGAAACCTTTAAAACCAAAACATGAGGTGAGAAAAGGTGAAATATAAAGGTAAGCTAGTTAATCATATCATAAAGGATACCAATTTTTTTCATATATATATATATAGCGTAAAAGAGAGGCAAAAGTGGATATTGGACCATTGGAAAATGATGCAGGCAATGTAGTAATGGGGGCAAGGAAATGGCAGATGAACTTAATAAGTACTTTGCATCAGTTGACACTGTAGAAGACATTAGAAGAATTCCAGAAATGCAAGAGTGTCAACTGGCGGAAGTGAATGTTGTTATTACTACAGAGAAGGTGCTTGGGAAGCTGAACTACAACCCAGGGTTCTAAAAAAGTAGCTGAGGAGATTGAGGAGGCATTAGTAATGATCTTTCAAGAATCACTAGATTCTGCAATGTTTCCAGAGGACTGGAAAATTGCTAATGTCACTCCACTATTTAAGAAGGGAGGGAGGCAGAAGAAAGGAAATTATTGGCCAGTTAACCTGACTTCAGTGGTGGGGAAAATGTTGAAGTCCATTAAGGATGAGGTCTTGGGCTACTTGGATGACTATGATAAAACAGCCCAAAGTCAGCATGGTTTTCTTAAGGAGAAATCTTGCCTGACTAATCTGTTGGAATTCTTTGAGGAAGTAACAGGCAGGACAGACGAGAACAAAGTGGATGTTGTTTACTTGGATTTTCAGAGGCCGTTAACAGGCTGCTGCACATGAGGCTTCTTAACAAGATAAGCGCCCATGGTATCACAGGAAAGATACTAACATGGATTGAAGATTGGCTGACTGGCAGGAAGCAAAGAGTGGGAATAAAGGTGGCTTATTCCACTTGGCTGCTGGCTGTTATGTTTTGTAACTCCAGAAAATAATTGAAAGAAAAGCACTGGAGTTTCTTTTTGGTGATACTACATTCTTTCCTGCTTGGCTATAAACTCCAACTCAATACAGATTGCATCCCAACTCAGATATGTAAATATTGCTCTTTAATCATCATACACAGTATTTTATACAATACAAGTACTATATAGACATACACTGCATAATAAATTTTTAAGTTATCCTATTCAGGCTTTAAGATTTAATCATTGTGGAGGATTCCTTACTCTTGTAGGATAACGCGTCTCTGACAAGGAGGAGTCACTCTGTTTGGCAGATGAAACTTGTGGCTGTGAAACAAACTCAGGTTCTGGGCCCTCCTCCGTCATAGTTGTAGGAGTTGACTTTGGGACTGCAGGAAGTGCTTCTGTCAGCTCTGGTCACCTTTCTTTTCTAACAGTTGACTCTGCTCTCCCCAACTGATTGTTGTCTCCAGATGACATCAGATGCAATCTCCACTGCATAGTAGAGTGGTCCAGCTCTGACCTTAATCTTTCAAAATACCCACGTTTGATCAGGTTTCTAGTTCCTCGCTAGGACTGCATGTTCAGGAATGAAACATTGAACCTCCTCTTTTGAGGAGTCCTCAATTTGTCTCAGCTGTTTGTCCTGCACACTCCGAGATTGGGTTTGAGGAGATCCAAGAGTGAGTGCAATGTACGAGCCAGGAATGGGATAGCTGCTGAGTTGTTGGTTGAGGAGTGTGATACACAAGGAGGAAATTGGAGAGCTTCTATTCAGTGCTAGTGTAGTGTGCCCTGCTGACATTTCTCACAGTGCGTTCCCTGGACTCTGGTCAAACCTTTCCACCAAGCCATTTGTAGCTGGGTGATTCAATGCAGATGTAATATGTCTTATTCCATTCATTTTCAGCAATGACTGAAACTGTTCTACATTAAACTGTGTCACTATCTAAAGTGTTCTGGAACACCAGTCTTTGAGAAGAGTTTTCTCAACACATCAATAGTGTAGGCTATTGTGAACACTTCTGGCCAGTTTTCAGCTGCATTCACTACTACCAAGAATTTTGTGCTCATGAATAGTCTGGCAAAATCCACATGAAGCCTCTATGAGGGCAATGCAGACCATTTCAGGCAAAGAGAAGCACTGCTCTTAGCATCTTGTGGAAATGTCGGCATCCCAAACAGCGCATGGCAAGCTGCTCAATCTGCTGATCAATCACAGGCCACCAGACAAACGTTGAGTCAGTGCTCTCATTTTAGCAATGCTTAGATGACCAGTATGTAGCTCCTCTAACACTGTAGCTCTCAGGTTGGATGGTACACCTCTCAATCCTCGCATAAGGCAAACTTATCAAGGGAGAGTTAATGCCAGCACTGGGAAAAATGGGGAAACTGGAATTTCTGCTGGACATTCCAGCCATCTTGTATTACTCTGTAGATCTGAGACAGCATGGGGTCTTTACTGGTTTCCCTTTGAATCATCTCTGCCATAACATTTGATTTGCTTTAGGGAGAATATGTAAAGAGGAGTATCCTCTTTCATAAGAACATAAGAACTTAAGAAATAGGAGCAGGAGTAGGCCATCCGGCCCATCGAGCCTGTCCCGCCATTCAATAAGATCATGGCTGATCTGTCCATAAACTCAGCACAAGCACTCCCAAGTCCCTTTGCACAACAGCATGCTGCAATCTTTCACCATTTAAATAATAATAATAAATAATAATCTGCTCTTCTATTATTCCTTCCAAAGTGGATGATCTTGCATTTACCAACATTGCCAGACCTTGACCCCCTCACTTTGAGGACATAATGAGTGCAGTGGATAGAGGGGAACAGGTGGATGTCGTATACTTGGATTTCCAGAAGGCGCTCGATAACGTGCCGCTCAAGAGACTTATTAATAAGCTACGGATGCGTGGAGTCAGAGGAAGTGTACTGGCATGGATAGTGGATTGGTTAACCAATAGAAGGCAGGGAGTTGGTATAAATGGGTGTTTCTCCGGTTAGTAGTCTGTGGTGAGTGGGATCCTGCAGGGGTCGGTGGTGGGCCCACAGCTGTTTAACATCTACACTGATGATTTGGAAGAGGGGACTGAGTGTAGCATAGCAAAATTTGCTGATGACACTAAACTGAGTGGAAAAGCAAATTGTACAGAGGATGTGGAGAGTCTGCAGAGGGATATAGATAGGTTAAGTGAGTGGGCCAAGGTCTGGCAGATGGAATACAATGTTGGTAAATGCGAGATCATCCATTTCGGAAGGAATAATAGAAGAGCAAATTATTATTTAAATGGTGAAAGATTGCAGCATGCTGTTGTTCAGAGGGAGTTAGGAGTGCTTGTGCATGAATCGCAAAAAGTTGGCTTGCAGGTACAACATGTTATTAAAAAGGCAAATGGAATGTTGGCCTTCATTGCTAGAGGGATTGAATTCAAGAGCAGGGAGGTCATTCTGCAACTATACAGGATACTGGTGAGGCCGCATCTGGAGTACTGTGTGCAGTTCTGGTCTCCATACTTGAGGAAGGGTAGCTAAGTCATGACTGTTAATTACACTGGCTGTTTAAGTCATTTAGTTTTAACATATATGAATGTGAGTAATACTGCCATTATGCTCTTTTGCAGAAAACTCTAGATCTAGATTCGAAAGACCTCTGCCTAATCAGAAATCTGTACTGGGAACAAACTGCCACTGTAAGAATAGATAGAGAAGTGAATCAGTTTACGAAAATCAATAGAGGCGTTAGACAAGGGTGTGTTTCTCCCCTGATTTATTTAACGTGTACAGTGAAACAATATTACAAAAAATAAGAGACATCTTGGGAGTCAAAATTGGTGGTGAAAACATCAATAATTTCAGATATGCAGATGACACTGTGTTAATTGCAAGTATGGAGGAAGAACTACAAAACTTAATTGATATAATTGTTGAAGAAAGTGCAAAAATGGGTCTATCTATCAATTGCAAAAAGACAGTATGTATGGTGATATCCAAAAAGAAGGAAAATCCTATCTGCAGGCTGAGAATAAATGGGGAAGACATAAAACAAGTAAAGAACTTTTGCTACTTAGGAAGTTGGGTGACATCAGATGGCAGGTGTGATTTGGACATCAAAGGAAGAATAGGGATTGCAAAAGGCACCTTTACAAGAATGAAGAGTATACTGACCAATACTAAACCAGGCATGACAACCCACCTCAGAGTACTGAAATGTTATGTTTATCCAGTTTTGTTATATGGCTCAGAATGTTGGACAATATCTAATAACATGAAGAAACGAATTGTAGCAGCAGAAATGTGGTTTTTGAGGAGGATGCAAAGAATATCATGGACGAAACGAATATATAACAAGGATGTCATGAATAGAGCAAACACAAAAAAAGAAATAATGTATGAGATCATGAAAAGGCAATGTAACTTCATTGGACATGTGATAACGAAAGAGGAGTTAGAATGCACGGTAATTATGGGAATGATTGAAGGGAAGAAAATAAGAGGAAGACAAAGACAAATGATGATGGAGACAGCTGCCAGAGAATTGGAAATGAATTCCAATGAATTTATCCATTTGACCCGAAACAGGAGTGTGTGGGCCATGGCAGTCAAAGCTCAAACTGGGCACGGCACCTGATGATGATGATGATGCCCTTTTGCACAGCATGCTCCTGGACGTCTGTGTAAGATTAGAACCCAGCCATGAGGTCATCTCAAAATATTCATAAAACTCAAAGAGTAATATATCTACAGTATATCTCTATAGTGCTTGCTGAATTCCTCAATATTATCATGCATTTCAAGCTTGTGTACTTTGCAGTATTTGGGAAAAGAATAGTTCAGTGGGAGAATAAGTCACAATTTTAAAAAATCATAATTTGAGGTAAGAAATTTTCAATATGCAGTATTACACTTCTGCTTCCATTCAATATCACTGTCCTTCAGCCCATCCTTTCAGTCTTTTCTAATCAATTCAATCTTTTAATTTTCTTTTATCCTTTTCTGTTAAGCTGTCAAAGCAAAGAATAATCTCGGCCTTGTGAATCTTCATTTTAATTTCAATTTGAATGTATTTCTGGAATCTTTGTTGAAGATCAAAGTGTACTGGATAAATAATATTTAATTTATGATTTTCTTCCTAATGGTGATGAGATCTCATCAAACAATGGACAATTATTTATATTATTCATGGTGTGATTTGATCAACCTTAAATTTGATTGAAGAGTGATACTTTATTGCCTAATATGAAGCAAATAACCTTTAATACTTCAACACAAGAAGGTTTTTCAGGGTATAATTTATTATTCATACCCCAGGATGATATATGGGCCTTAATACTAACAAATTCTGTGACACTGACTACAATTAATTACATATTCCACAGCAATGTATATGCCCAATGTATAATATTGTTACAAGTTAATGCACACATATAAAATTAGGTTTCTAAAATAATGATGCTTCATGAGTAAGTTCTCTCAGTTAACAATTGAAACTAAGGGACAAAACTGAAAAAACACATTGTACTTTCATGTATTTACTCAAAATATTAATGATGCATTTAACTATGAAGCATGTTTGCAAGTTATTAGGCACTTTATTATTCATAGACCACTATGTTCTTGCTTTTTAAGCAGCTTGAAGAATATAACTGAAGTTAGGATTCTTTAACTTACATACTCACACTGATTTACTGAACATATTCCACCTAATTGCAGGAAGTTTGATTGTACTTTCCAGCTAATGAATGTGCCTCACTCAGCTAGGGGACCGGTGAGTAAATATGTTGATGCATAAAACTATGGATATGAAATTACAATAAGTAAATGCAGATAAGCCAAGGCCTAGAGAGAATCTGCAAATTACAGGGACAAAGACCACGGGTACTATAGCAACAAAAAGAGCCAAGGAATTGAAATTTCAAATAGGTAAAGCCAGGTGGATAACCAATCAAGTGAAAATTACAATTTACTTTGAACGCATTCCCTGTAATGATAGTACGTGTGTATCCTCAGAAACAGCAGGGATGGTATAGTATTGAGTAAAATGGTCTAAAATAGCCAACAGGAAGTAGAAAAGCTTATAATGGACCTTATCAGAGTCAGAACAAATTATAGGTTCCGCTAGAAGCAGCAGTTTTGATATTTCGGTGCTACTTCTCTGTTTGTGTCATACAATGCACACTGTTTTGTTGTAGCCTTTCTGTAGCAGAATAATAATATGGTTACCTAAAATAACTGGTTTTGTGACTGCATTGGTGACAAAACTCAATATGTTAGGTGCTGATTTTACCATCTAGTATTTAGCAAACTGGTTCAATATTCTTCTCTTATTTCATATTTTCCAATATGGAGTCTTTAGTATAAAACTTAGAATATAGATCTCCAGCTAATTTATTCTGTTTATAGTATTGGGATACTGAATTATAAAGTTGGATTTGGTTCCAACCAAAATAAAATGAAGTCTTATACTGAAATGGAGGCTTGTATCAATTATATGGTTCAGACATGAGGAGTTAAAAATAAGTTGAACAAATCTGTGAGAAACAGCTCTGTGTTAAACCAGAGCAGGACGATTATGCACATGATTCTGGAGTTCTCCTTGTTTTTCAGTTGGATTTTCATTTCCACTGCATCCTCCTTCTGGTGTAAAATGTTCCTAATTAATTTCAACAATAGTGTAAGGCATAAAATATATCCACATAAAATGTATTTCTGGGAATGTCAGATTTTTCCTTATAAAATACCAAAATAATACCAACCCCATTTCCTCAGAAACTACATTATTTGTGGGACCAACACTAAATCTGTCAGATTTGACCAGTGAAATGTGTTGATTCCTCCCATCTCAAATACAATCACGCAGGGACACTTTGATTGTTTCTCTCCCAAGAGTATAACCATAGACTCTCACATTTCTCGTTTCATAATCATACAGTCTGCTTCTGTTGATCTCTGCTTACCCCAGTGTTTGATGCTCTCTGCTGCATTAGGATGGTCACCCAAACTCCATTCTCAAAGAGTAGATGAACTACTTCCACTTCAGACCCCAGGAGCAGTCAAAGTAGAGATAAGCATTTGGCTACAGTACTTAGCATTCTTTCCCAACATAGAAGCAAATCTGCACTCATGACCTGTCAGGGGCCTTACTGAAAACCCCTGCCAGAAGCCTGACAGTACGCCAGGGGGTCTCTATGGTTGCCTTACACAAAGAATATACTACTTGTGGGCACTGATGTTCATCAGCCTATCCATGTCTTTCTGACTCCCTCAACACTTTTTCATTATTTCAGCATCTATTTATTAAGTTGCAACACTCTACTGGAGATGGAAAACATTTCTCAGAGCTGGCTGCAATGAATGTACTTGCTGATAATTGTGAGAAGTTGCAACACACTAATGTGGAAAATACAGTCAGTTTCCGTGCATAATATGTTTCAAAATTAGACAAGCTGGTCTCTGAATCCTACATCCTAAGTTGTTGTCTTGATGTGACTTTCATTGTTTTAAGCACAAACCACAATGTAATCATACTAATGGAAGGGAGCAATTTCTCAAACTAAGTAAGTAACTTATTCCTCATTAATCAAATTGGAAGGTCAAAAGAATTTTTTTAGTCTAAGTTCCAAGGTAATTTCTTTGCTGAATTGTCAAAATATTCAGCAAAGAAAACAAATATGAGTCTAATCGTACCCAGGAGGACTTGGGTATAATTGGTGTAATGTGAATGTGGCAGTGCAGATGCCCAAAAGCTGTTATCTATGAAGATGCTAGAAGGAAAGCTACATCATATGACTCGCCTCACCACGTATCTGAATGGCTGTAAGGATGTATTTGCATGGTAGATACAAACTAAACATATTACAGAAAGATACGTTCTTTCTGTTTAAGTTGGATTTTCTAAAAACAATTCCCCATTTTCGGCAGCATCTGACACGAAATATTTGAAAAAGGGCGAAGGCTAATGATAGTAGACAGCAATAGATGCCCTACCTAAGCAAATTGTAGTTTAATGTTTCCATTAGCACAATAGGCCAGAAACCCATCATAATGATGTTACATTAGATTGTCCAGTCTTCCATTGGGAAGTTTACATTAAGATTTGACGGAGAATTAAAAACAGATCTTCTAATTATGTAGTCAATGGATAGTGCCTTTTAATAAATTACAGACAAATAATTTAATGGCTGGGTCACTTGAGAACTTTAAATAAAGTAGGAATAACCTTTGCTTTCATATACAGAGAAACAAAACAAATTAGGTTGGAAGTAGGAAACTGAGGGTGGTGGTTGAAGACTGTTTTTCACAATGGAGACTGGAGGCTAGTGGTGTGCCACAGCGATCAGAGTTGGCTCCTTTGTTATTCATTATTTATATAAATAGTTTGGAATCAAATGCAAAAGATGCGATCAGTAAATTTGTGGATGATATAATATTAGGAGGTGCTGTTGACAGTGAAGAAGGTTATCATTGATTACAGGTGAATCTTGATCAGTTGGGGAAGTGATCCAAGGAACGTCAAATGGACTTCAATGCAGTTAGTGTGAGGTGGTGTATTTTAGAAAGTCAAAACAAGTTTGGACTTACTTATACCTTGAATGGTAGAGCACAAAAGAGTGTAATGGAAAAGAAGAACTTAAGAATACATAGTTCATTAAAGTGACATCACAGGTAGTAAATAGGTTGGCAAAAAAAAGCATGTTGGTTTTCATTAGTCAGGGTATTGGAAATGGGAATTGCAACATGATGATGCAGCTATATAAGTCATTGGTGAGGCTGTACTTAGAGTATGGTGTATAGTTTTGGCCACCCTGATATAGGCAAGATGTGGTAAAACTGGAAGGAGTGCAGAAAAGATTTACAAAGATGTTTCCAGGACTAGAGGGCTGGAGTTGTATGGGAAGGCTGGGCAGGCTTCATTCATTGGAACACACAATAATGGGGGAACCACCTTACAGTTATTTTCCCCAAGGTAGGATCATCCAAATCTTGGGGGCATAGACTTAGGGTGAAAGAGGAAAGATTTAAGAGGAACCTGTTGCCATCAAAGGGAGTTGGGCCAAAGGGCTTGTATCTATGCTCTATGACTTTAAAATTGAAGTAGAACGGAAATAATTAGTTTAGGGGCATTGGTCTGTTGGAACCTTAACTTTACAAATACTTTCTACAGTATTTAAAAAAAAAGTATTTCTATTCTTAACATGAAATTAAAGAAACTATAGTATAAAGTATATTTTTGTGGAAGGATTAATTTTTGAAATAGCCGATCTTAAAGCGAGCAGAGCAATCATCAGGTTTCTTCTAAAATTTTACTTAATTTTGCAAGAGAAAGCAGAATATACAAAGGCCTTGGGCAAGTTTGGCATGGAATCATTAATGGCACTAGAACTTTTTTCCCTGAGAACCGCTCTAAGGATTCTGCCAGTGCCATCACAAAACATTCCCAGCAAATTCCGTTCTTAGTTGTTTTTTGAATAATTGAACTGTGTTGAATGTGAATTACAAAAATGAAGGAGATTTCTCATTGTGGAGTTACAAGGTAAAAGAGAATAAAGCATGGAAACAAATCTAATTTTCCAGACATAATCCAAGCAACAAATATTTACTCAGAAACAGCCAAAATAAAACAGAATATATTCACAGAAACCATCTTTAAAATGAGGTACTAATTAGCTTTCTACATGCCTCATAAGCAGAAGAATCACTTGTTGTTATGGCTGACAGTTTCAACATATTTATTTGTTGCTTTTTACAATACTCAAAGCCGATAGTCATAGCTCTATGGGAAGAAGCAGGAAAAAAATTGGTCTGAAAATAGAACATCCAATGCAAGAAATGTTGCAAGTAGTCTATAGGTGGGGTACTGAAGAACATATATACTTGAACGATGATGGCAGAGATGAAAGAGATAACTGCAAATCATTCACATACTGCAATTTTACAGCACTTCTAATTCAATTCTCAAATTCCAATGCTTTTATAATTCCACTTAAGAGCAACAAAGACTATACCTTGAATTCTGTAAATATAACAAATGGTATAACCAAGGACTTCTGAGTGTGTTGCTCATTGAGGAAATGAGTGTTGGAAATGGAACCAAAATGCTTTAAAATGGCAAAAAATGATTTAAACAGAACAAGCCAAGAAATAATGCAGCAGAAAATAATACGAAAGAAAGAACTCAGTTGAAAGGTCCAATGTAATTTTAAATGCTCATTAGCCTGCTTCTGAAATATTAATTAATTGTCTGGAATTCTTTGCTGCTCAAGTGCGTTTTTTCATTGTTACAATGTTTGTAGGTTCCTGCCGTTGTATTTTGGAAGGCAAATGACCAGGCTGGAGCTTTTATCCAAACCCTTTACTGGAGCCTACTTCTTCTTCGACATTCCTTAGGATTTGAAACTAGTTACTTTATGTATAGTTAGGTAGATTGTTAGTTGCCTCATGAGGGCCACTGTGAGACATGCAGACCCTTCCACAGATGTGACTAGTGGTATTTACGACTATGAGTTTTCTGACAGATCTGAAGTCCTAATGTTCATGTCCCTCGATCAAATAAAGTCTATAAAGGCACATTAAAGGCAGTGGCAGCTTTCATTCTCCATGTATATACCCCTGTCTAGCAGAAACTCTTGAAGTGTGGGAAGTGATCCACATTTTCTGGGTGACTACATTTTACTACCTGCAGTGATCAACAATGGTAGAATTGAATGCTGAGCTGTAGTTAATAAAGAGCATCCTGATCTATGCATCTTTGCTGTCCAGTGTGTTATAAGTCAAACCATATGTGAAACATAACTCTTGAGGATTTATACATAGTCTGTATATACTGAATGTGTGTTCCCTAAAATAATCTAACAAATCCATATTAACAACAGATATTGATAGTATTACACCATATCATAATTAACTCCATGTATATAATCTCATATTAATATATTGATAGCATTACACCATATCATAACTAACTCTGTGTATATAATCTCATATTAATTCAATATTTTGACATAAATTGTCAGTTTCTCAATGTGAAACTGTAAGGTAACGTTACTTTCTGTAGAAGGTGTTCCACAGTAGTGTAGCGGTAGGCTCTATGCTATTACAGCTTGGGGTGTCAGAGTTCAGAGTTCAATTCTGGTGCCAAAACAAAAAAATAAATAAATAAGCAATAAGTTTTGAGAGAGTGAGATGAAGAGTCCTTGAACGTGAGTCCATAGATTGTGGGAACTGTTTAGTGATCGGTTAAGTGAAGCTGAGTGAGGTTAACCCCTCTAGTTCAGGAGCCTAATGGTTGAGATGTAATTACTGTTCCTGAATTTGGTGGTGTGAACCCAGAGGCTTCTGTACCTTCTTCCTGATCGCAGCGGCAAAAAAAAAGCCTGACCTGGGTAGTGGGTGACCCTGATGATGGATGCTGCTTTCCTACAACTGTGCTCCACGTTGGTGTGCTCAGTGGTGGTGGGGGAGCTTTACCTGTGATGGACTGGGCCATATCCGCTACTTTTTGCAGGATTTTGAATGAATGAATGAATGAAATCTATTTCGGTCAGTATAAACATAACAAAAAGCATCATTTTCAATGATGATTTCATAGGACAAAATTACAACAAAAAAACATAGATATTCTTTAAAACAGATCGAAAGGGTGTAGGCTGAAGCTACAGCTTATTATGCCTAGCCCCCTTACTTATACAACATCGTATTTGGTGTCAATCATCACATCAGAACAAAAAATTTCATAATCTTTTAAAACAAAATCCAATTCCAAGTATCATTTATTTACATTACCTCCATTCATTTTAAATCATGTATTTCATATTTGTTCATTAAATTATTTTTAAATAGTTTTTTAAACTTAAGTGTTGTGCATGTTTTTAAATTCTCACTAAACTGTTCCATAGATTCACCCCCTGACTGAAATACAATGATTTTTTACATTTGTTCTTATCCTTTGTTTTTGAAATATACATGTTCCTCTCAAATCATATTGACTTTCTCTCATTTTAAACAACCTTTGGATACTTTGTGGTAGCTGTCCAGTTTTTACTTTATACATAATTTGTATTATTTTAAAATCTATGAAATTTTTGAATTTTAAGGTGTTTTGTTGAATAAATAGTGGATTGGTTGGCTCATAATAACTTGTCTTATTTACAATTCGTATGACTTTCTTTTGGAGTAGAAAAATTGAGTTTGTATTTGTTTTGTATGTATTTCCCCACACCTTTACACAGTAAGTCATGTATGGGACTATAAGTGAACAGCATAATGTATACAAAGTTTCCTGATTTAAGAAATCTTGCGTTTGTACAGTATTGCAATAGATTTTGACATTTTTGCTTTGACTTAATTTATATGTGGTTTCCAGCTTAATTTATTATCTATTACCAACTCCCAAAAATTCTGTTTCAGATACCTTATCAATTTCGACATCATTTATTCTAAATTTACTATATGAGTTTGGTACATGGTTTCCAATTTTCCTACTCCAAAAGAAAGTCATACGAATCGTAAATAAGACAGGTTATTATGAGCCAACCAATCCACTATTTATTCAACTAAACACCTTAAAATTCAGAGATTTTGTAGATTTAAAAATAATACATATTATGCATAAAGTAAAAAATGGACAGTTACCACAAAGTATCCAAAGGTTGTTTAGAATGAGAGAAAGTCAACGTGATTTGATGGACATTGGTTTTTCTATATCAGGCTGTGTTGCAACCAGTTAATGTACTTCTCTACGGCACATCATTAGAAGTTAGTCATAGTTATAGATGCCATGCTGAAGCTGTGCAAACTCCTGAGGAAGTTGAGTCACTGCTGCGCTTTCTTCCTAGTTGCACTTACGTGCTGGGCCCAGGACAGTTCCTCTGAAATGATAACACTGAGAAATTTAAAGTTGCTGACCCTCTCCACCTCTGATCTCTTGATGAGGACTGGCTTATGCATCTCCAATTTCCTCCTCCTGAAGTCAACAATCAGCTCAGTGGTCTTGTTGACGTTGAGTAAGAGATTGCTGTTTGTGGTACCACTTGGCCAGATTTTCAGTCTCCTTCTCATATACTGATTCATCACCGCCTTTGATCTGGCCCATGGCAGTGGTTTCGTCAGCAAACTTAAATATGGAATTAGAGCTGTGTTGAGTCGTAAGTGTAGAGTGGTGAGTGGAGCAGGGGCTTAGCACACAGCCTTATGGTGCACCTGTGCTGATGGAGATTGTGAAGGAGATGTTGTTGCCAATCCGAACTGACTGGGGTCTGCAAGTCTGAAGCTTATCGATTAGTTCTGAGGGGATGGTAGTATTGAAGCTGAGCTGTTGTTAATAAGGACCATCCTGATCTATGCATCTTTGCTGTCCAGATGCTTCAGGGTTGATTGAAGAGCCAATGAGATGGCATCTGCTATGGACCTGTTGTGTTGATGGGCAAACTGGAGTGGATCGAAATTGCTTCTCAGGCAGGAGATGATATGTTACATTACCAACCTCTCAAAACACTTCATCACAGTGGATGTAAGTGCTACTGGATGACAGTCACTGAGGCAACTTACCATGACCTTATTAGACACTGGTATAATTAATCTCCGCTTAAAGCAGGTGGGTATCTCAGACTGCTGAAGGGAGAAGTTAAAGATCTCAGTGAACACTCCAGTTGGTTCATCAGCACAGGTCTTTAGTACTCAGTCAGGTACCCCATCTGGGCTGGTTGCTTTCCATGGATTCACTCTCCTGAAGGATCCTCTCAGGTTGGCTTCCGAGACTGAAACCACAGGATTATCGGGGCTGTGGGAGTTTGTGATGGTTTCTCCATGCATTGATGGTCAAAGCAGGGATAGAGCAAAGCCCTGTTGTTATTGTATCTCTAAAATAAGAAAAATTAAGTAAGGTTAAAATGTCATCCATCCATTTTCAGGTCTCATTGGTTCAATAGCTATGCTTGAGAACCACTCCAGTAACTCAAACTCAGGCTCATCCTATGCACCATATTCATGATCACTACTGTTTGAATATTATATCAACTGATATTTTGTCATTTGCCATGCTTTTTCACTGTACAATTCCTGACTCACTGTACAATTCCTGACTTACTGTACAATTCATGAGTCCCTGTACCTGTACAATCTCTACTCAGGCCCATTTTCAGTATCTTTTCAATTTCTACACTATGTACATCTTTAATTATTTAAAGATACAGTGCAGAACAGGCCCTTCCAGTCCAATGAGCTGTGCTGCCCAGCAAAAGACTGAGGTTTGGTAAAATACTGAAAGGCTTTTATTCGCTGTACAATACGACCTCCACAGTGAGTGTCTGCCCCCGGACTGAGGGGGAGGGGCAAGGCGAACACCTTTATACAGGACTCTGTGGGAGGAGCCACAGGGGCAGTCAGCAGAGGGGTGTGTCCAGACAGTTAACCCAGTTACAACATATATACGTGGTTTACCACATTTACCCCTTCTTTTTTTTAAAAAGAGTCCCGCGGGGTGAAGTGACTGACAATATTTACAAGAAGTATATTTACAGGTCAAGTCTATCAGGCGGTCGAGTCCGTCGCTGTGATCTACGTAGCACCGGCGGTGATTGCACCGGCGATGGCGGTTGTGCTGGCTCCGGTCTGACTTCAGCTGCTAGCACGTTAGGCGTCGGTAATCCCTCGTGTGTGTGCATCGCGCCCGGTATGGGAGTGTCGTGTGGTGTCTGTATAGGGTTTGGGGTGCACAGTGTCTCGTAGGTACATACATTGGTGGGTACGGGGTCAATTGTCACCATGGAGTGTTCAGGGTAGGGGCTCGGAGTTCCTGCGGGCGCCAGGTCGCGGATGGAGACCGTGTCCTCCCGCCCATCAGGTAAAACCACGTAGGCATACTGGGGGTTCGCATGAAGTAAGTGAACCCTCTCGACTATCGGGGAGTATTTATTGCTCCTCGCATGTTTCCGGAGCAGCACTGGCCCTGGGGACGTCAGTCAAGATGGTAGGATGGTTCCAGTGGTCGATTTTCTGGGAAAAGAAAAGAGCCGCTCATGAGGGGTGGCATTGGTGGCTGTGCATAACAGGGAGCGGATGGAGTGGAGTGCCTCGGGATGGACCTCCTGCCAGCGGGAGACCGGCAGTCCCTTTGACCTGAGGGCTAAGAGTGTGGCTTTCCACACTGTGCCATTCTCCTTCTCTACTTGTCCATTCCCCCGGGGATTATAGCTCCTGGTCCTACTGGTTGCAATTCCCCTAGCCAGTAGATATTGGCGCAGCTCGTCACTCATAAACGAGGACCCTCTATCACTGTGGATATAGCATGGGTATCCGAACAGAGTGAAGAGCTTGCGCAGGGATTTTATAACCGACGTGGTAGTGGTGTCGGGGCAGGGGATGGCGAAGGGGATCCGCGAGTACTCATCAATTACGTTAAGAAAGTACACATTGCGGTCGATGGAGGGAAGGGGGCCCTTAAAGTCAACACTCAGTCGCTCAAAGGGGCGGGTGGCCTTGATGAGTGGTGCCTTTTCGGGTCGGTAGAAGTGCAGTTTGCACTCTGCGCAGACTTGGCAGTCCCTGGTCATCATCCTGATCTCCTCAAGGGAGTAAGGCAGGTTCCGGGCTTTCACGAAGTGGAAAAGCCGGGTGACTCCCGGGTGGCAAAGGTCTACATGTAGGGCGTATAGCCGGTCGATCTGCGCGCTGGCGCATGTTCCCCGGGATAGGGCATCGGAGGGCTCGTTCAGCTTCCCAGGCCTGTACATGATATCATAGTTGTAGGTGGAGAGTTCGATTCTCCACCTCAGAATTATATCATTTTTGATTTTGCTCCGCTGCTGATTATTAAACATGAATGCGACTGAACGCTGGTCAGTTAGCAGGGTGAACCTTTTGCCGGCAAGATAGTGCCTCCAGTGCCTTATAGCTTCCACTATGGCCTGGGCCTCTTTCTCTACCGCAGAGTGCCGAATTTCAGTGCCTTGAAGGGTACGGGAGAAGATCGCCACTGGTCTTCCTGTCTGGTTGAGTGTAGCAGCCAGCGCAAAGTCGGAGGCGTCACTCTCTACTTGGAAGGGAATGGTCTCATCCACCGCATGCATTGCTGCTTTGGCAATGTCCCCTTTTATGCGGTTGAAGGCCACGTGGGCCTCGGCAGAGAGGGGGAACGTGGTGGACTTGACCAGGGGGCGGGCCTTGTCTGCATAGTTAGAGACCCATTGGGCGTAATATGAAAAGAAGCCCAGGCACCTTTTGAGGGCTCTGAGCGTATTGGGAAGAGGGAGTTCCAACAAAGGGCGCATACGGTCAGGGTCAGGGCCAATGACTCCATTCTCCACAACACACCCAAGGATAGCAAGTCGGGTGGTCCCAAATACACACTTGTCCTTGTTATAGGTGAGGTTGAAAGATTTGGCCGCTTGGAGAAATTTTTGGAGGTTGTTGTCGTGATCCTGCTGGTCGTGACCGCAGATGGTGATGTTATCCAGATATGGGAACGTGGCCTTCAGTTGGCACTGGTCCACCATCCGGTCCATTGCCCTCTGGAAGACAGATACACCATTCGTGACACCAAAGGGGATGCACAGGAATTGATAAAGCCTGCTGTCCGCCTCGAAGGCAGTGTAAGGGCGGTTCTCCCGGCAGATGGGGAGCTGATGGTAAGTGGATTTTAGGTCTATGGTCGAGTACACCTTGTACTGTGCTATCTGATTGACCATATCCGCGATGCGAGGTAGAGGGTACGCGTCGAGCTGTGTGAACCTATTGATGGTCTGGCTATAGTCCACGACCATCCTATTCTTCTCCCCGTTCCGAACAACCACCACCTGCGCCCTCCAAGGACTTGTGCTTGCCTCAATGACCCCCTCCCTGAGCAGCCGCTGCACCTCCGACTTAATGAAAGCTCTGTCCCCCGCGCTGTACCTCCTGCTTTTAGTTGCCACGGGTTTACAGTCGGGGGTCAGGTTGGCGAACAGCGGTGGGGGAGGGATCCTGAGGGTGGAGAGGCTGCAAGTGGTGTCGGTAGTGTGGCAGTTGGCATGATGTTGGGTGGGATGCGCGGGTCGGTGTGTGTGTGTGTGTGTGTGGTCAGTAGCGGGGTACGGGATATATCTCTACAAAACGGGATTTATGACAGTAATTGGTGGGAGGGGCCCATCATACTTCATTGTCACGCTTTTCAGGTGGCTCTGGAAGTCCAACCCCAACAGCATAGGGGCACACAGTTGAGGCAAGACCAGTAACGTAAAGTCCTGATATTCTGTGCCCTGCATCACTAGTGTCGCTACACAACCCCCCCGGATGTCTGTTGTATGCGACCTGGAGGCCATGGTGACCCTCCGACTTACCGGCCGTATCATGAGTCCACAATGCTGCACCGTGGCCGGGTGGATAAAACTCTCCGTGCTGCCTGTGTCAAACAGGCAGCTTGTCCTGCGCCCCTCCACCAGGATGTCCATCATTGACCTTGCCAGCTGGTGGGGAGCGCTTTGGTCAAGGGTCACAGAAGCCAGGGTGGGGTCGCTGTCTTGGTCCGGTGTGGTGGGGTGCCCCGTGAGCACCCGTTGGTCGTAGGCAGTGGGAGGTGGCGCTGACCAAGATGGCCGCCCCCATGTCTCACAGGTGGTGGCGGTGTGCAGGGAAGATGGCGGCCCCCATGTCTCGCACATGGTGGTGGTGTGCAGGGAAGATGGCGGCCCCCATGTCTCGCACGTGGTGGCGGCGTGCAGGGAAGATGGTGGCCCCCACGTCTCGCACGCGGTGCCACTCGATCCCACTCGCAGTTTGGACTTACAGACCTTGGCGAAGTGGCCCTTCTTTCCGCAGCTGGAGCAGGTAGCTTGTCGGGCTGGGCAGCGTTTCCGGGGGTGCTTCTCCAGTCTGCAGAAGTAGCACTTCGCGGACTCACGACTGGCAGCAGCCGAGGTCGATTCGCCGGCAGGTTGCGGGGTCTGTGGCACCCACGAGGCCATCAGGGATCGCGTGCCTGGAGAGCCTTGGAGTTATGCAGAACGGCCTCCAACGTATCAGCCAGCTCCATCGCCGAACTTAGGGTAAGATCGGCTTTTTCCAGCAGCCGCTGGCGCACGTACACTGACCTGGTCTCCGTGACGAAGGCGTCTCTCACTAGGAGTTCTGCATGCTGTGCCGTTGTCAGCTCCTGGCAATTGCAGGCTCGCACGAGTGTCTGTAGGGCCTGGACGAACTCAGCACTCGATTCCCCGGACCGTTGTTGCCGTGTCGCTAAGCGATGCCGAGCATAGACGCTGTTTATCGGCCGCAGGTATTGTCTTTTGAGTGCGTTCATCACGCCGTCGTCGTTCGGCTGGTCTCTGATCAGCGAATAGACCCGTGGACTGACCCTGGAGAGTAGAACTCTGCGCTTCGCTACGGGGTCGGTCGCTTTAATCTCCTCCAGATACACTTCGAAGCAGGCCAGCCAGAGTTCGAAAGCGTTTCCAGCTTCAGGTGTTTGCGGATTGAGGTCTAATTTTTCTGGTCTCAGGGCCTGTTCCATGTTTTAAAACGTACAGCGAATAAAATTGAAGTACCTTCAATTACTCCAAAAGACTGAGGTTTGGTAAAATACTGAAAGGCTTTTATTCGCTGTACAATACGACCTCCACAGTGAATGTCTGCTCCCGGACCGAGGGGGAGGGGCAAGACGAACACCTTTATACAGGACTCTGTGGGAGGAGCCACAGGGGCAGTCAGCAGAGGGGTGTGTCCAGACAGGTAACCGAGTTACAACATATATACATGGTTTACCACAATGACCCAGGAAAGATTTGTTACTAATTTTTGCTTCACAGAATGTACATGCACATCATTACTTCTTACACCAGAGCCAAGTCTCCCTTTTTGCTTAACGGCTTTCGTCAGCCATGATGTATCGGTGGAGCAGACTCGATAGGCTGAATGGCCTAATTCTACTCCTATGTCACATGGTCTTATATTCTAAGAGGCATCAATGTATTGCCTAAATTTGGTAAAAATTGCAAATAATTCTGAAACTTCTCCTGAAACGTAATGAAGCTCATTATTGCATAGAGCCCACAGGTATTCCTGTGCAATTTCAGTCACTTCAAGGATGTTCACTTGCACTGACAGCTTGGGATCCTCTGCACATTTTGTCCAATGCAGACTGAAAAGTCTTTAAGTAACTTTGCTTTCATGTACTACCCCACATGTGCCCTGGCAGAAATATTTAAAATGTCGCTGTCTGCAGGTGAGGTGCCGGATGATTGGAGAGTGGCTCATGTTGTTCCGTTGTTTAAAAAAGGATCGAAAAGTAATCTGGGAAATTATAGGCCGGTAAGTTTAACGTCGGTAGTAGGTAAGTTATTGGAGGGAGTACTAAGAGACAGAATCTACAAGCATTTGGATAGACGGACTTATTAGGGAGAGTCAACATGGCTTTGTGCGTGGTAGGTCATGTTTGACCAATCTATTGGAGTTTTTCGAGGAGGTTACCAGGAAAGTGGATGAAGGGAAGACAGTGGATATTGTCTACATGGACTTCAGTAAGGCGCCTTTGACAAGGTCCCGCATGGGAGGTTAGTTAGGAAAATTCAGTCGTTAGGTATACATGGAAAGGTGGTAAATTGGATTAGACATTGACTCAATGGAAGAAGCCAAAGAGTGGTAGTAGAGAATTGCTTCTCCGAGTGGAGGCCTGTGACTAGTGGTGTGCCACAGGGATCAGTGCTGGGTCCATTGTTATTCGTCATCTATATCAATGATTTGGATGATAATGTGGTAAATTGGATCAGCAAATTTGCTGATGATACAAAGATTGGAGGTGTAGTAGACAGTGAGGAAGGTTTTCAGAGCCTGCAGAAGGACTTGGATCAGCTGGAAAAATGGGCTGAAAAATGGCAGATGGAGGTATTGCACGTTGGAAGGACAAACCAAGCTAGAACATACAGGGTTAATGGTAAGGCACTGAGGAGTGCAGTAGAACAGAGGGATCTGGGAATACAGATACAAAATTCCCTAAAAGTGGCGTCACAGGTAGATAGGGTCGTAAAGCGAGCTTTTGGTACATTGGCCTTTATTAATCAAAGTATTGAGTATAAGAGCTGGAATGTTATGATGAGGTTGTATAAGGCATTGGTGAGGCCGAATCTGGAGTATTGTGTTCAGTTTTGGTCACCAAATTACAGGAAGGATATAAATAAGATTGAAAGAGTGCAGAGAAGGTTTACAAAGATGTTGCCGGGACTTGAGAAACTCAGTGACAGAGAAAGGTTGAATAGGTTAGGACTTTATTCCCTGGAGCGTAGAAGAATGAGGGGAGATTTGATAGAGGTATATAAAATTGTGATGGATATAGATAGAGTGAATGCAAGCAGGCTTTTTCCACTGAGGCAAGGGAAGAAAAAAACCAGAGGACATGGGTTAAGGGTGAGGGGGGAAAAGTTTAAAGGGAACATTAGGGGGGGCTTCTTCACACAGAGAGTGGTGGGAGTATAGAATGAGCTGCCAGATGAGGTGGTAAATGCGGGTTCTTTTTTAACATTTAAGAATAAATTGGACAGATACATGGATGGGAGGTGTATGGAGGGATATGGTCCATGTGCAGGTCAGTGGGACTAGGCAGAAAATGGTTCGGCACAGCCAAGAAGGGCCAAAAGGCCTGTTTCTGTGCTGTAGTTTTTCTATGGTTTCTATGGTTTCTATGATAATCAGATAGCTTTGGCTACCGGAATCCAAATTTAGTTGTATCTAGACATGGAACAGGTTCAGAAAATCTTCTGGTCAAACGAACAATTCTCGTGAAATGAACAGCAGATGCAGTTTATCATCAACAGCTTTGATCAGAGTGACCTTGTGGTCTTCACATAATTCCACCAGTTTGTCTGCTTCAGAGATGGCCACACACCATACTAGACCCTCAGCAACATCAATTTCATTATGACTTACACATCTCTTTTTCCACCTGAAATTTAATAACACATAAATCTAATCTTGGCCAATACATTGAACAACTGTGAAGAGGATCTAGTATTTACCAATGCTACAATACTATTCCATGGCAATTTGCTTGCAGTGCAAAAAGCATTTGTAGATCCACTGATAACAAGTCACTACAATGGATCACTATCCAGTCAGTATGTAGTGTCTCCAGCTAGTCCTTCCCGATCAACATTGGTCATCTTGCGCAGTTGGTCATGATCACAGATTCCTTGCTGGGTTCACTTAGGATCTACACAACTTGACCTGAGTACCCTCATAAATTACTGTTGTAACTGCTCCAAAAGAGTCAGAATGAAAGGCAACTCATATGCATTGTCCTGATTCATAAATAAGTGATTTATTTTAATTGTGATATCATAATTGCTGGTTATTATATGCCACTTCAAAGACTGTTAATTTCTGAAGATGTGCGTGTGCCTGTGGTTCTCAGTTTCTGGAGTGCCTCTTCAGATCCACTATCCACAATAGCTTTCTCACCCTATGGGTCAATGTGGTGCAAGGAATTCTCATTGAAGCAATTTCAATGATCAACTGATAGGTCATTGTGGAGACAAAAGGAAGTGTCACCCTCAACTCTTTAATGTGGCTGACACACAATTCAGAAGTATGACTTCCATGAAACAATCTCGAATTTTGAATGTTGTTTTCACAGAGAAGACCATCTCCAAGCCTTCCTCAAATTTTAACCTTTTGTGTGAAATACCCGTGCTGAATCCTCTTACTGATCAATATATAGATCAACTGATCTTGCAGAGCTTGATCACTAATTGTTTTGGAATTGCACAAAATTCCCCAGTCTTTTTTTTAGCAGGAATACATAGTCACAATTATTACGTCTAGTGAAAAGTCATGGATTAAATTTCACTTTCAAAGTGATTACAGTATCCTTGTCAGAGGCCATAAGCATAGTTTGTGGCAATTACAGACTCAATAACATTTTATTCTCATGAATAGCATCACACATGGCTGCCAATTTCCTGTAATTTAAGATATCAGGCCCTTTTGAAATCACATATATTTCAATAAAATCAACTCTCATTTTCATAAAATATAACAAATATAGGGCCAACCTTCTCAACCTGTTCCTGCATTCAAGGAATTAACCTCATGATTTTTTTCTAAACTGCTTTGAATGCTAGTATATACTGCCTTAAATAAGAAGACCAAAATGTTTCCAGTGCTTCAGTTGTGGTCTCAACAATACCCGGTGTAAGCTGTGGCAACACTGTATTTTCATCTTTCATTTCCTCTGTTATAAATGTCACTGTTCCATTTAAACACAAAACACACTGCAGATGCTGGGGTCAAAGCAACACTCACAACATGCTGGAGGAACTCAGCAGGTTGGGCAGCATCCGTGGAAATGATCAGTCAACGTTTCGGGCTGGAACCCTTCGTCAGGACTGAAGAGGGAAGGGGCGGAGGGCCTATAAAGAAGGTGGGGGAGGGTGGGAAGGAGAAGGCTGGTGGGTTCCAGGTGAAAAACCAGTAAGGGTGAAAGGGTGGGGGAGGGGAAGCAGAGAGGGGATAGGCAGGAAAGGTGAAGAAGGAAAAGGGGAAAGCACAATGGGTAGTTGAAGGAGGTGGAAGCATAAGGGAGGTAGTAGGCAGCTGGGAGAGGGGGCAGAGTGAAACTAGTGTAGGGGAAGAGAAGGGGAGGGAAGGGAATTACCAGAAGTTGGAGAATTCGATGTTCATACCAAAGGTTTGGAGACTACCCAGACGGTATATGAGGTGTTGCTCCTCCAACCTGAGTTTAGCCTCATCATGGCAGTAGAGGAGGACATTTATCGACATATCTGAATGGGAGTGGGAAGTAGAGTTGAAGTGGTGGCAATTGGGAGATCCTGTCTGTTGTGGTGGACAGAGCGGAGGTGCTCGACGAAGTGGTCCCTCAATCTGCGTCGGGTTTCTCCGATGTAGAGGAGGCCGCATCGGGAGCACTGGATGCACTGCCTGCTCCTGCCCCACCGAACTTGTATCTGCCTACCTGGACTCCATTTTGGCACCCATAGTTCAGTCCCTCCCCACTTACATCCGGGATACATCCCATGCCCGCCACCTCTTCAATAACTTCCAGTTCTCCGGTCGCGACCACTTCATTTCCACTATGAATGTCCAATCCTTATATACCTCCATTCCCCATCAAGAAAGCCTCAAAGCCCTCCACTACTTTCTGGACAATAGACCTCACCAGTTCCCCACCACCACTACCTTCCTCCGGTTGGAGGAACTAGTACTCACACTTAATAACTTCTCTTTTGGCTCTTCCCACTTTCTTCAAACCAAGGGTGTAGCTATGGGTCCCAGCTATGCCAGCCTCTTCATTGGTTATGTGGAACAGTCTGTGCTCCAAACCTCTCCTGGTACTGCTCCCCAACTTTTCCTTCGCTACATTGACAACTACATTGGTGCTGCTTCCTGCACCCATGCTGAGCTCGTCAATTTCATTGACTTTACTTCAAACTTCCACCCAGCCGTCAAATTCACTTGGTCTATCTCGGACACTTCTCTCTCCTTTCTTGATATCTCGGTCTCCATCTCTGGAGACAGATTGTTCACCGACATCTTCTACAAGCCCACTGACTCTCATAACTACCTCAACTATACCTCTTCCCACCCCGCCACATGCAAAAATGCAACTCCCTATTCCCAGTTCCTCCGTCTCTGCCACATCTGCTCCCAGGATGAGGCTTTCCGTTCCAGGACATCTCAAATGTCTTCCTTCTTTAAGGATCATGGTTTCCCTTCTGCCGTTATCAGTGATGCCTTCACCTGCATCTCCTCCATTTCCCGTACTTCGGTCTTCATTCCATCCTCCTGTCACCACAACAGGGACAGTTGTCCTCACCTACCACCCCACCAGCCTCCAGATCCAGCACGTTATCCTCTGCAACTTCTGCCACCTTCAACAGGACCCCCATACTAAGCACATTTTCCCTTCTCCACCCCTCTCCGCTTTCCGCAGGGATCGTTCCCTCTGCGACTCCCTGGTCCACACGTCCCTCCCCACGGATCTCCCACCCGGCACTTATCCCTGTAAGCGTAAGTGCTACACCTGTCCCTATACCTCCTCTCTTGTCACCATTTAGGGCCCCAAACAGTCCTTCCAGGTGAGGCAACACTTCATTTGTGAGTTTGTTGGGGTCATCTATTGCATCCGGTGCTCCTGGTGCGGCCTCTTCTACATCGGTGAAACCTGACGCAGATTGAGGGCCCGCTTCGTCGAGCACCTCCGCTCCGTCCACCACAACAGACAGGATCTGCCGGTTGCCACCCACTTCAACTCTGCTTCCCATTCCCATTCGGATATGTGGATATGTCCATACATGGCCTCCTCTACTGCCATGATGAGGCTAAACTCAGGTTGGAGGAATAACATCCCATATACCGTTTGGGTAGTCTCCAGCCCTTTGGTATGAACATCGAATTCTCCAACTTCCGGCAATTCCCTCCCCCTCCCTTCCCCTATCCTAGTGTAAGGGGTTTCTCTTTTTTATGTCACTGTGTAGTCTAATTAAAATGGCTTCTTTGTTATGTTATAATTGAAAGGGCTTCTTTGTTATGTTAACTGTTGAGAAAGTCCTCCCACTAGCAGTTTGTTTAAATCACGTCACTGATAAGAAGATGTTATGAACCAATTGGGATAGTTGTTATGTTTTTGGTGTGTCTGTAAGATATTGTATGCGCGGGGTTTTGGAGGGAGAAGGAGGGAGAGAGAGACAAAGGATGGACCAAGTGCTGTGAGTCCGTTAATGGGGTCGGACCCTGAGCGGGGCGTTCGGTGAGGAGAGGAGATGGAGACGGACTCGTGTGGAGCATCCAGTCGACCACCGTTGTTGGTCCCAGGTGGCCGGTCGAGGTGGTCCGAGGGGTCGCAGGGTGAAGAAGAAGGGTCCTGAGCGTCAACTGTTTGTGCACAAAGAGATTGAACTCTGATAAGTGTGGCGCCTTTTATTTTCCTTTTATATTTTATTCTCTATTAGTTATATAGTTCTAGTAATATCTATAAACTGTAAATCATTTAATCGTATCTGGTGTATTGTCTGTTATTTGCGCGGGGTGGGGTACATCACACAGCATCCACACAAACTAATTACCCAGTTTGGCGGGGCCGAGTGCTGTTTCCCTAGACGACAGCGAGCCGAGCAACCCTGAGGCTGGCCAGGGGGGCTACACCAATTTCACTCTGCTCCTCCTCCAGCTGCCTACTACCTCCCTTATGGTTCTGCCTCCTTCTACTACCCATTGTGCTTTCCCCTTTTCCTTCTTCACCTTTCCTGCCTATCCCCTCCCTGCCTCCCCTCTCCCACCCCTTCATCTTTCCCCTTACTGGTTTTTCACCTGGAACCTTCCAGCCTTCTCCTTCCCACCCTTCCCTCACCTTCTTTATAGGACCTCTGCCCCTTCCCTCTTCAGTCCCGATGAAGGGTTCCGGTCCGAAACGTTGACTGATCATTTCCATGGATGCTGCCTGACCTGCTGAGTTCCTCCAGCGTGCTGTGAGTGTCACTGTTCCATTTATGTTCCCACTTATTTGCTGTAGCTGCAGGCTAACTTTCTATATATGTTCACAGATAGCAAATAATCCTGTCTGTCAGCATTCTGTGTAGGGTGTGTGTGATAGTATGTCTTTTTAGTCATTATTCTGCTTTTCTACGCTTACTGGTGAATTGGATAACCATACTTTTCTCCACAACCCAGAAAATTTGCTTAACCAGACCAAACCCTTTGCAGATTCCGTACATCCTGCATTCTCATCTTTGATTCCCCAGCAATACATGATTCCATCATTTACCTCACTAATGGAGTCTGTAAATAGTTAAGGCCTCAGCATTATTCCTTAGTAGACCATATTACAGCTTGTCAGCTTTATATGATTCATTCATCCTGTCTTCATTTCCTGTTCTCAATCCAAACTAATATATATTAAACAAAATGCTGGAACTTGTGAACATGTGCAATAACCCTTATGTCTTGTTAATAAATGCCTTCTGGAAACCGAAATACACTACTTCTGGTTTCCTTTTCTACACTTTGTTCAATAATTCCCCGAAGAACTCCAAAAGATTAGTCAAGCACTATTTCCCTTACATAAAATCATTTTGTCTTCTGATTTTCTGAATGTTCTGCTATTACTTACATAATGAATGGCATATATCATGTTAATAGTCCAATATTTTCCTCCTCTCTGTGTCCTCCATTTATTTAAAGAAGACTGTGGTGTTTATTTTTTAAGGTTGGTTGCATGTCCTTTGGAATTTCGTCTTTTTGCAGCCATCAAGTAACTCTCTTCAAAAGTCTACGTAATATGTCATTTGTCCCTCCAATATGGGACACCCTCCTTGCGACTTACTCATATCTGGGGTATATTGTGTATTGATTCTCCACTACCTTCGAGGGTTCGTCTGATGTGGGCTTCATTCTCACTGTCTCCTCAACTTTCTGTGATGACATATCTTTAACACCACTGCTGCCTTCTTTTGATTACACACAAGTGCCTTCTAACACTCCTTTGGTCTTTTGGTCTTCTGTTCCAAAATCTTTTCTGCTGTGAGAGTCAAGTTCTACTAAGTCTGCTGTTAGGACTTGAGGAGAGTAAACATTTTTCCTTGGTTGCTTTCTTCACTGAGATCTTGCAGGACTCATATTTCTGCATATAGTTTCTGATCTCATTGTTCATCCTTAGGAGGAGATAGATTTTCTTCCTTTGTGGAGACAACCATTCACTAAAGACAACAATTTTAATCATGATGCACCTTTATAGCTCTTTTCATCCGATCCAAATCACCTACTTCAGTTCTAATGTATCAACTCCTGTTTCAATGATTGAGAGATTGGGCTACATCTAACTTCCTGAATTCTCTCAGACTGAGTACTTCTTGTGCCCTTGAGGTAGCCTCAGACAGGTTTGTTGGTTATGTGCATGTCTTTGTTTGGACAATACCATATTCTACCTCTGTATGCTTGAATCCTTTGGAGTCTTCTCTGTAAATGTATGGTGCATTATGGAAACACTTATTCTCGAGTGGCATATGGTTGCTTTGTACAAATACAGTTCTCCTATGGGAGTTTAAGTGTTAGCTCAACTTTCCAAAGACTACAGTGAGTACTCTATTTTAATTAGTATGTTGTGCATCATCACAACTGTGAGAGCTTTGCTTATACATGCTATCAGCTGACCCTTCGGTGTCAAGCTGATTTCCGTTATTATCTTTTTCTAAGTGTCTGCCTTTAAGCCATCGCTTATAATTAGAGGATGATGAAAGAGGTATCCTTCATTTTAAAATTCAATTATTTGTTTATTCAACTTCTCTGCTTCTCTGTATCTGCTTGTTAGTCTTTTCTTTCAAGGATCTGATGTGTCTCTTGGACTATTCCTTCCAATCCGAGGACCAATAACTCTGTACTCCATTAACACCTTCAGTGTTCATCTAGCTTTGGCTGAGAACCTTCTAATGCTGTGTTGATTCCAAATGATATTTGCCTCTAATGGTATGAACTATAAGGTTCTCTAAATGTTGTGTTTTTTTCTCATTTGCAGAGGGAAAACAAGTCATCTACTAGTTTAACAGTTAAAACCCTTTTTTTTTGTATTTGCTACATAGATGATTTATCTCCTAGTTGGCTTTGGTGTTGTCTTGTACGTCAACAGCACATGATTTCTTGCTTTCAACGGTAGCGTCTTGAGGTAAATGGCTCACTTTTGGAGAATATTATGTAAAGCTCTAGAGCAGGAGTCCCCAACCTTTTTTGCACTGTGGATTAGTTTAATATTGACAATATTCTTGCGGACCAGCTGACCGGGGGGTGGGGGGCATGTTCAAAGAGGGTTAAACTCACCTCAACATGTCTTTTACACTAAAGTTTGCCAACTTTCTCACTCCCAAATAAGGGACAGAAGTAGCAGTCAAATCCCGGGAGACTTTACCATGATAAAGACTACCATGACTATGAAGCCTTGCGCGGGCACCTGTGTGCACATGCTTGACGTGCGCATGAAATGTGTGCATGCGCGTATGTGCCAGTTCCTTTCCCCACAAATCGGTTTTGCCTTCATCTTCCCAACTATACTGTACATATATTATTTCTACTTTGTGTAGGTTGTGTATTTATCATATCATTCTTGCTTTTACCATATGTTAGTGTTATTTATTTTTGGTTTTATGTGTTATTTGGTATGATTTTGTAGGTTATTTTTTGGGTCTGGGAACGCTCAAAAATTTTTCCCATATAAATTAATGGTAATTGCTTCTTCGCTTCATGCCATTTTGGCACGGAAGGCTTCATAGGAACGCTCTACCTTAGTGGGGGAAATACGGGACAAGGGCGGTCCCGTATGGGACAAACCAATTTAGCCCAATATACGGGATGTCCTGGCAAATACGGGACAGTTGGCAACCCTATGTTCAAGTTCAACAGTGCGTGACAGGGAATGAGGAAAGGTGCAGCTGATTCATATCGTTTCCTCATGTCCCTGACATGTTAACATAGGAGGAATGTTTGTCCGTTCTTGGACTGTATTCCTTGGAGTTTAGAAGAATGAGGCGAGACCTCATGGAAACATTTCGAATGTTAAAAGGCATGGACAGAGTGGATGTGGCAAAGTTGTTTCCCATGATGGGGGAGTCTAGTTCGAGAGGGCATGACTTAAGGATTGAAGGGCGCCCTTTCAGAGCAGAAATGCGAAGAAATTTTTTTAGTCAGAGGATGGTGAATCTATGGAATTTGTTGCCACGGGCAGCAGTGGAGGCCAAGTCATTGTGTGTATTTAAGGCAGAGATTGATAGGTATCTGAGTAGCCAGGGCATCAAAGGTTATGGTGAGAAGGCAGGGGAGTGGGACTAAATAGGAGAAAATGGATCAGCTCATGATAAAATGGCGGAACAGACTCGATGGGCCGAATGGCCTACTTCTGCTCCTTTGTCTTATGGTCTTATGGTCTTATGGTCCAGATAGCACATGCTTTGCGGCCCGGTACTGGTCTGTGGCCCGGTGGTTGGGGACTGCTGCTCTAGAGTCAAGCTGAAATGTCATTCATTGCTTTTGTACCCACACCTTGGCATTCAGTTCATTCCACTGGATTTAATTTGCTTGGCACATTCAACTGCTCCTCTGAAGATGAACGTGTCTCTATCTCTGATTGGTTCATTTTATCCATTCCATGACTTTTAATGTCCTTTTCTATTAACACAGCCCATAGAAATGACTTTTAAAACCACTTCATGGGCACTGTTTTCCACACACAGTCCACTTCTTTTACAGCCATGCTTGCTATCCACATTGCTTACACCAGCTAAACAACCTTGTCTGTATTTTCCTTGCCTTTTGTCCCTCATTTCACTGTGCACGCCTCCTGGTGTTGGTCATCAAACATTTCTTCCCTGGCTTTGGATAGCTCCACAGTTTTGTAAGTAACTGTCCCTCAGGCTGTCATCCTGGATTCTGCCAATTCGATCCCTAATGAGCAAGTCCTTCAAATCTGTGAAACTGCAGGCACCTCCTGAGGAACCATCAAAGAATGCTTCCTCCTTCTGATCGCATATGAAGTAGCTGTCAACTGTTTCACTATAAATTTGCTTCCAGTTTTCTTTCCTGTGCATCTAATCCACCCACTAGAGCCTTCTTTGAGGGCTTTATGATTTAATTCTCTCCCTTTGTGACTTGACACAGTAACATCTCAGCTTTCTTCTGTTCAGTTTAATTTGCCAGAGGCAGTTGAATACGTACTGTAAGGTTTCCTCTCCACTGCCTCCATACTTTTGACAAATTCTTTGGCAACAATTCTAATATCTTGGGCATCTTTATTTGTTCTATTGTGCATCATCTTGACTGTATCACACAGCTTGCTGTCTCTTCGGAAATATCCATGTGTTATCATAAATGGGAAGGATCAGACAGGCATTTGATATTCCAATTCAGACAAGGCATAAAATTTCATAGTTCTAACACAATATCACTGAATTACTATCTAAAACACTGGAGGAGAGTTAATAACTTTTTAACCCTTTCTGATTTTTATTGAAACTATCATGCACATCAGGAAATTAAGTAGTTTAATTAGGTTAGGTGACACTATCATTGAAACCATCAAATCATGTGCTGTTGATGTACAAGACAACACCAATAGTTAGGTGATAATGAAAGGCGATAATGCTTTCGTTATCACTTTCTATGAGACAGCACAGCCTTTGGTCAAAAGGGAGACAATGGATACTTAAAGATCAGCATTCTAGATCTGGCACAAGGTGTATGGTATACTGTGCAGTAGTAATTCCTGTCCTCCTATATGCTTCTAATATTGGATTACCTATGAATGGATTATCAAGGCACTTGGAAAGATGCCACCAACACTATTTGTGCAAAATTAGTGTATAAGATGATGAGAGGCATTGATCATATGGATAGTTAGAGACCTCTTCTCAGGGCTGAAATGGCTAGCACAAGAGGGTACAGTTTTAATGTGCTTGGAAGTAGGTACAGGGGAGATGTCAAGGGTAAGTTTTTTACGCAGAGAGTGGTGAGTGTGTTTAATGGGCTGCCGGTGACGGTGGTGGTGGCAGATACGATAGGGTCGTTTAAGAGATTCCTGGACAGGTACATAGAGATCAGAAGAATAGAGGGCTATGGGTAACTCTAGGTAATTTCTAAGGTACGGACATGTTCAGCACAGCTTTGTGGGCCAAAGGGCCTGTATTGTGCTTTAGGTTTTCTATGTTTCTACGTTTCTAAAATTCTGCAAACACACTAGAAGGATAATGATAAGAAAAATGTCTTCGACTTTCCCCATCCTAAGCTCACTTTGTTGCGCGGATTTTTGAAGACCAGATATAGCCGACTGATGTTCCGCAATACATGTTTGCATCTTATCAATTAAATCGGCGATTTTCTGGAACTTAGTTGAGATTTCCATATGAATCAGGTCTTTAACAGAGCCCATAATTTCTGTACGAATCATCTCCCTAACAGAGGTTGAAATTTCCCTCTGAATTAACTCCGATATAGCTTCCAAAGTCACCGGTGATTCAGTCGGAGGGAGATCCGTAGCTTTCGGTTTAACCGGAGGTTTACCATCCTTGCCGTCTTTCCCGTTCTTAGACATAGCCGATCTCAGTATCATCCAATTGTCAGAGAATTCAGTTTAATTCAAAGTATTGTAAAAATTGATGCCTTAATAGTTAATTAAAGTATAGCTGACCATAGAGAGAAAAAACTCAGAGGTAATGGAGCGAGTCAAGAACGCGACTTCACTCCATGAGCGCTACCGGAAGTCCTCTAAGGAAAAATGTCAATATTCTCTTCCACAATGCCTTCAGAATTGTATCCCAAGTTATTTTCAATTAACAGTGCTGGACAGACTCAGAATAATGTATTCTACATTAGAGAAACCAAATAAAAATGTGTTGGTTATTTTGCAAAGAACCAGCATTCATTTCACAGGAGTGATCCTAAGCTTCCATTTGCCTCTCACTTCAATTCACCATTCCACTTTCATTTTGGTCTTTTCATCTGTAGCCTGCTGCACTGTTATAACAAGATCCAATAACAGTTTGAGGAGCAACACCATGACTTCACTCTGAGCTTCGCCCTGGAGCCTGCAGGACTCAATATCACATCCTCAAACTTAAGGTACCTTCTTTCTTTCTTTGTATCAGGAGTGGTAATTTCTGACTGTCGTCTAATTTGGTTCAGTTTTTCTATTTGTATAATCTGACATGCTTGGCATGTTCCACGGCCTTGTTATTTGCAACACATAACAGAGACAAAGATGTATAATTTGACTGCTACATTTACTCATTCGATCCCACTTGTCAGAGATATCCTTTTTGTTCTACCCATTCCTCTTCAACATTCTCTTCAATTGAAAACTAATATGTCTCTTTCTCACTTCTGATTAAGAGACACAAATCAGAAATAACTGCTTCTCTTACAGTACTACATTTGCTGTCTGAAGGTTTAGAGCATTTTGTTTTTATTTCAGATTCTAGCATCCGGAAGGCCAGTTCCATATATCACAAACTATACTTTTCATATGCCCATAATAGGATCTTGAAACAGTGGAAAAAAAGTTCAAAGATGTGTTCAAGAATGTTTGGAAAAAAATTCAACAACCCCCACTGAATATTGGGATTCTCTGACCCACGCCAGCTCAAAGGAGAAATTGCACTGCAGGATAGCATTGATACATTTCAGTCTTTGCAACAGCAGTGAAAAAAAGCCACATGTAAGTGGCAGAAGGTGAACAACTCACTCATTAACATCTGACTGCTTCATTGGGGGAAGAATCTGTGATTTCCACCATGCTCTCACAACTCAGAATCTACAAAACCAGACGGGATCCCAAGAGAGTGGCAGAGTGTATCATTCTAATTCAGTTCATTTGGCTACAGTTCTCGAAAAGACAGATTTTGGAGAGAGTATGAAAGACACAATAAAGCAGCTGGATTGACAAAATGTTGCTGTGAACTATATATTCTTCTTTGTTGATGAACATGCTAATTTCAGTGTGTGTTGGGGAGAGGTGCTGAACAGTGCATAAAAAAGCAGAAAGGCTCAATGTAAATGGTCATGAATATTTAAGACAGGAAGCATTTGAGAAACATCAGACTGCCTGGATAATAAATAAACTAGTCACCTGATTTCTTCACTGGAGCTCTGCAACATGTCAGTTTACAAGTTGGATTTTTTAGCGTTCACAACATATTTTGTCCCCTCCCCACAAAAGCACTGGCACCCAGTATTTTTGCCTCTTCCCTGCCTCTGCAATCCAGGAGGTAAATAAATAAAACATACTAGTTCCATTTTCGGATATGTGTCATCGTAATATTAGATACAGTTTTAGCAGGCGGCAAAGCAGCAGAATTGTGATTCTGGACGGGAGACGACGCTGTTGCTCTGTGTTTGGGAGAAAGCAGGACTGTACACAGAAAGGGGAGGAAATGAACTGAAGGGCAGTGACAATGCACTGAAGCGCTGAGCTACACTGCAAGCAGTGTGTTCCCTGCAGTATAACGGGTCACAGGCTGGAAACAGGCTCTCCATCCTGGTAACTCTAAAACAGTTCACAAAGAACACGTGCAGAACATTGTTAAATGGTACAAACATGACCTTGTACAAGGCAACAATAAAATGAATGTAGTGTTATTGAGAGAATGCTATCTCTGAAATTCCATAATGTTTTGCCTGCCATTTAGATTCACTGTCATGCTGCATCTCTTTAGACTTTGCATAATGTCGGCAAACTAGCATGTTTATGGCCTTGCATAGTGAATCCAAACCTTTGACTCAGACCAGCCTGGGGTTATTATGCTCACAGCATCCCACAGTTCCAAACATATACCTAATTACTGTAGTTGTATCAACCGGGGACTAGTTTCATTTGATAATAACACCAGGTCAAACTAATACAAAAACAAAAAATGTCAGAAAATCTGCACTCAGCAAGATGGTAGAATCTGTGGAGCTTGAAACAGAGTGCAACGTTTTAGGTTGATGGATTTTCATTGTCCTTTCAACAGATTAAGCTCTGGGGCACAGGTGAAAGCCATCCTGCATATCCCATGGCGGAGATGGATTGTGGCTGTAACAGGAAGCTGACTGGAACTTTGGAGAAGACCTGCACCAACCAGGATAAATTAGATCCATGAATTTTTGGTGGTACTCCGAGGAATGAAGACAAGGAGGAGATGAGAGAGCATAGCCTCTTTGTCAACTGTAGTCTGTAAAGATCAATGACAGGAGTCCTGCTACTTGGATTTGGATTAGTAACTTCAAGAACACTTTGCATCTCAAAAGCTGTGTCAACAACTTCATGTCTTGCTTAATGTACTACTCAATAACCTCTTAACATACTGCACAATAGCCCAACACACTTGATTTACTTCAAGCCTTGCAGTTTATAGTTTGTATGCTATGGCAGGCATATTTCTAGAAGATTCATGGACATTGTTCACTGCTACACTATCTTCTCCCAGGACAAAATATCACAGGGCTGACACAGATGTGTGGAGTTTACTTCTTCTCCCTGTGTTAGCAAGTTAAATGTTTACTGTAAACTATCCCTTGGTGTAGGTGGGTGTTATGAGAACCAGCTACACCAAGAGTGGATGGCACATGAGAGAGAATATGATGGGTGGAAAGTGCAACAGTCAGCAGAGTTCACAGCTTGAGTGATCTGGTCCAGTCCTGATCAACTAGGTGATTCGTTGGGTTTGCACATTCCTCCTGTGTCTGCATGAGTTTCTGCTGGGTGCTTCTGGTTGCCTCCAGATCCCAAAGATAAGCAGATTTGAAGGTTAATTGTCTGAAGTAAATTGCCCTTGGTGTCTGGGTGAGTAGTAGAATCTGAGGGAGTTGGTGGGAATGAGGAGAGGAGGATGGATTAGTGATGAAGGAGCGGCAGTTGATGTAGTGTACATGGATTTTAGTGAGGTGTTTGACAATGAGGCATGGGATCCATGGAAACATGGCACATGGATTCGGAAATGGCTTGTCACAGAAGGCAGAGATGGAGCATATTCCACCTAGCTCCACGGAGGTTTGTTCTGCAACCCCTGCTCTTTGTGATATTTGTAAATAACTTAGATGAGGACGTGGAATGATGTGTTAGTAAATTTGCAGATGACATGAAGGTTGTTGCTTTTGTGCATAGTGTAGAAGGTTATCATAGGTTCCAATAAGACACTGGTAGGATGCAGAGCTGGGTTGAGAAGTGACAGATAGAGTTCAGTCTGGGAACATGTAAAGTAATACTCTTTGAAAGATCAACCCTGAAGGTGGAGTACAAGCTCAATGGCAGGAGTTTTAGCAGTGTGAGGGAAGAGAGGGATCATGGGTTCCAAGTCCATAGATTGCTGTGCAAGCTGAAAGGGTGGATAATTATTTGTGTGGAGTATTGACCTTCAATAGTTGGAGGATCAAGTTTAAGAGTCACAGGTAATGTTACAGCTCTATAAAACTCTGGTTAGATTACACTTTGAGTACTGACCTTCAATAGTTGGAGGATTGAGTTTAAGAGTCACAGGTAATGTTACAGCTCTATAAAACTCTGGTTAGATCACACTTTGAGTACTGACCTTCAATAGTTGGAGGATTGAGTTTAAGAGTCACAGGTAATGTTACAGCTCTATAAAACTCTGGTTAGATCACACTTTGAGTACTGACCTTCAATAGTTGGAGGATTGAGTTTAAGAGTCACAGGTAATGTTACAGCTCTATAAAACTCTGGTTAGATTACACTTTGAGTACTGACCTTCAATAGTTGGAGGATTGAGTTTAAGAGTCACAGGTAATGTTACAGCTCTACAAAACTCTGGTTAGATCACACTTGGAGTATTGTGTTCATTTCTGGTCACCTCATTACAGGAAGGATGAGGAAGCTTTAGAGAGGATGCAGAGGATTTATCAGGATGCTTCTTGAAGTAAAGAAGATGGTTTATACAGATAGCTTGAGTGAACTAGACACACAACACACACCACACACAAAATTCTGGAGGAACTCAGAAGGCCGGACAGCATCTATGGAAAAGAGTCCAGTTGACATTTCCAGCATCTGCAGATTTTCTCTTGTTTGTGTTGAGTGAACTAGGGCTGTTTTCTTTGAGTGACGGAGGATGAGAGGTGACTTGATAGAAGTGTAAAGGATTATGAGAGGCATAATAGAGTGGACAGCCAACACCTTTTTCTCAGGGTGGTCATGGAAAATACCATAGGTTATCCATTTAAAAAGTGTGGAGGAAAGGTTAGAGAAGATGTCAGAGCCAGTTTTTTTAACACAGAGAAAGGTGGGTACCTGAAACACATTGATGGAGGTGGTGCTACAGGCTGATACAATAGGGACATTTAAAAGACCCTTTGATAGGCATATGTATGTAAGAAAAATGCAGGATTATGGACTGTGTAAGAAAGAAGTGTTAGATTGATTATAGAGTAGGTTTATATATATATCAGCACAACGTTATGGGCCAAAGGGCCTGGACTGTGCTGCACTATCTTATGTTCTGTTTCCTAGTGTAGGACCACTGAAAATGGGTATTGATGACTGGTGTTGACCCATTTGGTTGAAGGGGTTGTTTTCACACTGTATAACTCTATGACTGGAATTCTAGAATTGGAGTTTTAGGAATAAGTGGGTAAATGCTTGCAGTGTCGTTGCAAAATGCAGAAGCCTTCTTAGATATTGGCAAAGTATCTGTGATCTCATGTGGGATTGTTCTTGCAAAATTTAACTTGATCTTGCAAAACACTCAAATATACTCTGCATTCTTTGTCTGGTTTGAACAGAGATCTGAGTACATGGACCTTTCTCCCTACCCAACCATCTGTTCCTGTATGGTCCTGTTTTCACTTCCATCATTACTCTAGGAGAATAGCGATTGATGGAGTGACTCCTAAATCAAGGGAGCATAGAACGTTCAGGGTCATCTACTGTAGCTATTGCATTGTAAGTAAGCCCAGGCAGTAAATGAATTTCCAAACATTGGACAAGATATCCCTGTCCCCAAAGCACCAGTTTTTCAAAAAGTCTTCCTGGACCCAAGTTTGACCTCCGGCTCTGTATATCTAGCAGGGTTTTAGTGAGGGCTGCACCTATTACATTTACCTTATCTGGGGCAATAACTAAAACTGAAAAATGCTGGGGGCACCTAATAAGTTTAGGGTATCCATCAGCATTCAGAATCAGCAATCAATGCTTTGAGGTTCTTGTTTTTTATAGAAACTTGTTTCTTTGCTGGGATTTTTGTTCACCATGATTTCTCATGTGCTCCTGTTGTTCCCATATTATATTCTCCAAGTACTCTAAATTGCTGCATCTGCCATACCAGCCACTCGATCTTCACTGCAAATGTTTCACAGTTGCAAAATTCTCTTTGCTTAAATTAACTGATTATGCAGTTTACAGCTTTCAGCATAGTGATTCATAGTGTTCAAGTAGGTGGCATGCCAAGCTTTGAGATTCAAGATTGTTTATTGTTCTTCAGGATGTGAACGAGTGTGAAGGAGTACTAATGGAAGGTTACTCTGGATCCAGTGCAGCATAAAAAACACAATAAGCAGAATGATCACAATAGAAAGCAATCAACAAACCACAATAATATAAAAATAAAAACAATCCTATAAAGTAGTTCTTCTATACATAAGCTGATTGTGTGTACATAAAATGACACTAGGTGATGTGTACGTGGTGGTGGGGGTTGGTGGGGTGCTCTGTAGGAATTGTAATATACAACGTACCGCTGTGTTGCCTTTACATGGGTTTGGGAATAAATTTCAACCCCATCTGATTAAACCTTAGAGGGTGTAATCTCCCAATCTACATTTGTCACAGGGCAGGAAACCAGTCCATGTTTACTGCATGATGAGGCATATTCCAGGGGCAGCATCAGATGGGGTTTAAATAAATTCTCAATCCCACTACACAGTGGAAGCTACAGTATGTGCGATGGCTTATTTAATGGATACTGTAAGCAAAAGGTCAGCTCAAGGATCTGCATTCCTGCTTTATCACTTACGTTGCTGATGGAAAATTACATAACTTTGGGGAGGAGGAGCCTCCATGATTATCCTCAACCTGAAGTATGGCAGAACCCCAGCCTGTATAGTAAAGCTAGAGTATGTACAGCACATGGCCTCCTTCAGTGCTGCAAATGTTAGGCTTCTCGTGAACCACTCTACTCCAGATGGCAACACAAGATAGCTGAATTCACGGGATATGCCGACGTCTATTGAACTTAATACCATGCCAGTGGTAATGTTGAAAATGAGTCTCTTTTCATGCTTTGCAACGCAGAAAGGTACTTTTAATGTGGATGATTTTTCAGTGTTATCTATCCAGAAAAAGAAGGCCCAAAGTGTCTCATTACTGATCTAGAAATTTACTTGCATCATTGGTGAAAGGATAGAAAGCTTTAGTGGAGCTTTCAAGTGGCAGATCCTCACTAACAACCTACTGATAGATGCTTGATTTATCCTTTGCCAGTGTCTTTTAACGTCATTACATAGTTAGCAAAATATTGTCAAAGGAGCTCAACTCTAGAAGTGAGAAAAAAGTTGTTGCCAGAATAATCAAATTTGCAGAATGGCTCATTGTAAAATCAAAGTCCATAGGAAGTACTTCTTCTGTTATTGGTTCACCTGGCCACAATGAGTGCTATCTCCAACATGCAATCCACTAAGAAAATTGCCTAATCTTCTCTGGAAATGTGAACCAAGCCAATAACTCCTACCGTCTGTTAACATAAGTTCATAGGTGTATAGGAACATCTTGACTTTGTCTCCAAGGTACATATTGTCCTGACTTAGGAGCTCAGGACACGATGACGCCTAACGGCAACTCCTTTGCTTGCATCTTCAGAAACAGTTGTACTTCTATTTTTAATATCTCTATTTTTCCCTTTCAGGGTTCTTTTGGAGACCCTGACCTGGAGTTACAAGCTGACTTCGGTTTTTTGCGGGAATGGGACCCATTCTCGGGGTCTCACGACTGGCTGCTATTCGATATACCAAGGACATGGCCTGGAAGACTTGTGCGCCTTCAGGTTCCGGGATTTCATGGCGCTGGAGGCGGGCAGATTTGAGGTTGGTGCCTTCGTAGGAAACTGGTGCGTCGTGGGATTACATGGAAGATTGAAAGCGGCTAGCTGGCTACTGGCTGTGTACCCAGAGACATGAGTTCTTTAGGCAAAGAACTTGGAAAAAGTGACACAATGGACTGTTAACATCATAAATCAGCGAGTTGTTTGTTATGTCTTCCCTCTCGCTGCGAAACAGGGACATCTCTTTTTCCCTTATTAGGGAGATAGAGAGCCCGTGGTATGTTGAATTACCAGGTGAATGTGTAGTTTTTGGGATACTGCAAGTCTGTGTCATTATTGATGCTTTGCTGCATGCTTGAGTGCTCAGTGGGAGGTGCCGATGCTTTTTTTGCTGGTGTGGGAGAGGGGATCGTTGCTTTGCTGCTACTTATGCGTGGGAGGGGGAAGCTTTGGGGTTCTAACATTTAATTGTCATTCATTCTCTGGGGCACTCCTCTGTTTTTGTGGATGGTTGCGAAGAAAAAGAATTTCAGCATGTATATTGTATACATTTCTCTGACGTTAAATGTACCTTTGAACCTTTAAACCTTTGAACTTAGGGATATGTCATCATTTCTTCACTGGTCAGAATGCAGAGTCTTCCTATTTCTCAGCACTTTTGAATCCACCCCATTGCATGGGCCAGTGGAGGCTTCAAGATAGAGGCTCCCAATCATCTACTCAAAAATGATTGCAAGTAGGCACAAAATTTAATCCTATCCTAAATCTCTGAGAGCTCAATACACAAATTACATGAAGAATCTGCTTTGCAGAGACAAGCTCTAGTAACTGAGACAGGAGCAAAAGCCTTCAACAACAAATTGTTACATCATTCAAGAGAGCTCTTGTACACAGAATCCGCCAGACCCTTCTCTTGTGGTGGAGGATCTCAGGTAGCACCAGGGAGACACATGATAGTAAAAGGTTGATAGACAGCTGGGAGATGGAAAATGAGATCTGTCAGGTGAAGCGTTCTAATGGTTGCCATTGATAGCTTAAAGGAATTATGCTGAACGGAAGGATATCCAAAGCTATATCCCTGAGCAATGCAGGGCTGAAGGTACGAGAGAAAATATATAGTGGAATCACCATGAGTTGTAGCTGCAAGAGTCGCAAAGCCAAACCTGGCTTCTTTGAAGCAATGGAAATTCTTGAGTAAAACTGTCAGTATTAGTGAACACTGTCTGCCGTTTATTTTGTGCACAGCATCATTTGAGAGAAAAAATATAAGGCCTCAAGCAGCTTGTTAAAGTAAGTCCACCCAGAATTTGACTACTAAAAATATGCAACCACGGCACAATAAATTTACGCTGTCTGGTACAGCCTAACTGAAAAATCACTCAAATTACTCAGGCAGTCTTTCAGCTGTTTCACATATGCATGTCCATGCTTATGTTGCTACAGGGCATTTGAGTTTATTGTTGGCACTGAAATATACTTTAATGGCATACATAAATCTTGCAAGTTGTGCCCTCAAAGCACTCGGTCAAGACAAACTAATTGCATATTGCATTTTTATAGAACGGCACCAGCCGGGAAGTGGACTGGCCACTCGGATGGATCTGTTTGTTGTTTCAAATGGAAATATGTCCAGAAGTGAAAGGATAATCCATTCTACTGTCCTTCAGAGGAATGCTTTCAACATTCAAGTTAATATTTCTGCCTTTTATACAACCTTGCCATTGTGTGGAGCTACTGGTTACTGCAACATGGGCACATATACTTTGTTGGCAATGTTCCTGATATAGCCAGAAATTGGATGATGCCCAAACAGGGAACTAAAAAAGTCATGCGTATACTGTATCTAGCACAAGTTCAATGAAAATTCCTCTTTGAACATGGCAAATGTGTGAGCCTACCTAATATTTTTATTAATACCAGCTGCTGGGTTATACCTCCTGAGGTATGGCAGGCGAGACAGCCTTACACGTTGGCTGAGGTCAATTGAGTGTGGGGAAAAAGACATAACTGGAAAAGTATTGTGGTATGACTCCATGGACTCAATACAGGTTTCCCCCACTATCCGAAGGTAGAGCATTCCTATGAAATGGTTTATAAGCTGGAATGTCGTAAAGCGAAGAAGCAATTACCATTTATTAATAAGGGAAAAATTTTTGAGCGTTCCCAGACCCAAAAAATAACCTACAAAATCATAACACATAAAACCTAAAATAACAGTAACATATAGTAAAAGCAAGAATGATATGATAAATACACAGCCTATATAAAGTAGAAATACCTTTCTGCAGCACTGTCTAGCGCAGCGAAAATCTCGTGGAAGCGCTCTCAGCAGAAACACTCTCTCCAGTAACCTTTAAGCTATGAAGCCGCCAAATCATACCAAATAACACATGAAAATACACAGCCTATATAAAGTAGAAATAATGTATGTACAGTGTAGTTTCACTTACCGGAATCGGGAAGACTCCAATAAATTGCAGTTTCGTCACAGTTAAACACTTGCTTATATGAATAACCACCTGAGGCAATTGGCAATCACCTCTGATCTGGGCCGACATTTACGTGCCGGGCGGCACCTAATTATTTAGCTTGTTTATTTCAGCTTTTTTCTTAAAGATGTGCTAGGTGTGTTCCGACTCCTGTTGCACCCCTGCATGCTTCCAGGCCCGGAATCGGTCCGTGGCCCAGAGGTTGGGGACTACTGCTTAAACTATGAGGCTGCCCTCACCTCAGAAACCGATCAAACCACCCATGACTACCTTTAAATTCCACTTTCATCACCATCGTCCAATGCTATCTGTTTCAGCTTATTAAAAAGACTGACTGATTTTTCCTTAAGTATAAGAAAACCTAACAGAACACTATGCTTTGTTGACCCATCAACCCACTCAGGCAATAGACTTTCCTTTTTATTCATTATTGGATGCCGACTAAGAGAGAACGCTTTACTATGAGCAGAACCAACAGTAACATCGGCAGCTTTCAAAATTTTTTCTCCCTGTGTATAAATAGTACAATCGGTGGACACAGGCAAGTTCAACGCGTGGACAGTGTCCTTACTTCGTTCACCACGATCGAAACGCTTAATTATGTCTAGTTTTACGCTAAGTGTAACACCCTTACGAGCTCTTTTAGGCTTTTCTGATACCTTAGAACTCATCTTGCTAATGGATGCACAAAATAAAATGAGTTAAAGCACGTGTTTAGGCAATGGCGGCTAGAATGCACTTCCGGGGGAGGAGCTTGGCTGTTCGGGCGCGTGCTGCCTTTTCTCGTAACAATGAAATCACCTTCTGTTAGCGCAAACAGGTAACTAATGTAGGTCTTTCATAACAGTGAGGTGTCATAAAGCGAACGTTCGGAAAATGGGGGCCATCTGTATATAACAAGGAGGAACAGGAGTGATCCACAAAGATCTCAGTTATAGAGACGTGTCTGACTATAAAGGATCAATAGTGTAGTTGTATAAAATGCTTGATTAGGATAATCACAGTTGGCGTAGTACATAATTGCAATTAGCTCCTCATACAAAGGGTCTGACATGAAGAAGGTCTCACTGAAATGGTAAATGGCTGACTTTCATTGAGAAATACACTCAGTGGCTGCTTTATTAAGTACACCTGTACACTTGCTTGTCAATGCAAATATCTAATCTACCAATCACGTGACAGCATAAAAGCATGCAGACAACGTCAAGTGGTTCAGTTGCTGCTCAGATCTAACATCAAAATGGAGACGAGATATGATCTAAGTGACTTTGACCGTGGAATGATTGTTGGTTCCAGATGGGGAGGTTTGAGTATCTCAGAAACTGCTGATCTCCTGGAATTTTCGCGCACAACAGTTCGTAGAATTTGCAGAGAATGGTGAGAAAACAAATCAAATCACCCAGTGAGCAGCAGTTCTGTGGGCGAAAATGCCTTGTTAATGAGAGAGGTCAAAGGAGAATTGCCAGACTAGTTAAAGCTGACAGGAACGTGATAGTAACTGAAAAAAAAACATACATTACAACAGTGGTATGCAGAAGAACATCTCTGAATGTACAACACATTGAACTTTGGATGGGCTTCAGCAGCAGAAGACCATAAAGATACATTCAGTGGCCACCTTATTACCTTAGGAAGTACCTAATAAAATGGCTACTGAGTGTTGATGCATGTATACCGCACACCCTGTTGTCAGAGAGCCTTAAGCTGCCTGTTTAACATCTACAAAATTAATGGTTGAATCCGGTCTTTCTATGTCAGAGTTTGTTCAGTTGCAAGAATTATTGTTATAATAGGCTATGTGTTGAAATAAAAATTTGCATTCTCAAAATTAAAGGATGAGATATTGCATCGTTATTTTTCCTACTCTTATGGTTGGATACTGATTCTTCAAATTGTTTTAATTTGAGTCTTACAGAAGAGGCTGCCATTTTATTGTTTAATTATAATTCCATGTGTAAGTGGATGAAACTTAGCTGAGCAATACAGTATGCAAATTATTGCATTAAACTTCGATATAGAGCTAAAAACTTAGTTATAAAGTTTCCAATCTCGTGAAGGTAGTTTTCATTAAAATATTAATCATTTTATTAAAGCATTTTACAATCTGTGCTTACTTTTTCCTTAAAATAAATAAAATCACAGCATTAAAGCTGAAGCAACAATACCCAAGAATAGAGTACAATTCTCAGTGAAAGTAGCTATGATTGATTTCAGAAATTTAAAAGTGGAATAAGATACCTTCAATTGAAATTATTTCGTGATTTAAGCTTCGCATCTTTACATTCACAAATATTGTTTTATCTTGAAATTTCATAGATATTATTTGACTCTTCTATTTTAATATCTCTCAGAATTTTATTTCAGTTGGAATTTGACTTCTTTGTTGGAACTCAATTTAAAGTTCATTCCTGTTAAATAAAATCAAGACAATAATACTAGAAGCCAATATAAAAGTTTAAAATATCTAGTTTCTTTATCTGAAGTTTTTAGTAAAAGCAATCAAATACCTTATAATAGATTGGCCAGCAGTTGGTAGCTTTTCAATTCATGAAAGTAATATACTGATGATTTTGATTTTCTTCTCACTATCTTGAATAAGCTTATGTTAATAATGTTGAATTTCCTTCTGCATTTTTGATTATAATTAATGCAATTATTTTAGAAATATTTTCAGATTTTAATATTTGTGAAAAAATACAGATTCACTCTGGGAAGTTCAAGGAGTTCCTCCATTACATTTATAGAAGTGCTAGCAGGTTGAAATGAGATTTCTCTGTGTTCAGGATTAAACTTCATTATGCAAGAATAATCCTAGGGGATTAATTATACCAAAGTCATGGCAAATCAGATTAATCATAGATAAAACAAGTAAAGACTTTATTAATCATTCTAATTCACTTAAGCCAAATGAAACACCAAATTATTTCAGTATGCACAGAATGGATAAAGTAAACAAAGAACAAACAAATAAAAAAAATTTAAGGTTCATTATTTACTGATCAGATACCTTTTTTTCCTAAAGCTGCCAAAAAAACTGTTTATTATGCACGTATAGGGCTCATCAGGGAAATAGATGATTGCTGCAAAAGAATTATATTATGTTCAATCTGAATCTCACAATCAGAATTGAGGTCAAATATATCATAAAATAAGTTATATTGCTAGTAAAATCAGGATTTGAATAGCCTGAGTGATGAATTACTCCTGGAAAGATCAGTAAAACTTTTAATTGGTAATTTTACTTACAAGAATATTTTATAGAAGATATGTTTTGCTGAACCTGCATATATTGCAATATAGCACGGATGAAAAATAATTTTCTGTTCAGTGGCTAATTTGAAATGCTCAGATTAGAGTTTTTTTGTGTAACTACATTAAATATTTTAAAGCCTGTCTTTATTAGGATGTGCAATTAGTATCTTTTATCTCTGAAGCAACAAACACAAAATGTTGGAGGACCTCAGCAGGTTAGGCAGCATCTATGGAGAGGAATAATTAGTCAACACTTTGGGCTGAGAACCTTCATCAGGACTGGAAAGCAAGGGGGATGAAGTCAGAATAAGAAGTTGGCATAAGGGAAGGAGTACAAGTTATTATGTGATAGGTGAAATCAGATAAGGGGGAAGGGAGGGGAAATGAAGTGAGAAGCTGGGAGCTGAAAGATAAAGTGGTAAAGATCTGAAGAAGGAACTTGATGGGAGAGATGAGTGGACCATGGGAGAAAGGGAAGAAGGAGGGACATCGGGGGGAAGCGATTGCAGGTGAGGAGAAAAGAAGGGGTAAGTGGTGAGGCAAAATGAGGTATAGAAAAAACAGAGAAGGGGGAGAGCGTAGAAATGATGGGAAGTTAGAAAAATCAACGTTTCGATTGGTTGGAAGCTAAATTAGCAGAATATGAGGTATTGCTCTTCCAACCTGAGAGTGGCCTCATCATGTCACTCAAAACCACTGAAGCCGCTTTTTAAATATTGCCTTTATTTTTATGCATGACTTTGTTCTTTGGTTAGATTTTTTGCAAAATATGGACTTATGAAACAGTAGAATTGTTTGAGGCTTTTTTTCTTCCCATTTACTATTTACTTCATGCTGGATTCTGAGTATTGAGATTGCAATGCTCAGAATCCATGAGTACAAAACACCCATGGTAGAAAACACCATTGCATCTTTCTTGTGCTGCCAATATGAGTAAACTGCGGTACTTCCTGGAATTCTATACCTATCTCATATTAAGGGTTCAATTATCTTTTATAAGCACAATATCGATTTTCTCCCTCCACTGGCAGACAATCCTCAAATACAACATTTGTTTAAATGAATAATTAGTGATTGTTATGTTGCATTAGCCAGATAGAAAATCTTTAAAGGTATACATTGTTAGGTTGGTAAACGATATGTCTAAAGAATTTTGATTCTCTTGTTTTGTGTCTGCTTCATTTTCACTTCAGTGTTAGTGCGCCGAGGTTGGAAATATGGTTTGCACTATCATGCATGAAGTGGAAAATATAACGGTTCAGATTTTAAGGTTGCATAGAAGGTGAAACTATCGGTATGGGTTATTAAACAATGAAACTGATGATAACCATGACTGGAAATGTTACAGTTGCTATCACTGCTCTGATATACTTCCACATGGGATGGTGTCTTGAAGTCTTATCTACCATAATTAAGAGGACTCAATAATTTCATGAATATTTATGTACCATCTAGTCTTCCTGTAAAAGACTCAAAAGATTTTAGACTTTGCTGCGTAGTCCAATGAACTTTTAATGTTACAATTTGCATTTATAATAAATCATTCCCAGATAAAAATTTCAAAGTTTAGCACCCTGAATTTTCAGTTTAGTTCTGAGCTACAAAAGATATCTGTTTTACTACATTCTTATTTACCATCAAATTTTGCATTTCCAAGAAAACCCAAACCACAATGCTCAGTCCACATGTGAACCCAGGGCCTTATGAATGTTTAGCCAATAATATGGGGAATAAGAACAAGTCCTGTCCATGACACAGATGATTAAAACTGACAGCTAGATAAATCATATTTACCTAGGTGGCCTTCTATCAAAACTGTACACACTTCAAAATTGTTCACAAGTGTTGAATGTAATCAAACAGTTAAAATCTTAAAAAAAAAATCACTTTAACTTGCCTTTTAGACACTATCGTAATTCCAAGTCTATTTGTTATGGAGCTTCATGATCAATATAAATTGCACAGACATTCGGAAGAAATGCCCTTCTTTTAACAGTGCCATAGGAAGGACTATTTATGTCTTCATGGAAAAGCATTCAGGTGTTGTTTAATGTCTCATCCAAAAGATGACATCAGCATTATTCTATATTCCTTCCCTTGTATGTTAGATTTCTGGTGTTAGATTAATTCCAAGTCCTCTTGATTCAGAAGTTCATATTCATTCAGAAGAATAAAACTCAAGTATTTTCCTTAAATTGATGTTTTGCCTCCATGTTATGAAGCAACAACAGCTTACTCTATATACTAGGCTGCATAGCCAATGTCCACACCATTGACTGCTACATGTTATTTCTCTTGTCTCTCTTGTCTAGGATTTAGGGAAAACAACTTGCTATTGAAAGTAATAAATGACATTTGTCAATAAATATTTTCTTAAGCTTATAGAGGTATTTAAATTTTCAGTTGGGATAATACCATATGATTTTTGAAAGCATGTGCTGATATATTGATATCTAAATTTTACTACTTTATAGCAGTGATTATCTTTTTATTGCACTTAATATTTATGGAGATAGATGTCAAAAAAGGTATTACATGTATTGAATAGATGAAAAACAATTTGAGTGTACATGAATTGATACAGACTGTTCAAAATACTGCTCTGTAGAAATAGGATCAAAATCCATTTGAATCCAATTCAATTATTTTTATAAGTTCCTGTTATTCACATTACTTTAACTGGACAATTTTGTGGATCATATCCACCATCAAGGCTTGATATATTTTGAAACATGGACGAAAAACAATGACTTTCTTTAATAATGCAAGAGGCAAAGTTGTTCACAATGCAAAAGTCATAAATGGTTCAAATAACACCACCAGCTGTAAGAAGGAATCTTGAGTGTTTTATAATAATCTAAATCTTAAACTGATGCAGAGCTAATCCTTCTCCAACAATTATTGAATTGTTCAACACAGAAGACTTTCCCCTTAACACAGCAAATTGCTTAATTGAATGCAGTTGGTTCTAATGATAAGAAACTCAGGTGAGGCGTACTTGTTGCAGAAAGCAATTGGGCTGAATAGTCTTTCCCTGCACTGTAAATCCAATGTAATTTATTGCATTGCTCATTCGTGGGAAACCCACTGTAACTGAGCACGAGTCAGAGAAAAAAAATGCATCTGATTCCTACAACACTCTTTCTTTCACCACTTAGCCACACAAGTACCATCATCTTTTAAAATTGAGGTACATTGCTAGTGAGTTACTGCACCACAGGGAATTAGAGTGAACAGATCATATCCCAAAGGGTAACAAGAGAAGACAGCAGAGCACATTCAGGACCAATTATCTGAGGGAGAGAGGTACACTTGAAAAGGAAGTACTCCTGTAAAGGCACTCACTCACCAGAGATACGATGAATCGAGTAGAACCAAAAGTAAACAATAATAGAAATATTGTGAAGTTCAAATGTGTCTGTTACATTTTCCTCATTTTAGGAATAACTTTGTTGCTTCTTGCTCTCTTAATATTTATGTGTTTTTTATTTCAAAGAATTTTCTGATTAGTTGTTTTTATTTTGTGAAACTTTGAGATTGTAAATGCTTTTGATATACAGTACTTTATAACTCCAAAAATGTTGGCTTCATAAAAATGAATTTATGTTCTAAGTTCTATGGATAGGGTGTTCCAACATTTAGATGGAGTGATGATACATTGGGACTTACAGCATAGCGACCACCATGATGAAACCTATTGTAGAGGACTTTTGCAGTTTATTGGGTAGGTAACCTGATCTAGATGCCGCTCCCACCTCCCATTCCGTAATATAAAAGATGCAGAGGATGAAAGAATGAACCGCTTACTTGGGACCATTCATCCTGCACCCTTCTCCTTCAGATCGACAGCCGATCAGGCAGCAGTAGATAAACAGCGAGTGAGAGGATGAAAATGCCCAGTAAGAACTTGGAGACACTCAGACACAGCATCCAGATCTGGTGAGTTGCAAAGCCTGAGCAGCCTCAAAGCCAGTACAGGGAAAAGGAATAATCAAAGTGCCATTAGCTGAGTCCTTACATGAGATCTGCTCCTATCCAAATTCAAGGCTGATAGGCACGCACAGTTAAGTGGTTGAGGTATTGACAGCTGCACTTGTAAATATGTATAAAACATTTATCAGTATTGAAGAGTTCATCCCCAGTCTTCCACTTGGATTTGCATGGACCAGGGGAGCATGGAAGGATCTGCATAATGATGTTGGCCTGAAGCATTGAGCATCCACACACAGGAGGCACTAAGTAGAGAGAGCATCCTGTCTTTGGAGGATGGGCAAATGGAGGAAAAACTATAAAGCCAGAGGAAAAGTGGGTATTGCTGGCTAGGATGTCTTCGACAGCTCATTATTTCAAAGTGCTGCCTGGCTCCAGGTAAAATCAAAATCGAATCACACAACACTAAAACTAAAACAGCACCATGTATCCATTTTTTAAGACCACATGTCCTATTTAAGGTTGATGTATGAGTCTTGGTGGAGGCCTGCCTGCACTTACTTGATTTCCTTTTGTGATCCTCCAACCAAGTGAACACTGCTTTTTTATTGAAAAAAAAATAATAGGGGTCTCTGATTTGACACTCAGCTTGAGAATGGGGCTTCTTTTCTCTCAGTAAACATACAGAGTAGCTTTCAGTACATCTCAGCATCGTTTGTTATTGGTCCAAATGTACCTCCTTCATCCGACGCTGAGGCAGCTGCACGTGTTTTCAGTGAAGGAGAGATTGAAAGGTACTTTGTTTTCTGAAGTGGACTTCCTTTCGCTGTCCCTGCTATCAGCAGCTGCACTGCCTCACTTGTGAAATGTGAGGCATCAGGTGAAAGCAGTCCTTTGCTTTGCTGGACATACTGAAGTGTGATATCAGAGCCAACGTAGGGCTCCTATGGTGGAGCATGCTAATGTGAGAGTAGATTAGTCCTCTCTGAGCAGGAGTCATCACTGAAAGAAGAGCTAGTAAGAGATTTGAAAGTTGGAGGGGGAGGGGGAGATCCAAAATGATAGGAGAAGACAGGAGGGGGAGGGATGGAGCCGAGAGCTGGACAGGTGATTGGCAAAAGGGATACGAGAGGATCATGGGACAGGAGGTCCGGGAAGAAAGACAAGGGGGGGGGTAACCCAGAGGATGGGCAAGGGGTATAGTCAGAGGGACAGAGGGAGAAAAAGGAGAGAGAGAGAAAGAATGTGTGTATAAAAATAAATAACAGATGGGGTACGAGGGGGAGGTGGGGCATCAAGATCCACAAACCTGCCTGTCCTGGCAGACCTATTGTCTCAGCTTGCTCCTGCCCCACTGAACTCGTTTCTGATCCCATTCTCATTCTGACATGTCTATCCACGGACTCCTCTACTGTAAAGATGAAGCCACACTCAGGTTGGAGGAACAACACCTTATATTCCATCTGGGTAGCCTCCAACCTGATGGCATGAACATCGACTTCTCTAACTTCCGCTAATGCCCCACCTCCCCCTCGTACCCCATCTGTTATTTATTTTTCACACGCATTCTTTCTCTTACTCTCCTTTTTCTCCCTCTGTCCCTCTGACCATACCCCTTGCCCATCCTCTGCGTTCCCCCGCCCCTTGTCTTTCTCCCCGGACCTCCTGTCCCATGATCCTCTCATATCCCTTTTGCCAATCACCTGTCCAGCTCTTGGCTCCATCCCTCCCCCTCCTGTCTTCTCCTATCATTTTGGATCTCCTCCTCCCCCTCCCACTTTCAAATCTCTTTCTAGCCCTTCCTTCAGTTAGTCCTGACGAAGGGTCTCGGCCTGAAACATCGACTGTACCTCTTCCTAGAGATGCTGCCTGGCCTGCTGCGTTTACCAGCAACTTTGATGTGTGTTGCTTGAATTTCCAGCATCTGCAGAATTCCCGTTGTTTACGTTTTAGGAGTCATCACTGCTGGCTTGCTGCACCTGCTGCAGGATACCTGAAGGGCCTGTGAAAGAATAAACACAAGTGTGGAGAAAAGGAATTTTTCATTCAGCTCCTGGCTAGAAGACCGCATATGTGAGTATTACAACAATATGGTGGGATAATAATGAAATATATCACCTGTCAGTCATGAAACCCCCTTCTTTGTGTCTTTCATTAAGTTTCCTGGGCCGATGTTAGCTGTTCAATTGCTAGAGGACTAGAGGGCCACACCCTATTTAATACTTCTGCATTTTCTATGTTGCTTTCTACAGAGCAGGAACGAGGAGATCTCTGAGTGATCAGAACTCCATGCGTTGCTTGGACACATAGAAAACATTAATTTATTGTGAGTCCAAAAGAAAAGGAGACATTTCAGGAGAACAAAGTTGGATGGGTGGATTGATGGAGATGTGAGAACATATAGATAGAGCGAGAGAGAGACAAGGGTGTATCTACAAGGAGAGCTGGCAAAGGCAGTAAGGATGAGACTGAAGTGGAAATATTCAGAGCTGGAGGAATATGTAGCTCAAGATTGAGTTGAATTTTACTATCGAACCTTTTTCCTGAACTGGTGAGTTGGTCTGGATGGTGCAGCTAGTTGTGCTGTTGCCCCTTAGTTGCTATGACCTGGGTTAAATTCTGACCTCCACTGCAGCCTGTGCAACTGCATGTTCTCCCCATGACCGCAGTCATTTTCTAGAAGTGCTCCAGTTACCTTCTGTGGTCATGTTCCAAAGATGTACAAGTTGGCACATTAACTGGCCATTGTAAATTGCTGGAAGAATGTAACTGAGTGGCAGAGTCAGGAGTGAATTGGTGGAGGTATGAGGAGAATAAAATGTGATTAGTGTAAGGTTCACTGCAGTCCCCACCATATTTTCAAGGTAGGAGCCGCTGCTGTTGCTGTTCAACCAGTTTTAGAATTCATCATACGTCACGTCTGTAATGCCCCTTAAATAGCAAAGCTGATGTTGACTCATTCACATCATTGTCATTGTTTGCATGAATTAATAGGAATTCAAAAAAACATACTAATCCAGTGCTTCTTATATGCTAGAGAACACACTTCCAGCCAGAATGTTAAAATTCAGTCTAATGTCTCAAGTCATTGTGTACAGGCCTGGCATTTTAATTCCATCATACTCTGCAGAAACATTGCTGACTTGTTAAGGCTAATATGTACTGTTGGAATAGTGTTTCCCAACCTTTTTAAGCCCAACGCCCCCAGAAAGCACTTTCATACTTGCCAACAACCACCCCCCCAAAAAAAACCCTTCATACTTGCTAACGCCCCTCGTAAACAAACTATACTTTCTAGCGCCCCATAGTGCAAAAGTGACACAAAGAGAAGATGGCGGCGCCATGCAGCGCATAGCGGCCACGCCGGTGATGAATATCTGTTATCTGTCAAGTAGGATGCCGGGCACAATCCTGATTTGATGGAGACGGACGTGAGAAGCACGGAGGAACATCTGGTGAAACTTCTGAAATACCTGTTTCGCTGCCGCTGCTACTATGTGATCCAGAATCTCCAGAGGAGAAGGCCCTGAGTCATCAGCTTTGCTTGTTGCTTGGCAGTCGGGTCGGGGTCGAAGCGTTCAGCAGAGATGGTGCTCGGTGCTCGGTGTCGGAGGGCTGGTCGGAGGCTCAAATTTTCCGGATGGGCTCAGAGTCGGACTGTGGTCGGGTGCTTCCAGGGTACGGCATCAGCAAGTTTGCGGCGCTAGAAGTTCATCGCAGGGAGAGTTTCTTCCTTCTACCGTCTGTGTGAGATGATGGGACTATCGGGACTTTGAGACTTTTTTTTACCGTGCCCATGGTCTGCTCTTTATCAAATTACGATATTGCTTTGCACTGTTGTAACTATATGTTATAATTATGTGGTTTTTGTCAGTTTTAGTCTTGGTCTGTCTTGTTTTTCTGTGATATCATACTGGAGGAACATTGTATCATTTCTTAATGCATGCATTACTAAATGACAATAAATGAGGACTGAGTGTTCTCATAATCTAAACTAAAATGTGTCTACTGTTGTGTATGTGGCCTGGTTACACAGCAATGTTATTAATAAATATGATGGAGACGGGAGCTAAGGTATATGGTTCTTTACTGGCAGAAATTGAACTCGGCTCACACGTATAGATCAATACGCGCCCAATAGTGCATGCTCAATATGTGCTTAATAGCGCATGCAACGATGTGTCTCTATAACATAAAGTAGTCCCTTATTATACTGTAGGCCATACAGTACACTCCTCTCCTTTTATTTTAATAGTGTATCAACTGTTTTTTTTACCGGGTCACTATGCTAAACAAATATGTCTACCCTTAACATACAAACGGCTAGTATTTTTTTTACTTAGTAACTAAATAGTGTTAAATCAGAACAAAGTAACATAATAATATCAAATTATAACAAGCTCCTTTTTTTCCTTTCATTTTTTTTCACTTGTTTTACTTTTGGTCTTAGACCCATTTATAACTCAAGTCTCTGGGGAAGTCTCCTCTGCCTCTTCGGGTAATGTCTGACTTGAAATGTTTGCTTCAGGGAATGAGTCTCCACAGGTATATCAGGTGGGTCCTCAGCACTGATGACAGGCTCATCTGTGGGTGAGGCTGATGTGGTCATAGCAGGAGTGTTTGCTTCTCTGTCCGGGGAGTCCAGGCAAGGTGTTGTTGTGTTTTTACCTAAGCATTCAGAATTTGATCCACATGATGTGCTTCTATGTCATGAGAGTCCAGGCAAGGTGTTGTTGTGTTTTTCACTCAAGCATCCAAGTTTGGTCCACATGCCATCTCCATACGTCCTCTCTCACCTGTACTCTATACATCAGTAGTCTGTCTATGGTGGAAATTATACACGGCTGCCACTTTTCAGTCCAGTAATCACGTGCAAGAACTGACTGTCCCACACTGAAGCTCCGCATTGACTTAGCATTCAAGTATTTGAACTGTCTACTCTCCACATCACGCCGTACATCTGTTTTGAGAAGATCCGTGCAGGACCTCAAGTTCCTGTTCAGAAACATCATCGCTGGAGTCTGGTTAGTGGTTGTATGTACTGCATTACGATAGGCAAGGAGGAAGTTGTTTATCTTGTGTTGTAGTGGTCGATTTTTGCTGTCCCTTGCATTGAGAGCTTTCTTGAATGTTGTTCAAATCTTTCTGCCAAGCCATTTGTGGATGGATGGTAAGGGGCCAATGTAAAGTGCTTGATTCCATTGTTCTTCACAAAATTTTGAAATTCTTCAGAGACAAATTGTTGTCCATTGTCTGTGCAGATTTGTTCTGGTATACCATCCTGGAGAACATGGTCCTCAGAACTGCAATGGTCTTTTCCAATGTGGTTGTCTTCATTTTGATGGCCTCTGGCCATTTGGAATGTGCATCAACTGCGATTAAAAAGATAAAGTCCATGAATAATCTAGCAAAGTCGATGTGCAGTCATTGCCATTGTGATGAGGGCCACCCCCATGGATGGAGAGGGGCTTGTGGTGGTGTGTTCTGGATCTTTTGACATCCAGAGCAGTTCTTGGTCACGTCCTTAATTGTGTTTATCGATTCCTGGTCACCACACACAGGTACGGACAAAACCCTTCATCTTCACGGTACCTAGGTGCCCCTCGTACAGTTCCTTCAGCACTCTGGTGCATAGCTTGGGAGGAAACACAACTTGTGAACCACACATTAGTGTTCCCCGACACACTGACAACTGCTCCTTCCTCGCTGAAAAGGCTGGAAACAATGTGTTACCCCACGCTGGTCATCCTTTTACCGTGATGTCATACACTTTTGACAACATAGGGTCATTGCGTGTTTCCCTTTCAATGAGGCTGTTTGTCACTGGTAATTGTTCAACTATTGTTGTGTGAGAGACCTCAGTTGAATCCATTTGTGTAGTTTCCTCGGAAGACGGCAGTGGTAAACATGACAACCCACCTGCGTTGCCATGTTTTTGGCCATACAGGTAGTGACTGAATTTCTTGACTCCCCAGATGAGGCTTAGGACCTCTCTGTCAATCTGTGTGTACTTGAATTCAGCTGAAGTTAGCATTCTTGAGACAAAAGCTATTGGTCTTTCTGAACCATCTGGAAACTTGCGCAATAACACAGCTCCTATCCCATGGGGCGAAGCATCACAAGCTAGTCAGATTGATTAGGAGGAGTCAAAGTGCGTGAGTACCCCTTCTGAAGTTATGAGTCTTTTAGTTTCTTGAAACACTTTCTTACAGCTCTCAGTCCATTTCCATTATGTACCTGTCTGTAATAATGCATTTAGTGGGTGTAGGACTGTGGATAGGTTAGGCAAGAACTTGTGGTAATAGTTCACTAGTCCAAGATATGCTCTCAGCTGAGACATATTTTTGGGTGGTGGTGCCTTAAGCACCACTTCTATCTTGTCTCGAGACATGTGTAAGCCATCCTTGTTGATTACATGCCCACAGTATAAAATTTCCTTTCTGAAAAACTCACATTTCTGTCGATTAGCTCTGAGCCCATATTCTCGTAACCTGGTGAGCACTTGTTCAAGGTTAGAAAGGTGTTCATCGGCATCTTGGCCAGTGGCAATAATGTCATCCAGGTAACACTGAGTCCCTGGAATCCCCTGCAGGACCTGGTCCATTGCCCTTTTGCCAGATTGCAAGAGCTGATGCTGTCCCAAACATCAACCTGTTGTACTGGTGAAGTCCTTTGTGTGTATTTATTGTCAGGTATTTCTTGGATGCTTCATTGATTTCCATTTGGAGATAAGCCTGGGTCAAATCGATTTTTGTGAAATGTTTCCCTCCTGACAGGAAAGCAAAAATGTCCTCAATACGAGACAGCAGATACTGTACTGTGTGGCGAACCAGATTAACAGTCACTTTAAAATCACCACATATGTGCACCTTGCTTGGTTTTCCTGGTTTTCCTCATCACTGGAACAATAGGCGTGGTCCACTCACTCCAATCCACCTTTGACAGGACCCCAGTCTGCTCCAGATTTTTCAGCTCTGCCTCTACTGTAGGACGGATTGCATATGGCACTGGGCTGGCTTTGTGAAATTTTGGACATGTATTTTCCTCAATCTCAATCTTTACCTGCATGCCCTGAACTGTTCCTATTCCTTTCATGAACACTTCCTCAGAGTCAGCAAGTATTTGTGACAGTCTCGCAGAAGTAGCCTTGCTGCCCTCCTTTGCTGACACAACTAGTGCCTTGATGGTGTGCCAATCCAACTGAATTTTCCTGAGCCATTCACGTCCTAGCAAAGGTGGTCTTCCATTTTTCAGTACGTAGGGGTTCAGTTGCTGTGTTTTACCTCCGTGGGTCACTGTCACTTTAATTTTGCCTTCGGGATGCACTTTCTGTCCTGTGTAAGTCTTTAGTAGAAGTTTAGTTCGTTTCAGAGGTATGTGCGAAAACTGTCATCTTTGTCGTGTACAGAGATCATTGTTAAAGCTGAGCTGTTGACTAGCTTTGCATACTCTGCCAAAGTGACCCTGTTTGCCACAGTTTCTGCATTCTTTGTCTTTAAACCAACAGTCATTCAGGTCATGTGACCTGTTCCCACAACGGTAACAATTCTTTCCTTCATTTCTGTTCAGTGACATTTTATTTGTGGCATATTCCAGAGATTTTGTTGTATCTCGGAAGCACCCCGTGCCACTGTTTCCGTTGATATTGCAATGTTTAGCGCTTTCTCAAATATAAGGTCTCTTTCACAAAGAAGCTTCTTCAGTGTGGTTTTACAGTGCATGCCACACACTAACTTGTCCCTCAATGCATCTGAAAGACCAGCTTCAAATTGACAATGTTCTGATAATTTGAGCAATTCAGCACAACAATCAAAAATGCTTTCATTTTTGTTCTGATTCCATTAAATCTGTCGGAAAAAACCAGTGGTTTGGGGTTTAAATGCTGTTGGAGAGTGTCTACTATTTGCTTGAACGTTTTGTCAGCTGGCTTTTCAGGGGTTAACAAGCTCCGTAGCAGTTCGTATGTTTTTGCTCCCATAATACTGAGTAAGACGCTGGCTTTCTTTTCATCCTTAACACCGTTAGCCTCACAATATAACTCCACTCTTTGAATGTAAGTTGCCCAGCCTTCAATGCCACTATCAAATGCTGTAATGGTTCCAATCATCACCATCTTTGTTATGTTAATTAAGCCCCATTCTCCCCTTATTTTCCTTTTTGACTCGCGTGTCCTTTTTGCTAGCGCCACGAGCACACTCCATCTACATGTGTGTGTGTCGCTCCTTTTTATCTCCCTTCTGGGGCAGGCAGACCCTCAGTCCCTGGGGATCAGCGCCGGCTGTGGTCTCGCCTGGACTTGCTGCGGCTCCGACTGTGTCTCTTGGTCTCCCGACGTTCCCGACCTGTGGCTGTGCTCCTGCTTCCTTTCAGACTCGCGGCCTTACTCTGGCTCCTTTTCCTGCTCTTTGGTCCGTTCCTTGCACTCTTCTTCCAAATGTCATTATCAATGAAAACATGGCGTTCCGATACGATGTAGGTTCATTAACCTAATCGTCAATTTGTTGTGTATGTGGCCTGGTTACACAGCAGTGCTGTTAATAAAAACTCTGGAGACGGGAGCTAAGGTTCATGATTCTTTACTGGTAGAAATTGAACTTGGCACACACGTACAGACCAACACACACCTAATAGCACATGCTCAATATGTGCCTAATAGCACATGCAACGACGTGTCCCCACACCATAAAATAGTCCCTTATTATACTGTAGGCCATACAGTACATCTACCATATGAAAAAATTATTCTGCTATAAACTTTTATTTGTCTTTAAACCTAGCTTACACAGTACCTGTGCACTGTACAGCAGCTTTGATATCCAGGTGATCACTGAGCTTGATGTTTTTTGGCAAGAGTTGAAATATCTGGTTCAAGTTGTGACAGCAAAAGCCTTAAGTCCCCATGCATAACGATGTCCAAGCGCTTTGTTCAAATCTGTGAATCGATTTTGAAAATCCTTCTTCAGTGACCGGAGGTGTAAGCAGTACTCTTGCAAATCACTGTCTGTGAATGAGAGTGCCATACTTTCTATGCAGGGAAACAGTGAGAACATTCTTCTCCCAATGTTTTGCTTATACATTTCCAATTTTCCAATAAAAATGGATGCTGCATTTTTTTGCCTGGATTAAATTGAAATCCTCACCCTACAAGTTCATATCTAAAATGTTCATTGCGTCGTACAGATTGGCTAGGTATGCCACATCTTCACATAAAAGTGCAATTTGTTTCCCAAGCTCTTGTCAACTTTCAGCAAATATTCAACTACGGTGTCAAAAAGATCAAAGAAATGTTTTAAGCAGCAGCCTTTTGACAACCAATGCACTTCAGTGTAAAGAAGCAAGCATTCAAACTCTTCATCGTTATCTTGGTATAACTGCTGAAATAATCTTCTATTTAATGGATGAGCTTTAATTTTGTTGATAGCAGATTTTACAAGAGTCATGCTTGAAAAAAGTCATTGTCTGAGGTTTTTTGCTGTGCAAACTTGATGATGAATTACACAATGGATTGCAAACAGACTTGGAATTACTTTTTACATAAATGCCACTAAGCCAGCATGGCGATCTATAATATATGATGCTCCATCTGTTACACAAGAAATCATGTTGCTAATCAAAATACTTTTATTCTCAATATACATTTTGAGCTTTTCGTAGATTGTTTCTCCATTGATGTTTGTTTTTAACTTTTTACAAAAGAGAATCTCTTCATAAACTTTTCCATTTTGATAAACCATACATATGTCATTAGCAATGTCTTGTTGTCTCGTACAGTTGACTCATCCATTTGTAACTCAAATTCTGTTTTTTGTAGCTCTGTGCATAATTGATGCTCAATGTCTTCACTCATTTCATCAATACAATGAGCTGCAGTTATTACTCAGAGGAATTGATTTTAAAATACTGGTATCCATTTTGAGAAGAGTGCTGAGCATTTCTGATACAGCAGGCATTAATATTTCACTAGTTCTATGAGAATTTGCATACTTTGTTATCATTTTGGAAATGTTATAAGAACCACTGAGACCACTATCAAGGTCATTTTTAGCTTTCTTGGCAAATGACTCGAGTGTGCAATGGTCTTCAAGTACAGGATTAGAATTCAAGGCTAGCAGCATGCAAAGGAATGGTGAGTTGAAGATAAAGATGATCACAACAGCCTGCTCTACTAACGGTTAGTTAGGTTTTGTGCCTCAAGTTAGGATGCTGCTTACTGTCATCTCCCCAAGAATCTTGAATGCCCCTGACATCTTCTACTTCCCTTATGCCCTGTTAGGACACATAATTGTCCCCTTGTGAGGGTGGTACCCCCCTGCTGGGAATCACTGTGTTAGAATAATACCATTATTAAAGGGATGATGCTTAACATTGCTATTGAACCCATGAACACTACCTTGCTCTGTTTTTTTCCTGTTTTTGCACTACTTATTTAATTTAACTATTAAAAAAATATACACTTACTGTAATTCAGTTCTTTCTATATTATCATCTATTGCATTATGCTGTTGCTGCAAAGTTACAAAATTCCTGATTTATGCTGATGATATTGAACCTAATTCTGATTCTGATCAACACTTGTGATATTTTATAACACTGTCAATATTAAAAAAATTAAATGTAGAGAGAAAAAGTATAGTAATTGAGGTTTTCAGTAGCCATTTTTGAAGCAGTTTGAATTATTGCAAAGTATTATGGAGCAATTTCATTAACCTTTATGGTACAAGTTAATTCTTTGTTTTTCAAGAACTGGGAAGAAACCTGCAAGTTTAATCATGAGTCAAATAATCAGAATGAAACATATTCTGTTTTGTTTGCTTAATCAAATGAGTCTGAACAACTTGCTCATGAACTTTCATGTAAATGATTTTGAGGAAGATTTGCCCTATTGGTATCCCATTACAAAATCCTTGCTCCATCATTTTACCATAAATCATGGACCATGGAAATCACTAGTGTTGTTAAAAATCCATCACATTCTGATTGAAGACAAGACCAAAGCAGAAGTACTGTGTTGACTTAAAATCTTCTGGATTGAGTGACATAATAATGCCAGATAATCCTTGTCTTCGTATACACAACTAAGACATGTCTCAATCTATGACTGAAAATTCAGCCTTCTTTCAATTATGTTTTGAAATCTTTACTGTTAAAATCTAACTTGGTCAGATGAAATTTATTTATGTACTCCTCCACAGCTATGTACTTGAAATTTGGTAAGCCAGACAAATTTTCAACTCAAATTATTTTACTATATTAGAAAATGGCAAGCAGGGAGGATTAATTGCAAAAATCTTCTGCATTGTTATGTTTAAAAGTTGTGCGTGCATCAGTTTTCAGCATAAGGAACTGTTTATGTTTATACAACACTCAATTTTCATAAAGATTATTTTTAAGTACTTGAATGCACATAGAGCTATTGTAACAAAGCCAGTGAATTCATTTATCACTGTCATTAGTGAAAGTTGGGCTATAAGTCAAGCAGGGTATTTGTGTGGAAGCCATGTGCATTCCCATATTCATCAATTACTGGGACAGATTAAACCCTCACAGAACAGAGAAACAGATTCTATGCGAATGTCGTACTTTTAGGTTCTATATGAGCCATCGCAATCAATCTAGCTACACATAGAATTAATGTGTTATGAATCGAATTGTGTTATAAATGCACTCTATAAGCGTCTTCAGAAATAATTTATTCTATTAAGAAGACTAGATCTTTTAACGTCAACAAAACTAATGTGTTATGAATCACTGGAATTTTAGGTCAGTGTTTACATAATATATGAGATATTTATTTAAGCATCAAATTGGATCAGATTGGTTTCAGTGGATCACAGCCTAGTGAGTGTGCAGCCAAATCTAAACTATTAATTACTTTCTCTGAATTTAATTGCAAAAAATATAATTTGTCACCAAAATTTTCACTGTAAAATATGCCAAGTAATCTAAGTCATACTTTGAATAATGCGTTATTGGTGTTGATTGTCATTCATTTTATTCCATAAAGCTGAGGTTCACTGAAAAATTTCTTCTCTACTAGTGTCTTCAGAAATAATTTATTCTCTTAAACTTGTCCAGATACTTTAAAGTCAACACAGCTAAATTTCAGTGGTAGATATCAGCACACGGACATTAATACATGTTGCTTGCATTCAATGCATTGAACAAGTCTTTGATTTCAAATCCTGTTGTTTTCCTTAAGATATAAAAGCATAAAGTCCCAGCAAAATTCAAAAGGTTAGGCCACCCTTGAGGAGAGAAAAACTGTACTAATGGTTCAGATCAATGACACTTCATCAGAACTGTTCGTGCTCATGCTGACAATTATGTTCTGGATGTAAATGATCATTAATCTTTGAATTGGTTTATAGTTAGGGATATTTCATGTAACCCAGAGAATCATGGAGCTTGAGTGTTGTAGATTCAAGATTTCAGATTGTTTAAGGTTATTTCCAGTACATAAGTGTAAAGGGGAACAAAGTAATTTTACTCTGAATTTGATGCAACACAAAAAACACAATAGATCAAGAACACAGTAAAAATATACAAAAAAACACAATAAATATGTATAAGTAATATAGCTTATATATATATAGACTGTAAGTCCATAAAATGATGCTAGGAACAGGAATATCTGTACATAAGGTGATTGACTTGAATTGATAAAGTTGTGGTGGGTCTGGAGGGGTGCATTACTGTGTGGAGATGTTGTCTATTCTTACTGTAATGAAATCTTCAGAAATTTATGCTGGCATCTCAGAAACTTGTGTTGGCATTTTGGAAACTTGGACTGGCCTCTTGGAAACTCAGGCTTTGGTTAGCCTCTCAGGACCTCCGGCAAGTCTCTTAGACCCCTAACTGGTCCCTCAGAACCTTTAGAAAGATCATTATTCCGGCAAAGAGTGTGTTGTGTTCTTTATATTTATATGCACCATGGGTTACTAATAAAGAATCACATTCTGGAAGAAATAGAACTTTCATTTAACAGCCACAACCACACGTGTCTTACAGCGCCATGCTTTCAAATCTTTCCATCATTTCTGCGCATGCTCAGAACTCTCTCCAATCAGTTCTTACATGTGACATCACCACATCTTCCTTTCTTTAAAAATAAAAACAATTAGCAACATTGACCAGAACAAATGCATAATTTAAGAAGTCTCTATCAGTCTCTCTGGGGGTTTACAAACATGAGGAAACGTTCTAAGTGGTTCACACAGTTCTTGTGTTTCATTGTTATTTCCATGTTTCGTCTGGTCTGCATCAGTTAACTGAAACTCTGAAGTTGGCTCTTTCTTGAAGTCTGTGCGATTTCTTCATAACATTCCTTCTTCTGTTTGGACCATGTATGATCTGGGATGTACTTCTTCAAGTACTGTAGCTTTCTTAATTCCTTCACTTCCATTTGTAATGAAATATTGATCTTCTTTTCTTCCACTAATTCATTCATTAACTGTGTCATCTCTTTTTTATGCTGAGACTTCATCATTTCAATAAAACTTCTTAATTCCTTCACTTGTGCTTTCACTTCTTCAATTGGATCCTGATTCTTGTCACTCTTTGGCTTCAGATCAGTATTGTATTGTACCGGCAAGTACTGGCCTCTGCTCTCCTGCAGAGGTGAGATTGTGATGGAATGCATGGCCCATTGATGCATGTGCATTACTTCCAGAGGGCAAAATTGCTCCTGGCTTTGGTGGCAATGCTTTGTCAGACTCTAGTAACAAAGGGATGGGTCTGGGAGCTTTCTTTATGACTTCTTGCCATTCCATTCTGTCAAGCTATGTTTTCAGTTGATGATATAATGCAAAAGGCACTTTTCTACATGAATGTACTATAGGTGGCACTGTGTTGTCATCTCTGCGCATACTCAGAACTCTCTCTAGTCACGTTCTTGGACGTGATATCACAACAGGATGGACCCACCCTGAATGGTGTCAGAAGACCGATTAATACACAGATTATGGGAGAGCAACCATAGTTAACTAAGGATTAGGGGAATGTCTGGAGAGTGAATAAGGCGGAATCAAATCTTTTCCTCATGCATACCAATAATTAATTTGAGAGGAATGGAAAGATAAGAAATTTGTCCATGTCCCAGCAGTCTCCTGTCCAGGGCTGAAACAGTGAGTGGCTGGTTGAGGCCTAATTTAGGAACTTCGATCCTCTTAGCCAGCCCAAGATCTAAAGAATACTCTGCCAAACCAGAGTCTACCAATGCCCCAAGGGAATGTAGATGTTTTCCCCAAAGAATAGGGAAGGTAACACCACCCAGAATTTGCTGAACTGTGGAGACTAGAGACCGTCACAGTTCTCATCTTACTGAATGGTCCTGGGAGTTTCCTGACAAGGGAACTCGGAACAAGGGACTCGAAGATGGCCAGCCTTACCATAGTAAGTAGTAAGGAGCCCCTCTGCTTAACACATCTCTCTTGCTCTGTTGGGGAAAGCTGGGTTCTTTCCAGTTGCATTTAACAAGCTGCAGAAAGACTCAGTCTCGATTGTACGGCTCTAAGGCTGGCAAGTTAATTGACTCCTCACAGCAATTCTGGGCAAACGTAGCAGAACACATAGGCGAATGATCAGAAACAGAGCCCACCCCGAAGAACATAAATCCGGCCTACCAGTTTCAGGGCCTTTCTGTAATAATGCTAGTGTCCCCTGGAGTCAATGTTCATTACGTCTAACTGAATCCTTGGCAGGTCAATGCTGTACGTAATTGATCAAAGACCCAAAGTCCGCTGGGTCGATAAAAGCTGAGTCCTGCTGTAACGCGATCTTCAGGCAAATGAACTCAGGTGTGGAGTAAACTCAAGGCTCGAAGGTAGAACATAAAGATGAGAGTTTATTCGAAGAACATACCAGAGGAATAACAAATGACTCAGAGTGCACTTGCTCAAGAGGACTAGAGTGCACAGAACATTCATCCACTTAGATCCCAAATTCAGGACTCTGCGATGAATGCAAGTAAAGACGAACTTAAGTAGTGCATATAACACTGGAAACACATGCATATCAAAACTCAATAAACTAAAAACAGGACACACGAGGAACCTGCATTCAAAAAACACGCTGCACAAAAAGCCCAAGAAAAACTTGATGACTAAACCAGTTACTCAACAAGATCTTGTTAGAACAAATCAGTAATGTTCAGGTGCATCGGAACACCAAGGCCTGATGCACTCCAGAACCCAGCACTGCTCTGAGGAGTTCGTGACACTTACCACTTGGAGAAAAAAAAAGCTGTTTTTGAGAATGGTGGTCCTGGCATGGATGCTACATAGCCTCCCCCCTGATGGGAGTGGAACAAACAGTCCCTAATCAGGGTGAGTGGGATCATCCTTGATGTCAGATAGGCTGGTGAAATGGACCATTGTACCTACCACGTCCACATTCATATTTTTGCTTATGCATTTACCCTCACTAATGGGTTTTGGCTTTTTAGTCGAAGTTATCTCCACAACCAACATAATACTATTCTCATCGCATCCTCACATACTTTGTAATAGAATTCACTAAGCAGTTACTACCTCTAGGACTACCAGCTGATCCTTGGTGTTCTTTGAATGGGGTACTGTACTGGAGTATTTGTGGTGCCATTCAACAATCATTTGCTAAATCAAGACCTGGAATTAACCGGATGAGTATCCTGCATGTGTTACTTTCTGATTGATCAGTAAACATCAATGGGGCCAGTAAAGATGGATAGGGAGGAGAGCTGCAGTAATTCACAAAATGAATGTTGTTACACATTTCACAACAGTTTCAAAACTAAATTCTGATTATGGATTTGCACTGCTAACCAGAAAGTCATAGAATTTTAATCTCCATGGATCAGTGACTAAATGGTTTAAATTGCATAATTGTAAAATGATCTGCAAAGAACACTTTAGAATTGTACCAACAATTAATATTGCTCAAAATAAATTAAATTTTAGTATTAGTCCTAACACTATAATTTTTGTGATAAATGGCTTTACTGGGAAGACATTTCAACCACTATAGTTAAAAAGGCTTGACTGGTTTTCGTGGAAAAGAAAATAAAAATCATGAATAATTTCAAAATTGTTACGAATATTATTCAGGCCCTTACATATAGTAATTGAAAATTATAAGTAACATAACAGGCTATCAATTGGTAGGCAATATAACTAGTCATACATAGTGGCAATCTAATTGATGTAACTAATATTGAATTGAGCAATTGCTAAATACACTATTCTGGGAAATAGCCACGTAGAGCAGCTACTGCATACCTTTCTCTGCCTATAGTTTGTGGGTTACTATCTTTCAATTTAAGTTGATAATGATCTGGCCAGTCAAACTGAAGTACTCTGATGTCTAAAATGCTGATATATTTTGTGTTACCTGTTGAGTGCCTCAGTAAAAGAGGCAAGGAAGATTAAATCCATTGTTTAAAATGGAGAATGAATACTTGAGCAATCTCATTCTAATAAAGGTACTGAGGACCCTGAGGTGTGTAATTTTGTCATGTTTTTTTTGACTGGTTCTAAAAATGAGTATTCAATCAAATTGTGTGAAATCAATTTAAGATATGCATAAATTTGTCCTTGCTTGCTTGCACATTAACGCACAATTATTCATGTCTGTTGCATTGTGATTCTGAAATGAAGTTCCATGGAAAGTGGTGGAAGTGAGAACCAGAAGGGGAGTACTACACAGAGACATTACCATATGATTAGTACATGCAACCAAGGAGGAATTTCTATCTCAATGTGAGAATATGTTTTTTTTTGAATTTTGCAAATCCCTATACAGGTTTTCTTTTCTCTCAAAAAGAATATAAGAATCATTATATAGCCTCCTAAAAATTAATAAGTTGAGGTGAAGGTCAAAATCAATCCCTAAGCTCAATGGGACATACACCATTTGAATACGGATATGTAGACATTATTTTGCATCCATGGAATATTTAAATATAGATCTAACGTTATTGCATTTATATCTTATAGTAAAATTGTTGCCTTAGATTCTGAATTTTAGGTATAGCTACTTAACATTGTTCCGAACATTAGTAGCAGAATTGATGTCTTTTTTTTTGCTAATATGCTCAAAGTGATTTTCAGGAATGAAATAGTTTAATGAATATTAACACAAAATAATTATTTTTTGTTATCTGAAAATTTCACACATTTCTGTCTTTGATTTCATCTTGAAAACATAATATTCTCTGTCAAAGGGGCATTAAATCAGTTAACTGTATTGTTTTAATTTTAAAACGGAACAGAAACATTAAAAAAAACTTTAATGTTTCTGTTCTCTCAGTTGGTAAAGAAAATATAGCATGTGCACAAAGCACTAAAAAGATACGTGCTTTTAGTTTTCAGTATCTTCTGCCCAATGGAAGAGGAGAGAAGTGTGAATGTCCAGGGTGTGTGGGGTCTTTGATTATGCTGGCTGCTTTACTGAGGCAGTGAGAAATATAGGCAAAGTCTGCAGAGCTGAGGCTGGTTTCTCTGATGCATCCACAATTCTCTGCTAGAGGAAATGGAACAATAATGTATTGGAGGGATATTTAGAGTTAAGATCTCCAGTGCTTCATACTAGAATTACTGCTTTTTCTTTACATATCTAAATGACTTCGATTTGGATGCACAAGGCACCACTGCCAAACTTAAAATTGACATGTAAGAAGAGGTAAGAGTGTAGAGTGGGGAATAGAAAAAGAGAGGAGGAGAGGGGAGGGAAAATTATTTTTTACTGGAAGAAGAAATCAATATTTGTGCCATCACGTTGGAGGCTATCCAGATAGAATATAAAGTGTTGCTCCTCCACCCTGAGGATGGCCTCATCATGGCACAAGAGGAGGCCCTGGACCGACGTGTCAGAACGGGAATCGGAATGGGAATTAGAACGCTTGGCCAGCTGGAAATTCTGCTTTTGGCGGATGGAGCAGAGGTGCTCAATGAAGTGATCCCTCAATTCACAATGGGTCTCACCAATGTAGAGGAGGTCGCATCTGGAGCACCAGACACAATAGGCGACCCCAGCAGATTCAAAGGTGAAGTGTTGCCCTACCTGGAAGGACTGTTTGCAACCCTGATTGGAGGTGAATGGACAGGTCTAGCACTTTGGCCACTTGTAGGGATAAATGCTGGGAGGGAGATTAGTGGGAGGGGGGATGATTGGACAGGGGAATCACAGAGGGAGTGATCTCTGTGGCAAGTGGGAGTGGGGATGGAGGTGAAGATATGTTCGGTGGTAAGATCCATTTGGAGATGGCAGAAGATGTAGAGGATGATGTGTCGGATGCAGAGGCTCGTGGGGTGGTAGGTAAGGGCAAGAGGAACTCTATCACTGTTAAGGCGGCGGGAAGATTGTTTGAGCGCAGATGTTTGGGAAATGAAGGAGATGAAGGTGAGGGCAGCAGCAATGGTGGAGGAAGGGAAACACCATTCTTTGAAGAAAGAGGAAATATAGAGCCAGGTGTCCAACACAGCTAGGTTCAAGATCAGCTACTTCCCTTCAACCATTTGACTCTTGAATCAATTTGCAAAACACTAATCACTGTTGTTTAGCTACACTGACCAATGACCATTTTTCACTAGAATGGACTTTGCTTTTTTATGTGCTAATTATGTCTTCTTGTAAAAATTATGTAAAGTGTTAAGTAATGCAAAGTGTTAAATATTTTATGGAAGAATAAGATGAAGCAATATAAACTAGAGGGCATAAATCTGTAAGGGGAATAAGCAGAGACATATAGAATTATGCGTATTGTTGATTTGAAATATTTTGACTCTGCAGTTGTGGCCTGCAATCAATGGCACTCTTTAACCCTGAACTGGCTCCTTGGCTCTGGACTCACCTTCTGGACTCTGTGAGTTACTTGTTTTTTTTAATTGTTTGCATGATTTGTTCTTTCTCGCACATTGGGTGTTTGACGGTCTTTGTCGTGTGGATTTTTTAAGAGTTCAGTTGTGTTTCTTTGTTCTGCAAGGAGGTGGATCTCAAGGTTGCGTACAATATTCATACTTTGATAATAAATGTACTTTAAACTTAAAGTGGATTGAAATTGACAGAACAGATTGAGAACTTTGTTAAATGAACATATGGGGTCTTGGGCTTCATAAATAATGGCTTGGAGTAATTGAGACAGAAGGGCGTGAAACCACAAATCGTGGGTTTTAGCAGTTCCAACACCACTCAAAGAAAGATGTGAATGCTTTAGCAAGTTTGCAGAAGAGATTTACTAGATTTCAGGGTCGAGTGATCTTAGTTACATTGACAGACTAGAGAAGCTGGGGCTGTTCTCGCTGAAAAAGGGAACTTTGTGAAGAGATTTGGAAAATGGATTTAAACTCATGAAATGTATAGACAGAAATACAAAGAGAAACGATTCTTAGCCATGGAATAAAGAACTAGAGGGCATTCATCAGAGGAAAAGTGAAAACTAATACCTGTATTATTTTATGTAGTAAATGGATAGAGTCTGAAATATACTGCTGGAGTAGAAGCAGAGGCAGATTCAATCCTACTGTTCAGAAGTGAACTGGATAAGTACCTAAAGGTAAAGAATTTGCATGATAATAGGTCAGGGAGTAGAAGTGAAAGTTGTGAGAACATTTTACATTAATCAAGCACGGATTTGAGGGGGCCAAGTGACCTCATGCTGTCGGCATTTCTGAAAAGAACTGAACATGGTCTCAGGAGATGCTGAGGAAATCAAAGGTGTGTTTTTTTTATCCAGAGGGTGGTGGGAAACTAGATTGCTGACCAAGGAGAAGGTGCAGGCAGAGACTCTCAGAACTTTTAAAAAGTATCTAGACAAGTACTTGAGATGCCAAGACATAGAAGACCGCGATATATGAGTATTTGGATAGACATGGACGGATTAGAGATAGTCAGCATGACAACTTTTTTCTGGATCAGGGTGTAAAGCACAGTACACGTAGCACACATGCTGTATAACACACAATAACTTATGAAAGTAAGGACAAAATCGACAGATGAATTACGTACAAATAAACAAAGTAAAGTGCATACATTAAATATGGCCAGATTAACTGGTGACACTTTGAATGTGCTGCAGCAGGGAGCTCAGAACCCTAATGGCCTGAGGGAAGAGACTGTTTCCCATCCCAACTGTTTTTGTTTTTATGCATTGAAGTCTCCTGCCTGATGGTAGAAAGTCAAAGAAGATGCTGGATGGATGGGTGGGATCCTTGATAATACTAAAGGCCCTGTGGATGTAGCCCTCCTGATAAATGTCTCCAATGGATAGTAGGGAGACTTCTATGTTCTTCTGAGCTGTTCTCACAGTCCTTTGCAGAGATTTCTGTTCTGATGCTTGGCTGCTGCCAAAGCAGATGGAGATACAACTTGTCAGGATGCACTCAATGGCGTGCCTGTAAAACGCAGATAAGTTGGGGGGTGGGAGCCTGGCTTACCTCAAACTCCTAAAGAAGTGGAGGTGCTGCCGTGTTCTCTGGTTCAGGGAGGTGATATTGAGGGACCAGGTGAGGTCATCCATGATGTGAACTTCCAAGAACTTGGTGCACTTAGTTCGTTCTATGGAGGAGCCGTGCATTCGTAGAGGGGGACGGTTCATCTACACTTTACTGAAGTCCACAATGATTTCCTTGGTCTTCACCACATTCAGACTTAGGATGTTATTCTCACACCAGTCCACCAGCCACTTCACTTCCTATCTGTGTGCCAACACTTCATTGTTGATGAGGCCAACCATTGTTGTGCCATCCACAGACTTGATGGCACAGTTTGAAATGAATGCTGCAACACAGTCATGCGTCAGCAATGTAAACAGCAGCGGGCTGAGCACCCAGCCCTACGGAGCACCAGTGCTCAGTGAAATGGGACTACAGACGTTGCTGCCCACACGGACTGACTGTGGCCTTTCTGTTAAGAAGTCCAGGATCCAGTTACAGTGAGAGGTGTTGAGACCCAGCGAGGATGGTTCCCCTGCCAGTTTCTAGGGTATGACGGTGTTAAACACTGAACTGAAGTCTATAAACAGCAGCCTGGTACATGTGACTCCATTTTCCATGTAGAACAGGACAGTGTGGCGGGCAGAGGATATTGCATTATCAGTAGATTGATTTGAGCAGTAAGCAAACTAGAAATAGCCCAATGTAGCTGAGAGAATGGCCTTAATATGCTCCATGACCAGTCACTCAGAGCATTTCATAATGGTTGATGTTAGTGTCACAGGACAACCGTCATTTAGGCAGGTTACTGTCACCTTCTTTGTCACTGGAATGATGTTTGCTACTTTTAAAACCAAGAGGACAATGGACTGTTCCAGAGAGATATTGAATATATCCATCAGCACCTCAGTTAGCTGGGCTGCGCACTCTTTCAGAACCCAGCCTAGCATATTATTGGGGCCTGCAGCTTTGCATGGTTTAACCCTGGCCAGGGTCTTCCTCATCTCAGCTTCAGTCAGACCTGTATGGAGATTGGTCAGGAAGGTTCAGTCGCTTGGCATTCAAGCTGAGGTAGTAAATTGGATTAGACATTGGCTTTGTGGGAGAAGCCAGAGAGAGGTGATTGATGGTTGTTTTTCTGACTGGAGGACTATGACTAGCGGAGTGCCATCTTCCAGTTAGGATGGCACTACCGAATGCGTGCAACGGCTCCGGTGGTCAAAAAGCTAAAAACATTGCTAAGAATACCTTTTTTGTGGTAAATTGTGTTAAATTATCGCCACAAGCAGTGAAGGGGTGAGTGGTGGTACGGCGAGTTTGGAGGATGTGCGAGATGATGCATGGCAGAATTGTTACAGATGAAGTTCCGATACCTGTACAGCTGGCCTGGGAGCAAGGCTGGATTGCTCTTGGTGCCAAAAGCAGAAGTCAAGGCCTGGCAGAGAATTTGCAGTGCTTGTTCGAGTGGCCTGGGTGTGATGTTGGACCACTCTGGGCACTGAACTGATCTGAAGAGCTTGAGAGCAGCTTTGGACTGGGTGATGAAATTTGGGCCTGGAATGATTTGTTGGGTGGCGTGGTTTAGGCCCGGAGCCTTTCGCAGCAGCAGTGGTGGGTACTTAGCCAATTTAGACACCAGCCCAGATCAGAGACGAGAGCCAATTTCGCTCACTCTCTGCAATCTTCACTCCTCTCTGCAGAGTGCGGAGACTTTCGATGTTCTGTCGGTGGTTCAATTTAAATGTCGGTGCAGATAGACTGAAAAGACAGGGTGTCAGTTAGGTGAGAGCCAATTTATTTCGCTCTCCCCAATGGTCTTTGATAATAAATATACTTGAATCTTGAGTGCTGCAGGGACTGGTGCTGGGTCCGTTGTTGTTTTCCATCTATATCAGTGACCAGAATGATAATATGATTAACTAGGTCAGCAAATTTGCAGATGACACCAAGATTGGAGATGTAGTGGACAGTGATGAAGACTATCAGAACCTGCAGTGGGATCTGGACCAGCTGGAAAAATGGCAGATGACAAGTGTGAGATGTTGCACTTCAGTCAGATCAACCAGGGTAGGTCTTACAAGGTGAGTGGTAGGACACTGAGGAGTGTGGTAGAACGAAGGGATCTAGGAATACAGGTGCATAATTCACTAAAAGTGGTGTCACAGCTAGAGCAGGACATAAAGAAAGCTTTTGGCACATTAGCTTTCCTAAATGAAAGTATTGAGTACAGGAGGTGTGATGTCATATTGAAGTTGTGAAAGACATTGGTGAGGCCTCATTCGGAGTATTGTGAGCAGTTTTGGTCACCTGCCTGCTGGAAAGATGTAAATAGGGTTGAAAGAGTACAGAGAAAATTTACAAGGATGTTGCAGGGACTGAAAGACATGAACTATAAGGAAGATTGAGTAGATTAGGACTTCATTCCTTGGAATTTAGAAGATTAAGGGGAGATTGATAGAGATATACAAAATTATGAGGGGTATACAGTAGATAGGGTAAATGCAAATAGACTTTTTCCACTGAGGTTTGGTGGTACTGTAGCTAGAAGTCATGGGTTAGGGGTGAAAGGCGAAAAGTTTAAGGGGAATAAGAGGGAAAACTTCTTCACTCAAAAGGTCATGAGAGTGTGGAACGAACTGCCAGTGCAAGTAGTGCAAGCAAGCTCGATTTCAATGCTACGAGATGTTTGGGTAGGTACATGTAGAGGCATGGAGGGCTATGGTCTGGGTGCAGATCGATGGGAGTAGGCAGACTAGATGGGTGAAGAAGCTGTTACTCTGCTGTACTTTTCTATGACTGTATGACTATGACTGCTTACTGAGTGCTGGTAAATGGGATGAGTGCACATGAGCAATTGACGGCCAACACAAATGTGGTGATTCAGTGGACCTGTTTCTGTGCAGTATGACTGTGTGACTCTGGTAATTTTTGTGATGTTGTTGATCTGTGCCAGCTATTTGAGAGAATGGAGGGCGATGATGGTTAGGAGGAAGGAAAGGAAATAGCAGTAATGATGAGGCAGAATTAGAAATCTTGGGGTTAAGTTAAAGTATAGGTCAAGGAATTGACCCCGCAGATCCTGTGCTTCACACCTTCTTGTAATTTTATCCCCTTTAACTGTCTCTCACTCCAGCACCCCTGTTCGTATCCCATTATCCCCACTCCACTTCTCATTAGCCTTCCCTCTTCTCCCAGACCCTTTACGCTTCTACCTTCCTTTTGCTAGTTTTATTGCTTAGTTGTGTAGGGTAATGCCAGAAATTGAATATCAAATGAACAGCAGAACTCAATGGGCAAATGGCCTTGGATTTGGCAGGAATGTCTTACATCAGATATATGAGGATTGCTTATGTTTTCGTGGAAACGAAGAAGATGTATGCTCTTTCCAAAATTTTTGCCAGTTTCTTCTAGTGGTTGCTCTGGTAGATCCATTTCTGCAATTCAATTTTATTATAGGAAAACAGAAGTTTAATAGGCTTGCATAATTCAAGGTTATATGTAAGAATAACATCAAAAGTAATGGAAATCTTTGTGCTCTCCTCCGTGTTACTAGGAACTGAAAGGGGGAATGTGATCCTCTGTGTGACTTGCTCCTGATTCCACAACTCCTACGCCAAGAGGATGACTTGGGAAGGGGTTATAAGGCTGACCAGGCTGTCAAAGATGAACACAGAACAGTATAGCATCAGACCTTCATGAGTGCTGATGAAGGGTCTTGGCCTGAAACATCAACTGTTTGCTTTTTTTTCATAGATGCTGCCTGGCCCTCCATTTTTCATTCATCCATATGCCTATCCAAGTCTCTTTAATGCCTGCACCACACACTTGGCAGCCATGCATCCACCACTCTGTGTAAAAATAACACTACCCCTGATGTCCTCCCTATAAGTAAATAAGCAAACAAACAAACAAATAAATAAATAAATATTTGAACATACTGAAGGCTGAGAAAATCAGAAGATATGATGGTGGCACCATTTTGAATGACAGACTGAGCTTTGCATCAATTTCATCAGCCCACTCCTTCCCTTTCTCCATGTTTTTCCCCCACATCTTTTTCTTGTGGTCAGAGGGAAACAGGAGGCCTCTCCTAATACCAATTAAGATAAAACAAAGGGTAGCTAAATGTGTAAGCTGCAGTAGAAAATATTTTCTGGTGATGCAGCAAGACAGTTACCTTATAGTAAGTTACCTTACTTGAGTTAATTACTCGGTTCAGTCCCTTCCCACCTACATCCGCGACGCTTCTCGTGCCCTCAATCTCCTCATTAACTTTCAATTCACAGGCTCTGACCGCCTCATTTTCACCATGGATGTTCAGTCCCTATACACTTCTATCCCCATCACGAAGGTCTCAACGCTTTCCGCTTCTTTATTGACAAAAGAACAAACCAATTCCCCTCTGCCACCACCCTCCCCCATCTGGCAGAACCGGTCCTCACCCTCAACAAATTTTCCTTTGGTTCTTCCCACTTTCTCCAAACTCAAAGGGTAGACATGAGCACCTGTATGGGCCCCAGCTATGCCTGGCTTTTCATTGGCTATGTAGAACAGTCCATGTTTGAAGCCTTCCCCAGTAAAACTCCCCAACCTTTCCTCCATTACATTGATGACTGTGTTAGTGCTGTTTCCTGAACCAGTGCTGAGCTCGTCAATTTCATCAGCTTTGCCTCTAACTTCCACTCAGCCCTGAAATTCACTTTGTCCATCTCCGACACCTCTCTACCCTTTCTCGATCTTTCTGTCTCCATCTCTGGAGACATGCTGTCAACTGACATCTTTTATAAACCTACTAATTCTATGGTTATCTTGACCATACCTCTTACCACCCTATCTCCTGTAAAAAATGCTATTCCCTTTTCCTACTTCCCTTGCCTCCACCATAGCTATTCTCAGGATGAGGCTTTCCATTCCAGTACATCAGAGATTTCCATCTTCTTGTTATTATTGATGTTGTCCTCACACACATCTCCACCATTTCCCAGACATCCACACTAAACCCATCTTCCCGCTGTCTTAAGAGAGATAAAGATCCTCTTGTCCTTACCTACTACCCCATGAGCCTCTGCAGCCAACACACTATTCTCCACAACTTCTGCCATCTCCAAAGCGATCCCACCACTAAACATATCTTTACCCATGCCCCCCTCCCCCCGTTGCTTTCCACAGGGATTGCTCCCTCTGCAATTCTCTTGTCCATTCAATCCTCCCCACTAATCTCCCTCCTGGCACTTATCCATGTAAGCGGCCTAACTGCTACATCTGTCCATTCACCTTGTCCCTCACCTCCATTTGGGGCCCCAAACAGTCCTTCCAGGTGAGGCAACACTTCACCTGTGAATCTGCTGGGGTTGTCTATTATAGCTAATGATCCTGATGCAACTTCCTCTATACTGGAGAGACCATTCGTAAATTAGGGGACTGCTTTGTCAAACACCTCTGCTCCATCTGCTACAAGCGGAACTTCCTAATGGCCAAACTTTTTAATTCTAATTTACATTCCTATTCTGGCATGTCAGCCCATGGCCTCCTCTTGTGCCAAGACGAGGCCATCATCAGGGTGGAGGAGCAACACCCCATATTCTGCCTAGGTAGCCTCCAACCTGAAGGCATGAATATCGCTTTCTCCTTCCGGTAAAAAACAATTCCCACCCCCCATTCCTCACTTTGATTTTTTACCTCTTCTCACCTTCCTATCACTTTCCCCGGATCCACTCCTCTGTCCCTTTCTCCTGTGGTCCACTCTCCTCTCCTATCAGATTCTTTCTTCTCCAGCCCTTCACCTTTCCCACCCACCTAGCTTCACCTTTTACTTTCAAGCTATCCTCCTTCACCTCTCCCCACCTTTTTATTCCGGCGACTTCGCCCTTCCTTCTCAGTCCTGATGAAGGATCTTGGCCCGAATCATCAACTGTTCATTCATTTTCATAGCTGCTGCTTGACCTGCTGAGTTCCTCCAGCATTTTGTGTGTGTTACTTCGGTAATTATGATGTCTACTGTTGATCAAGCCAAAGAGTGCATGGTTATCACAATGGGACATTTATGGGAGGAAAGATTGCGGTGTGAATTGCGTAAGGATTCTTCTACCCATCTGTCAATTAAGCATTTGATGATTCCTCAGTTATGAGCAGATTCTATACTCATGTGGGGCCTTCTCCAAAGGCCTTCCTCCTATTCCTCACCCATTAACTTTGATGTCTGTGATCTGCGCTGCTGTAGACAGTGTAGAATGTATGAGGATGGTGAATATTGAAAGAGAAAATGTCTTTTCTCCATTATTTTGTATTATGGAATTGCTGCTCCTGATCAATTCTTCACAACCATCTTCTGTCAGTTTCTTGAAATAGCAACCTTGGTAGATCTCCTTCCCCTGACACCTTTGGCAATACACATCTGTGTATCTCCTGCACTAGCTCCTTTACGTACCATTGCGTGAAATTTAGGGCTCTCTCTTTCTCCCTTGAAGGATGCCTCATTTACGATAACCATAATATTGTTTGCTGCTTTGGGGACTATACATTTAAGGACTGATGTCCTTCTGCTATGGAGGCACAGAATATTGCTGACAGCTGCATTAAATGAGTGTGATTCCATTGGGAACTATTCACGTCCCATCTTACTTTAGGTTACCAGGCAATTTTTGAACAAAGTTCAAGATTATTTTACAGGGGACCCAAATGACTCTAGGTACTAAAAGCCATGATGTTTGATGCACAAAAAGAAAGAGTGCAAGACAGGTACTATTTAATGGTCAGAAATGGATAGAAATTGAAAGCTGATTTGACTAACATTCAAGTTTAGGGCAAGACCACAAAATGTCTTCAATCACTTAAAGTTCAGTTAACCTTGCACAGCATGGGTAACCTCAATAATTGTTTGATAAAATTATGAGGAATTCACTTCAGATCAGAAACTATTAATTTTTCAATTAGAACAGTTTATAATGGCCACTTGAATATAATAATTAAAAGTGAAATGCCAATGATAAATATTTACCATATCAATATTCTGTTGGAAACATCTTTTTTTTCTGTGGGAGCACAATCGCAGCATTCAATTACACACAAGATTGAACATAAAGCACACAATTTTAGTGGGCCAGTGACTTTAATTAACAGTATCTTTGGCAACATACTTCACCAAAATATATTTTCTCATTAATGAAAGTTGTGGACATTAATTCAAATGGACATGAATCATAATTTGAATTTGATATTAATTTTAAACACTTAAGTGACTATATTGAAGAACAGCTGAAAAATGGCACCTGCAAGGCATGCAGTTTGGCAACTTGGTCTTCACGACCCACTTCAACGACTTCAGCATTTAACTTCGCTGATTGGGTCATACATCGACTGGATACACCACAAGTTACCTTGAGAGGTTTAAAATTAGCCAACATCTCTTAAGGGAGACACACATTATGGTCGCAGTAGTTGAGGAGAGCTGCACAAGAAGTGAAACTATGCAGAAAGTTTGAACATGACACAATACGTGAGTGTTCAGTAAAGCCTTGACAGGACACCTTGTAAAAGAGTGGTCTGAAAGGTTGGAGTTGGCTCGGTAGTAGAGTCGGAGATGCTTTTACACCAAAGGTTTACCACAAGGACCAAATGATTTGGATATGAATATGGCAGGCATGATTAGTAGTCTGCATGTAACATGGAGGTTGGTGGCATTGTTGATAATGAGGAGGTTAGGTTACAGGAAGATATTGACTAGTTAGTAAAGTGGGCAGAGCAATAGGAGATGGAATTTCTGATAAATGGAAGGTGATGTACTTTGGGAGGAGGAATGAAAATAGGACCCAGTGTGAATGTCGGTACTTAGGGGCTGTTGAGAGTCCTAGTTGTGAAAGTCCAAAGTTTCGAGAAGGTTTCAGGATAATTAGATCATACGGTATAGTGAAGAAGTTGCATGCAATACTAGCTTGCATTAGCTGAGGTGTAGAATATAGCTGCAGGGAGTTTATGATGTTGCTTTATAAAACATTGTTTAGTCTACAACTGGAGTTCTGCTTGCAGTTCTGGTCAACATACCACAGAAAAGTGCGCTAGGGAAGTGCTACAGTGCTTAGAGAGGGAGATGCATTCTCCTCAAGGGGAGATGATGCCCTCCAGAATGGTTAGAAGAGAATATTCAAGACTGTTTAATGTCATTTCTAGTGCACAAGTGTAAAGAATAAAATAATTGTTACTCCAGATCTGATGCAGCACAAAAAACACAATAAGATAAAGAATACAACAATAAAAAACATTATATATATATAAATACATAAGATAGCTTATATATATATAGAGTGATAGCATGTACATAAAGTAGGTACAGGAGTGTCTGGTACAAGATGATTCTGACAGGTGTTATATATTGAGGAACATTTTGACCCTTATAGGCTGTTGTCAAGCTTCCCCGTGTGTTACGTACTGAATAACGAGAGAGAGCATTCTAGGTAAATGACTTACATGCAAAATAAACAGCTGCACATTTTGTTCATCACCTGGTCTATTTCCGACACCTCCCTCCCCTTTCTAGATCTTTCTGTCTCTGTCTCTGGAGACAGCTTATCCACTGATGTCTACTATAAGACTACTGACTCTCACAGCTCTCTGGACTATTCCTCTTCTCACCCTGTCTCTTGCAAAAACGCCATCCCCTTCTCGCAATTCCTCCGTCTCCGCCGCATCTGCTCTCAGGATGAGGCTTTTCATTCTAGGACGAGGGAGATGTCTTCATTTTTTAAAGAAAGGGGCTTCCCTTCCTCCACTATCAACTCTGCTCTTAAACGCATCTCCCCCATTTCACGTACATCTGCTCTCACTCCATCCTCCCACCACCCCACTAGGAATAGGGTTCCCCTGGTCCTCACCTACCACCCCACCAGCCTCCGGGTCCAACATATTATTCTCCGTAACTTCCGCCACCTCCAACGGGATCCCACCACTAAGCACATCTTTCCCTCCCCCCCTCTCTCTGCATTCCGCAGGGATCGCTCCCTACACAACTCCCTTGTCCATTCGTCCCCCCCATCCCTCCCCACTCATCTCCCTCCTGGCACTTATCCGTGTAAGCGGAACAAGTGCCACACATGCCCTTACACTTCCTCCCTTACCACCATTCAGGGCCCCAAACAGTCCTTCCAGGTGAGGCATCACTTCACCTGTGAGTCGACTGGGGTGATATACTGCGTCCGGTGCTCCCGATGTGGCCTTTTATATATTGGTGAGACCCGACGCAGACTGGGAGACCGCTTTGCTGAACATCTACGCTCTGTCCGCCAGAGAAAGCAGGATCTCCCAGTGGCCACACATTTTAATTCCACATCCCATTCCCATTCTGACATGTCTATCCACGGCCTCCTCTACTGTAAAGATGAAGCCACACTCAGGTTGGAGGAACAACACCTTATATTCCGTCTGGGTAGCCTCCAGCCTGATGGCATGAACATTGACTTCTCTAACTTCCGCTAGGCCCCACCTCCCCCTCGTACCCCAGCTGTTACTCATTTTTATGCACACATTCTTTCTCTCACTCTCCTTTTTCTCCCTCTGTCCCTCTGAATATACCTCTTGCCCATCCTCTGGGTCACCCCCCCCCGTCTTTCTCCCTAGGCCTCCTGTCCCATGATCCTCTCGTATCCCCTTTTGCCTATCACCTATCCAGCTCTCGGCTCTATCCCTCCCCCTCCGGTCTTCTCCTATCATTTTGCATCTCCCCCTCCCCCTCCAGCTTTCAAATCCCTTACTCACTCTTCCTTCAGTTAGTCCTGACGAAGGGTCTCGGCCTGAAACGTCGACTGCGCCTCTTCCTATAGATGCTGCTTGGCCTGCTGCGTTCACCAGCAACTTTGATGTATGTTGCTTGAATTTCCAGCATCTGCAGAATTCCTGTTGTTTGTTTTTGTTCATCACCTCTCTGTCTCTCATGTATGCATATCTGTCGAAGGGCATGACTGTTGATGGGCACTGCCCAGCTTTCTTCAGCCTCCTCAGAAAGCAGAGGTGTGGGTGACCCTTTTTGATTGTGTAGGAAGTGTTCTGGGACCATGAGAAGTTGTGCCAGATGTAATCCCCAAGAGTTTGAAACTGCTTAGTTTCCACTGCTGCACTGCCGATGTAAGGAGGGGTGTGAGTGGTGAGAAGTTGATAACCAGCTCCTTAACTATTTGGAAGAGGTTATTTTTATTATATTAACAGATGGCTGTAGGTTAGTACTAGCGGTCAAAAACCGAGGCCCTGGATGAAGGGAATTTAATGGGCTGACCCATATTCTGGTGGTAGATGGCACAATTGTTTAATGGTTCTGGTGGAGTATTAGTCAAGATAGTTGCATTTACCAGGATTCTGTTGGGCCTCTGAACTGTACTCATCAATCAAATAGAGAGTATTCCCCACAACCCTGATGTGTGCTTGGCAAATTGCAGAAATGTTCTCGGGAGCTAGGAGTATCTTACAGTAATCATGGACTACAAGGTCAAGATGGTGCTGATAAATGGCATCTCCTTGTGCTTAGCTCCAAAAGGAATCATCAAATATTCACATTTAGGACTACTACAGCTGAAATCTGCAGTCAAAGCCATGGCTACTTCAGTAAGCAATGTTGATTTTAGATGTTTGAAAAATCTATTGATCCTCAAAATCAGCGGACCCCGGACTGTAGTCTCAGGTTGCAAGAGCAGTTCCCTTTTAAGAAAAAGTAAATAAGAAAATTGTGCTGGTCTGCAAGTAAGATTGAAACACAGAGACCTTAGGATTACCCATCCCCCCCACCCCCAACTCCCTACTATCCTGCTGGTGAATGTACAGTTTCTGGAAAATAAAACTGAAGATCTCAGTGCAAGATTGCAGAATCAAAGGGACATCAGAGACTGCTGTGTACTTTTCTTCACGGAAATATGGCTCACCCCCACCATTTTGAATGCCATGCTGTAGCATAATGGCATCTCCATTTTTCAGCAAAAGTGAGAGAGCTTAGTCCTTTAAAGGTAGAGGTGGCAGAGTATGCTTCATGATTATCTCATGATGGTGTAGTTCTGTCTCAGTCCGACACACTGACCTGGAGTATCTAGTGGTCAACTGTCATCCAAGGGGGTTTTCTACCTTCATCATGGCGGGGTTGTACATTCTACCTCTGGCCAATGTCAGATAGGGACTGCCAAGTTGCTGAGCACCGTGATCAGCAGTCACAAAACAGCTCTCCCTGATACCTACCTTATCATTGTGGAGGATCTCAATCAGACCAGTTTGAAGATGTCTCTGACCAACTACCACCAACTTATCACCTGTGAAACCAGAGGAGCCAACATATTTGGCCATTGTTACAGCACCAACAACCATCAAAAATGCTTACCATGCCCTCCCATGTCCGCACATTGGAAAGTCTGATCACCCGGCTGTACTTCTACTCACAGTGTGTAGGCAGAGATTAAAGACCAGTGGTGAGTATCAAGAAGGTATGGTCAAAAGAGGTGGAGGAGTGCATACAAGACTGTTTTGAGTCAGTGGGCTGAACAATAGTGGGAGGGGTGTGGTAAAGAGCAGGGAAAATGATTGGTGAAGGAAATAAAGGGCTGGAGAAGGAGGAATCTAATATGAGAGGGCAGAGCACCATGGAAGAAAGGGAAGGGAGAAGAGATAATGGGCAAGTAAGGAGATTGGAATGGGAAATGGTGAAGGAGGGGAGGTGGGGCAATTACCAGAAGTTCGAGAAATCGATGCTCAAGCCATCAGGTTGGAGGCTACCCAGACTGAATATGAGGTTTTGCTCCTTCAACTTGAGTGGTAGTAGAGGAGGCTAAGGACTGACATTTTGGAATGGAAGTGGGAAGTTGAATTGAAATGGATGGCCACTGGGAGATCCCACTTTTTGTGGCAGATGAAGTGAAGGTACTTGGAGAAATGGTCTCCTACTTTACATCGGGTCTCTCCGACATACAGGAAGCCACACCGGGAGCACCGGATACAGTAGATGACCCCAACAGACTTGCAGGTGCAGTGTCGCCTCACTTAGAGGGACTGTTTGGGGCCCTGAATAGTAGTGAAGGAGGAGGTGTAGGGGTGGGTGAGGCACTTGTTCTGCTTGCAAGGATAAGCGCCAGGAAAGAGAACAGTGGGGAGGGTCGGGTAGACAAGGGAGTCACATAGGGAGCAATCCCTGTGGAAAGCAGAAAGTTGGGGGGGGGGAGCATGGACGGAAGGATATACTTGGCGTTGGGATCACACTGGAGATGGCAGAGGTTGTGGAGAATTATGTGCTGGATACGGAGGCTAGTGGGTTGGTATGCGAACTCATGCACACTAACTCACTATATTTTTCTATTTTTGCTTGCTTTTTGCACTAGTTCAGTTAACTTTTATATAATTGGGCCATCATTTAATCAGAGCCGTTACTTATTTAGAGTACTTATTTTACTCTACTGCTGTTGCAAAACCACACACTTCATGACACACGTATGCCAGTGATGTTAAACTTGATTCTGATTTTGAGAATACTTGGCCTTTGATCCTCTCCTAAGCTCACTGTATTTATGCAATTGGTCTCATTAAACTTTTAGTCAATCGTGAACCTTGTAAGCAAATTGCCAATGTTGCCCAACAGCTTGAAGTGATGATCAAATCTGCCTGTCACAAGCGACACCCAGTGAATGAGACAATACTTCTGCTTCTGGATGAATCACACACGGGCCAGTGTGATTTTCTGTGCATGATCAGTGCCAGGTAGATTCTGAATGGTTGAGTTGGTTTTTTTAGCCAGTATATGTCAGAGCTGTCACACAGTGCTTTGCACAGTGTATAGTAAGTGACTTCACACTGTTATGAATCCTTGCAAAGCCATGTGCTCTTTCTGCCTGATGGTTTCTGACTGGAGAGAATGAAATGTCATTTTTATGAGAAAAAAGGCTCAGCAGAGTTTCCCCTTATGACAAATTGGATGATGATACAATTATCTTCAGCTGATGTATGTGAAAGACCTGCAAGAAGAACAGAGAGCTCCAGCGAGCTATATCTCACATCAGAAAAAGGATTTAGATGCATAAATGTTCATTGCCACTGTCACCTTGAAAGCTGCTGTCATTGTCCTCTGTTGTAGCAGTAGCTACAGCAAGAAGCTTCTGGGACAAACTCCTGACCATCAACTCAATTCCTATGCTTCACTGAGGTTCAGCCTTTTGGCCCTATAACTGAGGTTGAAGTTGACCTTTGCTGCTGTCTGTGGGCAGTTTACACACAGTGTATTGCCCCTCCTATTCCTATTTTCTCCCATGTGGCAAGGAGCTGCTGGTTAGTATGGTAACTAGCCAGTGTAAATTATCCTTGGTATAATGTACATAGAAGAAATTGATGGGCAAAAGACTATTTGGAAGTAATTGCAGGAATGGGGATTGTGAGAATGTCCAAGAAGTGGCAGGAATGATAGGCAAATGGCCTTTTTATCTTTAACAAGGAAATGTGAAATATAAATTGTTCCATGAACAACATCAGGTGGATGCGCTTCATCTTCCATATAAAAGGCTGTTGTGCAAAATTAAAGTGTATGGCATTGGTTGTAATTTACTGACATTCAAGAAACAGTGAATAGGAGTCAACTGGTCTTTTTCAGGGTGGTCAGCAGTACTTAGTGGGTACCATGGGGTTGAATAGATCTAAGTGCTGAAAGCAACCAGTTTGAGCAGAGTGTAAAAGTTGGGTCAAAGTACTACAGTGCCACTTGTAATAGACTTCTGCAATTTGAAAAACAAAAATTAAAAGCATCACTTGTGGATTTTAGGTGTTGAAGGGAAGACTGGATAATGTTTGTTCTTCTTGTCGATTAACATGTGATCCTCTGGGTAAGATTAAGAGAGGGTTTAGTAGACAACAACTTAATGTTCAATGATGATCTGCATCCTCTACTTGGTTTTATCTATCATTCACTGTAGATAAGCTTTCACCGGGGTGGTGTTTGACTCACATTTATGTGCAAGTGTTTTTGGATAATCTCAGTGAAATGGTGCCAACAAAAACATTTTTTTGCCATATCTATTAATTGAGTTGAAACAACACTCTATTCAAATGATAACGGAAGTCCAGTTAGGCTTTCCTCAGCAACAGAACACAGAAACGCATTTTTAAAATAGAAACATAGAAACCTACAGCATAATACAGGCCCTTCGGCCCACAGTGCTGTGCTGAACATGTACTTGCCTTAGAAATTACCTAGGGTTACCCATACCCCTCTATTTTTCTAACCTCCATGTACCTATCCAGAAGTCTCTTAAAAAACCCCATTGTATCTACCTCCACCACTGTCGCCAGCAGCCCATTCCATGCACTCACCATCTTCTGCGTAAAAAAATTTACCCCGACATCTCCTCTGTACCTACTTCCAAGCACCCCAAAACTGTGCCCTCTCATGTTAGACATTTCAGCCCTGGGAAAAAATCTCTGACTATCCACATGATCAATGCCTGTCATCATCTTATACACCTCTCATCCTCCGCCGCTTCAGGGAGAAAAGACCGAGTTCACTAACCTATTTTCATCAGGCATACTCCCCAATCCAGGCAACATCCTTGTAAATCTCCTCTGCACCCTTTCTATGGTTTCCACATCCTTCCTGTAGTGAGGTGACCAGAACTGAGCACAGTACTCCAAGTGGGGTCTGACCAGGGTCCTATATACAGAAGCTGTGCCATTACCTCTTGGCTCTTAAACTCAATCCCTTGGTTGTTGAAGGCCAATGCACCATATGATTTAATCACAGAGCTAACCTGTACAGCAGCTTTGAGAGTCCTGTGGGCTCGGACCCCAAGATTCCTCTGATCCTCCACACTGCCAAGAGTCTTACCGTTAATATTATATTCTGCCATCATATTTGACCTACCAGAATGAACCACCTCACACTTATCTGGGTTGAAGTCCATCTGCCACTTCTCAGCCCAGTTTTGCATCCTAGCAATGTCCCGCTGTAACCTCTGATAGCCCTCCACACTATTCACAACCTCCCCAACCTTTGTGTCATCGGCAAATTTACTAACCCATCCCTCCACTTCCTCATTCAGATCATTTATAAAAATCACAAAGAGAAATGTCCCAGAACAGATCTCTGAGGCACACCATGGGTCACTGACCTCCATGCAGAATATGACCCATCTATAACCACTCTTTGCCTTCTGTGGCAAACCAATTCTGAATCCACAAAGAAGGCCTCCTTACTTTCTCAATAAGCCTTGCATAGGGTATCTTATCAAATGCCTTGCTGAAATCCATACACATTACATCTACTGCCCAACCTTCATCAACGTGTTCAGTCAGATCCTCAAAAAATTCGGTCAGGCTTGTAAGGCACAACCTGCCTTTGACAATAATGCTGACTATTCCTAATTATATTATGCCTCTCCAAGGGTTCATAAATCCTGCCTCTCAGGATCTTTTCCATCAACTTACTAACCACTGAATTAAGACTCACTGGTCTATAATTTCCTGGGCTATCACTACTCCCTTTCCTGAATAAGGGAACAACATTTGCAACCCTGAAATCCTCCAGAACCTCTCCCACCCCCATTGATGATGCAAAGATCATTTCCAGAGTTTCAGCAATCTCCTCCCTCATCTCCCACAGTAGCCTGGGGTATATCTTGTCTGGTCCCGGAGACTTATCCAACTTGATGCTTTCCAAAAGCTCCAGCACATCCTCTTTCTTAATGTCTATATACTCAAGCTTTTCAAACTTCTGTAAATCATCCCTACAATTGCCAAGATCCTTTTCCATCATGAATACTGAAGCAATGTGTTCATTAAGTACCTCTTCTATCTCCTCTGGTTCCGTACACACTTTTCCACTGTCACATTTGATTGGTCCTATTCTCTCATGACTTATCCTCTTGCTCTTTACATACTTGTACAATGCCTTGGAGTTTCATTTAATCCTGTTCACCAAGACCTTCTCATGGCCCCTTCTGGCTCTCTTAATTTCATTCTTAAGCTCCTTCTCGCTAGCCTTATAATATTCTAGATCTCTATCATTACTTAGTTTTTTGAACCTTTCATAAGCTTTTATTTTCTTCTTGACAAGATTTTCAACAGCCTTTGTACACCATGGTTCCTGTACCCTACCATCCTTTCCCTCTCTCATTGGAATGTACCTATGCAGAACTCCATGCAAGTATCCACTGAACATTTGCCACATTTCTGCTGCACATTTCCATGAGAACATGTTTCCAATTAATGCTTCAAAGTTCCTGCCTGATAGCTTCATATTTCCCGTAACTCCAATTAAATGCTTTCCTAACTTCTTTGTTCCTATGCCTCTCCAATGCTATGGTAAAGAAGATAGAATTGTGATCACTATCTCCAAAATACTCTCCCACTGAGAGACCTGACACCTGACCAGGTTCATTTCCCAATACCAGATCAAGTACAGCCTCTCCTCTTGTAGGCTTATCTACATATCGTGTCAGGAAACCTTCCTGAAGCACCTAACAAACTCTACCCCATCTAAACTCCTTACTCTAGAGAGATGCCAATAAATATTTGGGAAATTAAAATCTCCCAACACAACAACCATGTTATTATTACACCTTTCCTGAATCTGTCTCCCTATCTGCCCATCGATGTCCCTATTACTATTGGGTGGTGTATAAAAAGCACTCGGTAGAGTTATTGACCTCTTCCTGTTTTTAACTTCCACCCACAGAGACTCAGTAGACAATCCTTCCATGTCTTCCTCCTTTTCTGCAGCTGTGACACTATCTCTGATCAGCTGTGCCACACCTCCACCTCTTTTGCCTCGCTCCCTGTCCTTTCTGAAACATCTAAAGCCTGACACTCTAGGTAACCATTCCTGCCCTGAGCCATCCAAGTCTCTGTAATGTCCACAACATCATAGCTCCAAGTACTGATCCATGCTCTAAGCTCATCTGCTTTGTTCAAGATGCTTCTTGCTTTAAAATAGACACATCTCAAACCATCGGTCTGAGCGTATCCCTTCTCTATCAGCTACCTATTCTCCCTCTTGCACTGTCTCCAAGCTTTCTCTATTTCTGAGCCAACTGCCCCTTCCTCCGTCTCTTCAGTTTGGTTCCCACCCCCCAGCAATTATAATTTAAACTCTACCCAATAGTCTTAGCAAACCTCCCCACCAGGATATTGGTCCCCCTTGGATTCAAGTGCAACCCGTCCTTCTTGTACAGGTCACTCCAGCCTCAAAAGAGGTCTCAATGATCCAGAAATCTGAATCCCTGCCACCTGCTCCAATCTCTCAGCCACACATTTATCCTTTACCTCACTCTATTCCTATACTCACTGTTGTGTGGCACAAGCAGCAATCCTGAGATTACTACCTTTGAGGTCATGTTTCTCAACTTCCTTCCTAACTCCCCGTGTCTGTTTTCAGGACCTGCTCCTTTTTCCTACCTATGTCATTGGTACCAAAATGTATCACGATCTCTGGCTGATCACCTTCTCACTTCAGGATATTGTGGACGGGATTAGAAACGTCCCGGACCCTGGCATCTGGGAGGCAAACCACCATCCGTGTTTCTATCCTGCATCCACAGGATCGCCTGCCTGACCCCCTAACCATAGGGTCCCCTATTACTGCTGCTTTCTTCCTTTCCCTACCCTTCTGAGTCACAAGGCTAGGTTCTGTGCCAGAGGCGCGGCCACTGTTGCTTCCCCCAGGTAGGTGCCCCCCCCCCCAACAGTACTCAAACAGGAGTACTTATTGTTAAGGGGGACAGCCATTGGGGTATTCTCTAGTACTTGACTCTTGCCCTTCCCTCTCCTGACTGTTACCCACTTATCTGTCTCTCGAGGCCCCGGTGGGACTGCTTGCCTATAACTCCTCTCTATCACCTCCTCACTTTCCCTGACCAGACGAAGGTCATCGAGCTGCATCTCCAGTTCCCTAACCCGGTCCCTAAAGAACTGCAGTTCCACGCACCTGGCACACATGTGGCTGTCCGGGAGGCTGGGAGAAATATTTTGTGTAAAATATACACAATAAGAACATATAATTTGATAACCATTTTATGGAACTATAGATCAAAATATATAGCAAACATTTTCAAAAGGCTTCTTAGAATTTTACCTTTAAAAAGAAAGGAAACTGCCACTTTAACTCTAGGTTCAGCATATCATCCTGAACTACATTGCTTTCAGTCTTGTTGAAATAAAGGCTATTCCTTGTTCAAGACATGCATGGTCATGTTCGTGTTGTTGAAATGTCCCAGAGGAGAGACTGAACGAGGTGATGGATGGAGATCAGGAATAATAAAGCTGGAGGGTAACCTTGTTGTATCCAGTGGGTTAGGTCAGCCAAAAACAATGCACCGGAATATTAGAAAACAACTTGGAACATAGGGAAAAATCACGCATCAAAATTCTGTACAAAAACACCTTCAAAGCAGCAGGCTGTGCACATAATCTTCCTGCAACTGATTTTTGAGATTTGTAAAACTCACTATATTTCAGTGGCTCTAACAGATAACTTTGTCAATATTCAAAAATGTTATGATCACCAGAGATTTGCAGATAAATTGAAATATAATTAAACAATATTCAAGTTCAATTTTGTTGTCATTCTAATGTACACATGTATAGCACCAAATGAGACAACGTTCCTTCGGACCAAGGTGCACAACACAGTGCATATATTCACACACAATACATGTAAATTAATATTACCACAAATAGATTAACAAACAACAAGGTGCATATATGATACAAGTTTAAAAGTAGATAGTTTAACACTAAGATGGTGGCATGTTCAGATGCAGCGGCCTCTCAGGGGCCAACCAAGGGTGTTTTCTTCTTTGTTAAATGGCTTTTTTCGACAGTAAGACAATGCTGGACTCCAAGAACTTCAGGTACTCCAGGTCTATCTCATCAGTGAGCTGCTCAGTGATGGAGGTGCTGATGGATGCAGACCATGTTGCTGCCTGCTACAGGAAGGGATCAAAGGCTTTGGAGTTGATGCGCGAAGGCAATGTGCAGTGTAACTGTGGGTGATTGCCTCAGGACGTTTCTCTTACAATCACAAAACCCTGCTGGACATTGATAATGTAAGAAGCTGCTTCCATTGTTTGGTGGTTTAACAGCCGGTGGGGGAGCTGTGTGCCCTCAGTTGTAGCGAGGACTAGGCCTCAAGCCGCAGGTTTGCCTGCTGCTGCAGTCCGGGAGAGGAGACACTGTGGGTGGTGTAGTGTGACAGCTGTACTTGGTTGGTGGCTGGTCTCCTCTGTAGGTGCTGCCCTCCAGTGTTCAATTGGTGGAAAGATAAGCTGGATTGCATGCATCAGCACACTGCTGGTAACTTTATCATCAATCTGCGGGACATGTCACTTAGGAACTTGGGCTACATATATTTTTTTGTGGGACTATAAGTTTTTGCTTGCTATTTTGAACGTGCTATGCATATTTTGCACTTTGGCCCCAGAGAAATGCTATTTTGTTCATGTATGGTTGAATGATAATTAAACTTGAATTTGATTTGATTTGATTTGATACGTGATGAAACCTGGAATGTGCAAGGGAGTTCAGTAGACTTATGGCCTGGGGGAGAAGCTGTTTCCCATCTTGTCTTAATGCTATGGTATCTCCTGCTTGATGGTAGGGGGTCAAAGAGACAACGCTAAGGGCACTACATATGCTGTGCTCTTGATAAATATATCTAAGGGGTGGAAGAAAGACCTGATGATCCCCTCAGTAGTTCTTGCAATCCTTTGTAGGGATTTCCCGTACCAGACAGATATGTAGCTGGTCAGGACATTCTCCATGGTGCCACTGTGAAATTGGTTAAGTGGTGGAGGGAGGCTCTCTCATCTCAATCTCCTCTGGAAGTGGAAACACTGCTGTGGTTACTGTGACCAAAGAACTGGAGTTGAGGGACCAGGTGAGATCATCCATTGTGTGCACTCCCAGAAATGGAGCTCCTAGCTCTCTTCATGTAGGAGCAATGCATATGCAGTGAGGAGTGGTCAGCCTGCACATTCCTGAAGTCTACAATCATCACTTTGGCCTTGTCCATGTTGAGACACGGGTCGTTGTGCTTGCATCATTTCACCTTGCTATACCTTCTGTCTGTACACTGTCTTGTCGTCGTTGCTGTCTAGGCCAAGTGCTGTGTCATCAGCAAACTTGATGATGTGATTTGAACTGGATCTAGCAGTGCAGTCATGCATCAGCAGCACGAAGAGCAGCAGGCTGAGCACACGGCCCTGGGGGCACCAGTGCTCAGTCTGATGGAGCTAGAGATGTTTTTACCATGGACTGACTGTGGTGACTCTAGCATAGCAAGAAGGTCAAAGCTGTGAAATATTCAGAATGCTTCTGTAATTTGACACATTAATAGCTTTTGTGGATTATTGAAAACATTAAATATAAATAAATGAACAAATAAATAAATAAATATCGTGAATTCTAGTTAATTGGGACAAATTTTAGTCCAGTTAAGTGCCTGCCCCAATTAGCTGGTTTCATGGAGAAAGTTAAAAAAATATAAAAAAGACAAACTACCATTTAACAGAGTAACAAATTATATATTTAAATGAAATACAGACAACTTAAAAAACTACCAATACTGCTGCAAAAAACTCTGTATTACCTCCTAATAGTTATCAATGGAGGAATTCCTACAATATACACTGCCATGTTCCTTAAGTAAACAAAATCAACACACATACCTAGTGCAGATAATGGACTAACATCATATAATGCTTTAGATGATTGCATCCTCCAAATCTTCATTTTCTTAGTAACATTCAAGATGATTGTGAACACCTTTCAATTCTTCGCAGTGTCTAAATTGTTGAAGAAGTGAAATTATTTCATTTTCACTCCTGGCTGCTTCTGGTATCTCCAGGCTTCAATGCTTGAATCTGCAGTGAGCAAAACAGTTCAAAATGGTATTACTGCCTATTTCTCACCAACTATCAGTGACAAAAATCTTCCTGTTTAAGATGGCACTGGTGAAGCTCAGTGGCTATTTATTGGCAGCAAACAAAACAAAGAAAACAAATAAATACTTTAATAATAATCACTATAAACAATAGCCTGTAACTTTTTTTTGGGAGTTGAGCTTTTGAACTGCCTGTACGACTTGGCATTTTTGCCGTGTGAACTAAAGCCTCAAAGGAGCAGTACAGTTGCCACATTGAGGTGGTGTGACCTGGGCCCAAGAGTGGGAAAGAGCCAATGTTTGGCTATTGCCAGAGCAGACATAGAGATGATTCGAAGCAGAGGAACTGAGTCGAGGCGTGTGGAGGTAAGGCAGATTAAAAGTGGTGACCGGGCCTGAGAAGAAAGATCCAAGATTTAATCAATTTAAGCACCAGGCTGAATTGGAAAGGTCATGTTCAGACTAAATCGAGGCGACGGGGCACTGGCCCAAGTGTGTATTGAAGCAGTAGGGCAAGGAATGACCTGAAGTTTGGATGATTTAAGTGCTGGACCAGATTGAAAAGTTCAGGATGTCGGGGCTGGAGGAGAGGGACAGGCCTGTTCAGCTTGCTGCTCTATGATATTTACCTGGATCTGCACTGAACTGATGCTGTGGTCTACTCCTAAACTGGCTGAGGTGATGCCTGGCTTCATGTCTGTGGACGCACTTCCATAAACTTTATTTCTGAACACTATTTGCTTACTTTTATTGTTTGCACAATTTGTTTATTTTTCTCTGAATATTGGGTGTTTGATGGTCATTTTTTAAAATGGGCCCTATTGGGTTTATTTGTTTTGTGGCAGCCTGTAAGATAGATAGATTATAGATAGATTGATACTTTATTGATCACAAAGGAAATTACAGTGTCACAGTAGTAGTACAAGTGCACAGATATGCAAATATACAAATATTGGAAGAGAAGTAAGAATGAATAAAAAATAAGTTACCTCTAACAGTCTAACAAGAGGGGGGTCATCATTTCCCCTCTATAATGACTCATTATAGAGCCTAATGGCTGAGGGTAAGAATGACTTCATATAGAGCAATTTGGAGCAGCACAATTGTCTTCGTTGATTGCTAAAAGTGCTCCTCTGTTCAGCCAAGGTGGCATGCGGAGTGAAAGAAGCATTGTCCAGAATCACCAAGGTTTTCCATAGGGTTCTTTGTTCTACTACAGCCTCCAGTGTGTGTCCAGTTTGACACCTATAACAAAGCTAGCATTTCTAATCAGTTTATTCAGCCTATTGGCATTACCCCTGGTGATGCCATTTTTCCAGCACACTACCGCATAGAAGATTGTACTAGCAACAACAGACTGGTGGAACATGTGAAGGAGACGCTTGCATACTCCAAAGGACGACAGTCTCATCAGGAAGTAGAGGTGACTCTGGTCCTTCTTCTACACACCCTCTGTGTTGGTGCTCCACTCAAGTATGTCATCCAGGTGCACCCCCAGGTACTTGTAAGTCCTCACCACATCCATGTCCTCACCATCAATAGGGAGCAGTGCAGGCTTAGTCTTCCTGAAGTCCATCACCATCTCTTTGGTCTTACTGATGTTGAGACGAATCTCAAGGTTGTATAAAGTATACATACTTTGACAATACTTTGACATACTTTGAACTTTTGTTCTTTGAATTTTGAACTTTGCTTTCTGAACAGAAACGCACACAACTGATGATATTTAAAAACTGTTTGCTCTAAGTACAGTGTAGTGCCTAACAGCCACACAAGTGTATGGAACTGACGCTGGTTAGAACGGTTCATCAACAGTCTCCTGTTCCAATTAAGCAGCATAATGTTCCAAATAAACAAAGGGAACCCTGGCTATTTTCTCAATTAGTTTTTGTTCTCCAAGAGTTGTTCCAAATAAATGGCTACCCTGATTAACTAGTGGTCCAATTAACTGGCATACCCTGTACTTAATTTAGTCACTTATATTCCCTTTATTTATATCAGTTGGAAGCAGTTCCAATGTCATGTACAAGCTTGTATAGAAGGTTCATGCAAATTCACCACTGTCAGGGTAGGGAAATAGCACAATTTCACAAGGAATTAAGCTGAAAAACCTGATCCTGAGTGATCAACTCATAGCTGTGCAGAGACATTTTGGCAGTTCACAGGAAAACACCGAGATAGCCTACCAATTCAAGCCACTAGGTAAGAGTTCATGAATTATTATATTAGTAGTGACTATTTGTGTGGCTAATTCAGGATATTTTCAACAGATATACAGCTTTTGTAAGATTAAAAATCCTAACCACACTCTCTATCAAAGGAATCTAAGACCATAAGACCAGAAGGCACAGGAGAAGAATTAGGCCATTTGGCCCATCAAATCTGCTCTGCCATTCAATCACGGCGGATCCTTTTCCTACCTCCTCGGTCCCACTCCCCAGCTTTCTCCCCGTAATCTTTGATGCTGTGTCCAATCAAGAACCTATCATGCTCTACCTTAAATACACCCAACAACCTGGCCTCCACTGCAGCCCATGGTAACAAATTCCACAAACTTACCACCCTCTAGCTAAAGAAATTTCTCTGCTTCTCTATTTTAAATGGACGCCCCTCTATCCAATGCTGTATGCTCTTGTCCTGGACTCCCCCACCATGGAAACATCCTTTCCAGATCTACTCTGTCTAGACCTTTCAAGATTCAAAAGGTTTCAATCATATCCCCCCCTCATCCCTCTAAATTCCAGTGAGTACAGAGCTAGAACTATGAAACTTTCCTTGTATGATAACCCTTTCATTCCATGAACCATCTTTGTGGACTTCTTTTGAACCCTCTCAAATCCCAACACATCTTTTCTTAGATGAGGAGCCTGAAACTGTTCACATGGTAAGCCCTCACCAGTGCCTTCAAAAGCCTCAGCATCACATCCCTGCTCTTGTATTCTAGACCTCTTGAAATGAATGCTAACATTGCATTTGCCTTCCTCACCACTGACTTTACCTTCAAGTTAACCTTTAGGTTGTTCTGCACAAGGGCTCCTAAGTCCCTTTGAATCTTAGATTTTTGGATCTTCTTCCTATTTAGAAAAAGTCTGCACATTTATTTCTACTACCAAAGTGCATGACCATGCATTTTCCAATATTGCATTTCATTTGCCACTTTCTTGCCCACTCTCCTAATCTGTTTAAGTCCTTCTGCAGCCTAACTGTTCCCTTAAGACTACCTGCCCCTCTACCAATCTTCGTATCATCTGCAAACTTGGCAATAAAGCCATCTATTCCATGATTCAAATCATTGACATAGAGCATAAAATGAAGCGGTCCCAACACTGACCCCTGTAGAACACCATTAGTCACTGGCAGCCAACCAAAAAAAGATACTTTTAATTCCACTCACTGTCTCCTACCAATCAGCTAACACTCTAACTATGCCAGTGACTTCCCTGTAATACCATGGGCTCCTAATTTGGTAAGCTTTCTCACATGTGACACATTGTTGAAGGTCTTCTGAAAGTCCAAATATACAGCATTTACTGCCTCCCCTTTATCTATCCAACTTGAAACCTCTTCAAAGAATTCCAATAGGCTCGTCAGACAAGATTTTTCTTTAAGAAAACCATACTGACTTTGTCCTATTTTGTCCTGTGTACTCTATAATCTCATCATTACCAATTGACTCCAACATCTTCCCATCCACTGAGGTCAGGCTAACTGGTCTATAATTTCCTTTCTGCTACCTTCCTCCTTTCTTAAAGAGTGGAGTGTCATTTGCAAATTTCCAGTCTCCTGGCAACATGCCAGACACCAATTAATTTTGAAAGATCATTACTAATGCCTCCACAATCTCTACTGCTGCCGTTTTCAGAACCTTGGGGTGCAGTTCATCTGGTCCAGGTAACTTATGTACCTTTAGGACTTTCAGCTTTTTGAGCACCTTCTCCCTTGTAATAGTAACTGCACTCACTTCTCTTCCCTCACACCCTTCAACACCTGGCATGCTGCTGGTGTCTTCCACAGTGAAGACTGATGCAAAATGCTCATTTAATTCATCTGCCATCCTCTTGTCCCCTGTTATTATTTCTGTGGCCTCATTTTCTAGTGGTCCTATATCCACTTCCACCCCTCTTTCAACTTTCCCTCCTAATGATTCTTTTAGTTGCTCTCTGTAGGTTTTTAAAAGCTTCCCAATCCTCTGTCTTCCTGCTAATGTTTGCTTTGTTGTATGCCCTCTGTTTTGCTTTCACATTAGCTTTGACTTCCCTTGTCAGCCACAGTTGTACTATTTTGCCATTTGAGTATTTCTTTGTTTTTGGAATATATCTATCCTGCACCTTCCTCATTTTTCTCGGAGACTCATGCCATTGCTGCTCTGCTGTCAGCCCTTCCAGCATCTCCTACCAACTTTCTTTGGCCAATTCTTCGCTCATACCCTTTACTCCACTGAAATACTGCTACATCAGATTTTACTTTCTCAGGAGCAAATTTCAAATTGAACTCAGTCATATTGTGATCACAGCCTCCTAAGGTTTATTTTGCCTTAAACTCCCTAACCACCTCCAGTTCATTACCTAACACCAAATCCAGTAAAGCTGATCTCCCAGTAGGCTCAATGACAAACTGCTCTAAAAACCCAGTCTGTAGGCATTCAACAATCTCACTCTCTTGATGTCCTTTACCAACCTGATTTTCCCAATCCACCTGAGTGTTGAAATCTCCTATGACTATCATAACATTGCCCTTTTGACACACCTTTTCTATTTCCTGTTGTAACCTGTGGTCCACATCCCAGCTACCGTTGGGAGGTCTGTATGTAACTGTCATCAGGGTCCTTTTGCCTTTGCAGTTTCTCAACTCAACCCACAAGGATTCAACATCTTCTAATCCTATGTCACATCTTCACATGTTTCTACTGATGTGATGCCATTCTTTACCAGCAGAGCCATGGCGTCCCCTCTGCCTACCTTCCTATCCCTCCGATACAGCTCCTTGGCTTGGACATTCAGCTCCCAACTACAACCATCCTTCAGTCACAACATCATACCTGACAATCTGTAATAGTGCATAAGATCATCCACCTTATTTCTTATACTCTGCGCATTGAGGTCTAACACGTTGAGTACTGTATTTGCTACCGTTTTGATTCTGCATCTCTAATGCTCTGATACTCACCCTGCCGGCTGCAATTTTGTTCTATCATCTGCGTGTCCTTCCTAACAGTCTGACTGCATGCTATTTTTGCTTTTTTTTTCACCATCTGTCCTATCCTGAGTCTCTTCACATTGGTTCCCACCCCCATGCCAAATTAGTTCAAAACCTCCCCAACACCTCTAACAAACCTGCCCGCGAGAATATTGGTCCCCCTCACTTTGGCATCTAATTTCAAAGTGAACTCATAGTACATGCCCCTGATGCACACATATATTTTTTTAATTAATTTCACCAATCATTATAGAAAGTCTGAAAGCTTAACAAGAAAATAATCAGCAATAGCATTATGTAATCACCTAAGTATCACCTGCCAAGCTAGGTGCACCTATCAGTTGCTGAAAAGTGTCTCTTCTGCTTTTCCATGCTCACAATCCCATTGTGAACTGCGAAGCTGAATTATGAAGGAAACAATCAGCAATAGTGGAACAGGCAACCTTCTTTCCATTCTGACTCACCTCGACAATGTATTTTACATTCATGGCAATGCAAACTAATTACGTTTGAGATGAATGTACAGCTACATTGAGCAGCAGGGCACTGCTGTAATAGAATATACTGAACTGGACTCCAGCAAAGCAGAAAGCAGCAGTGACACTGCTATTACAAGAGATTCAAAATTGCAATGGCTCTTTTTGCCTCTGCAGTGGAAATGAATCTGGGTGCTTTATGAAACTAAACAAAAATCTACTGGTAAAAAAGAAAAAACAGTTATTTTTCATTCCTTCCAGCACATCCAGCACTTTTCAACCATCGAAGTTCTTCTTTGTAATGAATTTTATGATCTAGACACAGGGCCAAGATCTATTATCCATCTCTAATTGCGGTTGAGAGGGTGGTGGTGAGCAACCTGCTCACGTTTAAGTTGACTAATCATGCCACTTACATTCTCATCCAGATCTTTAAAATCATGAGACCAAAATACCATAAGACATAGGAGCAGAAGCATGCCATTCAGCCCAACGAATCTGCTCCACCACTCCATCATGGCTGATCCCGGATCCCCTCAACCCCATACACCTGCCTTCTTGCCATATCCTTTGATGCCCTGAACGATCAGGAAATGATCAACTTCCACCTTAAATATACCCAAGGACTTGGCCTCCACTGCAGTCTGTGGCTGGGCATTCCATAGGTTCACTATTCTCTGGCTAAACAATTCCTCCTTACCTCTGTTCTAAAAGGTCATCCCTCAATTTTGAGGTTGTGCCCATTAGTTCTGGATACCCCCACCAAAGGAAACATCCTCTCCATATTCACCCCGTTTAGTCCTTTCAACATTCAGTGTGTTTCAATGAGATCCTCCCCCTGCCCCCGCATTCTTCTAAATTTCAGTAAGTACAAGCCCAAAGCTATCAAATGCCTCTCTATGTTAATCCGTTCATTCCTGGAATGATCCTCGTGAACCTCCTCTGGACTCTCTCCAATGACAAACACATCCTTTCTGGGATATGGGGCCCAAAACTGTTGACAATACTTCCAGGGCAGCCTGACTAGTGTCTTATTAAGGCTCAGCATTATCTCTTTCCATTATTCTATTCCCCTTGAAATAAATACCAACATTGCATTTGCCTTCTTTACCACAGACTCAAACTGTAAATTGACCTTCTGGGAGCCTTGTACGAGGACTCCAAAGCCCCTCTGCACCTCTGATGTTTAAAACTTCTCCCCATTTTGATAATAGTCTGCACTATTGTTCCTTTTACCAAAATGCATTATTGTACATTTCCCAACACTGTATTCTATCTGCCACTTTTTTGCTGTCTTCCAATTTGTCTAAGTCCTGTTGCAATCGCATTGCTTCCTCAGCACTACCTATACCTCCACCTACCTTCATATCATCCGCAAACTTTGCCACAAAACCATCAATTCCGTTATCCAAATCATTGATGAACAATGTGAAAAGTAGAAGTCCTAGTACTGACCCCTGAGGAACGCCACTAATCACTGGTAGCCAACCGGAAAAGGACCCTTTTATTCCCACTCACAGCCTCCTGCCTGTCAGCCATTCCTCTATCCAAGCCAGTATCGTTCCTGTAACACCACAGGATCTTATCTTGTTAAGCAACTTCATGTGTGGCTCCTTATCAAATTCCTTCTGAAAATCCAAGTAAATGACATCTGCAGCCTCTCCTTTGTCCACCCTGCTTGTTACTTCTTTGATGAACTCTTACAGATTTGTCAGGCAAGATTTCCTTTCACAGAAACCACGTTGACTTTGACTTATTTTATTATTAGTCTCCAAGTACCCCAAAACCTCACCACTAAAAATAGACTCCAACACTTTCCGAACCACTAAGGTTAGGCTAACTGGCCTATAATTTCCTTTCTTTTGCCTTCCTCCCTTCTTAAAGAGGGGAGTGACATTTGCAAGCTTTCAGTCATCTGGGACCGTGCCAGAATCAAGTGATTCTTGGAAGATCATAACCAATGCATCCGTTATCTCTTCAGCAACTTTTCACAGGACTCCAAGATGTAGTCCACCTGGTCCAGGAGACTTATCCACCTTAAAACATTTCAGTGTGTCGAGCACTTGTTCCTTTGTAATAGCAATGGCATTCACTCCTGCTCCCTGATACTCATGGACTTCTGGCACACTGCTAGTGTCTTCCACAGTGAAGACTGATGCAAAGTATCCATTAGGTTCATTAGCCATTTCCTTGTCCCCTATTACTACCTCACCAGCATCATTTTCCTGTGGTCCAATATCAACCCTCACCTCCCTTTTACTCTTTATAAAACTAAAAATCTTTCAGTATATTGCTTTATATTATTGGCTAGTCTTCCCTCATATTTCATCTTTTCCCTTCTTATAGCTTTTTTGTTGCTTTTTGTTGGATTTTAAAAGCTTCCCACTCACTTTTGCTATCTTTTATGCCCTTTCCTTGGCTTTTATGCAGCCCTTAACCTCCCTTGTCAGCCATAATTTCCTGCCCCTGCTATTTGAGAACTTCTTCTTCTGTGGGGCATATCTATCCTGCACCTTGTGAACTATTCCCAGAAACTTCAGCCATTTCTGCTCTGCTGTCATCCCCGCTAGTGTACTCCTCCAATCCACCTGGCAATAGAGAGGGCAAGCTCCTCTCTCATGCCTCTGTAATTTCCTTTATTCCATTGTGATACTGATATATATGATGTGCTTCTTCCCTTCAAATTGCAGTATGAATTCAATCATATTATGATCACTGGCTCCTAAAGGTTTCTTTATATTAAGCTCCCTAATAAGGTTATTACACAACACCCAATCCAAGATAGCCTTTCCCCGAGCAGGCTCAAGCACAAGCTGCCCCAAAAAGCCATTTTATAGACATTCAACAAACTCCCTTTCTTGCGATCTGACACCAACCTGATTTCCCCAATCCCCTTGCATATTGAAGTCCCCCATTACAATTGTATCATTACCCTTATTACACGCTTTTTCCAACTCTCTTTGCAATCTCAACCCCACATCTTGTCTACTATTTGGAGGTCTATATATGATTCCTGTTGTAGTTTTTTTTACCCTTGCAGTTTCTTAACTGCACCCACAAAGATTCTACATTCTCTGACCCTATGTCACCTCTTTCTAAAGATGTAATTCCATCTCTTACCAACAGAGAACCGCCTATGCCTTCCTGCCTGTCCTTTCGATACAAGGTATATCCTTTGACGTTAAACTCTGTAATTGCACCACAAGTTTGTCCACCTTATTCAGAATGCTACGCACATTTAAATGCAGCACCTTCAGTCCTGATTTTTCGCCCTTTTGGATTTTGCCTCTGTGGTACAATTTAACTTGTTGCTCTGTCTGAATTTGTACCCAGTCATTAGCTTGTCCTTCCTTACATTCATGTTACATCCATCATCTACTTGTAAACCTGCTGGCTTATCCTCAGCTCTATCATACTGGTTCCCATCCCCCTGCCATGTTATTTTAAACCACTCCCAACAGCTCTGGTAAACCTGCCCATAAGTATTTTGGTCCCCCTTGGATTCAAGTGCAACCTGTCCCATTTGTACAGGTCACACCTGCCCCAGAAGAGGTCCCAATCATCCAGAAATCTGAATCCCTGCCCTCTGCTCCAGTTCTTCAACCACGCATTTATCTGCCACCTCATTCTATTCCTGTCCTCACTGTATGGTGGCACAGGGAGTAATCCTGAGATTACTACCCTTGAGGACCTGCTTCTCTACTTCCTTCCTAACTCACTATCGTCTTTTTTCAGGACCTCTTCCCTTTTTCTACCTATGTTGTTGGTACCATTATGTACCATGACTTTTGGCTGCTCATCCTTCCTTTTTAGGATATTGTGGATGTGTCCATAATCATCTCAGATCCTGGCACCTGGGAGGAAAAATGCCATCCGTGTTTCATTTTTGCACCCACAGAATTGCCTATCCGTTCCCCCTGACTATAGAGTCCCCTGTTACTGCTGCCCTCCTCTTCAGTTCCTACCCTTCTGAGCCACAGGGCCAGACTCAGTGCCACAGGCACAGCCACTGTTGCTTCCCCCAGGTAGGCTCCACTCAACAATACTCAAAAGGGAGTACTAATTGTTGAGGGGTATGGCCACAGGGGTGCTCTCCACTATCTGATGTTTTTCCTTCCCTCTCCTGACCGTCACCTATTTTCTGTCTCCTGTAGCCTTTGGGTGACTACCTCCCTGTAGCTCCTGCCTAACACTGCCTCAGTTTCCCTAACAAGTCAAAGGTCATTGAGCTGCAGCTCTAGTTCCCTAACACAGTTTCTAAGGAGCTGCATCTCGATGCACCTCGATAACATTACAAATACCAGAGCATCCAGAATAATACACATAAAATACTGGAGGAACTCAGCAGGTCCGGCAGCATCAATAAAAATGAATAAACAGTCAATGTTTTGGGCTGAGGCCCTTCTTCAGGACTGGAAATGAAGAGGGAAGATGCCAGAAGCAAAAAAGTAAGGTGAGGGGAAGGAGGACAAGCTACAAGGCGATAGGTGAAGCCAAGTGAATGGGAAAGGTAAAGGGCTGGAGAGGAAGGAATCTGATAGGAGTGGAGAGTGGATCATGGGAGAAAGGGAAGAAGGAGGGGCATCAGGAGGAGGTGATAGGCAGATAAGGGAGAAGAGGTGAGAGGCAAGAATGGGGAATAGAAGAAAAGGGAAGGGAGGGTAGAAGACAAACATTACTGGAAGGAAAAATCAGTGTTTATGACATCAGGTTGGAGGCTACCTTGACAGAATATGAGGTGTTGCTCTTCCACCCTGAGAGAGGCCTCTTCATGGCAGAAGAGTGGGTCATGGCCCAACTGTATTAGGTTGGATTATTCAGAGATGTAGTAATAAGCATAAAAGCAGAACAAAGCAATTAAAACATAATTTATTATCATAAAATTGAAAGCACAAATAAACCACACAAAATGCCACATACAGAGCAAGTCACCAAGATTTCTGCAAGGCACAGAGAGTTTACAGCTCATAATTCTTAGTCACCACTTGATAATTGCTGTTGTTGGCGAATCTCTGAATTCCAACTCACTTGTGAAACTACTCATCTCTTAAGCACCGACGGTGATTTCTGGCCCACAGCTGAAGTTCAATGAAGCCAGGAAAGGTAACTCAATATATTCACAAGCTTCACAAGGTCGAGACGCCCAGAAACAGATAAACTCTTTGATTTTTGTTCTCATCAAAACTTGTCTTTCTTCAAACACATCCTGTGTCCATAACACAGTGTTGAGTGTCCCTTCATAAATCAATTAGATATTGTAATAGTCTACTCCTTGTTATCTCATCGTACACAATATTCCTTTGGACTTACAAAAGGACATTGATGTCTACATATACTGAAAGCGATAAGCTTGAATCCAGAAAGAATCCATCAACCCAGCTCTTAAAGTGACCAACAGACATTTAGTCATTAATGGACTTTAACAGATCTTCAGTGTTTACGCTGTATAGACACTACTCACTAACAGACCCCACATGCTACAAGATCAGAAGGCGTTAAATTGTCATTTTGACCTTCCAGGCATTCACCCTATGTTTCACAAAATCTAATAAAACACACTAACTTGTTGGAATGGGAACAGGGCTAGGAAGTAAAATGGTTGGCCACTAGGAAATCCTCTTTTGATGGATGGAGTGAAGGCTCTTGATAAAGCGACCCCTAAATAGCTAATTACTATCATGATGGCACACTGCTGGAAAGTAGCTACTGAGCGTATGTTCATGCTCTTCTGCTTTTGCAGCCCATCTACTTCAAGCCCATTTGCACACCATGTATATCCCTGAGGTTTGTTTTCTTGTCATATACTCGTTCAGTACAAGAACCGGAATAGAATCAATGAAAGACTGCACCCAACAGGGTGGACAAATAAGCATTGTGCAATGCCCTCTGACCTTGCTTATTAACAAGGTGCTGCTGACTGAATGTTTATTGTTTTTTGTATTATTCTCTTTCAACTCAAAAGGCTGTTGTGCATGAAAATCTCAGGAGATCAGCAGTTTGTGAGATACGCAAACCACTCTAGTTAGCACCAATGATCATCCCATAGTCAAAGTCACTTTGATCGTATTTCTGCCCCACTCTAATGTTTGGTCTGAACGATAACTGAACCGTGTCTGCATGTTCTATGCCACATGATTGGCTAACCAGATTTTTCCTTTAAATGGGTAGGTGTACAGGTGTACCTAATAAAGTGGTCACCAAATAAAAATGCCGCAACCTTCCAGACCACTCCATCATGAGGTACTGTATGTTTGACAAGGTCTTGGTAAAGTTCATGTAGACAATGTCTACCATGCAATCTTTGTCAGTCAGTCATTTTGATTATCTCTTCAAAGAAACTCAATCAAATTTATAAGGAACACAAACAAAATGCTGGAGGAACACGGCAGGCCAGGCAACATTTATAAAGTAAGTAAAAGTAAAGGCATCCATTAGACTAGCAAGACCATGGAATCTGCGCCTGGAAAGTCTTCACTCTCCAGAGCGCAGGCCTGGGCAAGGTTGCATGGAAGACCAGCAGTTGCCCATGCTGCAAGTCTCCCCTCTCCACAACACCAATGTTGTCCAGGGAAAGAGCATTAGGACCCATACAGCTTGGCACCAGTGTCATCACAGAGCAATGTGTGATTAAGTGCCTTGCTCAAGGACACAAAACATGTTGCCTCGGCTGGGGCTCAAACTCATGACCTTCAGGTCACTAGTCCAATGCCTTAACCACTTGGCCACGTGCCCACACTCATTTAGAGGCAACATTTATAGAGAAGAGTAAATAGTTGACGTTTTAGGCCGGAACCCTTCTTTAGGATTCATGAAGTTTATGAGACGTGATTTCCCACATATTTCTAATACGTGCTGAAGTCCATTAAAAAGCAGAAAGAGTACATCATCTCTAGTGTTACTAATCCAAAATGAGAAGTTTTAAAATAAATTATCAAAGGTACTCAGTCACATCAATGATAATCAATGGTTGTAATAAGTTTTGTACTGTTTGACTTAATATTGTTCATTATAGCGTAGGCTGTGATGTGAGATGGATATGGCTCATCAGGATGGGACGGTGGTTTGATTAAAGCTATTGGTTGTACATCAAATGCAAATGTGTATTTGGTTAACAAACATACTTTGTGATGTCTGATAAGTTATCTTAAATTTTGGCACAGATTTTGCAATGGAGGTAATAATGAAAATTGGTGTTCTGCATAATAATAGAAAAAAGGGATAAAAATTACTGGTGTTCACACTGCGCCTTGCCAATAGATTTAGCAGTAAATTATTTGAAGAATATATCCTTGTATCACTTACCCACTGATTACTCATTGAACATGCCAAAAATATAATTGGCATATTCAGAATATGATAATTTTTACCAGACAGGTGAGTCTTATTCACTGCAGACCATTCTCTGATTAAAAAAATTATTTTGGCATGTAGAGACATCCCATAAAATTATTTACATCCATTCTAATAAGTCTAAATCTGTGTCTTGCTCCTACATGTATTTCTAATACTTCCTGTTTTTATTTCAGATTTCTACCATCTATGCTATTTTGCATTTGCATTCCTGTTACGTGTAGTGCAGGCAGTAGGGCCATTTATATGATTGTGATATTGATCCAGTTTAGGTTATTCTGTGGCTGTGAAAAGGACACTGGCTTCCTAAAAGGAGAGTGCACTGTGGCTTTCACAAGTACCGACAAATATGCAGAAGGTGAGTCTGGCCACAAGAGAGAGAGCCAGGATAACTTTGGATAGTTTAAAGGGGAAATTGTAAGCATGAAAAATGGACAATAAAAGATCTGAAAGCTTTCTTCCTGATTGAATAGTTAAGTATTTTTGAATTGCAGTTCTTAGACAATGTACAATTACAGAATGTTTAAAAATTAAATTTTATGAAGGCTATATTTATTATCTTTTTGAAGGAATGAATCCTTAAGATAACAAATGAAAAAAAATTGTTTAATTATTTAATGAGGCAAGAAAGTCTTAAAACCAATCAATTTAGAACTGCAATACATGTTAATAAATCACCCTGATCTCTACAGCCCTCTGATGGATTTGTTTCCAGGCAATTTGCTCTAGCTTTGTAGAAAAATGTCAGCTAAGAAGAACTGTCAATCAATATAAACGTGTCCGGTCAAATATAAATAGCAAACTGTGGAAAATGCAGTTTTTTCTTCTTTTAGTGTAAAATGATTTGGACTGATGCTAATCTCAGGAACAGAATATACACTATCAGTCCTTTCAAGCTATGCTGTGGAGACCAAAGGGACATGCTTTAACATGTTAGGACAAGTATCTTTAATGGTGATATTTCCATCAATTCCTTTGATGCACGAATGTCACTTAAGTTAAATCAATAAGTTACTATCAGTCAGACCATTAAAAATGACCATACTGCTTTACCTGACTACGTTAATTTCTGGTTTTGGGTAACCTATTCAATTTCTTAATTTTTTTGCAAGATTTTTTGGTTATGCTTATAGAGTACACCAAAACTTTTTGATTAATTCTGATGATTGATTTCTCTGAAATAGTCTACTCACGAGAAAAGGTTATGGGTTTAATTCTCATCCAGGAACTTGGAAACTGATATAATCTAGGCTGACACTCCATCACTACTGTGAAAACTTAAACTTTTGGATGAGATGTTTATTAAGTCAGCTTTTCAGGTGGATGTAAAGAACCTCACAGCACTATTCAAAGGCGATTTCTCCTGTGTACAGCCTTTTATCACTTACCCTACACAAGACAGAATACCTGAATAACATTTGTCAAAATATTGTATGTGAATCGGAGATGTCTTTCTTACTTTATAATAACGACTACACCATTAGATCATAGTCTTTAAAAATGGTAGGTTTATTTATTGATTTATTTATTTATTGAGATACAGCTTAGAATAGACCCTTCATAGCTCGAGCTGCCAGCTGCATGGCAACCGCCGGTTTAATCCTAGCCTAATTACAGGGCAATTTACAATGACCAATTAACTGCCAGCTGGCATGTCTTTGGACTGTGGGTGGGAACCGGAGAACACTGAGAAACCCACATTGTCGTGAAGTGAATATACAAACTCCTTATAGGGAGCAGCAGGAGCATGAACATATCAAAGCCATGAAAACTGTCACCTGAAGGAAATGCTCATATGTGTTCTTCTTTTTTAAAAATTTTATTTAGAGATACAGAATGTTTGCATGCCCTGCCGGCCAAACAAGCCCACGCCACCAACTACACCTTAGTATCCTACTAACCTGTTGAGCTTTGGAATATAGGAAGAAACCGGAGCACCCAGAGGAAACCCACACGGTTACAGGAGAACCAGTGTCACTGGTGCTGTAGTAGCGCTATGCTAACCGGCACTCGACCATGGCACACACATTACTGAATAATTTAGAATAAATTACCATATCAGGTCCAGTTTTAATTGTTGTTGTAGTTCCATTGGGATCTTAATGAGAGATGCCACTTGTCTGCAGGGCTAATTTGTTATTGTTTTGGATGACCACAATAGAGTCTGCTGTTCTAAAAGAAGAGGATTTGAATTCATATAATGCCTTCTCAATCTCAAAATGTCCAAGCATGCTTTAGAACCAAATGCTTTTCAAGTGTGGCTATTATTCCAATTCAATAAACTTGGCAACACACATCAAAGTTGCTGGTGAACGCAGCAGGCCAGGCAGCATCTGTAGGAAGAGGTGCAGTCGACGTTTCAGGCCGAGACCCTTCGTCAGGACGAACTGAAGGAAGAGTGAGTAAGGGATTTGAAAGTTGGAGGGGGAGGGGGAGATCGAAAATGATAGGAGAAGACAGGAGGGGGAGGGATAGAGCCACGAGCTGGACAGGTGATAGGCAAAAGGGGATACGAGAGGATCATGGGACAGGAGGTCCGGGAAGAAAGACAAGGGGGGTGGGGACCCAGAGGATGGGCAAGAGGTATATTCAGAGGGACAGAGGGAGAAAAAGGAGAGTGAGAGAAAGAATGTGTGCATAAAAATAAGTAACAGATGGGGTATGAGGGGGAGGTGGGGCCTTAGCGGAAGTTAGAGAAGTCGATGTTCATGCCATCAGGTTGGAGGCTACCCAGATGGAATATAAGGTGTTGTTCCTCCAACCTGAGTGTGGCTTCATCTTTACAGTAGAGGAGGCCGTGGATAGACATGTCAGAATGGGAATGGGATGTGGAATTAAAATGTGTGGCCACTGGGAGATCCTGCTTTCTCTGGCGGACAGAGCGTAGATATTCAGCAAAGCGGTCTCCCAGTCTGCGTCGGGTCTCGCCAATATATAAAAGGCCACATCGGGAGCACCGGACGCAGTATATCACCCCAGTCGACTCACAGGTGAAATATTGCCTCACCTGGAAGGACTGTTTGGGGCCCTGAATGGTGGTAAGGGAGGAAGTGTAAGGGCATGTGTAGCACTTGTTCCGCTTACACGGATAAGTGCCAGGAGGGAAATCAGTGGGGAGGGATGGGGGGGACGAATGGACAAGGGAGTTGCGTAGGGAGCGATTCCTGCGGAACGCGGGGGGGGGGGAGGGAAAGATGTGCTTAATGGTGGGATCCCGTTGGAGGTGGCGGAATTTACGGAGAATAATATGTTGGACCTGGAGGCTGGTGGGGTGGTAGGTGAGGACCAGGGGAACCCTATTCCTAGTGGGGTGGCGGGAGGATGGAGTGAGAGCAGATGTACGTGAAATGGGGGAGATGCGTTTAAGAGCAGAGTTGATAGTGGAGGAAGGGAAGCCCCTTTCTTTAAAAAAGGAAGACATCTCCCTCGTCCTAGAATGAAAAGCCTCATCCTGAGAGCAGATGCGGCGGAGACGGAGGAATTGCGAGAAGGGGATGGCGTTTTTGCAAGAGACAGGGTGAGAAGAGGAATAGTCCAGATAACTGTGAGAGTCAGTAGGCTTATAGTAGACATCAGTGGATAAGCTGTCTCCAGAGACAGAGACAGAAAGATCTAGAAAGGGGAGGGAGGTGTCGGAAATGGACCAGGTAAACTTGAGGGCAGGGTGAAAATTGGAGGGAAAGTTAATAAAGTCAACGAGTTCTGCATGCGTGCAGGAAGCAGGACCAATGCAGTCGTCGATGTAGCGAAGGAAAAGTGGGGGACAGATACCAGAATAGGCACGGAACATAGATTGTTCCACAAAGCCAATAAAAAGGCAGGCATAGCTAGGACCCATACGGGTGCCCATAGCTACACCTTTAGTTTGGAGGAAGTGGGAGGAGCCAAAGGAGAAATTATTAGGAGTAAGGACTAATTCCGCTAGACGGAGCAGAGTGGTGGTAGAGGGGAACTGATTAAGTCTGGAATCCAAAAAGAAGCGTAGAGCTTTGAGACCTTCCTGATGGGGGATGGAAGTATATAAGGACTGGACATCCATGGTGAAAATAAAGCGGTGGGGGCCAGGGAACTTAAAATCATCGAAAAGTTTAAGAGCGTGAGAAGTGTCACGAACATAGGTCGGAAGGGATTGAACAAGGGGTGATAAAACCGTGTCGAGGTATGCAGAAACGAGTTCAGTGGGGCAGGAGCAAGCTGAGACAATAGGTCGGCCAGGACAGGCAGGTTTGTGGATCTTGGGTAGGAGGTAGAAACGGGAAGTGCGGGGTGTGGGAACTATAAGGTTGGTAGCAGTGGATGGGAGATCCCCTGAGCGGATAAAGTCGGTGATGGTGTGGGAGACAATGGCCTGGTGCTCCTTAGTGGGGTCACGATCGAGGGGTAAATAAGAGGAGGTATCCACGAGTTGTCGCTGTGCCTCGGCAAGGTAGAGGTCAGTACGCCAGAGTACAAAAGCACCCCCCTTATCGACGGGTTTAATAATAAGGTTAGGATTAGTGCGGAGGGAGTGGAGAGCAGAGCGTTCCGAAGGAGTGAGGTTGGAATGGGGACAAGGTGCGGTGAAGTCGAGACGGTTGATGTCCCGTCGGCAATTAGCGATAAAGAGATCCAGAGCATCAGAAGACCAGAGCGGGGTGTCAATGAAGAAGAGGAGGGTTGAAGACGGGAGAAGGGGTCATCGGTGGGGGTGGAAGAGTCCTTGCCGAAGAAGTAGGCTCGGAGACGGAGACGGCGGAAGAAAAGTTCCGCATCATGGCGAACACGGAACTCGCTGAGGTGTGGGCGAAGGGGGACAAATGTGAGGCCCTTACTGAGAACAGAGCGTTCTGCCTCCGACAGTTGATGATGCCGTGATGCTCCCGATGTGGCCTTTTATATATTGGCGAGACCCGACGCAGACTGGGAGACCGCTTTGCTGAATATCTACGCTCTGTCCGCCAGAGAAAGCAGGATCTCCCAGTGGCCACACATTTTAATTCCACATCCCATTCCCATTCTGACATGTTTATCCACGGCCTCCTCTACTGTAAAGATGAAGCCACACTCAGGTTGGAGGAACAACACCTTATATTCCGTCTGGGTAGCCTCCAACCTGATGGCATGAACATCGACTTCTCTAACTTCCGCTAAGGCCCCACCTCCCCCTCATACCCCACCTGTTACTTATTTTTATGCACACATTCTTTCTCTCACTCTCCTTTTTCTCCCTCTGTCCCTCTGAATATACCTCTTGCCCATCGTCTGGGTCCCCCCACCCCCTCCATGTCTTTCTTCCCGGACCTCCTGTCCCATGATTCTCTCGTATCCCCTTTTGCCAATCACCTATCCAGCTCTTGGCTCTATCCCTCCCCCTCCTGTCTTCTCCTATCATTTTGGATCTCCCCCTCCCCCATCCAGCTTTCAAATCCCTTACTCACTCTTCCTTCAGTTAGTCCTGACGAAGGGTCTCGGCCTGAAACGTCGACTGCGCCTCTTCCTACAGATGCTGCCTGGCCTGCTGCGTTCACCAGCAACTTTGATGTTTGTTGCTTGAATTTCCAGCATCTGCAGAATTCCTGTTGTTTGTCAATAAACTTGGCAGCCAATTTACATTACATGCTGGAAGTTCTCTTGAAAATGTAACACTCGCTTTGCCTAGCGGCATGATCTCGAAGGTGGTAACCCCACTTCCTGGCCAAAATGTAGAACTCTCACTTGGGTGGGTGCTGTGCAACGCATCCCCATTTCGAATCAGCACCCAAAAATAATAAACAGTACACAATATGTGGTTAAACGATTAAGATTTTATAACTCTTACTTTGACTATGTGCTCATTAGAGAAACAAAATATAAAATAAAAGTGCACCAATTTTATTAGACATTTCGTGCACAAATCATTGGGGCTCACTCAGCAAGATCTTCCTTCCAATAGTTAATCCCCTCTGAAGGTTGGCAACCCCCGGGTGGGAGCCCGGGGTCCTCTCTGTCTAGCCGCCTAGAGCATCCCTTCATTTGATTCTCCTCTCTTCATCCCTATTGCGCCTTCTCCCCAAAGCCTGCGAAAACCAACAGCTTTCAGACACACAAGAAAGAATAACATCTCTCCCACTGGATAAAGTCCCATTATCACTAGTCATAACCCAAACATTGCAGCTACAGAGAAAACATTACTTCAGCAGTTAACATTACAGAGAAGCCATTACAGTAGCCTTAGCAGTTAACAGTACAGAGAACCCATTATACTCTCCCCCTAACAAATTTAGTTATGTCCGCACTTAGTGCGCATGCGCCAGTTGTGCATGCAGCCTGTTACAGCCGTTCCGACAATTATTCTTACTATTTTCTTCTTACTTTTTTAACTTACGTTATTTTTTGTATTTTTTTTCACGGTAACACGTTGAAGCTGCACCCTCTCTAACATGCTGATAGAGAGAGTTTTATTTGGGTTTTTAGCGCTGGAAATAGTTACATTCGGACACATCTCGTTAGCAGGGCAGAAGCATGGTCGCATTGTTTATTCCAGGGACCAGATGCTTGAGCTTATGCCGGCCGGTTTAGCGAGCAGAGCGGCGGACACTCCTGCTGAAAGCTGGAGGAAACACTCAGAGGATGCAGAGGGGGATCACAAAGGCGAGGCAAGAGGACCGGGTCATGACAACAGAGACTTATGGAGAAGAGGAGTTCAGTGGCTAATAAAATGGACGAGTTCACGGCGCTAGCCAGTCGTCAGAGAACATTTCGGGAGTGCAGTGTTATGTGTTTTACTGGAAAGGGGCTGCATGAGGACATACCCGATCAAATCTTTTCCATGTACGGCTTCCAGACCGTTCGGGCTGACCGGAAGTGCACTGAGAGCGGTAAGCGTTAAGGAGTTGGGTGCTTACTGTTCTGATTAACAACGGATGGTGCAATCCGGTTCATATTACGATCGAGGAACGTGCTTGTAGACCGGATATTGAACTTTTTGCTGTTGGACCCCGGCCATATTTCACCGAGATACAACACTGGGCGGCACAGAAGGTTGTTCCTGCCTGTGGCCATCGAACTTTGCAGCTCCTCCCATGGAGGGTCAGACACCCTGAGCCAATAAGCTGGTCCTAGACTTATTTCCATCTGGCATAGTTTGCATTTTGTTGTTTGATAGTTTGTGGTTTTTGTATTGCTATATTTATGCTCTATTCTTGGTTGGTGCGGCTGTAACAAAACCCAATTTCCCTCGGGATCATTAAAGTATATCTATTTACCTATCTATCTATCTATCTATGACATTGAGATAATTTGCCAACCCTTCCTGCAAAACACAAAACCCAATCTAGGTGCGAAAAGCAGTAACATATCTCCCCAGAACAGTAGAGATCACATCCTGTTCCCCAGGCGCTACATAGGCCAACCTATCCAGGGGTTTCCTACTTCTCTGAGAACTCCGTACCCCCTCACTTAACCCCTCAGACTCGGACGCTACTGGGGATACTTTGGGTCTGCTTGCCGAATCCTCTCTTGATCTATCACTCATGCCCCCCTGCAGCTCAGAGCCCCCTGTCCTGTGTCTAGGCCCCGCATCCTCTCCTTCAGGGTCCTGCAGTAATCCAGGCTGCCCACAGCTAGCACCCCCCCCCCACTTAACCTGACTCAGTGGGAGAAGGGCCAGGAGTCTCTGCCTCTATCAAGGGGGAGTTAGCAAAAGGCAGCATGTACCACACATCCAGCTCATCATCCTCTGAATCAGCATTCCTCTTCTTTTCCTCGGCCTTCACGGTGATGGCAAACTGATGCATGGGCAGGAGTGCTCTCCCACTCCTCATCCATGTCCAGCCCCTCAGGCACCCGTCGTGACAAAACATCCACATCAATGTTCCGGCTCCCCAGTCGGTACTTCAGGCTGAAATTATAGGCAGACAATGCTGCCAACCACCGATGGCCCATGGCATCCAGTTTCGCCAAGGTCATGATATCAGTTAAGGGTTTGTTATCCGTCCTCACCTCATACTTGGCCCCACAGAGATAGTCACTCAGCTCATCCACCACCGCCCATTTCAACGCCAGTAAGTCCAAATTGTGCACGGGATAATTTCTCCCAGAGGGCGACAAACTCCGACTGACAAACACCACAGGTCTCAACCCGGTGCCCTGATCCTGATACATGACACCCCCTAAACATTCTCGGCTGTCATCTGTGTGCAGTACACATGGTAATCGGGAGTCCGCAGAAGCCAGCACTGGCACTTGGGTCAGCAACTCCTTTAGCGACTGAAAAGCCTCCTCACATTTTACATCCCACCTCTGTCCAAAGGTCACGGACATGTTTAAATATTCTCCACCCTTTGGTCCTCTTCTCCCCCTCCCTTTCTTCCCGAGGGAGGGTAACCACACAGATGTGGATTCAAGGGGTGTCTCACTTTGGCGTAGCCCTTCACGAATCTCCGATAATAACCACAGAACCCCAGGAATGAGCGCAGAACGCTCACAGTCTGAGGCCTTTGGCAGACCTGGCACTTGCCCAGGGAAAGCTTTAACTCTTTAGCTCTCAGGCACCCGAGCACCTGCAGTAGCCTCGCTTCATATTCTTTCAAAGTAGATCCATATACTAGGAGATCATCCAAATACATCAAGACCTCAAGCAAGTCCACATCCCCCACCGTCTTCTCCATGCCCCGCTGGAAGGTTGCAGGGGCTCTGGATATGCCCTGGGGCATCGTTTCGGAGTGGAAGAATCCCAGGGGACATATAACTTCCGTCTTCTCCTTGTCGGCCTCACTCATCAGGATCTGGTAATATCCGCTCCTCAGATCCAGCAACATTAAGCCACTTCACACCACTCAAACAGCCCAGCACGTTTTCGACCCTCAGGACTGCATACTGGTCAGAGATGTTGCACCTGTTCAGAGTCCTATAGTCCATACACACGTGCACCTTCCCATTCTTCTTCCAGGCCACTACTATTGGGGACGCATAGAGGCTTCGAGACTCAGCGATGATCCCAGTTTCCTTCAACTCACACAAATGCTGCCGCGCGTCTTCCACATCTGCAGGGGCCTGTCGCAACGACCTCTCCCCAAACAAGGTGTCCTCAGCGGTCAACTTTTCCCCCTTGTGGTATTCTGGAACGTCCACTAAGAGGGCTTCTCTCTCAGACATGCCGGGAAATTTTAGAGTCCCCATCACTCTCGCTACTTCCCCAGGCCATACCACTGTAACGTTCCGTTATATTGGATTGTATATGTCTGGAGGAAATCCCACCCAGCACCTGCCTCAACACTCCTCACAGGGTCGGTTGCCGCCCGAATCAAGCCCAAACATCAATCATCGACCAGCACATCCAGTAAATTTTAACAAGTACACTTTATAGATACTACTAATTCTATGGCATTAATATAAATTCGATACAGAAAGGGAAGTAATGAAAAAAAAAGACACCAACACTTATCAAAGTCCAAGTTCTTCGCGCGCAACCGTTGGAGCTCAGTCGAATCCGGACGACCACCCGAATCCTGTCGACTCACGGCTTGGGACCACCCGGAGTGATCGACCAGAGCCTCTCCGCATGTCCGCCGTCCTCCTCGACTCTCCTCCGACTCCCCGTCTCTCCTCGGACTCCCCGCCAAAAACCCCGTCCACAGTCATATGATACAGCATTGTATCCGAAAACAAAACGATACATGACCACCCATTGGCTAATAGCACCCTGCTGTCTCTAATAACCCAAGCAACTGTCTAGTTAGAGACTTTCTCAGCATTCCCCAGTATAACATAACAAAGAAGCCATTTTAAATTTAACAAAAAGAAAGACCCCGTACACTCTCCCCCCACCAAATAAAAGTCATGCCCTCATGACATTAACAGAGTTCACCAGTGCTCCTTGTAAAACACAAAACCCAACCCAGGTGCATAAAGCAGTGACATAACTTCCCAGGGCAGTAGAGATCACACCCTGTTCTCCCAACGTTGTGTAAGTCAGTCTCTCCGGGGGGTGCCTACTCCTCTGAGGCCTCTGTACTTCCTCTGCTGACTCTCCCTGTTCAGACACCCCAGGTGACCCCCCAGGCCTATCTGTTGGATCCTCCCCTTCACTGGGACCCCTCAGCCCCTGTGAGCCCTCTGGCTCGGGTTCTGGCTCCTCAGAGCAGTCAAATTACAGTAAACAGTGGGTAACGCATCATCGTCAACCCCCAATTGCTCTACTGCCCGATCCATTTCCATCTGTGCTCCTCCTTCCCCGTCGCTCCCAACTTGACACATGGCCTTTACTCCCTGGCGGGGACACTCTTCCACTCCTCAGCCGTGCCCGACTCGTCGTGCGCCCGACGAGACAGGGCATCTGCATCGATGTCCCGACTCCCCGGGCGGCACTTCAGGCTGAACTCATAGGGAGACAAGGCTGCTAACCACCGGTGCCCAGTAGCGTCCAGCTTCGCCGAGGTCAGGATATAAGTGAAGGGGTTGTTGTTAGCTCTCACCCCAAACTGGGCCCCGTATAGATAGTCACTCAACTTGTCCATCACCGCCCATTTCAATGCCAAGAACTCCAGCTTGTGAGTGGGATAGTTTCTCTCAGATGGTGACAAACTCCGGCGGACAAACGCTACCAGCCTCAATCCGTTTCCCTGTTCCTGGTACAGGACAGCCCCCAGACCCTCGTGACTGGCATCAGCGTGTAGAACATACGGCTTCCGGGGATCAGCACAAGCCAACACAGGGCCTGCGTCAACGCCCTTTTTAGAGATTGGAACGCCTCCTCACATTGAGCATCCCACCTCGATCCAAAAGGCTCTCCCGGGTTCAAGTATCCTCCTACCTCCAGCCCTCAGTCTCCCTTCCTCCTCCTCCCCACAGGTGGATAACCACACAACAGCTTGTTCAATGGGTGACTCATTTTCACATACCCTTTCATGAATCGCCGGTAATATCCGCAAAACCCCAAAAACGAGTGTAAGGCGCTCACCTTCTGAGGTCTCGGCCAGGTGGTTACTGCGGCTATCTTACCCGGATCAGTGGCCACTCCATTTCTGAAGTGGGAGGGTGATCAGCCAGATGTCGTGGTGCACATCGGTACCAATGACATAGCAAGGAAGAATGAGGAGGTCCTGGAGAGTGAGTATAGAGAGCTTGGTAGGAAGTTGAAAAGCAGGACCTCGAGGGTGGTAATCTCAGGATTGCTACCTGGGCTACATGCCAGTGAGGGTAGGAATAGGATGCTCTGGAGGAGGAACAAGTGGCTGAGGAACTGGTGTAGGGGGCAGGGTTTCAGATTTCAGGATCATTGGGACCTCTTCTGGGGCAGGTGGGACCTGTACAAGAGAGACGGGTTACACTTGAACTACAGGGGGACCAATATCCTTTCAGGGAGGTTTGTTAATGCTGTTGGGGGGGGCTTTAAACTAGATTTGCAGGGGGATGGGAACCACAGTACCAGAGCTGACAGTGTGGCTGGGGTGAAAATAAATGATGTTGAAAGTTTAAGCAAATCCACTAATAGAAAGGTTGTGAGTGGTGGTAAAAATCTTCTGAGGTGTATATATTTCAATGCCAGGAGTATTCCGGGGAAGGCGGATGAGTTGAGGGCATGGATTGACACGTGGAATTATGACGTTGTAGCAATTAGTGAAACTTGGCTACAGGAGGGGCAGGACTGGCAGCTTAATATTCCAGGGTTCCAATGTTTCAGATGTGATCGAGGCAGAGGAATGAAAGGTGGGGGAGTAGCATTGCTTGTTAGGGAAAATATTACAGCAGTGCTCAGGCAGGACAGATTAGAGGGCTTGTCTACTGAGTCCTTGTGGGTGGAGCTGAGAAACAGGAAAGGTATGGCCACATTAGTGGGATGGTATTACAGACCACCCAATAATCAAAGAGAATTGGAAGTGCAAATCTGCAGAGAGATAGCAGGCAACTGCAGGAAACATAAATTTGTGGTGGTTGGGGATTTTAATTTTCCATATATTGATTGGGTCTCCCATACTGTTAGGGGTCTAGATGGTTCAGAGTTTTCTAAATCAGTATATAGAGGGACCAACTAGAGAGGATGCAATATTGGATCTCCTGTTAGGAAACGAGTTAGGACAAGTGACGGAAGTCTGTGTAGGGGAGTACTTTGGTTCCAGTGATCATAACACCATTAGTTTCAACTTGATCATAGACAAGGATAGATCTGGTCCTAGGGTTGAGGTTCTTAACTGGAAGAAGGCCAAATTTGAAGAAATGAGAAAGGATCTAAAAAGCGTGGATTGGGACAGGTTGTTCTCTGGCAAGGATGTGATCGGTAGGTGGGAAGCCTTCAAAGGAGAAATTTTGAGAGTGCAGAATTTGTATGTTCCTGTCAGGATTAAAGGCAAGGTGAATAGGAATAAGGAACCTTGGTTCTCAAGGAATATTGCAACTCTGATAAAGAAGAAGAGGGAGTTGTATGACATGTATAGGAAGCAGGGAGTAAATAAGGTGCTTGAGGAGTATAAGAAGTGCAAGAAAATACTTAAGAAAGAAATCAAGAGGGCTAAAAGAAGACATGAGGTTGCCTTGGCAGTCAAAGTGAAGGATAATCCAAAGAGCTTTTACAGGTATATTAAGAGCAAAAGGATTGTAAGGGATAAAATTGGTCCTCTTGAAGATCAGAGTGGTCGGCTATGTGCGGAACCAAAGGAAATGGGGGAGATCTTAAATAGGTTTTTCGCGTCTGTGTTTACTAAGGAAACTGGCATGAAGTCTATGGAATTAAGGGAAACAAGTAGTGAGATCATGGAAACTGCACAGATCGAAAAGGAGGAGGTGCTTGCTGTCTTGAGGAAAATTAAAGTGGATAAATCCCCGGGACCTGACAGGGTGTTCCCTTGGACCTTGAAAGAGACTAGTGTTGAAATTGCAGGGGCTCTGGCAGAAATATTTAAAATGTCGCTGTCTACAGGTGAGGTGCTGGAGGATTGGAGAATGGCTCATGTTGTTCCGCTGTTTAAAAAAGGATTGAAAAGTAATCCGGGAAATTATAGGCCAGTAAGTTTAACGTTGGTAGTAGGTAAGTTATTGGAGGGAGTACCAAGAGACAGAATCTACAAGCATTTGGATAGACTGGGACTTATTAGGGAGAGTCAACATGGCTTTGTGCATGGTAGGTCATGTTTGACCAATCTATTGGAGTTTTTCGAGGAGGTTACCAGGAAAGTGGATGAAGGGAAGGCAGTGGATATTGTCTACATGGACTTCAGTAAGGCCTTTGACAAGGTCCCGCATGGGAGACTAGTTAGGAAAATTCAGTCGCTAGGTATACATGGAGAGGTGTTAAATTGGATTAGACATTGGCTCGATGGAAGAAGCCAGAGAGTGGTGGTAGAGAATTGCTTCTCTGAGTGGAGGCCTGTGACTAGTGGTGTGCCATAGGGATCAGTGCTGGGTCCATTGTTATTTGTCATCTATATCAATGATCTGGATGATAATGTGGTAAATTGGATCAGCAAGTTTGCTGATGATACAAAGATTGGAGGTGTAGTAGACAGTGAGGAAGGTTTTCAGAGCCTGCAGAGGGACTTGGACCAGCTGGAAAAATGGGCTAAAAAATGGCAGATGGAGTTTAATACTGACAAGTGTGAGGTATTGCACGTTGGAAGGACAAACCAACGTAGAACATACAGGGTTAATGGTAAGGCACTGAGGAGTGCAGTGGAACAGAGGGATCTGGGAATACAGATACAAAATTCCCTAAAAGTGGCGTCACAGGTAGATAAGGTCATAAAGAGAGCTTTTGGTACATTGGCCTTTATTAATCAAAGTATTGAGTATAAGAGCTGGAATGTTATGATGAGGTTGTATAAGGCATTCGTGAGGCCGAATCTGGAGTATTGTGTTCAGTTTTGGTCACCAAATTACAGGAAGGATATAAATAAGGTTGAAAGAGTGCAGAGAAGGTTTACAAGGATGTTGCCAGGACTTGAGAAACTCAGTTACAGAGAAAGGTTGAATAGGTTGGGACTTTATTCCCTGGAGCATAGAAGAATGAGGGGAGATTTGATAGAGGTATATAAAATTATGATGGGTATAGATAGAGTGAATGCAAGCAGGCTTTTTCCACTGAGGCAAGGGGAGAAAAAAACCAGAGGACATGGGTTTAGGGTGAGGGGGGAAAAGTTTAAAGGGAACATTAGGGGGTGCTTCTTCACACAGAGAGTGGTGGGAGTATGGAATGAGCTGCCAGACGAGGTGGTAAATCCGGGTTCTTTTTTAACATTTAAGAATAAATTGGACAGATACATGGATGGGAGGTGTATGGAGGGATATGGTCTGTGTGCGGGTCAGTGGGACTAGGCAGAAAATGGTTCGGCACAGCCAAGAAGGGCCAAAAGGCCTGTTTCTGTGCTGTGGTTTCTATGGTTTCTATGGTTTCTATTATGCACCCGACATAGCTGACCAACATCTTGCAGAACTGACATTTATCCAGGGAAAGTTTTAACCCTTCCTCCTTCAGCCGACTCAGCACCTTCAGCAGCCGCTCCTCATGTTCCTCTAACGTAGATCCAAACACTATCAGGTCATCCAGGTACACCAATACCTCCAGCAGGTTCATGTCCCCCACTGTCCGCTCCATGAGCCGCTGGAAGGTGGCTGGGGCCCCCGAGATGCCTTGGGGCATTCGTTCAAACTGGAAAAATCCCAGGGGGCAGATAAAGGCCGTCTTCTCTTTATCGGTCTCACTCATTGGAATCTGGTTATACCCACTCCGCAAATTCAATACGCTAAACCACTGTGCCCCACTCAAACAGGCCAATGCGTCTTCCACCCTTGGGACCGTATATTGGTCGGGGACAGTGCGCTGGTTCAGGGTCCTGTAGTCCACGCACATGCATACCTTCCCATTTTTGTTCCTTGCCACCATCTTGGGGGGCACATAGGGGCTTCGGGACTCCACAATAATCCCTGCGTCTTTCAACTGCCGCACATCTTCCACATCTGCTGGGGCCAGCCGCCACGACCTTTCTCTAAACGAGATGTCACTTGTCACCTGTATAGTGTGGCGAGTGCTCTTGGAACATCCCACATCAAACTCGTCCTGAGAAAAGACATCCCCTAACTTCAGCATCTTCTCCACCAGCCTGCTCTTATACTCCGGCAGTACAGGGGAGTCTTCAAATTAAAGGCCTCCTCGGTCAGCCCCCCACTGTTCTCCAATAGTTCTCCTTCAGTGGGCCTCACGGGGGCGCTAGACATCACCGTCACTGGGAACAAGTGCGCAAGGGGGATCCCGCGCTTAAAGGTGATCTCCCGCTCCGTTATGTTCCTTACCATCACCCCCATCTGCCGTCCCTGTACAGCTGAGGGCCTCTGCAATTCAGGTCTCACCAGCGCCCCAGCCGGGAACCGGGACTCCCCTTCCAGGTCTTCTGGGGCGTCTACTAGCAGGACCTCGCCCGCCGGTACTCCAGGGAATCTGGGGGTCCCCATCACTAATGCTGCCTCCCTTGGTCGTATCACCTTAGGCCTCGCCTGAGTGCTCCACACCCGTCCCTCATTTGCACTCAGGATCCAGCCCCTGGGGGTCACCCACTCCTTTGTACACCGCTCGGGTGTACCGAGAGGGTCTCCAGAAAGTTCTCCCCCACCTTCTTCTTACAGGCTCCCAAGAGCCGTTGCACCAGAGGGGAGTTAGTCCCCACTAGCAGGGCAGCACCACCGGTTTCCAGCGGGTCCGGACAAACCAACACCAGCGTCTCAAAGGCTTCCGACACTCCCACATCGCCCTCCGAGAATTCCAATCTCACTAACAGGTACCCATCGTATGGGTAATCACAGTCACTTATGCCCCAAATCTCCAGTGCATTAAATGGAGTTACTGGCAAATGCTTCAGATATTTGTTGTAGAATGACCAGTACAGTAAGGTAACCTGCGACCCGGTGTCAAGGATGGCTTTCACAAAGATTCCCTCTATCCGTAGGGACGCGCTAGAACGGGGTCCCACCAGTCCATCCGGAATAAGGGCTTGTACTTTCTGGGCTTCCGTAGCGGTTTTCTGGGAACGTGTTCCTCCCGAGACTCCAGTCCATTCCCTCACTGAGCCTCTCCTAAGTTTCCCGACACCTCTCCCTTCTTAGTGGCCTGGGGGCCCTCCCCCCTCGGAGCATCTCATCTCTCACAATCCCTCTGCAAGTGACCCACTTCCCCACAGCTGTAGCACAGCCCCGGCCACTCACATTCCTGCCGGAAATGCCCCTCCCTCCCACAGTTACAGCAGCCGCTACCCGCCGCCTCTCTCCTCCCGGTACGCCCCCCGAAGGGGGTACCCCCCCCCATCCATCCTCTCAAGCCGGGGGTCCCTCCCCCCCGGGGACCCCTTGGATTTCTCTGATCTCACCCCGGCTACCACCTCCTGAACCGCTGAAGACCTGGCCCGGGGGTCCGAGCTCCCTGTTCGCCCCGAAGCAGTCTCCTCCGCCCGTACCTCTCTAATCAGCTGCCCGAATGATGGAGGGAGGCTCCTCTTATATGACTGCCAGATACTCCAAGCCACCCTGTCATCCTCCTGGAAACCTCTACATATCTGGCTCATCCTCAACTTTGCCAGGTCGTCCACCTTCACTACCCCTCGGCACCGCAACCCCGTAAGCTTGCCTTCCAGCCGGAAAATGTATTCTGAGAGCTTTTCCCCTCTTCCCTGCCCCATCTCTTGAAACTCTGCTAAATGTTGCCAGGGATCTCCTGACAGTCCAAACACTTCCTCCAAAGCATCCAAACACTCCGACAGGGAAGCCAAGGGGCGTTCCGCTCTCAAATCGTGGACCACATGGGCCGCCCCGCCCCTGAAACTTTCCACCAATCGCTGTCTCTTTTCCTCATCTGAAACTGGCCACACCTCTAACAACTGGGACGTATCCTCAACACAGGGCTCATATTCATCTTCCTCTTCCGGGGTGGGCCTGGCTCCCGAGAAAATTCCCGGCTTCAGGCGGGGCCCCTCAACCCTTCTCACCAGGGAGATAATGGCAGCAGCTAACTCGGAGGTCTCAGCCATTACTGAGGGACGGGGCCTGGCCAAGCCTTCCCACTCCACGCCTCCACCCCTGGCTACTGGCACCTCCCCTGGGCCTCATCTAGCTCCTCCTCCGGCACCTCCTCACTTTCGTCCTCCAGGAGGGTGTGGAGACCCCATGGCCCTGCCTCCCCCAGGACGTGGACTGTCGCTGGTAGTTCCAACGTCATGACGTCGGCACTCGTCCGAACCAACATCCAGCTGGACTCCAGTTCTTTCCCACACCTTCTAGCTATAAGTTCTACCTGCCCAATACCTTTAATCAGACTCAACCCTCGCACTACTATATCTGCCGGAATGCGATAATCGACCCCACTTAGCACGCACACATGATTCACTGGTACATCGTCTAATTCATACCAACTTACAATCTTATCTCGATCTATCTTCACACCACTTAACGCGACGACTATACAGCTTTACCGAAAATCCAGATCCAGATCCGGACGGTAGCCCCCACTTGTAACGTTCCGTTATATTGGCTCATATATGTCTAGTGGAAATCCCACCCAGCACCCGCCTGAACACTCCCCACGGGGTCGGTTGCCGCCCGAATCAAGCCCAAACATCAATCATCAGCCAGCACACCCAGTAAATTTTAACAAATACACTTTATAGATATTACTAATTCTATGACATTAATATAAATTTGGTACAGAAAGGGAAGTAATGAAAAAAAAGGCGCCAACACTTATCAAAGTCCAAGTTCCCAGTCATATGATACAGCATGGTATTCGAAAACAAAACGATACATGACCACCCATTGGTTAATAGCACCCTGCTGTCTCTAATAACCCAAGCAACTGTCTAGTAAGAGACTTTCTCAACATTCCCCAGTATAACATAACAAAAGAAGCCATTTTAAATTTAACAAAAAAGAAAGACCCCATACACCACCATTGACTCTGACTGGGTGAACCACACAGTCCCTCGTTTAAATTCAGTACCCAGCCCAATGCTGCCACACACGCCCTCAAAAGCATCTCGAAACACTGGGTGCACGAGCAATGTCCCCAAACAGCTCTCACCCGCCTTCTTCTTGCAGGCCCCATGAGCCTCCTCACAAGCGGGGGCTTGGTTCCCTCCAGAATCGAAATGCTGCCCGTCTCAACAGGGTCCTGGCACATCAGGACTAACGATTCACGAACCGCAAACACCCACACATCGGCCTCCGAGAACTCCAGTTTCAGTGACCAAGAACCGTTGTTTGGATTATCAATGCACTGATACCCCAAATCTCCAGTGCCCTGAATGGTTTCAGATACTGGTTGTATAGCGAACGGTACAGTAACTTGACCTGCGACCCGGTGTTGAGTATGGCTTTCTACCCATAAAGACACACTGGGGCGTGGTCCCACTAAGCCTTCAGGAATAAGATCTTTTCCTTTCGGGAGTTTTGGGAACGTGTTACCCCGAGACACCAGGCCGTTCCCCACTGGGTCTCCTCTAAGTTTCCCGACACCTCTCTGATCAGCTGAACAAATGAGGGAGGAGCTATCTGATCCATCCTTAACTTATCCACCGCAGCCGCCTGACTGACCACTCCCTCCCCCAACCAACCCCGATGCCGCAAACAATTTAACTGTCTCTCTAGCTGAAAAAGATACTCGGAAATCTTTTCCTCATTCTCCTGACACAGGTTTTGAAACCCCATCCTGAGCTGCATTTTGCTTCCAGTCGAACCAAACGCATTGTCCAGCACTTGCAGATAACTGGCGGCTGTCACTACGGGATAATTGAACCTGACAGTTCTAACAATGTCAGCAGCCCGCTTACTCAAATTTTCAACCAATCTCTGTCGCTTTCCCTCAACCGAGCACTGCCATTCATCGAACATCTGAGAGGTCCGTTCCACCCTCGTCTCATGCTACTCCTCCCCTTTAGGGGTGGGCATTATTCCAGAGAACAGGTGGAGCCTGCCATAGCTGGAACATTTATTCGCCAGAAAAACGAGGGCGGATACTACCTCAGAATTCTCACTCTTCACCGGGGGACAAGGACTAATTAGATATTCCAAATCTGACCACCCTTTCCCCTCATTACTGACAGTCTGTACAGCCCATGGTCCCGCCTCACCTGGGGCACCAATAGACACTGGCAGTCCCACCCCCGTGATGTCAAAGCTTATTACGTCAGCACTAGTCTTAACTGGAACAAGGTCTGAACCCGCCATTTTTCAAACATCTGCGCTACGCTTTCAACTTTGCCACCAGCTTTAACCATACTCAAAAATTAAGTTAACAATTCAACCGGGGTATGAATATCCACCCCTCTCACACGTTACTAACCGCAATCCCACGGAGGCACACATTACTAACCGCAATCCCACAGAGTCACACCAGCACGGGCTTAAACAGGGCGATCACACAGCATTTCACGGAATCAATCCTGGACGAGCCCCCACATTGTAACACTTGCCTTGCTTAGCGGCATGATCTCGGGGGTGATAACCCTCCCCCCCCTTTCCTGGCCAATCTCTAGAACTCTTGTTTGGGTGGATGCTGCGCGATGCGTCCTCTGTTTCAAAGCAGTACCCAGAAATAACAAACAGTACACAGCATGCGGTTAAACGATTAAGATTTTATAACTCTTACTTTGACTATGTGCTTAGTAAGAGAAACAAAATATAAAATAAAAGGACGCGCCAATTTTATTAAACAGTTCGTGCACAAATCGTTGGAGCTCACTCAGCAAGATCTTCTTTCCAACAGTCGATCCCCTCCGAAGGTTGGCGACCCCCGGGCTCCTGCCCGGGGTCCTCTCTGTCTAGCTGCCTAGAGAATCCCTTCATTTGCGTCTCCTCTCTTCATCCCCATTGCACCTTCTCCCCAAAGCCCGCGAAAACCAACAGCTTTCAGATACACAAGAAAGAATAACATCTCTCCCATTTGGATAAAGTCCCGTTATCACTAGTCATAACTCAACATTGCAGCTACAGAGAAACCATCACATCAGCAGTTAACATTACAAAGAAGCCATTACAGTAGCCTTAGCAGTTACCAGTGCAGAGAAGCCATTACAATAAAAAATGAGATAAATGGTGAGGTAATCTATTTTGTTGGTGATGGGTTGAAGGTTAAATATTGGCTAAGATTTCAGGAAAGACTCCCTGCTAACTCTGCAAAGAGTGTTAGATGATATTTTATATGAATTTGTGAGGTTGGGTTGAGGGTGGAGGTTCTCAGTTTTTATAATCCAGTCAGGAATACGAGGCTAAAAGTCAATGGAACTGTAACATTTGGCATAACAAAATTGCACTGGAAAAAATGACAAAAGTGCACATACTCCTTGACAGTCTGCACACTCTCTCATTTGTAAAGGAATACCTCGACATGATGAATTCAAACTGGGATTAATGTAATTTTGATTCAAAGTTGTACCTTATTCCAAATTGCTGATCGTGTATTGTGTAAATAACTAAAGCCACTAAAAATAATAAATTACCTATGAATGTTTTAATGCTCATTGCATCTTTTTGACAGCAGTGTTTATTATAGTAGCTTTGATATGCACATCCTAATTAACCTACAGTCTTTGAATACTATAATTTGATACCACTATTTTTTTCAATGTCTTACGCAGGTGCAAAAAATAGCTTTTGCAAATATAATAGAAATACAACAAAATGAGATTCAAACAACGTAATATCAAAACACAGTTGCATGATTGTTCCAATTTTATGCATGAGTAAGATATCCAGCTGCTAGGCTGGATGAGCCCTAATCGATGTGGAGGTGGTGTTGAGGTGCTTTAAAATGCAGAGTAGTGATAAACATTTAGCAATTTACTGACATGACAGGAATATAACTTGCAGGAGGTTGCTCATCATATCTGTAGTATTCATTAAGGAGAGGTTGACTGATGCTTATCCAAGATGGATTACTTATTCTTATACATTGATCAGAGTTTCATCAGATGAATTTATAAGCAGTGGATGGATTCCATTCTTGCTAATCCCTGCAGCTTGTTTCTTTCTTTCAACTATTCAAAGACTCCTTGCTGTTAAGTGAGACTGGTCAAAAAATAAAAATGGCAAAACGAATAATGAGGAAAAAAACTGCTTGAATTATCTGAATGCTCCAGCTATTCAAACACCTTAGGAATGAAGCAAATATTAAATTTAAATATCAAATATCAACATGGAATGCAAGTTGACGTGTTATCTAGGATGGAGAGATACATTCAAGACACAGTCAAAGATAGATTTAGTTCGGATATCAATTTATTTAGTGTTGTTTATTGACTATAGCGTAGTATTTAATACCATCATTCCTGTAGTCCTGATTGAAAAGCTACAGCACCTAGGCCTCAGTACCTTCCTCTGCAACTGGATCCTCGATTTCCCAACTGGAAGACCACAATCTGTGCGGATTGGAAATAACATCTCGACCTTGCTAACCATTAACACTGATGCTCCAGTATGCTTAGCCCACTGTTCTACTCTCTCTACACCCATGACTGTGTGACTATGCATAGCTCAAACAGAATCTATAAATATGCTGATGATATAACAATTGTTGGCAGAATCTCAGATGGAGACAAGAAGGCGTGTAGGAGCGAGATATACCAGTTAATTGAATGGCGCTGCAGCAACAGCCTTGTACTCAATGTCAGCAAGACCAAAGAGCTGATTGTGGACTTCAGGAAGGGTAAGAGGAGGGAACACAGACCATCCCTTGCTGAGGGATCAGCAGTGGAAAGGGTGAGCAGTTTCAAGTCCCTGGGTGTCAACATCTCTGAAGATCTATCCTGGGCCCAACACATTGATGCAATTACAAAGAAGGCACAATAGCGGGTCTAATTCATCTGGAGTTTGAGGAGATTTGGTATGTCACCAAAGACTAGCAAATTCCTACAGATGTACCATGGAGTGCACTCTGACTGGTTGCCTCACTGCCTAGTGCGGAGGCTCCAATGCACAGGATCGAAAGGGGCTTCAGAGGGCAGTGGACTCAGTCTTCTCCATCATGGTTACAACCCTCGCCACCTTTGTGACCATCTTCAAAATGTAGTGCCTCAAGAAGGTGGCATCCAGCACGAAGAACCCTCATCATCCGGGACGTGCCCTCGTCTCATTAGAGAGGAGCTTTAAGGTGCACACTCAATGTTTATAGGAACCACTTCTTACCTCCCTGCCATCGGACTTCTGAACAGTCCATTAACCCTCCCTTATTACTTTGCTCTCTTTTTGTTATATATTCTTACTGTAACAGAGTGATTTTTACGCATTGCCCTGTACCGCAGCCACAAAACAACACATTTCATGACATATGTTGGTGATAATAAACCTGATTCTGATTAGCCCACCCAAAGTCCAAATTAAAAAGTGCAAGAAATTACATTAATAGTGTGAGCAATTTCAAGATCCTGGGTATCAATATCTATGAGGACCTAACCTGGACCCAACATATTGATTGCAGCTATAAAGAAAGCAAGTCAGCAGCTATATTTCATTTGGAGTTTGAGGAGATTTGGCTTGTCAACTAAAACACTCAAACTTCTGCAAATATACTGTGGAGAGCATTCTGACTGGCTGCATCACCATCTGGTGTAGGGGTGGGGGCTGGGGGTGCAGGGGGCCGACTGCACAAGATCAAAATAAGTTGCAGAAACGTGTAAAATTAGTCAGCTGTGTCATGAGTACCAGCCTCCGTAGTATTCAAGGCATCTTCAAGAAGCAGTGCCTTAGGAAGGTGACGACCATCATTATGGATCCCCACCGCCCAGGACATGCCTTGTTACCATTGGGAGGAGGTACAGAAGTCTGAAGGCGCACACTCAGAATCAACATCAAAATCAGGTTTATTATCACTGGCACGTGACATGAAATTTGTTAACTTAGCAGCAGCTGTTCAATGTAACACATAATTTAGCAAAGAAAAAATGATAATAATAAATAAATGAATAAATCAATTATGTATATCAGGGGTCCCAACCTGTTTTGCACTGCAGACCGGTTTAATATTGACAATATTCTTGCGGACTGGCCGACCCGGGGGGGGTGTGGGTGGGGGGGGCAGGGTTTCCAATGGACAAGAGTAGCAGTCAAAAAATACGTTGTGTTTACCCCGAGAAAGACTACAATGACCATGCAGCCTTGCGCGGGCACCAGTGCGCATGCGTGTACGTGCCGATATTATTCTCTGCAAATTGTTTTTGGCGATTCTGTTCGGGGGGTTGGGGGGGGGTGGTGGGGCGTGTTAATCACGACCGGAATATTGGTAATAAGGGGCTAATACACTCAATTTCATTTCTAAAAGGGTTTATCTAACGAATTTAATATTAAACACACAGCGCATATTTTCCTCGCATGAATATAGTGATAAATCAATCATCAGGGGAGGACGGGGAGCTTGAAGTAAGTGTTGAAAGAACTTCCAGTAGAAGTGGTAGAGGCAGGTTCGATATTATTTAAAGAAAAATTGGATAGGTATATGGACAGGAAAGGAATGGATGATTATGGGCTGAGTGCAGATCGGTGGGACTAGGTGAGAGTAGCTTTCGGCACAGACTAGAAGGGCCGAAATCGCCTATTTCCGTGCTGTAATTATTATATGGTTATATAAGTCACTTATCAGTCAATAGCGTCATAACATTTTAAGTAATGTTTGGATATTAAACACACGGCACATATTTTCCCCGTATGAACATATAAAATCATTGCAACACATCAATATCACTGAATCAGTGGGAGCCCTGGGCTTGTTGTCCTGCAACAAGCCGGTGCCATCGAGGGGTGATGGGAGACAGTGATACTCGAAGGGGGTTCCTTATGTCCAGTCTATTCCGCAATTTAGTTTTTGTTGCATTCATTGCAGAGATATGTTGGAAATGGAAGCAACGTTTTCAGTGCTTTCGTGGCTATCCCAGGATATTTAGCCTTGACTTTGATCCAGAATGCCGGCAGAAATGTTATGTCAAACATACTTTTCAGCCCGCCGTCATTTGCAAGCTCGAGGAGTTGATCTTCTTCCCGTGCTGACATGGATGACGCACTGTTAATGACCTCGCGTGCATTCAAGCTCAACAGTGGGCGTGACGGGGAATGAGGAAAGGTGCAGCTGACTCATATCGCCAAATCATATTGTTTCCTCGCGGCCCGGTAGCAAATGCTCTGCGGCCCGGTACTGGTCCGCGGCCCGGTGGTTGGGAACCGCTGATGTATATTGAATAGATTTTTAAAACGTGCAAAAACAGAAATACTGTATATTAAAAAAAAGTAAGGTAGTGTCCAAGGCTTCAGTGTCCATTTAGGAATCAGATGGCAGAGGGGAAGAAGCTGTTCCTGAATCGCTGAGTGTGTGCCTTCAGGCTTCTGTACCTCCTACCTGATGGCAACAATGAGAAAAGGAGCTGGAGGGTGCTGGAGGTCCTTAATCATGGACGCTGCCTTTCTGAGACACCGCTCCCTAAAGACCTCCTAGGTACTTTGTAGGCTAGTACCCAAGATTGGACTGAGTAGATTTACAACCTTCTGCAGCTTGCTTTGGTCCTGTGCAGTAGCCCCTCCATACCAGACAGTGATGGAGCCTGTCAGAATGCTCTCCACGGTACAACTATAGAAGTTTTTGAGTGTATTTGTTGACATGCCAAAACTCTTCAAACTCCTAATAAAGTATAGCTGCTGTCTTGCCTTCTTTATAACTACATCGATAAGCTGGGACCAAGTTAGATCCTCAGAGATCTTGACACCCAGGAACTTGAAGCTGCTCACTCTCTCCACTTTTGAGTTAGCAAGGTTGGGAACCAGAAACTTTTACATGCTGCAACCACTTGCCAACTCAGTTACATGTACCTTTCTGCCTGTGAAAGTAGATGTGAACTGTGCATGTGAACAGTGAACTAGCTGACATGGGACACCACTGGTTCCATGTAGCATTTTATTTCTTACCATTTACTCTGTGGTAATTATTTTTCATGTACATCAGTTATTTTATATGGGTATTGTAATAAATAGATGCATTTTAAGCAAACATTATTCCTGTTCATACATTCAAACATAAATGAAACACACTTGGATCAGGTGGTTGCTTCAGACCCAGAGCTAGGATACATTATTTAAAAGGCTAGAGATATAGTGTGAGTGGAAGTTTATTCTCAATCCATGTTGTAAGCAAATATGTGCAGAAGCCTGGCAGTAAAGACACTAAATGGCGATTATTTTCTGGAAGCAGAAGATGGATTACCCTGTGCTTATGAAGAGGAAGATGTTGCTAACGTAATATTTCTACGATCCTGAAATGTTTGGCTTACCTAGGCTATTTAGTCATCTTCTCGATAACTTTAGATGTGAGGAATTCTCTTAAAGCAATAAATATATTCAGATAACAAGTCAAATATAAATCGTTTTCTAAGTGACAGGGTACATTTGTTCTGGCTTTATTGATTTTCCAATTCTGCTAACTGATCTAAGTTTACCATATATATATAACCATATAACCATATAAAAATTACAGCACGGAAACAGGCCATCTCGGCCCTTCTAGTTTGTGCTGAATGCTTACTCTCACCTAGTCCCATCTACCTGCACTCAGCCCATAACCCTCCATTCCTTTCCTGTCCATATACCTATCCAATTTTTAAAAAAATGACAAAATGGAACCTATCTCCATATGAAAGAATTCATCGACTGAAACAAGTCATTATTTTCAAAAATGGTAATTGAAATGGAGTGACAAAATGCAATAGTTCCTGAAACAAGGGATAACTGAGAAAATGATGATTATTGGCACTGTTGCTCTCTGAATAGTCCGATTCGCAGCAAGACAAAACATCAACTTAAGAACTGAATTTCACCCTCTTCTGAGATATTAAGCATTGCCAGCAATTGCATGAAATATTCTGGCAAAAAGACAAAACTGAGCATATGTACATCAAAAATGATGTTTTATCATCCTTTACACAGGCTCTTGCACTAAATTGGGATCCTAGTTCTGGCCCGGAGCTGTACAAAGATCTGAGAGCTAGATGTCATTAACGTGTTGACACCTGGGAAAGCATTCCAACCTTAAAAATCCTTTTCTGTAGCAGATTCAGTGGCAGAATCAAGCTGGCATGGAGGTGAAGGATACTACAGGGTGTAGGGGTGCGCAGACTCTACCCACTCTCCACACGTCCCCATGCCTTGTTTATATCGTAGGCTGCAAGTGGTCTTATTCCATTGCAAGGTGTGGGCTGATCAGTCTGGCAAACTTTGCAGGTTCTTGCACTGAGACGTAGAATATGGAAATGCTGCATTCGTTGAACGAACATCCGATGGTGTTTCTGTACTTATAATAAGAAATATCAACATCACAACTGCACTCAAAGGAGACATAATGGAAGCCTTATCCACTGAATCTATACGAGTAGAACGCAAAAAAAAAAGAAAGGTGCAATGCTCTAATGTGATTATACTACAGACTCTCTAATATCCACTGGGACATTAGGGAACACATATGCAGGCAGATTTGGTAAAGGTATAAAAACAATAGGGTTGTTGCAGTGGGTAACCAATTTTGCTAATATAGATTGGGACAGTGCAGGAGATTTAGCTGGGGCAGAATCTAGCTGGTGCACACAGGAGTGTTTCTTAAATCAATATGTAGATAGTTCTACGTGAGGCACCATACTAGACCTGGTTTGGACCTTGCCAGGTGTCTAACCTTTCAGTGGGAGAACAGTTCAGGAACAGCAACACAACTCCTTAATTTTCATGATAACTATTGATAATGACAGGTATGGACCTTAAGAGAGCATTGAATTGGAGCAGGGCCAATTACAAGTACTAGGAAGGAACAAGGGAGTGTTAACTGAAAACAAGTGTTATTAGGCAAGTTCACATCTGACATGTGGAAGGTATTTAAAGACCAACTGCACAAAGTACAGTCCTGATGAAGGGCCTGAAACATCGACTGTTCTCTTTTCCATAGTGCTGCCTTGCCTGCTAAGTTCCTCCAGCATTTTGTGTGTGTTGCATAGAGGACAGAGCAGGTATCTTCCAATAATAAGGAAGAACGAGGGGAGTAAGGTGAAGAAACCCTGGATAGCGAGAGAGTTGGTGAAAAGTAAGCATTTGCGCAATTTAGAAAACTAACCAAACCAAGCCCTTGAAGATTATAAAGAAGCCAGAAAACAACTCGTGAAAAGAATTAGGAGAGCCAGGAAGAGCGATGAAATGTCCTAAAGAAATAGGATTAAAGAGAATGCCAAGGCATTCGATGCATATATTAACAGCAAGCGGATAACTAGGCAACAGGTAGGACATTTCAGAGATAAAGGAGGATATATGTGCTTGTAGGCGGAGTGTAGTGCTTGTGATCTAAGTCACTAGAGAGACGCTGAAGCTGGCAGTATAATAGTCTTTATTCATCATGACAAGCAGATATTCTTTATGCTTTATACTTTATACTTTATTGTTGCTGAACAATTGATACTAGAATGTACAATCATCACAGCAATATTTGATTCTGCGCTTCGCACTCCCTGGAGTACAAATCGATAGTGAATATTAAAAAAAAATAAATTATAAATCGTAAGTAGAAAATAGAAAAGGGAGTGCAAAAGAACCGAGAGGCAGGCCCGGATATTTGGAGGGTACGGCCCAGATCCGGGTCAGGATCCGTTCAGCAGTCTTATCACAGTTGGAAAGAAGCTGTTCCCAAATCTGGCCGTACGAGTCTTCAAGATCCTGAGCCTTCTCCCGGAGGGAAGAGGGATGAAAAGTTTGTTGACTGGGTGGGTCGTTTCCTTGATTATCGTGGCAGCACTGCTCTGATAGCGTGCATTGTAAAGTGAGTCTTCTGGAGTCCCTTTCAGTAGAGTCTCACAAATTCGAAAGTACATCATATATTTATACCCTTAAGATCAAAGGAAACAGTAGGTGAAACAATACAATTCCAATAGTTACAATGACGTCATTCATTTGAACATTTTGGTTTGACAATGTTTCCTTTGAATTAAATATCTACAGTGATAGACACCTCTGAATATTCAAATACCTTTGCTTGGACAAACTAATTGACACAGGTATTCTAAAAACTTCTGAGGCAGAAAGCCAGACTAGTGTTGTGAAATCTATCTACAGAAATCTCCCAACTCTTGATAGAGCTAGGTGATAGTATCAGTCTGGCCTGCAAGCTTCCTTGGACTTGTTTACAGTGGTGCGAAGTACTTAAACACATAGTGGCCTGGATTAATGTAGGCCAATTAACACAACCCTATTGTCTTAATAACAACGCACACACAAAATGCTGGAGGAACTCAGCAAGCCAGGCAGCATCTATGGAAAAGAGTAAACCGTCGATGTTTTGGGTTGAAAGCTTTCGTTAGGACTGGAGAAAAAAGATGAGAAGTCAGATTATGAAGGTGGGGGAGGGGAGGAAGAAGTGCGAAGTAGTAGGTGATAGATAAAACCGGCAGTGGGGGTGAAATAAAGAGCTGGGAAGTTCCTTGGTGAAAGAAATAAAGGGCTAGAGAAGGAAGAATCTGATAGGAGAGGACAGAAGACTATGAAAAAAAGGGAAGGGAGAAGAACATCAGTGGGAGGTAATAGGCAGGTAAGGAGATGAGAGAGAGGAAAATGGAAAGGAAGAGTGGTGAGGGGGGGCAATTACTGGAAGTTCGAGAAACTGATGTTCATACCATCAGGTTGGAGACTACCCAGAAGGTGCTGCCCCTTCAACGTGAGTGTGGCCTCTTTGTGGCAGTAGGGGAGACCATGGACTGACATTTCCCATTGTTGTAATGTTTGGCTAATGCAGATGTGAATGTCTCATGGTCACTATTTTGCAAATGTATTTCTTAGTCTGCAGGCCAGCCGGTGCTCCACAAGCAGTATTGTTCACTTGGAAATGTATGCTTTTAACTTCAATTTACTGCTTGCAATTTACTATTTACATTAGGAACTGAAGACTAGTTCTTGCTTGAACTAACATCTGACACGGAGGATGTAGGTGAGGTCATAAACTAATTACTTGGGCATTTTAAGGTGGTAGTGTTGGCTCTCTTAAAGTTATTAAGGCGGATAAATCATCAGGGCTTGATGGATATACCCCAGGTCATTGAGAGAGACAAAAGATGAGATTGCTGGGGCCTTGACCAATTTTTTTTTGTGTTCTCTCTTGCCACAGATGAAGTCCTGGAAGACTGGCGAGCAGTTAAATACCATTCCATTATTTAAGTAGGGAAGTAGGGATAATCTTGGAAGTAATAGATTGGTGAGTCTCCTGTTACTAGTAGCAAAGTTATTGGAGAGGATTTTTAAGGATAGGATTTTTGAACATTTGGAAAACCATGACCTAATACATTGCTTAATTAAGGACAGTTAGCGTTGCTTTATGCAGGGTAGGTTGTGCTATACTAATTTGATAGAGCTTTTTCGAGGAAGTTACAAAGGAGATTGTGATTGTTGTCTAGACAAATTTTAGTAAGGTATTTGACAAGTCGCCTCATTCCAGAAGATGAAGATGTAGAGAATCCACAGTGAATTTGCCAAATGGATTCAGAACTGGCCTGCTCATAGAAGACAGAGAGTAGTTGTCAAAGGGATTTACTCTGGATGGACATTTGTGACCAATAGATTTCCATGGTGATCCATGCTGGGACCGCGACTATTTGTGGCGTATATGAATGACCTTAGGTGGGTGGGTTCGTATGGTATGAAGATGAGTAGTGCTGCTGATGGTATAGAAAACTGGTAAAGTATAGAGTAGAATATACAGTTCGTAGATCAGTTGCAGATATGGGAGGAGAAATTGCAAATGGAGTTTAACCTAGCCAAGTGTGAAGTGTTCCACTTGGGGAGATCAGATATAAAGGGACAGAACCATGTTTAAGGCAAGAGCATTAGCAGTGTTCATGTACAGGGGTATCTTAAGATCCAAGTGCATAACTCCCTGAAAGTGGCTATACAGGTTGATAGAGTGGAAAAGAAGGCAGATGGCATGGTCTCCTTAATTAGCCAAGGAAATTAGTTCAAGAGTTCAGAAGTTATGTTGCAACTTTATGAAACTCTTCTTAGGCCGCATCTCCAGTATTACATTAAATTCTGGTCAACCAATAACAGGAGGGTGTCATAAGGAGGTGGCTAGGAACAGACCCAAGTGCAAGATACAGACACTAAAGTACTAGAGACAGGACTAGGATTCAGGGCGATGGCAAGGACATGGACAAGAAAACCAGGAACCTGGAACAGGACTGGACTAGAGAGCTAGGAGCCCGGGCTTGGACTCTGAGCCAGAGACTGGACGAGGACCCAGTACCTGGGTCTTGCCTCTGGCTCGGACCCCAGAACTAGGCAAGGATGAGACTATGCTGGCAGGCAGGATGAGGCTGGAGTCTTCAGGCTTGAGGCTAGAGACTAGAGGCAAGGCTTGGCAGGAGACAGGAGGCTGGAGTCTATAGGCTTGAGGCTAGGCAGGAGGCTGGAGTCTTCAGGCTTGAGGCTAGGCAGGAGGCTGGAGTCTTCAGGCTTGAGGCTAGGCAGGAGGCTGGAGTCTTCAGGCTTGAGGCTAGGCAGGAGGCTGGAGTCTTCAGGCTTGAGGCTAGGCTGGAGGCTCTAGTCTTGAGACTTGAGATGAGGCGAGGCTTGGCAGGAGGTTGGAGACTTGAGACTTGAGACTTGAGGCGAGACTTGGCAGGAGGCTGGAGACTTGAGAATTGAGACTTGAGGTGAGGCTGGAGGCTGGAGGCAAGAGACTGGAAGTTCCTCCTGGGCAGGGCGCGGATCTCCACCCGACGGAGGCAAGGGACAGGAAGGGACAGAACCAACCACAGGTAACGGCAAGATGGCCTGGCTTACCCGACGGAGGCAAGGGACAGGAAGGGAGCTAGGTACGGGGTGGCTCCAGGACAAGACAGCAAGACAAGGCAAGGCTTCAGGCAATGCAAAACAAGACAGAACTTCAGGCGAGGTGAGAGTTACCAGCAAGGCTTCAGGCGAGGAAACTGAAGGCAGAGGAAGGGATACAAGGAGTAAGGACAAGAACAATTCAGCAGCCACACCCTGGTCTCTGAAGGTATTTATGCAGCCAGCCCCAGCAGCATCAGCTGCCTCAATTAGTGCTCAACAAAAACAGAAACAGGGTAGACAGGAAAACCTGGAGCAAGGGTCGATGGACCGGACCGTGAACCGGAATACAGACATCATGGACCAGACCATGACAGAGGGATGTCAAGCCTTTCAAGGGAATGCAGAAGAGGCAGAAGAGGTTTACCAGAATATTAGCATCTTAGATTATACAGCACGTGCTGTAAGGAGAGGTTGGACAAACTTGGGTTGTTTTCTCTGGAGCAGCAGAGGTTGAGGGGAGAACTTGATAGATATTTATAAGATTGAAAAATTGGAAGCACATTTATTGTCAAGAATGTGTAAATTATGCAACCTTGACATCTGTTTGCTTACAGATAGTCACAAAGCAAGGAACCCAAAAGAACCCAATTAAAAAAATAAAGGCCAAGCCCCAATGCGTATAGAGAAAGAGGAAATAGAAACAAATCATGCAAACAATAGAAGCCAGCAACAACAATTATGATTATGAAAGGCATAGAGTATATAGCTAATACATTTTTCTCAGGAGTGACTTAATACCAGAACACATGCATTAAATGTGAGAAGGGGTAAATTCAAAGGTGAGAATGGTGAAGTCTTGACACAGAGAATGGTGGGTATCAGGAATGTACCTCAGGTGTGGTGGCGAAGCAATATAATACAGCCATTCAAGAGACTCTTAGACAGGCATATGAATGTTCAGGAAATGTAAGGATGTGGACACTCTGTAAGGAAAAGGGATTCATTCAGTTGGGCATTTGATTACCAACAGTTATTTGGCACAGTGTCATGGATTGAAAGCTTGTTCTTGTTGTGTACTGTTCTATGTTCTATGCCCAGGTGGAGAACAGGCAGAAGCTCTGAGTAACTTTCTAGTGAGCTTTTATTTCCACTTCTTTGTCTATTAGTACATTGCCAGTGCATTGAGAATGAATTCAGGATTAATGGTATGTTCTTTGTGTGAGAAGTAGGGACTCTGGGAGATCTCCAATTTCCCTGATTGCAACATCTGCATGAAGTGCAGCTCCTTAAAGACTGAATTGAGGAAATGAAGCTGTAGCTAGATGACCTTTGGCTCATATGAGAGAATGAGGAGGTGATAGATAGGAGCTACAGGAATGTAGTCACCCTTTTGTTGCAGGAGGCAAGTACCTGAGTGACTGTCAGGAGAGGGAAAGGGAATGGGCAGCCAGTTCGGAGTACCCCTGTGGCCATTCCCCCCAATAATAAGCGTGCCACTTTGGATACTGTTGGGAGGGATGACCTACCAGTGGAAGCCACACCAACTGGGCCTCTGGCACTGAGTCTCGCTTTGTGGCTCAGAAGAGGAGTGCAGTAGTGATAAAGGATTCCATAGTCAGAGCAGCAGACAGGAGATTCTGTGCACATGAAAGAGACACCCAGAAGGTAAGTTGCCTCCCAGGTGCCAGAGTCAGCGATGTCTCAGATCGGGTCCAGAGCATTCCAAAGGTGGGGTGGGGGGGGGGCGTAGATGAACAGGTAGAATTTGTGATACATATTGCTGTCAATGACATAGGTAGAAAAAGAGATGAGGTTCTGAAGAGAGAATACAAGGAGTTATGTAGAAAGCTATAAAGCAGGACCTCAAGGGAAATAATCTCTGGATTACTGTCTGTGCCATGTGTCAATGAGGGTAAGAATAAGATTATTTGTCAAATGAATGCGTGACTGAGGAAGTGTTGTAGGAGATAGCGTTTTAAATTTCTAGATCATTGGGATCTCTTCTGGGGGAGGTATGATCTGAAAAGGGGATGGATTAGACCTGAACTCGAGAGACACCAATATCATTGCAGGCATGTTTGCTAGAGCTGCTGGGGAGGATTAATCTAATTTGGCAGCGGGATGGGCACTGGAGTGCTGGGCTGAGGATCAGACCATTGGTATACAGGTAGATAGAGCGTGTAGTGAGACTGCAAGGAAGGACAGACAGATGATAGGGCAAAATTGCAGTAGGTGAAATGAGTTGAAGTGTAACATGAGGGCAAAGCCAAAAATGGAGATGAATACAGGATAGAAGGTGTTACATTTGAAAACACTCTGCATGTGAAATGAGGTAGATAACCTTGCAGTGCATTTAGAAATTGGCAGGTATAACGTTATGGGCATCACTGAGTTGTAGTTGAAAGAAGATCAGAGTTGAAAGCTTAACATCCAAGAAATACACATTGTATCAAAAGGACAGGCAGGTAGGCAGAGTGGGTGGGGTGGTTCTGTTGGTAAAATATTAAATCAAAGGTGACATAGGGTGGAAGATGTAGAATCCCTGTGAGTAGAAACCTCAAGGGTAAAAAGACCCTGGTGGGAGTTATATACAACCCTCTGAACAGTGGCCGGGATGTGGGGTAAATATTACAATAGGAAACAGAAAAGGCATGTAGTAAGAGCAATGATACACTAGTCATGGGAGATTTAAGTATGCACGTATATTGGGAAAATAAGGTTGGTGCTGGATCCCAAAATGATGGATTTGTAAAATACTTACAATATGACTTTTTAAAGCCACTTGTGAAAAGGCAGTTCTATATTGTGTGTTGTGTAATGAACCAGATTTGATTATGGAATTTAAGGTAAAGGAACGCTTAGGAGGCGGTGAACATAATATGATATAATTCACACTGCAGCGTGAGAGGGAGAAGCTAAACTCAATTGTATGAGTATTACAGTGGAGTAAAGTAAATTACAGAAGCATGAGAGAGAAGCTGGCCAGTGTTGATGGTAGGAGGACACTAACAGGGATGATGGCAGAATATAGCAATGGCTGAAGTTACTGACAGGAATTCAAACATCACTGGATAGATTCATCCAAAGAAAAAAAGTATTCCAAAGGGAGGATGATACAACTGTGGCTGACAAGGGAAGTCAAAGACAGCAGAAAAGAAAAAAAGAGGGCATCTAATATATCAAAACCTAGTGGAAAGTTAGAGGATTGGAAAGTCTTTATAGACCAAAAGAAGGCAACTAAAAAAACTATAAGAGAGAAAAGATGAAATATGACGGTAAGCTTGTCAATGATATTAAAGAGGATGGAATTTTTTTCAAATGTGTAAGGAGTATAAAGGAGGCATGAGTGGATATTTTTGAAGAATTGAGCTCACGATGCTCTGAATACACCATCGGTGATGTAACCTGGGATCATCGGCTGTTTTGAGCCCTTCAACATCAGACACCCTCACCAAGGCGACCCAGTCATGGTCAGTCAATCTGCAACTTATGTTCAGGTAGGAAGTTCTGGAGAACCCCATGGAATTGCTCTCTTCATCCAGAGCCATCTTGAGGCTTTCTCTGTTGCCTTGGTGATGTTGCCGATGGCTCTCTGCCTGCTTGTACCAGCAATGCCCCAGCAGCCTGCTTCAGTGGGCATGCACTTTGCCTTCCAAACTTGCCTCTGGCAATTGCTAACCAGTTCCTTGTATAAACTCCTCACCAGGCTTAAATGCAAACTTGGCTCATAAGCCAGCTCTGCTAACAGCCACGAAACACCACAGTGCACCTTTCATAAACAATATACAAATATACATTTAAGGTCTGTATGATTTTGGTTTCAACCAAATGGAAACGCTGTTGTGTTCTGATTGAAGAACCTCAATCTGAGCGAATACTGCCCATACACAATTGTCATTCGGCGATAAATATCACATAAGATTATGAAGAAAGTATATTTACAATTTTCAGCTTTATCAAACAGTTAGCAGGAAAGAGAAGAAGGAAAAAAAAAATACAAGGGCCCATTTCAGTTAACTCAATCCAAATGTGCACATTAAGTTGGAGTTCATCTTGAAGTTACTGTTTTACTAACGTGTTGGACTCCCAGCCTATGTGAAAGCACATACCATAGTTTGAATATTGCTCAAAATCCATCTTGAACAAGCAGGTGATCTCTTGAAAGTATTTGTCCTTCCTCCTTGGAGTCATTCATCTGCACAAAACACTTCATGCAAAGGGACACTCCTTCCCATGGCACTCTCGGCCATCTTCCCTCCTGTTCTCTCCACAGCTCCCAGCAAAGAAAAACTTGCCAACCAGTCTATCTGTCCCAAATCTCACCCCGCCCTGCTCTCTCTAGAACCTTCTCCCAATTCCACCATCCTGATAGGCTGACATGACATTCCTCAGTTAAACATCATAGCCCCTTATCTTTTAGCTGAAACCAAAAAGTCTACTGGCAGAACACACTGCTTTTACAGAGCTACTAAATGAAATATCTACAGCATAAGAGTAGAAATTTTAACCAGGGCATTACATTTAATCCCCTTTGTACAGGTCATACCTTCCCCAAAAGAGATCCCAATAATCCAGAAATTTAAATTACATTTGGGGTTTCTGGATAGACGGTAGGGAAGAGGTGAAAGGACAAGTATCATAACAAAGCAGATGAGCTTAGAATGTGAATCAGTATTTGGAGATCTGATGTTGTGGCTCGGGGCAGAAATGGCTACTTTGAATGCCAGACTTTAGATGTTTCAGAAAGGATAGGGAGGGAGGCATATGGTGGGGGTGTGGCTCTGCTGATCAGAGATAGTTTCATGGCTGCAGAAAGGGAGGAAGTCACGGAGGGATTGTCTATTGAGTCTCTGTGGGTGGAAGTTAGGAACAGGAAGGGGTCAATAACTCTACTGGGTGTTTTTTATAGACCACCCAATAGTAACAGGGACTTCGAGGAGAGATAGGGAGATAGATTCTGAAAAGATGCAACAATAACAGGGTTGTTCTGGTGGGAGATTTTAATTTCCCCAATATTGATTGGCATCTCCCTAGAGTGAGGGATTTAGATGGGGTGGAGTTTGTTAGATGTGTTCAGGAAGGTTTCCTGACACGATATGTAGATAAGCCTACAAGAGGAGGGGCTGTACTTGATCTGGTATTGGGAAATGAACCGTCAGGTGTCAGGTCTCTCAGTGGGAGAGCATTCTGGAGACCGTGATCACAATTCTATCTCCTTTACCATAGCATTGAAGAGGGGTAGGAACAGACAATTTAGGAAAGTGTTTAATTGGAGTAAGGGGAAATATGAAGCTATCAGGCAAGAACTTGGAAGCATAAATTGGGAACAGATGTTCTCAGGGAAATATATGGCAGAAATGTGGCAAATGTTCAGGAGATATTTGTGTGATGTTCTGCATGGGTACGTTCCAATGGAATGGGGAAAGGATGGTAGGGTACAGGAACCATGGTGTACAAAGGCTGTTGAAAATCTAGTCAAGAAGAAAACAGCAGCTTACAAAAGGTTCTAAAAACTAGGTAATGATAGAGGTCTAGAAGGTTATAAGACTAGCAGGAAGGAGCTTAAGAATGAAATTCGAAGAGCCAGAAGGAGCCATGAGAAGGCCTTGTCGACCAGGATTAAGGAAAACCCCAAGGCATTCTACAAGTATGTGAAGAGCAAGAAAATAAGATGTGAGAGCATAGGACCAATCAAGTGTGATAGTGGAAAAGTGTGTATGGAACCGGAGGAAAAAGTGGAGGTACTTAATGAATACTTTGCTTCTACTTTGTATATTCTATATAGACCTTCATGGTCGGCGGAGACATGGCAATGAAGGAGTAAGTGCGAGGATTGGCTGAGAAGGAGAAGTTGATTTAAAAGCCGGTTGTGCGCAACCAGCAACACAATGCCTGAAGCCCTGCCGTGATGTCTTGATCTGAGCTTGGGGGAAGACAGACAGATACAAAGTCGTGGACATCCTGGGACATAGATGACCACCAAAATTGTCTCTTTATAAACTACTGAGTCCGTTGAATTCCCGGATGTCCAGCCAGACGGGATGGGTGACCCCATTCCAACACTTTCAGCAGGGACAAATGGCCGGTTGGGAGGTCTCCCATCTGGGTCTGGGTATGATTGTTGGGTGGACCTCACCTCTGCCTCTATTCCCCAGATCACCAGAGCAGCGATACATGAGGGAAGAAGAATGGGCTCTCGATCGGCATTGTCCTCAGATCCATCGAACTGCTGGAAGAGAGCATTGGCCTCTGCATTCTTGCTGCCGGAATGATAAGTGAGGATGAAATTGAACCATATGAAGAAGTGAGCCCACCGGGCTTGACGAGAGTTGAGTCACTTAGCATCCTGAATATAGGAGAGGTTCTTGTGATCTGTCCAGACCAAGAATGGATGCTCCGCCCCCTCCAGCCAGGGTCGCCATTCCTCCAGGGCCTCCTTGACAGCCAGAAGCTCCTGGTTCCCAATGTTGTAATTCCTCTCGGCTGGTGTCAAGCGCCGGGAAAGAAAGGCACAGGGGTGCTGCCGGCTATCCGCAGATGAACACTAAGAGAGGGCAGCTCCAATGCCTACATCGGATGCATCCACCTCGACAATGAATGGCTGAGATGGGTCTGGGTGTTGCAGTAGCGGGGCGGTGGTGAAACGTCGCTTTAGCTCGGAAAATGCTTGGTTGGCATCGTCCGTCCAATGGCATCCTGCCGAGATCTTCTCGGTGAGTGCATTAATTGGAGCCGCGATACAGCCGAAATTCCAGATGAAGCGGCGATAAAAGTTCACAAACCCCATGAAGCGCTGTAGCTGTTTGGTTGTAGACAGTTTGGGCCACTCTGCAACTGCCTGAATTTTACTAGGGTCCAGATGAACACTGGATGGGGTAAATATATAGCCCAAAAACAACACCTGGTTTTTATTGAATTCACAAGGCACCTGAGTACTCTCTGGACATGCTGGACGTGCTCCTGATGACAGCGGGAATAGATAAGGATGTCATCTAAATACACAAACACAAACTGGTTCAACTTGTCCCTGAGCACATCGTTAAACAAGTCCTGGAATACAGCGGGGGCATTGGCCAGACCAAAAGGCATCACCAGGTATTTATAGTGGCCATTAGAAGTGTTGAAAGCAGTTGCTGTTATCATGTTCGGATATGGCCCAAGTGCAGAGTGAGAGTCACTGCATCGTCGATAGTTCACAGACTTTAATGTGAACAGTGTTAAAGGGGAAATAAAACAATAAACACTAGGCCAAACAGGGCCATTAACTAAAACCCTCAAATGGAAAATGAAGCCTACACCGCGGCTGTAAAGAACAACAAAAATATTAAACGAATACTGCTCATCTTCGGAGTTAGTTGACTTGACAGTCCAATTTCTTAGGGAAGGCTGAATGCAAACAGGCAGCAAAGCGTTGCTGAGCTATGTCCCAGTCTCGATGACCAGTATGGAGTTAAATACTATCATGATTAAATAATTATTAGTTGACACGTGCGTACTCACAAGCGCAATTACCGTATCTACTGCGCTGTCAAATCCGTGGTTGTGACACCAGCCCCTGTGGCACACCGCAAGAGACTGGCAGCCAACCAGAAAAGGCCCGCTTTATTCCTACTCTTTGCTTCCTGCCAGTCAGTCAATCTGCTATCCATTCTAGTACCTTTTCTGTAATACCATGGGCTCTTATTTTGTTGAGCAGGCTCGTAGGCATAACCTTGACAACATCCACAAATAAACAACATCCACTGACTCTCTTTTGTCTATCCTGCCTATTACTTCTTCAAAGATTTCCAACAGATTTGTATGGAAACATTTCCCCATTAAAAAACTATGCTGACTTTGGCCTACTTTACCAGTACCCTGATACCTCATCCTTACTAATAGACTCCAACATCTTTCCAACACTGAAGGCAGTCTAACTTGCCTATAATTTCCTTTCTTCTGCCTCCTTCCCATCTTAAAGAATGAAGTGACATTTGCAATTTTCCAATCCTCAGGCACCCTTCCAGAATCTAGTGATTCTTAAAAGATCATTATTAATGCCTCGACAATCTCATCAGCTACCTCCTTCAGAACCCTGGCATGTAGTCCATTTGGTCCAGGTGACTTACCTACCCTCAGAATCTTCAGCTCCCAAGCACCTTCTCCTTTGCAATAGCAACCAATTTCACTTCTGCCCCAGATACTCACATTTCTGGCATTCTGATTGTGTCTTTCACAGTGAAGACTGACAAAAATTGCTTATTAAGTTCATCCACCATTTCTTTGTCCTCCACTAATACCACTCCAGCTGAATTTTCCAGTGGTTTGATATCCACTCTTGTCTCTCTTTTACTCCATGTATCTGAACACACATTTTGCATGCTCTTTTTATATTATTGGTGATCTTACCTTCATATTTAATCTTTTCTCTTTTTTAGTTGCCTTCTGTTGGTTTCTAAAAGCTTTCCAATCCTTTACCTTCCCACTATTTTTTGCTATATTATATGTCCCCACTTTTGTTTTTATGATGTCATTGACTTCCCTTGTCAGCCACAGTTTTTAATCCTCTCTTTAGAATACTTGTTCATCTGTGGAATGTATCTATACTATACCTTCCAAATTTCACCCAGAAACACCAGCTATTGCTGTTCTGTTATTACCCTGGGTAGTGTCCCCTTCCAATCTACTTTGGTCAGCTCCTCTCTCATGCCTCTGTAATTCCCTTTACTCTACTGTAGTACTGATAAATCTGATTTTAGCTTCTCCTTCTTTTATATCAGTAGCCCAATTGAATCTAGAGAGGAGGTTACACACAAATCGGGGCAAGAGATTTATAAGGGAGCATTCACAGTCTTTTGTTTTTTTTCTGGAGGCCCAATCAAATAGCGATTCATTAGCAGGGGCAAATAAAAATAAGCGAGGGACAAATGGAGCAGCCATTGTGTGAGTGAACTGGTGTTAGAGTGTGGAGGCTTTGGCTCCACAAGCTTGTGCGAGGTAAGTTTCTGATAAGCTTCTTCTTCTTCATCCTTCTTCTGTTGGTAGAGCAGTGAGAATGGCTCCAAGGACAGTATTGTGTTTTTGGTGTGAGATGTGGGAAGTCTGGGAGACCTCTAGCCTCCCAGAGAACCACATGAGTGCCAGGTGCCAAGCTGCAGCTCCTCAGAAAATGTGCTAAGGAATTTGATAACCTTCGACTCACTGGGAAACTGAGGAGGTGACAGATAGGAACTATGGGGAGGTAGTCACCAATAAGTTGCAAGTTCCTAGGTGACTGCCAGGACAGGAATGGAAATGGGCAGCCAATGCAGAGTACCCCTGTAGCTGTTCCCCTCAATAATGTGTATACCGCTTTGGATACTGTAGAGGGATCAACCTATCGGGGACAGCCACAGCAACCGAGTCTCTGGCACTGAGTATGGCACTCATATTCAGGACACTCGCAGGGATGATGGCAGAACAACAATGGGTGGAGTTTCTGAGAAAAGTTCAGAAGGTGCAGGCTAGATAAATCCCAAAGGAGAATAAGTTTTCATGATATTACAGAAAAGATACTAGCACGGATATAAATTTGGCTGATTGGCAGGAGGCAAAGATTGGGAATAATATGGGTCTTTTCTTGGTGGCTGCCAGTGACTAGTAATTTTCCACAGTGGTCAGTGTTGGAATTGCTTCTTTTCACATTACATGTTAATGATTTGGTTAATGGAATTGATGGCTTTGTGGCCACATTGATAGATGATAGAAAGATAGGTCAAAGGGGAGGTAATGTGGAGGAGCAGGGAATCTGCAGAAAGGCTTATACAGTTTAGGAGAATGGACAAAGGAGTGGCAGATGGAATATAGTGTAAGGAAGTGTATGGCCATGCACTCTGTTAGAAGGAATAAAGACATAGACTATTTCCTACATGGGGAGAATATTCAGAAACCGGAGGTGCAAGGTGATTTTGTGAGTCCTTATGCAGGATTCTCTAAGGTTAGCTTGCAGGTTGAGTTAGTTGTAAGGAAGGAAAATGCAATGCTAGCATTCACTTCAAGAGGATGATAATATAAAAGCATGATGCTTTATAAGTCTTTGCTCAGACCGTAATTGGAGTGGATGTGGATAGGATGTTTGCTCTTGCGAGTCAGTCCAGGACCAGAGGGGGACAGCTTCAGAATAATGAGCTGTCCATTTAGAACATAGATATGGAGGAATTTCTTTAGCCAGGGGATGGTGAATCTGTGAAATTCATTGCCACAGATAGCTGTGGAGGCCAAGTCAATGGACATATTTAAAGTGGAAGTTGATAGAGTCTTGATTAGTAAAGGCATCAAAGGTTATGGGGAGAAGGCAGGAGAATGGAGTTGAGAGGGATAATAAATTAGCTATGATGGAATGGTGAAGAATACTCAGTGAATCAAATTCTGCTCCTGTATTTTATGGTCTTCAATAAAAATGTGCCTGGTAGATGCTGTGTAGTTAATGTGGATGTCATATTCGATACAATTTAGTTCATGCCTCTTTGCTGATTTCCTCTTGTGTCTTGTGACTGATGAACATAGATTACATTTTATAAGACTGTAAGACAATAAGACATAGGGACTTAGTTAAGCAATTTAGCCTATCGAATCTGATCCACCATTTGATCTTGGCTGACTTATTATCCATCTCAACCCCAGTATTGTGCCTTCTCTCCATAACTTTTGACACCCTTATTGATTACCTATATCAGTAATTGCAAAAATGGTCTCTGTGCACATCAAGATGTTATTTATTGCATGGGTAGATTTAAGCAAATGACATCTATGCAAGGTGAATTGTGCACAGAATATCCAGCCTGATGTGTGCTACTTTGTCCAGAAATGACTGCTGGTGTGATAGAAATTGGAAAAGCACTTTTATGTCTGCTTTGTTTACAATGGTAACTCACTAAGAGCTCAGGATACTTCCAGAGGCAAGAACGTTATCATAGCATTACAATGGAAAACTGCTCAGCATCATCCTGCAGAAAATTATCATCCAGGTATTTCATTCCCCTGCACTTTATCAAAGACATCTAATCAAGCTGAGGGTGGGGAACTTATTACAAATCCCTACTCTTTGCTGGGGCTTTGCTTGAATTTATTCATGGCTCATTGTGGAGAGGCTGCTCTCAAGAGCTAGTGTTGGTCAGGTCAGGCTGAGTCTCATGATCAGGACTCTGGGCCATACATTGAGTGCAGGTCGTCGATGGGGACTGACAGCTGATGCTCAGTGTGTGCAGAAACCACTTCTCCCCAGTCCAGAGACACTCTACAGTAACAAACTGAGTGGTAGAGCTTACAAGGAGCATAATTTTAAGGTGATTGGAGAAAAGTATTTTTTTACACTGACAGTGGTGGGTGTGAGGAACACCCTGCCAGGGGTGGTGGTAGAGGCAGACGCATTAGAGACTTTCAAGAGACTCTTAGATAGACACAAGGATGAAAGAAAATGGAGGGCTATGTGGGAGAGAAGGGTGAGACTGATCTTGGAGTAGGTTCAAGGGTTGGCACAACATTCCACTATGCTGTACTGTTTATGTTCTGTGTTAAAATTGTATCTTTCTCACCCTTTTCTAATATGTTTACATTCATTTTGAGGTGTGTGTGTGTGTGTGTGTGGGGGGGGGCGGAGGGAGGGTGTTGTTGTGTATCTCAGAAAAGACCCTACGCATACATTGTCTCCTAATACTTTTCATAGGCATTGCAGCAGTTAAACTCACATGAATTTTAATACACAATTACGCATTATGTAATCACATTAAGGATATTAAAATAAAGTCCTTTTGAAAACCACATTTGACCTTTCTCTTTGGGTGAACGTATGTTAGTCATAGAATATGCAATAATGCTGAAAATCTGTGATTTTATTTCTATGTTTGTCATACTGGAGTCTTAGGTTTATATGGTACATCAGTTTCATTAGAGATAAAAGAAAAAGATATTAATTGTGAACAACATGACTAGCTCAGTTTGATGCTTCACACAAGCTTATGAGACAGAGAATATATAATGCAGTGCTGCTGGCTTATCTCTCATTCAGATTTCCTTTGAACATGCCATTTGAAAAATTCCTCTGGAATACACTAAATTAAGATTCCAGGCATTGATCAAATCTGATGTGATTGTAGTACTGGCTAAAGACTTACAAAATATCAGAAACTGGCAGATTCACAGCTATTGGTAAGTGAATCTTGTTCAAGGTCCCATTGCTGGGCAGGTGCATTTGACCACTGCTGCATTGGTGGGAAATATTATGTATACTTGTTCTATACATAATGAAAACACCCCATGGAGGAAAACCTGACAAAACAAATTAATTTCTTAAACAGAGATATTTATTAATCTAATCGAGGCTATTATATTCTGACCTCCCATCTCTGGAAGCTTGATGCTGGCTATTAATCTGGGTGCAAGGAAGTAGAACGTGGCTCCACAGAATCAGAATTAGGCGTATGTCATGAAATTTGTTGTTCTGTGGCTATAAGTCTCAGTAAGAAATATATTAAAAAGAAATTAAATAAGTAGTGCAAAAATAGAGCAAAAATAGTGAGGTAGCATTCATCGGTAGGTTTATTTTCTGTACAGAAACCTGTTGACAGAGTGGAAGAACATATTCCTAAAGTATTGAGGTTCCTGATCTACCAGATCAGAGATGATGACAATTATTTACACCGTTCTAACTCTGCTCTTCTGCAGGCAGAAAGGGGGACACTGGACTTCGTTGATATTTGGTGCATGTGTCACCCAAATATCAGACATTGCTCATTCTTGCCAGTCTCTATTCAGCTCCTTGATATTCATCAAAAACTTGTCTCTGCCTTCATAAGAAGCAACGATTGATGTTATTAGCACCTCACCCCTGCATTCCTGCTCATTATTAAAACATTCAGATCTCATCAAGCGCTCTGAATGTGACATGACAAACAATTTTAAAATAAATAACACATAGCTGTTTCAAATGCATAGATGTAGTGTGAGGAACACTCACTAGTTGCTCTTATGTAAAACCATTATTTAAAGCAAAGAGGTTGCAGAGCTCGTGCTATTGTGAAAGTGTAATATGTTTTACTTTGTTAATAGTTGATTTGGCCCCTTCTTTGGTGTTTTCTGCTGACAAAAGTTGAAACTTGAAGTCATAGGCAGGGAACTAACCACAGTAGGGAAAATCTAAACCATTACTGAGAATCTGGAAAAACAAAAACTGATTTTGCTGGTCACTCATCTTGAACTGCTGCTAAAATGAATGTCCCAAGAAGATTTCTGATTTATTGTTCAAAATGTGAAAAATTTTCTAGCATTTCTTAGTATTTTCATGTAATCAAATGGTTTGCCACATATAGCACAGGTTGGCTCACATTGCATTTGCTGTCATTTTGCTTCCTGTCTTTAATCTGTAATCTGAATGACAGCATTCTAAAAATTGTTAATCTGCATTTACCATCACCTTCTCATTTCTAATCAATACACTGACACTTTCGAAACCTGTGTCTGCTTCTCAACTATTTTAGGGAGGACTATTTACAGTACATTGCCTTATTCTCCTTGAATACCACAATTTGTTTTTGAAAGGCCACTTGATACAATGCATTCCAGAAACTGTAAAGTTTTGCTGTTTTTTCAGATGCTGCTTGAGCTTCAAAGAATCATTAACTGAAAATAACTATATACTGTAGATGTAGGAAATCTGAAATAAAACAACTACAAACATCTACCTGTGTCAGAACAGTCCATTCAACACAGTTACTTGCAGGAGCTGCCAGATTTGCTATTCTATACTTTAGCTCTCCTTCCCAAAATACTGACTTCTCCCTGCTACCCTGTTTCTCCATCACCAAGTGTTAAATTACTCACAAATTCAACGTTGTAATGTGCGGATCTATTTCTTTTAGAGCAATGCCTACCCCACCCCCCCACTTTAGCACTAGACATTGATGTATTGTTTGTGCATGCCTTGTTGTTTATGTTTCCCTCTCTCTCTCGCTGCAATGTGATTACACTAGTTAAAGCATCTCCCACGTCTGTGCTTTTATTTAATTGATACGTAGTTGTGCACAGACACAACGAATTGATGACAAGTATGAACCCGAATGTGAGAAAATATCACCAAATAAACCCATGGGATGAAACAGCGAGAGTTAAACAGCACCAGTAGGCCATCACGAATGCTAACAGTGAAAGACTCAATGAATTTAAGCTGAAAATAACATGGAGATAGCTTCAGTGGGAAAGATGATGAATTTGATATTGTTAATGAAGACTTAGAGTTGAACTGTATTGTAATGAAAACAATGTGGAGGAGCAAAAGAAAGCCCCTACAATTCTTAGCTTAATGGGTCCAAGAATGTAGTCTTTTATGCAACCTGATAACCCCTGCAAAGCTAGCAAGCAAGATGTTTGATGAAATTGTTACAATTTTACAAAATCACTTGAGCCCTAAACTGCTGGCAATAGCTAAAGGATTTAGATTTTACAAAAGGAACCAGTCAAAAGAAGAACGCATTTATGAATACGTTGAAGAACTATGCAAACTTTCCTAGTATGACTTTAGATATGGACTATCTGATGCATTAAGGGACAGGCTTGTATGTGGCATGCATAGGCAAAGCACTCAAAAGAGGCTACTTTCCGAAGAGACCTAACCTTAGAATGGGTATTGACCATTGCAATATCGTTAGAGACTGCAGCAAGGAAATCAGCAAAATTACAGAAAAGGAGGTTAGAATGTGAAATGTACAAAATGTCACTGAATGGTGCAAAAAGACAAAGATCTTATTCATGTGTCAAATTCTCCCATGATGCAAATGACTGTTGGTGCAAAGAAAAAGTCTGCAGAAAGTGTCACAGACAAAGTCACATAGAGAGTATATTCAGGCAGACAAAAAGTACAATGAAAAGTCTCAAACACAAAACTAAGCAAATATATAAAGTTACCAAATGTGAAACAGACACAGACAACATAGAGTCTGATAAAGGTATACTGTTATACCTAGGACTGTATAGTATAACTGAAGCAGATCACAAAATCATCTGGATTGCAATAGATGTGTCTGGTGTAAAACTGAAAATGGAGCTGGATACAGCGTCAGCTGTGTCCAAAATTAAAGAGGCTGACTCCAACACACTGTTTTCTAAGATACCAGTAGAAGGGACCTCAGTGATGCTAAAGACTTACACAGATGAAAAAGTGTCTCCCAAAGGGAAACTGAAAGTAAATTTGACTTATGGAGGCCAAAACATAACAAATAGAGCTTTATGTATTGAATAATGGAGGGCCAGCACTTTTCAGATGTGAATGCTAAAGGAATCTTGATCAAAGCTCTCAGTGAGGCATCAACAGGAAACTGCAGCCTAAGTGGTAGCACTAACCAGAAGCAGTCACCACTGCTTAATGCTAATCAGAAGGTGATTGAGAAGGGAATAGATAAACAGATTGAAAATTTGGACAAGAACTGTCCAGGATGCCAAACATTTCAAAATGCACCCCTACAGGCAGAATTACACCCTTGGGAGTGGCTGGCCTCACTATGGCAAAGAGCACATATTGACTTTGCTGGGCCATTCATGGGCTCCATGTTTCTGATTGCTGTGGATGCTCATTCAGAGTGACCCAGTGAAGTCAACCACCTCAGCAAAGACTGTCTCTGTCCTGAGGACTATCTTCATCAAAATACACATCAGAAGAATTCCAACTAAAAAGAAATGGCATCAGGCATTTCAAAGTCAGCTTCTCACCACCCAGCAATGAATGGGTTAGCTGAAAGGTTTATCCAAACCTCCAAAAATTTCATTAAGGAGATGGACAAGGAGGATATTTCTCTACAGCACAAGGTGGACAACTTTCTTTTTGTGTATTGGAAATCTGTTCATGTGACAACAAACCAAGCACCTGCAATGCTGTTCATGAGCAGGAATCTAAGATTGTGCATCGACCTCCTGAAACCTGACCTCCAGAGGGAAGTACAGAATAAACAGTTCAGCCAGTTGCCAAGTGAACCAGTAAGTAGCTTTGAAATTGGACAGGAAGTTCTAGCATGCGATTACCGTGAAAACAAGTGGACACCTGGTAGGATAGCTACAAGAACTGGATCATCGATATACACAGTATTTGCTTGAGATCAGACGTGAAGACATCACATGGACCAGATACCAACAAACACACCTGAGACGATTGCATCCAAAGCGACGGACACATTTCAGTCATTGGATTACCTCTCAGTGATGATATCGTTGACAATAATGTGATCCGGAAACTGAGAATATTGACTTAGACAAGACTCCTGCCAAACCTGATGGCACTCCACAGATCCAGAGGCGCTATTGTGAAGGAAACAGAGTGTCACCCAAAAGACTAGAACAGTGAATTTAGTTATGGATTATTATTGTGAAACCATTTTTATTGGGACTATGGGTTCTTCAGTAGGGCATCCAGTATCTGGCCCACAAGACGTCTCCATGTCTGATCTCCAGCATCCTACAGGGATGTAGCTACCCTACCGGGTGTCCACTTGTCTCCTTAGTAATCACGTAGTAGGACTTTTTATCCAATCTCAATGTTCATGCCATCATGCTGGAGACGACCCAGACGGAATGAGGGTGGCCTCATTGTGGCACAAGACGAGGCCATGGACTGGAACGGGAATCGGAATTAAAATGTCTGGCCACTGGGAGGTTCCACTTTTAACGACTGGGGTGGAGGTACTTTGCGAAGCAGTACACAGGGTCTTACTAGTGTAGAGAGGCCACATCAGGAGCAGCAGACACGATGGAAAACCTCAGCAGATTTGCAGTTGAAATGCTCGCTTGTCCATTCATCCATCTTCACTAATCTCCCTCCTGGCACTTATCCTTGAGAGCGACAGAAATGCTACACCAACCATTCACCAAGGTCTCAAACAGTCCTTCCAGGTGAGACATCCGCGCCCACACCCCCCCCACTACTTTATTCTGGTGTCTTCCCCCTTTCATTCCAGTCCTGAAGAAGAGTCTCGGCCCAAAACATTGACTGTTTATTCATTTCCATAGATGCTGCCTGACCTATTTACTTCCTCCAGCATTTTGTGTGTGTTGCTTTGGATTTCCAGCATCTGCAGAATTTATCATGTTCATCATCTTTAATTGTGTTGATTCACTTTCTGCCAGTTAGAAATTCATTCAGTTGTTTAATGCAAAGGACTACTGTAATTATCTTTCATTAGTTAACAGGACAATGTATTCCAGTATTTGCCAGATGAAACATTTCTCCTAAGTTCCACACATATAGATGTAATGGATCACAAACAAGAGAAAATCTGCAAATGTTGGAAATCTAAGCAACACACATAAAATGCTTTAGGAACTCAGCAGGCCAGGTAGCATCTATGGAAAAGAGTACAATCGACATTTTGGGCCGAGACCCTTACAGCAGGACTGGAGAAAAAAAGATGAGTAAAAGGGTGGGGGAGGAGATGGAAAAACACAAGGTGATAAGTGAAACTGAAATGGGGAAGGGGTGAAGTAAAGAGTTGGGATGTTGATTGGTGAAAGAGATACAGGGCTGGAGAAGGGGAATCTAATAGGAGAGGACAGAAGGCCATGGAAAAAAGAAAAATGGGGGGAGCACCAGAGGAGGCGATGGGCAGGCAAGGAGATAAAATGAGAGAGGGAAGTAGTAATAGGGAATAGAGAGTGGGGGCATTACCAGAAGCTTGAGAAATCGATATTCATGCCATCAGGTTGGAGACTACCCAGATGGAATATAAGGTGTTGCTCCTCCAACCTGAGTGTGGCCTCATCACAACAGTAGAGGAAGCCATAGACTGACATATCGGAATGGCAATGGGAAGTGGAATTAAAATGGGTGGCCACTGGGAAATGTCTCTTTTTCTGGCAGAAGGAGCCAGATCATAATGGATGATCATAAAGGGTAAGGGTAACAGTAGCTGCAATGTCATCAACCAGAATCACTCTGTTGGGCCGGTTAGAAGTCAAGGGGTTTGGTGGGAGGGAATCAAAGAGGTTTTCTTGTGGGGATTCCTTTACACTTTCCAATTCCGAGATCTCTAGTATAAAGAAGAAGTACTTGGGGATGTCACCACTCTGTGATCCCTCCAGCTGACACAGCACCTGAATTAAAATACTTTGCTGTTCCTTCAGTGTTACTGGAACTCCCAATTGTATAGTACTAAGGTATTAATTCAACTTCTCGAGGGCATTTAGTGATGAGCAATAAAACCTGACCTTTCTGCATCAGAATTAGATCATTTGAGAATTTACAGAAGGACCTGCACCTTTCATGTACAATTTTGATTGAATAAACTCTAACCATTTAGTAAAGATGCATCAGTTTTCATCAACAGAATAAAGGGTGTCATGCAGTTTATGGCAAGGCTGTCCATAGTTACTATAGCAGGATCACAATCCTTCAATAGTGAGACACCCCTAACAAACTCTTCAGCTTGGACAATTCTTGAAGGAGCAGTGATCAATACACTGGTTATTCCTTCTGACCTTACTGTTCTATATTGCATGGAGGTAATTTTCAGCAGAGTGGAAGAAGATTGATGAGAAAATAATGAAAAGGAGTGTACGATTTCTATCTGATGAACATTGCTGGCAACAGTAAAAATGAATAAGAAGTTACTGCTTTGCTTAAAGGATTTTAACTCATCCATCAGACTCCTTTGTGGGAGGAAATTTGAAGCCACTATCTGGATCAATATATACAATGTATGATGGCTCGCTATGTCTGAAATGAAGACTGGGAATAGAACTGGGGCTGTGAACTTACTGGACCAGCAGCCAGAGCTCTAGGCCACTGATCCAGGGGTACAGATTCAAATTCCACCATGAAAGCTAAATAAGTTAAATTTGTCAAGTAAACCTGGAGTTATAAAAAAAACTGGAATTATTAACGGTAACCATGAAACCATAATATTATTATAACAATCCAGCTGGTCCTTTTGAGGGAATTGAATCTGTTATCCTTCACCAGTCTGGCCTATCTGTGACTGTAAAAGCATCAAAGGAATAAACTCATAACTCTCTCTTTTCAAAGCAATTAGCGATAGAACACTAATGCTGGCATTTCCAGCAAGGCTTATGAAAAAAAATGAAAATCTGTGCTCATGATACAGCAGTCTTATCATTTGTAAAAAATAAGAATGCTTGAGTGGGGATTTAAGAAATGTCACTGCAGATATCCCTGAAGTTGCCATTCAATCTGAGTAGATTATAGTAATGAGAGCCCTCAAGCCTAATTCAAAGAGAGGCTGAGTAAACTCATGCAAATTTTCCCATGGAGGCTGCTTGAAAATGCTCTTGTGATCAAGGAAGACAAACTCGCATTCTGTGAAGGATAAAGCTAAGGGCTCAGTGGCTGAAGACAGATATAAACTGGCAGATATAATAGATACAAGTGTTCGTTTTGGGGATGATTATTTGCACTCGTTTCATGTAGCAATATCCAGATAGAAAAATATATTTGTTAAACACTTTCAGAAGGAGACTATGAAAAAAGCTGCGGATTTTAGTTTCTGCTCTGAATAACCTGCTGTATAGAATGATGAAAATGTGCTGTGATAGAATGGTATTACTATAGAGGAGAGAGTACATTTTGATGCATGTATATTTTGCAGAGATAATTACTTCAACATGAAAATAGATACTTTTATATTAGGTGATCTAGTGAGATTAATGACTGTGTTCATCTTCTGCAGCCATACTTTCTGGATAGGTGGGACAATATTATTATCATGTGCTCTCTCCTTCTATGCACTCAACAATGTTTGCCTTTGTGTTCTGAATCAATTAACGTTGCTTCATCCGATCACCTCCTTTAAATGGGTCCTGTCATTTGTATCATTGTAGCAGTGTTCACTGCCCTAATCTCTGAGAAAGCAATTAAAATACTGGTCAAACTCAGTTTTTCTTAGCCAGAAAGACACTGTCAATATTTCAGGTCAGGGACCTTACTTCAGAAATGGAACAAACTGGAGATAAGCTAGTTTAAGGATTTAGGGAAAGGGAAAAGGGGAGGAGTGAACCAAAGGGCAAGTGTGTGATAGGGTAAAATGCAGTAAGGATATACTGATAAAATGAATGAGTGCAAGGTGAATGAGGAAAGAAATGTACAGTATGAACCAAAAAGAATCACTGCGGAGGAAGTTCCAATGGAAGAAATAGAATCATTAACTAAAAATAACAATATATTGTAGATGTAGGAAATCTGAAATAAAAAATACAATATCTGCATTGGATAGCAAGTCTCCAAAGGGAACTGGCGATAAGTAAGTGACCAGACTCGACAAGAAAACATTTGGGTATGCATGGGCATGGGTCTGGTATTCTCCTGTCTGCTGCCCTCTGGTGTTCCTCTCCATTGTTATCCATCTGATCAACACGGGAGAAATTTCAATAAATATATTTTATTATATGTTAGGCGCTAGCCATAATCACACCTGAATTATCATTTTTTAAATATCTGTGTAAAGATCTTATTGCACTCCAGTGATGGTATTGGGTTACCTATCTGCAAAGCCCTAAACTCATAAGAAGATTTTAAGCCCTATCTGATATAAATATCTACAGGCACCCTCACTATTGGGTGGTTATACTGTATCCACCTTCTCTTCAAGGACCAGCTAACTCCCGGTCCAGCCTCTGCAGTGAGTTTTAGCTGCCAATACCCACTGCTTGTGTGATAGGTTTCATGCTCCCTAAAGGAAGCAATTATTCCAACTCACAAAGTAATTTAAATAGTTATTTTAGTTTTACCAGTACAAATTTAAATTGAACCAAATAGTTCTTTACAGACATTTAATGCTCAGGGGGTTTAGTTTTTAATTTATAAAAGGTTTCCTGACACAGATACAATTCTTACAGACTAGAAGAACATAACAACGGGCTGCAGGTTAATGAGTTGTCCAACACAGAAAATAAAGGTTGAGGAATGAATTCTAGTTCTTTGTTCTGTAACCCCATCTTTCTGTTGTTCTCCTTGTCATTCCTAACATTCCCCAATGCTTCCGATATTTGTGTTATTTTCTGCTTGATGACATTACCTCCATGTTTTCTAGATACTTTTGCTGGGACAAAGTAACTCACACAGACTGTCTTAAAATCTTCTTGTAATAGAGATCCCAAACATCCACATGTAATGCCATGACAGCTGACCCCCTGAGTGCAGAAACATCCCAATTTGTAACCATGTTTGATGTGTTTAGTGATGTAACTCCATTGACTTGCATTTGGCTATTGCATACAAGTAGTCCACAGATATGAGTATTTTGATAGATATCAGCTGATTAGAGATAGCCAAGCATGGCTTTTTTCATGGTAGACCTTGTCTAACCAATCATAGAATTTTTCAAGGAAGTTACCTGGAAAGTTGATGAAGGCAAGGCAGTGAATATTGTCTACATGGACTTTAGCAAGGCATTTGACAAAGTTCCACATGGAAGGTTGGCCAAGCAGGTTTGGTTGCTTGGCATTCAAGATGAGGTAGTAAATAGGATTAGGCATTGACTTTGTGGGAGAAACCAGAGAGCGGTAGTAGAAGCTTGCCTCTCTGACTGATCGCCTGTGAGTAGTGCAGTGCCGCAGGAGTCTAGGTTTGTCATCTGCATCAATGATCTGGACAATAATGTGGTTGACTGGATCAGCAAATTTGCGGATGATACTAAGATTGGGGCTGTAGTGGACAGAGAGGAAGATTATTAGAGCTTACAGTGGGATTTGGACCAGCTGGAAAAATAGGCTAAAAAATGACAGATGGAACTTAATGCAGACAAGTGCGAGCAGTTGCAGTTTGGTAGGACCAACCAGGGTAGGTCTTATGCAGTGAATTGTAGGGCATTGAGGAGTGTGGTTCAACAAAGGTATCTGGGAATGCAGGTCCATGATTTATTGAAAATGGTGGCACAAGCAGATAGGGTTATAAAGAAAGTTTTTGGCACATTGGCCTTCATAAATCGAAGTACTGAGTTTAGGATATGCAATGTTATGTTGAAGTTGTAGAAAACATTGAAAAGGCCTAATTTGGAGTATTATGTGCAGTTTTGGTCATCTACCTACAGGATAGATGTACTATAAATAAGATGGAAAGAGTTTCAATATTCATTTACAAAGCTTACAAGGATGTTGCCGGGTCTGGTGGACCTGAATTATAAAGAAAGATTGAATAGGTTAGGAATTTATTCCTTGTAATGTAGAAGATTGAGAGGAGATTTGATAAAGGTATACAAAATCATAAGGGGTATAGATAGGATAAGTGCAAGCAGGCTTTTCCCATTGAGATTGGGTAACAATACAACTAGAGGTCATGGGGTAAGTGTGAAAGGTGAAAAGTTTAAGGGGAACATGAGAGGAAACTTCTTCACTCAGAGGGTAGTGAGGGTGTGGAAAGTGTGTCCAGTACAAGTGGTGCATGTAAGTTCAATTTCGGCATTTAATAGATGTTTGGATAGGTACATTGATGGCAGGGATATGGAGGGCTATGGTCTGGGTGCAGATCAATGGGACTAGGCAGTTTAAATGGTTCAGCATAGGCTAGGTGGGCTGAAGGGCCTGTTTCTGTGCTGTACTTTTCTATGACTTTCTGACTCTAGGTTGCTTCTCTTTCCAAAGCCGTGCCTCCAAATTCAAACTAATTGCTCCTTGTAATTTACATTAAGAACTGGAGACTGGCTCTTGCTTACAACAATAAGATAAACAAAGAATATTTGCTAAAAGTTTAAATTTACCACTAACTCTGACCCTTTGGAAAGGTCATACCATTGTACTAGAAAGCTGAGTTCAGCAATCAGTCTCTTGGGTCCTAAAAAATTAACCTCCATCATACCCCCTGTTAGTTTTTTGAAAATATGGCAAGGAGTGAATTGAAGTATTCACACAGAAGCCAATTAGGATAATTTTTCTCCAGGTGCGTCATGTTATAATCATGTGGGGGTGGTCAAAATTTCTATTCTCATATAAGCCTAGCTTTTATACTTTGTACAATGGTGTTTCTTCTTGGTGGCAGCTTAGAATCTGTGGCAGTTTTAAATCAGAACAATAATCTTTTTTCCTAAGTCATCAATTAATTTGAGTGTTGGACAGTGACATACTCAGTCAGTATATAATCATTAAATACATCCCTTACTGAATAATTTCATATTTTCTCCCTATCTGTAAGTATACTCACTAAAGTCACATTTTTGTAGTGATTATATGTTACATTTTCAACTACAACAGATAATAACCTCTTATCCTTTATTACAAAACTGGTTGACAGAAGAAAAATAACCACAGAGATGAAAACATACTGCACTTCAGAACACTGAAGCTTGTAAGTCTGATTTCTGCTCAGCATCAATCGTCTTATACTCATAATGGGAAAACTCTCTTTGAAAAAGCTCCTTACCATTGTGGATCCATATATAGATTTAAATGATGTGTCTTCCGGATGGCATTAACCTATAATTAGGTTTGCACAGACTTTTTCCCCCATTTGTAAGATCAATAAGACTTCACATCAGCATGGCATTCTACTACTGAAGTAGACAGAAAAAGATGAGGCTGACAGAATTCTACATCCAATGTGATAACCGGTTACTTGCAGTAAATATTATATCAGTCAGTCACTCACTCAATAAATAGGTTCTTCTGGTTGTGAATTTGAATGGATTATTTGTATTTGTTTTTCTGTTCCCATTTGTAACTTGAAAGAATGGCTGAAGCGGTTTGTGCATAAAATAGAAAATAAAAATTACAAAAACTTAGAAAGAAATAGACTTCATTGGCCAGTTTATTAGGTACCTCCTGTATTTAATAAAGTGGCAACTGAGTGTATGTTCCTGGTCTTCTGTTGCTGTAGCCCATCCACTTCAAGGTTCACCGTGTAGTGCATTCAGAGATGTTCTTCTGCACACCTCTGTCATAATGCATGATTATTTGAGTTACTGTCCCCTTCCTGTCAGCTTGAACCAGATTGGCCATTCTCTCCTGACACCTCTCATTAAGAAGTTAAGAAGGTGTTTTCACCCACAGAACTGCTGCTTATTGAATGTTTTTTGATTTTTGCACCATTCTCTGTAACCTCCAGAGACTGTTGTGAGTGAAAATCCCAGGAGATCACCAGTTTCTAAGATACTCAAACCACCCGATCTGGCACCAACAATCATTCCATAGTTAAAGTCATTTTGATCATATTTCTTCCCATTCTGATGTTTGATCTGAATAACAACCGAACCTCTTGACTATGTCTGCTTGCTTTTATGCATTGAGTTGCTGCCAGATGATTGGCAGAGTAGATATTTGCATTAATAAGCAGGTGTACAGGTGTACCTAATAAAGTGGTCACTGAGTGTATGTTACTGTACTTGCAGTAGAGAAAGAGACATGGATCTGTATGGCTTTGAGGTTAGCCTTCAAGTAAACACTGAGTCTGTGTAGTTTATCATCAACCAAAGAGAGAATTGGATTCTAGGTGGACTAGAGCCTAAAGGGCAATTAAAAAGAACACTTTCTTTTAAATCTTTCCTTCAAGAGTTAGAAGAAGCAAGCATAAATTTGGTAAATATTTAAGTGTTCTTTTCCTTACAATTTCTTCCTGTGGGATCTTCTCAAAGACTGATCTCTGCAATATTCTTCCTTACAGATAAACTGTCTTTTGATCTCAAAATTTTGCTCTTGCTCTCTGTTTAAAGTTTCTGACCTGTTTATTGTGAGTTGTTGAGTGCTGGCATACACAGTGAAGCCAGGGAGAGAAAAACACTATTCCTTTATGTTGCTAAGGTTAGGTTAACACTAATATAACCCTACTCCAGACCTGCTCATCCAGTTTCTGGGTAAACCTTGAGTTTTTGGTACATCATACTGTATTTGAAGTATTTAATTGAACTGAAGAAAAGTCCACTTTAAACAGATTTTCCAAATAAATAGAATATAGTCACTTGAATGCTTAACAATGTGGTGAGAGGACTGAGTACGTTGAGACCAATGATCAGAAGATTTGAGTTCACAAAAATCACAGATATCCTCTCAGATTTCCCTGACCCACTTTTTGTTGAGAGTCAGTATTAACGGGTCCCATGTTGTTTCACTTTGATGATGATTCTGAGATGCCTTAATTGAAACGTGTGATTAAGTAACAATTGTTCAGCTCTCCCCTACCCTAATGTTGAACATTAATGAAAGAACCATGTGAAAATTCTCCTCTCCTCTCAATTGATGCAGAACTAGGGCATTTATATCTTTTATTCCCAAATCGTCCCAGCCAAATTGAATGTAGCCCAGGCCTAATCTTTGCTTTAAGGCATCAGAAGTAATTTAGGGAAGTACACAAATACATTTCATTATTCAAAAACATTGAAGGGCCATTCAAATTCCTATTCTTATGCAGACAGAATAATGCAATAAATGACATGTTGTCATCCCCTGTTGACATCAGAATCTGCTCCTTTTAAGGCCTTGGGGTTGCCCTAAGCTCTTATGAGAACTACTAGGGTAGGCATGGCCAGGGGAATGATATGTTGAACATATTTTTCCTGAGCTTCTAAATTACCAGTATTATAAATCACATAGGTCCCTGTGTAATTGTTGCCCCTGCCTGTTAGGTGGGTGGTGCACTAAGGCTGGGAAGTGTTTCTATGAGGACGCGTCCTCCCCACAAAACACTGCAGGGAGCTGTGACACTGAACCCTGGATAGAGAAATGGATTCACATTCTTACAGCCTTAGAGAGAAACACAAGAGATTGCAGGTGCTGGAATCTGGAGCAAAAAAACAAATGGTTAGAAGTCAATGGATCAAGCAGCATCTGTGGAAATAGAGGATTAGTTGATTTTTTCAGATCGAGATCCTGCATCAAGACAGGGTTTCCACCCATATTATTGAATGATATAAATATACAGAGGATTTGTACTAAAAGAGGAGTCTCATTTTTCTTTCTCTTCTAGCTTGCTAGATCCTGAGCTTGGAGACCCTTTCATTCCTCCAGTAGTTTCATGTGTTGGTTATCCAGAGTAGACGATATAGCTGACACAGAAAGGATAAATCAGATTGCTTTGAAATCATTCTTTATTTTCTTGTGGTTTACTGAGAATAAGGATATTCTAAATGAACACCATTATCATTGTGCTTGTTTGTTATAAGAGATATGCCAAAGGAAAAGGGTTTGTATGATCTACCATTTGAAATGAGACATGGCTATGTGATTTAATAAGGGATTTTCTTCACAATTTTAATTGTGTTTTAGCAACCATGAGACGGTAGAATATTAATTTCAAACCTAATTGATTTGTGCATGGCTTCAGAGATTCTGCAATTGTTCTTGGCATTTTAACAAAGTGTGGGCATTTGCAAATCATAGGAAAGATTATGTGATTAGAAATAAGATAATAAGTACAAGTTCTTTACAATAAGATGCACAGCCTCGGTTATATGCAAGACACTATATGTTATCATATTTTTCCTCCTTTAGCTCTCAACATGTCACTGTCATTTTCTGTGCTAATTGCCTCAGCTGCTATTGGCATGGATCTGTACATCTGTTGAAGGGTGTAAGATAATAATTCATTGTCACTGCAGACTCCAGCAATTGATTTGACTGTCCCAGTGCCAGCGCTACTGACAATTGTTTTATTTTGCTCACTTGGTGCTATTTTGCAGCAGTGGTATCATAATGCCAAAAGCTTAAGGTGCTGCAGATGTCTGATTAATGCATTTCTGCCCATGTGTCTTTCTCTACAAGTAGTTCTGCAGTGCCTTGAGTTCTCAATACCTGCTATTTCATATTGAAACCTGGACAGAGGCCAGCTCTCCTCTGATTATTAATTACAAAATTACCATAAGCAGGTAAGCAGTTTTGCGTTTGTAAGTAAAGTAAAATGTATTTCTTCCCTTTAGCACTGAGCCAAAATTCTGATTATGCAAAAAATATTTGAGGATATTTATCAAGCCACCTGCCAGTGAGTTTGGCTAAGGTATTACAGCAGAAGACTAAACAGAGCATAATAAAACATTGAAATCAAAGTGCCAATCAAACGTTTGCTGCATCAGGTTTCCAAATGATTACTAAAGGACTAAGGGAAAAAAAACTCTTCTCTAACTGTTGTGTCAAACAAACAAGCTAAATAGTTTCCTTGCTATTTCCTACTGTCATATCAACTTTTGGTAATACTGTAGTTTGACCACAACCTCGGTGTACTCATTCCCAGCTTTATAGATGGAATGATGATCCCACAACAATAAGTTCCTAATATCTGCAATTCTCAAATATTTATCACCAATTATTTAAACTGTAATCATATTCAAGATTCAAGATTCAATAAACTTTATTGTCATTCTAACCATACATCTGCTCTGCAGGGCAGAATGAGACAGTGTTTCCCAGGAGCAGTGCAATCATAACATAACAAACGCAACACTAAATAATAAACATACCAATAAATAGTAAAACACAACAGCCACATGTCAGTTAAAATCAAGTTATAAGTGTCCAGTGCAGGTTAAAAGTGTCCAAAGAACAAACAGTTCATGGAGAGGATGTGAGGTGTCTTTAATGATGTACCATGTCTTCTGAAGGCATCGACCCTGAAAGAGGTCTTGGACAGAAGGTAGGGAGACGCCAATAACCTTCTCTGCTCCCCTAACCACCCTCTGCAAGCTTTTTTGTCGACAGCACTGCAGCTGGAGTACCAGGTTGTGATGCAAAAGGTCAGCACACTCTCAACCATGCCTCTGTAGAATGTAGTTAAGATTTTAGTGGGGAGTGATGCTTGTTTAAGCTTCCTCAAAAAGTGCAATCTCTGCTGGGCCCGTTTCACAATCCCAGTGGTGTTCCTGGACCAGGTGAAATTGTCCGAGATCTGCACCCCAAGGAACTTGATGTTTTCCACTCTCTCCACTGTGGAGCCGCTGATGCTGAGGAGTGTGTGCTCAGGCTGAGACCGTCTGAAATCGACGATCAACTCCTTGGTTTTGGTGACATTGAGCATCAAGTTGTTATCACTGCACCAGTTCTCTAGGTGTTTGACCTCCTCCCTGTACATTGTTTCATCACTTGATGGTATTACATATTTTGCTTTGAGATATCACTAATGCATGCAGAACTCCTAATCCATGAAGAGGTAGGGCTAGCAGACTTAGTGTTTCTATCTAGTTGTAAAATGTTGTAAATATGTAACTATGAGTTTGGGTACTTTCTTGAAGTAATTATTACCATTCCATCATAAACAAGCATTGAGGGTAATCAATATAGAGCCTGTACCAATGCCATATTGAAGTTTGCTGATGACATCACTGTTGGGCAAATCAGCATATAAGAAGGAGATTGAAAATCTGGTTGAGTGGTTTCACACAATCTCACTCAGTATCACTAAAAATAAAGAGCTGATTATTGACGACAGGATGAAGGAACCAAAGGTCTATGAGCCAATTCTCATTAGGGGATCAGAGGTGGAGTGGGTCAGTAACTTTAAATTCCATGGCATCATCATATCAGAGGATCTGTCCTGGGCCCAGCATGTGAGTGGCATCACAAAGAAGTAATCTTAGATGTTTGCATTGATTCAGCATGCCACCAAAAACTTTGACAAACTTCTACCGATGCACAGTGCAAAGTATCCTCGATGGTTGCATTATAACCTAATATGGAAAGTGGTGGATACAGTCTGGTCCATCACAGGTACAGCTGTTCCCCACCTTTGGGCTCATCCATGAGGAACACTGCCACAAGAGAGCAGCATCCAACATCAAGGACCTCCACCATCGAGGCCATGCTTTCTTTTGCTATAGTAAGTCAAAGGTCTCAGATGAACTCGAAATTTTCAAAAACACCACCTGCGCTTCTCACCAAAGCCTCAGCTCCCCACTCTTACACCAGCCCATTATCAAAAATGTCACTCTGTTTCTTCTTCTTTTGTGCTGATGGTGACTCACACCTATCAGGAATGTGCATTAATGCCATCTACCGTAATGGAGTGGGATAGGAGCCACGACAGGGATCAGATCCTGCCTCCCAAACCTGTTTCAATTAATAAGTTTACATGAATTAACTGTCCTTGCTTCAGATGCCAGAATATTCTGCAACCTAGGCACCCCAGATCTACACATTAATTACCTAAACAGCTTCCTGCATTCTAACAATGCCTCTGCTTTATGCTGTCTTCCTTTAATTGGCACTTGCTAAGCACTTAGCCAATCAGAAACAAGTTTTTTTTTGTAAAGATCTTGGCTCCCCCTCTGATCCTTTGGCTGCTGAAACAGCAAAAAACAAGTTTTCACTTGAAAAAAATAGCTTTTGAAAAAAGCTGTAGACATGAAAATTTACATGAATTTCTATTTATCATGATATTGTCAGGACTCCAGGGACTAAGTTACAGAGAGAGGTTGTGCAGGCTAGGACTTTAGAATGCGTATAAAATCATGGGGGAGCATATAAAGAGTAAATACACACAGTCTTTGTCAGGGTTGGGGAATCAATAAATGGAGTTCATGGGTTTAAAGTGAGAGGGGAGAAATGAGTAGCTGTGGGAAGCAGTTGAGGCAAGTACATTAACAGCATTTAAAGGACAGCTGGACAAGTACATGGATAGGAAAGATTGAAAGGGATGTTGGCCAGATATAGGCAAATTAGACAAGCTTAGATGGGAATCTTGAGCAGCATGGACCAGTTGTGTCAAAGAGCCTGTTTCTATGCTGTATGGATTTATTAGTGACCTGAGAAATCTTAGGGTAATGTACAAGCAAACTGATTTTGAAGTTTTGTCTTTGTTATTAAATAGGTAAATAAGTAACTATTTATGAAATGTTCCACAAGCAGCAAGCTATTGAATAGTTAATTTCTTTATTGATGTTGTTTGGAGTATCTTTTCGTTTTATTGTGAATAGAAAATTTCTAGAATTTCTCAGACCTGCACTGGGAAGAGAATTGTGTCTTTTCTTCCTGAGTCCTCACAGACTAGCAGCCTGAAAATTGTTGGCAAGGCAGCAGAAAATCTGTTCTTGCCTGAGGAACTTACTGTATGTGACACATTGCAGAAAGATCATCCTTGGAGCAAACATGCTAACACTTTTAAGTATGACTGTTGTTTTCTCTTCATATCCTACAAATTGATTAAACTCATCAACTATATTGTTGCTTGCCGGTGAGGAAATATCAAAGGTTGGAATAAAATAGAACGTAATGTGAAGGTTTGCAGCGGCCCTGCAGAGGCCCAGAAACCCCTCTTTAAGTCACAGCGATGCTGAAGAAAAACAAACATTTTAATTCAACACAGTTGTAAGAGACTTGTAATAGGAGTTAAATATCGAAGAAGCATTGTTTTATTTTACAGCAGTTATATACTTCCAGGTGTTAAATAGTTGTTGTGATGCGTCTAGTGTGGTGGTGTGGTGAGTAGTGCTTGTTGCTCTGGCTTTCAGCTTCCACTGTTGGCTCACAGTCCAGTGAAAAGGAGAGCTGAATGGGTAAGTCTCTCCCTGCCAGTTCATAGCCTCTCCAATAGCAAGCCTCATGTAGTGACGCCACACTGGCAACACATGGAAACCAAACTTCTTTTGGATTCAGACTGAACAACAGAGGACAAGGAGGAGGTCTGGCCCCTGCACACAGGCCCGCCGGTGTGTGGATGCGCCCTGGTGTTTGTGAACCAGATTCCCAGCTATGGGCAAATAGCCCCACTGCCTTGTGGGCAGCCTTGGGAGAGACGAAGGCCACCGGAGTAAACCTAGACAGCAAATCCAGGGTGGAGCCCCTAAGGCGGCTGGATGTCATTGAACATCCTTCTAGCAGCTCCTGCAGCCAAGCTGGTGCCAAACGTATTGCTTCATAAGCTTTTCTTTGGACCGCACTGGTGAGGCTGAGAGGGGAATCTTGATGACTGGGCATCTTAGGATCTCTGTACCTTCCGCCCAGGTTTGTAATGGTGATCGTCATCACCCATTGTCCTTTGAGACAGATGGATGCCAACCATATATTTCCAACTCAGTGCAATGAACTATCCCTGAAAGATGTTTTTCTACATATTAATGCCTTTCTCTGAAATATCAAGTTTTGAACCTGGATTTTATTTGTACAACACATTCAGAAGATGTGCAATAATTTATGGGAAGGTTGGTCCATCTTTTTGCATGAGATCACATCCAATGCTCAATAGTATTCTTCTCTTCCATTCTATAAATATGATTTTTCTAAAAAGTATGAACTAATTTCACAATTTAATGTTTCACAGTACAACTGTTTGTATTACACTTGAAGCAGAGTTGTTTAGTCATTATTGTGTTTATACCAAAGGCTAAAATTGCTGAAGTGATTTGCATCTGGTGTTGAGGTTTATAACCATTTAAATAATTTAATGCCACAAAATGCATGAACCTGCTTAATTATCCTCTTCTGTAAAGAAATTATATGACCATTGCAGCATGAGTTCAAGTGTTATTATTACTTATTATTTCATTTTGTGCTGTTTCAAAATTCAACACTTTAAGAAATTAAATGTGTTACTCACTTTAGGAACACCATTGTTATTATGTTTCGATAATGAATTCAATGGGCAGGAATGGGCTCAATCTGCCTGGCTGTGTGCACTTGACGGTCATACTAATCATGTGGCCATTTTTTCCCAATGCAACACCTATGGGCTGGGCCACTCCAGAGGCTTCTATTCTGGTTCCTGAAGAGATGACAGAGCTGTGAATGGTGAGTAGACCTGAGGTGGTGGAAACTCAGGATATCATTAAGTGTGAAATTTTAGTTAGTATTACGTTTGTACAAATATACATTAATGAACAAAAATACAAACAAAATGCAGGATCATAGTGCTGGATTGAACTTTGAAGCGTCTTTAACAAAGTTTCAAATTTCCAGCGAGGAATTACAGACTTCCGTTCTGTGCTTTAACACTTCAGTGTGAGGGTCTGGGAAGACAGGATATTACACCATGTTAGCTGATACAAGAGACTGCCTTTAAATAGGCTAACATTGTACCTTATCTGGTAGAGTGTGTTTACAAATAATTATAGATATGTGTACAATAGGCGAGAAAAATATGAAAAATCATGACATTAGCTCATCAAGGTGGACCCCTACAAAATACTTGTCTTCTTACAAATGGATGGGTTAGTTGAAGGCTGCAGTCAAGGGAATAATTTGGAGACCTTCCCTACTCCGAAAATTGATTATAAAATCTAAGTACATTTATTATCAAAGAACATATATGTTATCTTATACTGTCCTGAAGTTAATTTTCTTGTGGCATTTACAGGAACATAAGGTAATGTGCAAAAGAAGACAAATTGTGCAATAAAAATATAAATAATAACATCAGAATGAAAGCTGCTGGCTTGAAACATCAACTGTGCACTCTTTTCCATAGATGTTGCCTGGCCTGCTGAGTTCCTCCAGCATTTTGTGCATGTAATTTATATACATAGACTGATTGCATGTACATAAAGTGACACTAGCTGATCTGGTAGTAGGGTGGGTTAGTGGGTGGAGGAGTTGATCAGCCCGACAGCTTGGGGAAGTAACTGCTTTTGAATCTGGCATGAATGCTGTGTAGCCCCTTCCCTGATGGGAGTGGGACAAACAGCCCATAAGCAGGGTAGGTGGGATCCTTCACTATTTTGCTAGCCGTTTTCTGGTAACTTTATTAGGTAATGTGTTCAGCGAGTGTAGTATGCTCACGGCCTTCTACTGCTGTAGCTCACCCACTTCAAGGTTCAATATGTTGTGCATCCTTATATGCTCTTTTGCACACCACTGTTGTAACATGTGGTGTTGTATCACTTTCCTGTCAGCTTGAACCAGTTTGGCCCTTCTTCCCTGATCTCTTTCACTAACAAGGTATATTCACTCACAGAACTTCCATTCACTGGATTTTTTTTTGTTTTTGAACCATTCTCTGCATACTCTAAATACTGCTGTGTCAGGAGGTCTCAGGAGATCAGCAGTTTCTGAGATACTCAAACCACCCTCTCTGGCACCAACTAACTCTCCATGGTCAAAGCCACTTAGAACACATTCTGATATTTGGTCTGGACAGGAACTGAACCTCTTGACCATGTCTGCATGCTTTTATGCATTGAGTTGTTGCTGCATGATTGGCTGATAAGGCATTTGCATTATCAAGGAGGTGTTCAGGTGTACCTAATAAAGTGGCCACTGAGTGTATGTCCTTGACGGTGGGTAAGCTGGTGCCTGTGATGTGTTGGGCAGTTTTAATGCTCATTGTAGAGCACTCCTGTCTGCCATAGTGCAGTTTTAGTACCACACAGTGATGCTGAATGTTTGGATGCTCACCACTGCATGTTTGTAAAAGGTCAGGAGTATTGATGTGCATAGACCAGTTCTCCTCAGCCTCCTCAGAAAATAGAGGTGTTGGTGAGCCATATTAAATGTGGAGGACGTGTTCTGGACCATGAGAGTTTGTGCGAGATGCGCACTCCAAGGAGTTCAAAACTGCTCGCAGTCTCTACTGTTGTGCTGAGGATATGAAAAGGGTTGTGAGGAGAAAGAAGGAAAGATAGTTTTCAAGCTTTGGCTGACTTGAATGAACTGCTTAAGAGATGTCAAAAGAGGAGAAGCTACCAAAATTGTGGTAAGCTACCTGGTTACAGGTTGCAGGTTTATCTTGCATAATTGTATTCAAACATCATGGAACACTCTGATCTGCAGCAATGTCCCGGCAGCCTTTACCAACTCAGAACAATTTGAAAAGATAATGTAGAACCAAAAAAAAACAACGAATAATTCAAAATAGTAATATGATAAATTTGGTCTCCAAAATTAATTAAAACGTATTATACAGTGAACTAAAGAAAAATAATCAAAATATCTTAACTTAGACTTACCTTTGCGATGGTGCTTTGTGGGCCCATTCAAGTTAATGGAATTGTCAATTGTACACAAACTAGGTCTGCATAAGGTTCAAGGATCTCTTGCACTTTGAGCATGGCCACTCAGATCAGCATAATATGGAACTCTGTTGCACTCAACTGTAAGTCCAACAGCAGAGCAGGAGGTCAGAGATACCCTTTTACAAAAGGGTCCTAGCACATGACAAATTAAATTTTACAATTCAGTATTTAAAGATTTATCATTGCTACCTGATTTTTGTGCTGCTTTGCTAAACGGTAGTTACCTTACACTCTCAGCCCGTCTTGTAGATTACATTGGTATCTTAAATTTCCCCAATTGTCTCCAGGTTAGAGATTAATTTAAACCTGGATTTTTCTTAAACAAGGAGTTTTTTTTTTACAAGCTTGAAAATCTAGTCTTTTTCATTAGAACTACTCACTTTCATATTAAGAAGTTATTTTTGAAAATTATTTTCCCTCCAGTGGCCACACATTTTTGATCAGGTTTATTATAATGGTTCTTTTCTACTGACACACTCCTACTCATGGAGAAAATCATTTACTTTTAAAGATAAGTAGAAGGAGTCGTGATAGGTAATGTAGTTAACTAAATCATGTGCTGTAATTAAAATGTGTAAATCTGGGTTAAAACACACCCAGTTGTAAATTTGCCATAGATCATGGCATGATATTAATCAGTTACTAGCTAGCGCTCCACTCACAGCAAAAACTAAGTCTGCAAAAAATTAAAGCTGCTGTAGTTTCATGTATGAAGTTAGAATAATCAAAATTATGGATTCAAGATTCAAGTTTATTTATCATGTGTACATTGAAACATACAATGAAATAAGCCATTTGTGTTAACAAGCAACACCACTGATGGTGTGCTGGGGGCAGCCTGGAAGTGTTGCCACACATTCCGGCACTAACACAGCATGCCCACAATACTGGGCATAACAACACAGAACACAACAAACAACCGCAAAGCATGCCTTGCTCTTCTCTCCCATATATACAGTTCTTTAACCGCATGACAGGCCTTCAGCCTCTAGCCTCCAGGGGACTTACATTGGGCTTCGACTTCCCCAGCAGTCTCACAGAGAATTACAGATTCTGCTCCATATAATGTGCCTTGACTTCCAGACATCTGATGCCTTGTGCCTTGATCCTTGGCATTGGTCCAAGGACAGACCAATCACCGAATACTATGCCTTGAATCGTGGCCTCACGAATTCGTGAACCCAGGGGTCAGTGAATCTTGTTCCTCCTGCCCACCCGAAACTCTGAAACTGGAACCTGATGACAACTTGCTGACCTGGCGGGGAGGGGGGATTTTGTCCACTTTCTGCTGGTCCGACATCCAACATCCAACCACAGATGTCCCATGACTGTGTTGCTGGCCTTTGAACATGGAGCAGAGACTTAATCTTCAGTCTGACCTCTAATTCCCCACATCCCTGTCACTAAACCCTAACCTGAACCCTAACTCTCTGTATCAATTTTTATTTCATTTATAATTATCTCCATTGTCTGAATTTTAATATTATTGGGTAACAAAATATCTTATCCAACAAATTATTAGTAAGACAGGAGCTATCAGGTTGGACCTCCCAAGCTGTTGGATATTTTCTACCCACATATAGTGATAATGCACAGTTTCATTTGCCCCTCAGTGCCCTTGTGAAACATCCTGTGGAGTTCAGCGGTCTGCTTGTCTGGGAAATACTACCCCACATACAGATCACCATCCTATGATGATACCATTTTCTAAATTTCACAGACAATGTAAGTGATTTTTAGAAAAGAAATAGAAAGCTTAAATTTTTTTTCACTGTTTTCTGAGTGAGAGAGGTTACAGTTAGTATGAGGGAGAGCAGTTGGGGATGAGGCCTTGTCACTCAGGCTCTGTGCAGTCCTCTAGATCAAGTAATTAGGGAAATGAAGGAATTTAAAAATTATTTTGGCACTACATTACAATAATTTGCTTGCCCAAAATATCTCTGTGTGGTCAGCTGTTATGGATAGACAGGTAGATACCCCATTGATCAAAGGAAATTACAGTGTTACAGTAGCATGACAAAGTGTACAGATATAAATATTAGAAGAGAACTGGAAAGAATAAATAATAAGTTACCAGGAACAGTCTAACAGGAGGGGTCATCGCCTCCCTGACTATAGGTTGACTCATTATAGAGCCTAATGGCCGAGGGTAAGAATGACCTCATATAGCACTCTTTGGAGCAGCACAGTTGTCTTAGTCTATTACTGCAAATGCTCCTCTGTTCAGCCAAGGTGGCATGCAGAGTGTGAGAAACATTGACCAGAATTGCCAGGATTTTCCATAGGGTCCTTTGTTCTACCACAGTCTCCAGTGTGTCCAGCTTGAGTCCTATAACAGAACCAATCTTTCTAATTTATTGAGCCTGTTGGCATCATTCATGTTGATGCCCCAGCACACCACTGCATATAGGATTGTACTGGCAACAACAGACTGGCAGAACATGTGCAGGAGAGGCTTGCATACTCCAAAGCTAATCTCTTCTTTTCAAAAATTGGCTGAACGGATAACAGATAATGGAAAATGGGAATATATAATGCAACTGTTTCACTTGTTGGCACAAGTACATTCCTAGTCCCAGACCTATTGTCCTCCAAATCTATGTATTTGCTTATGCATCAATAGTTTTAATCACTTCTTTATTCTTAACCAAGCCTTTAGTGGGAACATACTTGAAATCTGTTTGTTTAGTTGGGACTATGTATCTCTTTGTGTGGCTCTGTGATAAGTCTTGTTTAATAATGCTCCCATGAGTGCCTTGGAATGAGTTATGCTGAGGAAATACAAACGTAAGCTTTGTTGTCAGTCATCAAAAATGTTTATTTCCAAAATAGTTTGAGAAACATTACACCATGAAGTTTATTTAAAATTCTTTGCTCTTGTCACTTGAAGTGAAAATATACTTTAATAGTAGTATCCTTGTCTTTTAAGACACAGGCTCATTCCATTTCAAGACTAAAACAAAATCTAGGTCAACACTTTATTATAGTACTGCAGCTTTTCGGTGTAAGTTTAAAATGAAGGGCTGCCTACCTCTTCAGTTGGATGTTAAACGATTCATCGCCCAGTCTAAAAAGGAAGTTTCCAGTTGTCCTGGGTAACAGCCATGCATCAAGAACATCAAGATGAACTAGTCATTCAGTTAACATTGTTCTGAAGGTATGAGCCACTCTGTTTGCTAATGTAATATCAACAATTCTTCAATATAGCATGTAGGCTATGTCAGGGCATGTTACAGACATGTAAGGTCTACATACAGTAAATGCAAGCCTTTTACTGTGATTAATCTTGGATTGAAGTTGGTTGTGTGAACATAAAGTATGTTTTGAAGAATTCTGCTGGTTAGTTTCAATAATGTCTGATTTTTTAAAAATCAATTTTGATAATAAGGTGAACAATAAGCTTTTATATCACAACTTATTTTAAAGAAATGATTATTGAAGAATTTCTAGAAACGGAATAATTTTTATTTCAGGTGTAGCTTCCAACGGAAGCATAACTCAGGAGAGATATGTGATCAGAATCATGGGCCCGGTAAAGTAGAGGAGAATGTTTAATGATGGTGCGTGCAAGGAACCGTTTAAACACTTAGTGAGCTTCCAGCAGCATTACAACAGAAGGCAGCAGAGTTCCTGGGAAAAAAATTACAAATAAATTTATTGACAAACTGAATAATGTTTATATTATTCCTGTAGACTGTTCTTTATATAATTGGCCTTTTTTGAATGAAAGGGACAACAATAGTGATAAGGATTACTGCTGTTAATTTACTTTGTGGAAGATTTTCCTTGCCTCACGGTATAATTAAGTACTGACTTTTTTTTTGTGTGCCAAAAAATATCCACAAATCCTCAGTTATTTCTAGTTTAGTGTCTAAAAATGTTTTTAATCTTTCAGAAGGACTCTGTAGTACTATATTAACACTGTTTGACTGCCCAATTTTGAGTGGAATAATATCATTCCATACTAATACAATATTAGTAAAAATCGATGCAATTTTATTTTCTTAATATAAATTCCAATATAACATCATATTTAGCCGTGAAATTAATATGTTGAATTGTTTTATACTTATTTCCAAAGCTTGCAGGAATGGGAAGGTCATTAATAATGGATATTGAATGAATTTTCTGCATTATTAGACGAATTTTTCACCTGGGATATAAAATTCCTACATAACAGTTGCCCAGTCAATATTAACATTTGTGCTTAGTGCCCTTTGATATAATGGAGAATTTAATTTCTTCCAATCCAGCTTCTAATTCCTGAGTGTAATTAAATGCTCAATTAGATTATATCTTATTGTTGCAGAAAAGTATGCCCTAAATATTCTTGGGTTTTGAGGATTTTGTTAATATAGCTGACAGTTAATTCAAGCTGTCAGCAGGGAACACAAAGAATGGAATGACAGTCTTTATTACTTTCTTTGTAAATAATATTAATACTAGCCATTGTCATTCCTAAAGATCTCTTTCATGGACTCTGCTATATATATACATATTTTAAAATATTATTTTGTTCAGTTCTTCTTTTGTATATTTTGGTAAACGGACAATGAAAGAACTTAATTGCTTATTTGTGGTGGAAATGTTTTTTAAAAAATCTCTTAGCTTCTGCAGCCAAAGAAGAAGTGATTGCAAGTCATTGCAAATTTTACTTAAGTATGGACAATGAAGGTACATTCAACATTTTATTGTAAATGCTAAAACATTAAATAGTTCAAATGGTTCCATGTATTATCAGAGAATGCATACAGTATACAACCATTAAGAGGCTACTTTGGAGAGAATTGGTTCATTGAGATATCAAAAGTCAGCAGCCAACAACCTACCTAATTGCCTGAGATATCTTGGACATTTCTTTATTTGGGGGGTTATAACAATTGTTACTTTATCCAAAGAAACCTAGCTTGCAACTGCTTCTGAATTCTTCCTTCTCTAAGTACTTTATGATCAATAAAAACAAAGTCTGATTCCACTTCATCATATTCACGGCTTGTCAATAGACATTAATCTGTTGATGGATGTTTCGGTTATCACAGCTATATTGATTTGGCTGATGACTCCTTGTCATAACATTTTTGGGATTAGCTTAGATGAGCACTAAAATACAGAAAAAGAGATCTCAATGAATTGGAAAGCTGCCATATATGGTAAGAATGGAACTAAGTGATACTATAATTTCAACCTTAATTGTTTTTAAATAAATTATTTGTCCCGATTATACATTTGTTTCCGATGTATTTTGAAGGTTTTTAATAACTGTATTAATTCACAATGTCATTAAATCACCTGATTTTCACAAAAACACCCAGATATAGAGCAATTACTTAAAAATTCAGCAATGAATATCTCTGTTATGATATGTTTTGTAAAAAAAAGTAATCTCTGACATACTGATTAAAGTCCAGTGAGATTTCAGAAAGTTGCAACACCTTGACAGAGAAGCATTTTAATAATCCATTGTTAGACAGCTGTCCTGTTGACCAAGGGAAAGCATCCAACGACAGAATTGGACATGAACGTGCATAGCATGTTTACCATTGAAATATGAATTGTATATTGTGAGGTAATAAACCAGTAGCCAGTATGTCACCTCAAAGAAAAGACTGCGATAAAAAGAATGCAAAATGCTGGAAATACACCATATTCTATTGTCAAATGGGAAAGCAGTTCATATTTCAGGGACAGAGATCTAATCGTATGTCAGCAAAGACTCTTGCAAATTTCTAGAGATGCATGGTGGAGCTGCATCACAGCCTGGAATGGAGGCTCAAATGCACAAGACTTCAAGAAGATACAGAGGGTGCAAGCTCAGGCTGCCCCATCACAGACACAACCTAACCACCAATGACATCATCTTCATGAGGCAGTGCGTCAAGATGGTGGCATCCATCATCAAGGACCTTCTGTCCTCTTGTTACTACCATCAGTGAGAAGGTACAGGATGCAGGAAACTCATACTCAATACAAATTCTTCTGCTCCACCATTTGATTTATGAATGGTCCACGTACCCACACAAACTACTTCATTATTCTTTTCTTTTGTACTATTTATTTATTTTGTTGTTTAAAGTAATTGTTATGTCTTTGCACTGTACTGCTTCTGTAATATTACTTTAATGTCATTTACATCCATAAGAAATAAAAACCTGTTTCTGATTCTGGAAATGGAATTGCAAATGTATTGAGGTAGTACTAGGTAAAATAATAATGGGAAGCAGAATGAAGTGAAACATCTACAGAGAAAGTGCAGTGCAGATAGACAGTAAGGTGCATTTGACAACAAGGTTGATTGTGAAGTCATGCATCCATTTTATTATACTATGGAGTTGTTCAATAGACTTATAGATATAGGATAGAAGCCCACAGTCCTTGAGCCGAGTGATATGTACTTTTAGACCTCTGTATCTTTTGCCCGATGAAAGAGGGTTGAAGAAAAATTGTCCAGGCTGGTTAGTTATGCTGGCTGCTCTACTGATGCAGTGAGAAGTATTGACAAAGATAGCAGAGGGGAGGCTAGTTTCTGTGATGCACTGAGCTGTATCCACAACTCTCTGCAGTCTCTCATGGTCACAGGCAGAGCAGCTGCCATCCCAAACTGTGATACATATGGATAGTATGCCTTCGATGGTGCATCAATAAAAAAGGGAAAGGATTGATAAGGGCATACCTTACTACTTAAACTTTCTGAGATTTGGTGAGCTTTCTTGGCCATGCCATCTACATGGCTGGACTTTCGGGGGTGTTCATTTCTAGGAACTTAAAGCTTTCATCCCTCTCAACCTCAGCATTATTGATGTAGACAGGAACATCTGTACCATTCCCCTTCCTGAAATCAATGACAAGCTCTTTTGTTTTGTTGATATTGAGGGAAAGCTTGTTGCCATGACACCTTGTTACTAAGCTCTCTATCTTCTTCCTGTACTTAGGGTCATCCTTATTTGATATATGGTCCACTGTGGGCCATATCTCAAATAACTTGTAGATAGAGTTAAAGCAGAATCTGACACACAGTCATGTGATAACAGGGAATATATTGGGGGACTGTCATTCAGGAATTTGAAGCTACAGTTGTGGAAGAAGATGTTGATTCCCAAGGCTGAAATTTGGGGATGAGCTTGCTAGGAATTATAGTATTATAGTATTGAAGATGCAACTGCAGTCCTTAATCAATCATCTAACAAACATTTATTGGCCATTTTATTTGGTACAGCTGTGCACCTGCTTGTTAATGCAAATATCTAATCAGCCCATTAGTGTCTGCAACTCAATGCATAAAAACATGCAGACATGGTCAAGAAGTTCAGTTCTGTACACAGGAGACATGGCTAAAGCCTCATTTAGATTTTGTGATCCTTGGATATGATCGTTTGAGAGCTGACAGAATGGGTAAATCTGGTGGAGGGTGTGCAACTTTCTTAAAAACAGGTCTCCAGTTTAGAAGACTTGATTTTAAATCTAACGTTGAAATTGTGGCTGTGGGGGTTTGGCGCTCTCGTGGTCAAATAACTTTGATGAACTTTTATGGTTACAACACTCTGGCCAGACATGATCCTGTGGTCCACAACAGCCAAGCTGGCATATGTTGTGGAATTGACAGTACCACGGGAAGATGGTGTCGAAGAAGCTTATGAGAGGAAAAAGACCAAGTACTCTGAACTGGCAAGTGAAGCTGCCCAGAATGGCTGGAAGACCAAGATTTTCCCTGTAGAAGTGGGATGCAGGGGATTCGTTGCCACATCTACGACCAGTCTATTGAAGAAGAAGGGGATGAAAGGTCACTCCCTCCAACAAACAGTCAAGTCCTTGTCAAATGCAGCAGAAGAAAGCAGCAATTGGATTTGGATTAAAAGGAAAGACAACAACTGGGCTGCAAGATGAAGACAGGAGGGTATGGAACCGAGGGGTTGTATCTGGGATGCCAGGTAGCACTGTTGAGCCCTCTGGAGATGTCGTGGGCTTATCAACAAAACGTCAAAGAAGGAGGGTGCCCACCTGATGACCCTAATGACGTACCTACCCTCCCTCCTTGTCACCACTCCAAGCCCACTGCCAACATCGAGAGTGCCGACTTACCATAAGGATTGAAACATCAAGTCCTAGTAGCTCTACTAATCTACTATAATCCAGGTAATATGATGTTATCCGATTTGGATGAAATTATGAATAAGGTAAGATCTCCAGTAATCTGGGTTGGAGATTTCAATGCCCATAATCCTATATGGGGTAGTGAAAGTAAAGATAGTAATGGAGTGGTAGTAGAGGAGTTTCTAGATAAATACAACATGGTACTGCTAAATGATGGAAGGCCTACAAGATTTAATATTGTAAAGAATACTTGTAGTCACTTAGACTTATCTATCACTTCCTCAAATTTAGCTGGGGTTATGGACAGATACACACTAGGAAGTGATCACTATCCTATATTATGTAGATTTGGTAGAAATTTGATAGTAGAGGTCGAGGAGAGGTCTGCTGGGTATAATTGTTCTTTGGCTCATTGGGATGAGTACCAGGAGAAAAATGTGGATATAATAGAAGAGATTAATAGCGAGGGCTCCATAGATGATTGGAATGAATCCCTCCGTTCTATAATTCAAAAAGTTGTTCAGTTGACTATTCCACTATGGAATGTTCCTAAGGCTCGAGCACTAGTTCTGTGGTGGAATAAAAATTGTGATATAGCAGTAAGAAACAGAAATAGAGCTTACAGGCAATTAAGAAAGTACCCAGTGTTAGATAATGTTATGGAGTATAAAAAGGAAAGAGCAGTAGCAAGGAGAATAATTAAAAATGCAAAGAGGGATAGTTGGAGAAGATTTTGTGGAACACTGAGCCCTGAGGCACCTATAAAGCAGCTATGGACGATCATTCACAGAATGTCAGGGATATATAGGAAACCATCTATCCCAGGTTTGCTGGAAGGAAATATTGAAGCTGTAACCAATAAGGAAAAGGCTGATATGTTTGTAGAGGTGTTCAAAGCGTTGCACAGTTCTGGAGAGTTAGGTGATTTAAGAAAGGAAATTATGTTAAAAGAAAGTTGGAAATTGGACAGAAGATTGGATGATAATAGCTCCATAAATTTGTTTTTCTCCCTTCAGGAATTGTGGGAAGCTGTCCAATCAGGTTCAAACACTTCTCCTGGTAGGAATGGACTGTGTTATGAATTGCTTAAGCATTTAGATGACTCTGTATTAATAGAAATTCTAGCATTGTTTAATTCAGTGTGGAAAGAAGGAAAATTACCAGTAGAATGGAAGCATGCGGTGGTGGTTCCAGTTTTAAAGACAGGTAAGGACGCGTCTAGTCCTAGTTCGTATCGGCCTATAGCTTTAACATCAGTGCTTTGTAAAATTATGGAATGAATGGTCACCAACAAACTTGTTTATTTTTTGGGAAATAAGGGACATTTTGCTGCCTATCAAAATGGTTTTAGAACTGGAAGACCAACAATGGAATCTGTTGCTCTTTTAGATCATGATATTAAGAAAGCATTTCAAAATAGAGAAGTAATGGTATGTGTATTTCTAGATATTGAAAAAGCATATGACTCACTATGGAGGGATGGCTTATTAATTAAACGCTATGATGTGGGAATTAGAGGTAGAATGTTTAATTGGATCAAAGATTTCCTTAAGGAAAGGACAATTCAAGTAAGAATAGGCGGAACAAGCTCCAAGTCAGTTACAATAGGTAATGGTACCCCTCAAGGAAGTGTCATTAGTCCAGTTCTTCTTAATATCATGATAAATGATATCTTTGATCAGGTAGGGACAGGATTTGGCAAATCATTGTTTGCAGACAATGGTGCAATCTGGAAAAGAGGAAGAAACATCAAGTATATATTAAGGCAGGTGCAAAATGCTTTAAGATCAGTTGAAAACTGGGCTAATAAATGGGGTTTCAGGATTTCTGCTTCTAAGTCCAAATATATGATTTTTGGCTTTAGAAGAAAGATTCCTGATTGTGAATTGTGTCTATATGATTCTCCACCAGAAAAAGTCAAGATATTCAAGGTTTTTAGGTGTCTGGTTTGATGAAAGACTGACTTGGAGGGTTCATATAGATAAAACAATTGGAAAGTGTGAGAAAGTTTTAAATGTTATGAGAAGTATTGCTGGATGCGATTGGGGAGCAGGGCAGGAAACTATGTACTTAATACATCTAGCTATGATTAGATCAGTTATAGATTATGGTTGTATTGCTTATGGTTCCACTGCTACGGCAGTGCTTGGAAAACTAGACAAAGCACTTAGACTCTGTTGTGGAGCTTTTAGAACAACATCAGTCCTGGCATTATGTGTGGAGATGGGAGAAGCACCTCTGCATTTAAGACAAATTCAGTTGGGCCTGCAGTATTGGGCAAAACTAAATGGATTCAATCACAGCTGTCCATCAAAGTGTCTTTTGCAGGGGAAGTTGGAGCGCCAAAGTAAAAGTAAAAGATACCCATTTTTAGATTTGGTTAATAACTGGGCTGTGAAATTGAAACTGACTGAGGAAGACATAGCTGACCAAATTTGCTTGCCACCCGTCCCTTTTTGGCTCTTTCCAGAACCAGAAGTAGACTTATTCCTCCTTCTTCAGCTTCAAGGAAGCAGTGCAATTTCATCAGTGTTGATCACAAATGAATATTTAAATAATAAATGGGGATCTTATCTGAAGATTTTTACTGATGGCTCAGTGGACCCAGTGAGCAGTAGGGCAGGATTTGGGATGTATGTATCTCAACTTGGAGTTAAGATTGGTCACCAGGTTTCAGATGGTGCTTCCGTCTTTGCAACAGAATTATTAGCAACCCTCTGGGCCTTGTGGTGGATAAAAAACTCTCGACCACGTAGGGTTATCATCTGTTCGGATTCTGCTGCTGCTTTAGAGGCTATAAAAGGGAATAAATCAAAAGCTCGTCCTGACATAGTTATTCAGATTCTCTTAGTGTTGTTTAGAGTAGAGAAAATAGGTTGTACAGTTAGATTTTCATGGATACCTGGGCATGCTGGAGTGGAGGGAAATGAAATTGTGGATGGTATTGCAAAGTCTTCCTTACAGAGCAGGCAAGTAGAAATTAGAGTTCCCCTAGGCAGAGCAGAATTGAGAAGTAGGATTAAAAAAGGTATAGAGAAGAAGTGGCAGGAGGATTGGAAAAATGAATTAAGGGGCAGGCATTATTTTTCTAGTCACCCACTAGTTACAAAGGTCTCAGACTGTTATCTTTTAAGTCGTAGAGATATGGTGAAATTAACAAGACTTAGGTTTGGGCATTGTGGGCTAAACTATTATTTAAGATAATAGGAAAACATCCTACTGGATTATGTGACTGTGGTAGTCCAGAGACAGTCCAGCATGTTTTGCTGAGCTGTAATCGATACAAAATTGAAGGAAGCATGTTGTTCAAGAGGCTATCTGGCTTAAATTTATTTTGGTTTTCTATTAAATCTTTGTTTGGCCATCAAGAGAATGAACATCTGATTGAAGAGTTTATTATTCAATTTATACGTGAGACTAGGTTATATTCGAGAATTTGAGTTCCTTGAAGTTCTATAATTAATTATACATCCTGCGGAGGGCTGTAATACAGCAAGATGCATCTAAACAGCCGGAAACAGAAGAAGAAGAAGTTCAGTTGTTGCTCAGACCAAACATCAGAATGGGGAAGAAACGTGACCTAAGTGATTTTTGCCTGTGGAATGATTGTTGGTGCCAGACGGGATGGTTTGAGTACCTCAGAAACTGCTGATTTCCCAGGATTTTCATGCACAATAGTCTGTAGAGTTTTACAGAGAATTGTGTGAAAAACAAATAAAAAATCCTATGAGCATCAACGCCTGAATGAGAGAGGTCAGAGGAGAATGGACAGACTGGTTCAAGCTGATAGAAAGGCAACAGTAACTCAGATAACTGTGTTATAACAGAATTACTTTACTTTATTGTCGCCAAACAATTGATACTAGAGCGTACAATCATCACAGCGATATTTGATTCTGCACTTGGCACTCACTAGAGTACAAATCCATAGCAAATAGTAAAAATTTAAATTATAAATCATAAACAGAAAATAGAAGAGAGTTGTGCAGAAGAGCGTCTCTGCTTGCAGAACATGGTGAACCTTGAAGTAGATGGGCTACAGCAACAGCAGTCCATGAGCATACACACAGTGGCCACTTTATTAGGTATAGGAGGTACAAAATAAAGTGGCCACTGAGTGTAGGTGTCTTTACTGTCCGGATACTACACAGATGATGGCCAGGAGACGGTGACTGTCATAGACCTGTCTTGGTGTGAAGTGAATTATAGTGGGTTGAGGTTATTGGAAAAACTAGTGTTAACATGTGTCATGACAGCCTCTTGAAGCACTTCGTGGTGGTGGGTGTCAGAGCCACTGGGTGGTAGTTGCTAAGTCGTATCACCATGTTCTTTTTAGATACCAGGACGCTAGTGTCTTCTTAAAGCAGGTAGGAACATCAGAGATCTGGGAGATGGAAAATAAGCATGTCCTTTTAATAAAACTGAAAAAGAGAGATTGTTCTAAGACTGAAGAAATAAAGATTGAAATAAGAAATCTTGCTCCTTAAATTGATTCTGGGATTCAACAAGATCCTTTCCACATGGATGCTGGTTCTCTTAATATTCAACATGTATTGGTGTTGGACTTAAGCACTCAGCAAGAGCATCCATGGAACTCTGGGTTAAAAATAAAATCCAATGACACATAATGAGTGGTTCCCTTCATCACAGTACTGCTTGATTTCTTATCCTAAAACTATGCCTTGTAATCCCAGGTTTCCTGCTAAAGGAAGCAGCCGCTCAGCATCTATCTTGCTAATCTCTCTCATTGGTTTTTATTAGATCATCATTTGTTCTTCTTCTAAGTCTTCTGCCATGCCTTTCAATATTTTTCCAATATTTAGTAAACCAACACTACATTGATTATATGGAGACTAATACTGTTGAGAGTACTCCTGCTCTGGTAATCCAACAATCTGATACAATTGCAGAAAGATTTTCTTTCACATACTGGAAGCCCTTTGCAATAGAGGCCAACATACCATTGGCTTAAATTAAAACCATAAATACTGGAAACCATCCAGTCCTTCAAAATCTGTGAGAAGAGAAACACAGCTAATGTTTTAGCTCAATGACTTTCACAGATGCTGCCTGACCTGCTGATTGTTCAATCCATAAGAAGAGTATCAACTCGTAACATTGACTGTCCATTTCCCCCCATAAACACTGCACGTCTGTTGAGTTCCTCCAGCAGTTTGGTTTGTGCTCCAGATTGCAGCATCTGCATCTCTTGTATTGTGAATACAGATTTACAGATTCTGTAGTTATCATTAATTTCTCAATATACCTTTCCACTTGCTTGCTGTACTCACATTAGCTGCCTGCTTTGTATGCATCAGTACTCCAAGATCCTTCTGTATCCTAGCATTTGCTAATTTTTCATGATTAAAAAAAAATCTTTTTCTGCTCTTCTGACCTAAATGATTGATTTCATATTCTCCCACCTGTCACCTTCTTAGCAACACAGCACATGATCTCCATCCCATTGCTGGTTCCTTAATTAGCCTCTAATCAAGAGTAAAGAGAAATTTTCAAACTAGTTTTGTAAGGGAGAATTGGAAAGTCAAGCATATTTAATAACCTCGCCGTATTAGCCAGAGTTGGAGACAGACACCACGGTAGTATAGTGGTTCAAACGGCGCTACTATAGTCCGGGGTGTTTTGGAGTTGGTAGTTTGATTCTGGCACTGTTATGTAAGGAGACTCTTATGTCCTCCCGGAGGAACACATGGACTTCCCTAGGTGCTCTGGTTTCCTCCTGCAGTCCAAAGACATAATAGATAGATTAATTGGTCATTGTAAGTTGTCCTGTGATTAGGTGATTAGGGGTCCTGGGGTTGCCGGGTGGCGTGGCTTGAAGGGGTGGAAGAGCCTACTCTGCTCTGTATTGATAAATAAATATAGGACTCAAACAGTCTAGCTATACATCTAAGTACAAAATAAACAATTTATTTTGCAGGTAGAATCAATTTAAGCAAAGTGGTTCCTATAGAATTTGCAGATATTTACAGAATCTCTTAAAAACGAGCCTGAGTGAATGATCTCTTGACCATTACCGCTGCAGCCTCCTGATAAAGTCTGTGTTATTTTTCAAGGATATTGCATTGAAAGGGCAAGTTTCATTATAGCAATTGAATCTTTCTTGAGGACAGTTCCACACAAATTATGTGCATATCATCAATCCCAGTCACTTATGACAGGGCTGCCTCCATGTGTGATTGACAGAATAATTAACTGATCATCTCTATTCTGGCTCAGAGTAGCAGTGTCACAAAATACAACTGTAAAAGTCAAGTATCACGCATGCTGTCCGTCTGTCTGTATCTTGTTTTATGGCGGTTGGCATTCAGCTTAATGGTGCATTACCGCCACCCTCTGCTTCAGAATGTGTACTAGACATATATTCTAAATCCCTTCACCCAATTGCGCACGCGCGCGCGCGCGCACACACACACACACACACACACACACACATATATATACAAACCTACACTTCACCCTCCCATCTTTGACCATCCTAGTATCCTATTCCTGTTTATTCATCATATTCTATAAAAAACCCCTGTACCCCTTAAAAACGCTAAAAATACCCGGACTTATGCTCTCTCACCCATGCCCAGCAACCCTTTTAATGTGAATTCCTGCATCCCCAACTCCCTTAATTTATTTCTCATCATCTCTCTCTGTATCCCATACTTCCTGCAACTCAGAACTACATGTTCTACTGACTCCTCTTCCTGACATTCCTCACACAATCCTGTCTGGTGTTTCCCTATCATTTTCAATGTTTTGTTTAATGCACAATGCCCCAGCCTTAACCTAGTCCACACAATTTCCTCTCTTCTGTTTCCATTACCTACCCTAGTAACTGCAACACTCTTTTGTATTTGATATAGATGCCTCCATTTCTCCTCCCTGTCCCATCTTTCTTGCCACATTCGGTTGACTTTTTCCCAGATTACACACTTAACCTCTGCTTTACTGATACTAATGTGCATTTCCACATTTTCTTTCTTTAACGCCCTCTTTGCCAACTCATCCACCCTCTCATTCCCCTTCACCCCTACATGTGCTGGAACCCATAGAAATTTTACCTGACCTCCCTGATTTGCAATTCTTGTAACTAACTGAAGGACTTCATAAAGTACATCTTGCCGACTGTTTGTGTGAAAAGACCTTAAACTTGCTAGAACTGAGGATGAATCTGAACATATCAATGCTTTGGCTTGTCTGGCTTTCTGCACCCATTGCAACGCAACCAACACTGCCAGCATCTCCACTGTAAACACCCCTAACTTATTAGATATTCTTCTGCTGATTCCAATTTGTTTTGCTGGTATTACCACTCCAAACCCTGTCACTCCTGTTTCAGGTTCCTTCGCACCATCCGTATAAATGTGAGTATAATCACTACACTTTTCCATCACATGACAGGTAAATGCATTTACCAAATCTGTTTTATATCTTTCTTTCCTTTTTACCTTAACAAATGCCAGTCTATGTCAGGCCATACAAGCTTCCATGGAGCTACAACCGGATAAACTACTGAAGGACTTATCCTCAGATCAAATACTCCACATTCTTTCGCGATATCATTCCCTACCCGACTAAAGGTATCCCTCTGAAACCTCCCATTTTCCCAGCACTCCTGCAACACTCCTTTAGTAGGGTGAGAATCATTGTGCCCCTGCAAGTTAGCCCAGTAGTTTGCCATCAGTTGCACCCTTCTTAGTTCCAAAGGCATTATTCCCATTTCTACCTGTAAGGCTGACACTGGTGACGTTTTAAAAGCCCCACTGCACACTCTCAAGGCCTGCGCCTGAATCACATCCAGTTTCCTTATAAGAGACCTAGCTGCTGATCCATATACTATATTTCCATAATCCAATACAGATCTTACTAAAGCCACATACATTCTCTTCAAAGCTGAACAACTTGCTCCCCATTCCCTACCAGTCAAACATCTCATCACATTTATTACTTTTTTACATTTCTCCTCAACTTTCCTGATATGGTCTGCCCATGTTAATCGTGAATCAAATATAACTCCCAGAAATTTAAATGATGCAACCCTTTCTAATTCAACCCCATACATCCTTAACTTCCTCCCTACCTCAACCCTTTTCCTGGTAAAAAATACAGTTTGAGTTTTGTCTACTGAAAATCTACATCCCCAATCATAACCCCACTCCACCACTTCATCAATTGCTTCTTGTAGTTTCCTGATTATATGGTCCATGTTCCTGCCTCTTTTCCACAAGGCCCCATCATCCGCAAACAGTGATCTACCTGTATCCACTGGTACCTTTGTGAAGACATCATTGATCATAATGATGAAAAGTAGCGGGCTAATCACACTACCTTGAGGTGTGCCATTTTCCACTATGTACTGTTTTGATAATTCTGATCCAATCCGAACTTGAATTTTTCTACCAAACAAAAAATCTTTAATCCAATTAAAAACTCTCCCACGAACCCCCATCTTGTGCAGTTTAATTAATAATCCTTCCTTCCACATTATATCATAGGCTTTTTCAATGTCAAAGAACACTGCCACTACTGACTCTCTATTTGCCTGGGCCTTCCTTATTTCAGTCTCTAACATAATCACTGAGTCCATGGAATTCCTTCCCTTTCTAAAACCACTCTGATAACTTGCCAGCATTCCCCTTTTCTCAAGCTCATATGATAACCTTTCTGTTATCATCCTTTCCATTATCTTACATATACTTGATGTTAATGCAATTGGTCTGTAGCTAGTGGGTTTTGACAGATCCTTGCCAGGCTTCCTTATTGGAATTACTACTGCTTCTTTCCATGCACTTGGTAATCTTCCCTCCTCCCACACTCTGTTATAAAAATGCAGCAACTTCAAGAGCGCTCCTTCTCCTAGATTTTTTAGCATCACAGAGCATATCAGATCTTTCCCTGGCGAGGTTGGTCTCGATCTCTTTATTGCTCTCACCATTTCTGCTAATGTAAATGGATCATCAATTATATCATCTGTTCCTTCCCTCCTGCTTAATACACCTGGGTGTTGGCTCATTATTCTTTCCCTTCTTCTTCTCCCTTCTTCAGACAAATTTTCTGAACTGTGTATCAGTACAAATGACTTGGCCATGACCTCAGCCTTAACCCTACTGGAGACTGCAGTTTCCTCCTCAGATATCATTACTGGATATTCCCATTCCCTTCTATCTCCTCCCATCCTCTTAATCATTCCCCATATCTCTCCCACAGGTGTTGTTCTTCCTACCTTGTCGCAAAAACTCCTCCAACTTGCCCTTTTAGCTTGATGTATAGTTCTTCTCACCACTGCCTGTTCTTTCTTATATTGAACCAAATGCTGCATATTATGGGTTCTTTTAACTAGCCTGAATGCTCTATTTCTGTTTTTTACAGCCTGACAACATTCCTCTGTCCACCATGGTACCAGTTTTCTATTCATCCTATTTTTACTCCTAGGTATAGATCCTTCTGCTGCCATGATAATTGCTGAAGTCACCTGACTGTTTAATTCATCTGCATTTCCAGAAATATCAATCTTTGTCAACCCTTCTTCACTCAACTTCTGGAACTTACCCCAATCAGCTTTTTCAAACACCCACTTTGGGGTTCCGCCACCTGGTCTTACTTCAACTCTTTCACCCACTGAACACAAAACTGGGTAGTGATCACTGCCTACTGTTGAAGCAGTCCAAACTCCCCAGTTACTAATGCCAGCCAAGGTATTAGACACTAACGTAATATCTAACACTGACTCAGTTCCTGTTGTTATATCTATCCTTGTGCCGCTACCATCATTCGTACACATCAAATCCCTTTCTTCCATCAAATCTTCAATTACCTTTCCATTTGGATCTGTAATCTGATCCCCCCATATTGTGCTATGAGCATTGAAATCTGCACACCACACTACTTTATGTCTGTTTTGTACTTGTATCTTTAATAGGCTGTCCAAATCCAACCTTTTACATGGATTGTAGTGGTTAATTATAACCACTCCCTCCCCTCTCTCCCACACTTCAACCACTATGTATTCCTGATCATCTCCTTTTTCCAGTACCCTATATGGTATACCTTGCTTGATTAACATAGCACAACCCTTTCCTCCCCCTAGATTTCTATCTTTCCTTATCATTGTATACCCATATACCACAAAGTCTAAAGTTGGTTTTAACCAAGTTTCCTGAATACACACTACATCCGGTTTTACAAACATTTCTTTAATAAAGTGCTTGAATTCCTGGCTATTGGCCAGTAAGCTCCTTGCATTCCATTGTAAAAGAATCACTATAATTAGTATTAACCAACACATGACACTTCCTGGCTTGACTGATTACTGAGGTTCTCCCTCACTTCCTCCCATGTCAGTCCTACTAACCCTAAATGGTTTACTGCTGCTTTTACCACCAGCTGAATTTTGTCACTTTTTGACTTTACCTCAGCCATACTATTAATCACTCCTGCAATGAATGTTACTAGAGCCTTTTTGTCTATATAAATCCTGTCATTTGTTCTTTGTTGCATCTCTCGTATCCCTATTGCTCCCTGTTCATTAGGAACATTATTTTGTTCTCTTGACGTTCTTACTGCTTCTGCATAAGTGATCTTTCTTTTCACTCTTATTTCTTGAATTTTAGTCTCCCGTCTGACAACCTCACGCCCACTATATGCAACATTATGAGCTCCTCCACAATTGCAGCATTTTGGTTGAACTCCTGTTCCGCACTTTCCATATTCATGATCACCCCCACATCTAGCACATCTCCTCTGCCTTTTACAGTTTTTAGCCACGTGTCCAAACCTTTGACAATTATAGCACCTCAGTGGCTTTGGCACATACACCCTTACTGGGTAACTCATGAAACCCAGGAACACCTTCCTTGGCACTCTTTCTTCTTCAAATTCAATCAATACTGATTCACTTTCCTTTTTCGCTCCCTCCTTTGTTGTTTTCAGTCTTTGAACATTCATTACTTTCCCTCCTTTGATATTCCTCTTTATCTCCTCCGTATTTATACTCATTGGTATCCCTGTGATCACTCCTTTACAACCACTGTTTTGTGCTCCCACCTTCCCAGTGTATTCCACCTTGCATTTTCCTATCTCTTTTAGCTTGAGTGCTTTCTCAAGTTGTTCCTCATTTGCACATCTTACCAATAAGTTGCCATCATTAAGGACTTTTGCAAATACTATTTCCCCTACCTTATTTGTCAGAGTTGTTGTTAGCACAAACGGGTTAATTTTCTTCATATGTCCCTGAGCCTTCTCATTAAACCTAATTATGACAACACCTCCTCTCTGAGCTTGTTCATCTTCCTCACTTTCAGAGCTTTCTCCACTATCATTTCTTATTCTTTTATTCCCTTTGTCTTGTTTTTTATTCATCCGACCCCTCACTACCTCCTCATTCCCTTTATTTCTCCCTTCACAATAATCCACCTCTCCCCAGCTGCCTACCTCTGGTCCCAAGTCTCTATCCCTCTCCTTCTCCACTTTCTTTCCCTCAACCCCGCCTCTTATCTTGTCCGCCATTACCCCACACGACCCCCTCCCAGCAATTTCCGTTCCTTCCCCACTCTCTTTCCCTCAACAGGTTCCAAACCACATTCATGCATCAAGCAAAACACAGCCAGCTTCTAGTCGAGCCAACTCAGCCGGTCTCCTCCTCCCCCTCCCCCTTCTCACTCCAAGTCCCCTCTATCACGCATGCTGACTGCCGACCGCTGTTAAAGGGACCTATTTGATGAGCTTAATTGCCTGTGAACAGGGTTTTTTCCACTTCCCAGATTTAAAAAAATGCTATTGGCAATTAAATTCATTAATTGCTTCATCGTGATTATTGTTAGCAGTGTCACAGGTAGACAGGGTGGTGAACAAGGCATTTAGCATCTGGCTTTCATCAGTCAGGGCAATGAATACAGCAGCTGGGATATAATGTTGCAGTTGATTAAGTTGTTGCTGAGGTCAGTACTATACTGATTTGGTCACCCTTTTATAGGAAAGATATAGTTAAAGATGAATGAGTGCAGAAAAGATTTATGTGGTTTTGCTAGGACTAGGGAGCCTGAGTTATTGTGCGATCTTAACTAAGCCAGGTCTTTATTCTTTAAAATGTTGGAGAATGAGGGCTGACCTTACAGAAGTTTATAAATTCATGAGTGGCTCTGATAATGTGTATAGCAGCAGTCTTTTCCCCAGGGTAGGTGAGTCCAAAACTTGGAGGCATAAAATTTATGGTGAGAAGGGAAAAGTTTAGGAGGGCAGAGAGTGATGAGTGAATGCAATGAGCTGCCAGAGGAAGTGATTGAGTACAATAGTGCCATTTAAGAAGCATTTGAATAAGTACAAGGAGGGGGCAGAGCCCAGAGGGTTATAGGCTGAACACAGGAAAATGGTACCAGATGGATGGTTGGTATGAACTCATTGGAGCAAAGGGCCTACATTTGTACTGTAGTGCTCTATGATACTACACCTCCAAATGTTTCCTAAATATAGGATTCTTCAGGCTTATTAGCTGTTCGAAAGAGCATAAAAATAATTCTCTGTATTCTTTGTAGAATTTGAAAAAAAAATAAGATATTGAGATATGGAGAAACTAAAATGACAGAAGGAGTATAGGATAAACAGAAGACAAAATCAGCTTCCAAGAATGTTGCCTTCTGTGTTTTATAACTATCTATATCTCGAAAGGAATGACCTGTAAACATCTAATTGATACCATGAAGATAATAAGACCATAAGACATAGGAGCAGAATTATTTCCTTCAGTCCATCAAGTCTGCTCCACAATTCAATCATGTCTGATGTCCTCTCAACCCAATTCTCCTGCCTTGACCCATAATCTTTGACACCCTTACTCATCAAGAACCTTTCAACCTCCTCTTTAAATATATCCAATGACTTGGCCTCCAGAGTTGTCTATGACAATGAATTTCACAGATTCGCCACCCTCTGGCTAAAGAAATCCCTTACCATTTCTGTTCTAAAGGGATGTCCTTGTATACTGAGACTGTGACCCCCTCTACCTGGGCTCCCCCTCTATTGGAAACATCCACTCCATGTCCACTTTCAACTATTTGTTAAGTTCAATGGGTTCCTCACTCATTTTCTAAACTCCAGCAAGTACAAGCCCATAACCATAAAACACTTCTCAGATATTAAGCTGTTTATTCCTGCGATCATTCGTATAAACCTCCCCTGGACCGTCTCCAATGCCAACGGACTCTTTCTCAGATAAGGGGCCCAAAACTGCTGACAATACTCCAAGTGTGGTCTGACCAATGCCTTACAAAGCCTCAGCATTACATCCTTAAATTTATATTCTAATCCTCTTGAATTGAATGCCAACATTGCATCTGCTTTCCTTAATTACTGATTAATATTTAATCTTTAATCTTTCCCAATTCTCCCTTACAAAACTATTTTGAAAATTAGCTGTAAAGAGTAATCAAGGAATCAGCAATGGATAGAGATGGTTTGCTGAGTGTTAATCTTTAGGGAATCCTGCACGAAGAATCCCAAGTGCCTTTGCACCTTGATTTCTGAATTCGCTCCCCATTTAGAAAACAGTCGAAGCCTTTGTTCTTAATACTAAAGTGCATGACTATGCACTTCCCTACACTATACTCATCTGCCACTTCTATGCCCATTCTTCCAAACTGCCCAAGTACTTCTGCAGACTCCCTACCTCCTCAACACTATCTGCTCCTCCACCTATCTTTATATTCTCCACCAACCTGGCCACAAAGCCATCAATTCAGTTGTCCTAATCATTGACGTACAACTGAAAAGAAATGGCCCCAACACTGACCAATGTGGAACACCAATAGTCATTAGCGGTCAACCTGAAAAGACCCCTTTACTCCCACTCTTTGCCTCCTGTCAGCCAGCCAATCTCTGTCCATGCTGGCATCTTTCCTGCAGTACAAAGGGCTCTTATCTTTTTTAGCCGCCTCATGTGAGCATCTTGTCAAAGTCCTTCTGAAAATCTAAGTAAACAACATCCACTGACTCTCCTCTGTCTATCCTGCCTGTTACATGCTCAAAGAATTTCAAGAGGATTGTCAGGCTAGATTTCCCCTTAAGGAATCAATGCTGACTTTGGACTCTTTTATCATGCATCTCCAAGTTACCCTAAACATCATCCTTAATAATGGACTCCAACATCTTCCCAACTGCTCAAGTCTAGCTAACCGGTCTGTAAATTCCTGTCTTTTCCTCCGTCTTTTCTTAAAGAGTGAAGTGACATTTGCTGTTTTCCAGTATTCCAAAAGCCTTCCTGAATCTAGTGATTCTTGAATGATCACTACCAATGCCCCCAAAACCTCTTTAGCTACCTCTTTCAGAACCCCTCACTGTGTCAGAACTTCATACTTGTTACTTTTCTACTCAGTTTGCAAATCAGTTCTAACTGCAACAATAATTGCATACCAAAAATTAGTGACCTCAAATGGAGTAATTACCCTGCAATGAACATAAAATAAATGTGAGATGTAAGTTTAGAATGCAGAACAGTAAAACACAGGGCCCTATGGACCATGGTGTCTATGACTATGATGTCAAATAAAACTAATTCCATCTGCCTGCACATAATCCACATCTCTCTATTAAATTCATGTTCATGTATCTATCTAAATGCTTCTCAAATGATACAATTGTTTGTTTGTATTACCACTCCTGTGTTACAGGCATCTACCACCTGCTGTGTAAAAAAAAAAGCTTGCTTCATCATCTCCCTTAATCTTTCCCTACCTCACCTTAAAGCTTTGCACTCTAGCATTTGACATTTCCATTCTGTGAAAGAGACTTTGATTCTCCAGCCTATGCATTCCTTTCATACTTTTATAAACTTCTAACAGGTACCATCTCTGCCTCTGATGCTCCAAAGAAAACATAAATGCTTTGTATTTCTTTATTTTCTTGTAAATGCTTGCAAGAAAATGAATCTCAAGGTACTATGTACTTTGATAATAAGCTTCAACTGCATACATCAATCAATGTTCCTGAGGATACTGCCATTTTGACCTCCCAAAATGTAGCATCCCACATTTACCCAGATTAAACTCAATCTTCCATTTTTCCATGCTGTGACACGGGGAAAGATAGGACAAAGTCAGTATGGTTTCCTTAAGGGAAAATGTTGCCTGATGAACCTGATGGAATTATTTGAGGAGATTACATGTAGGATGGATAGAGGGGGTGCAGTGGATGTTGTATATTTGGAATTCCCGAAGGCCTTTGCCAAGGTGCCACACATAAGGCTGCTTCCCAAGTTAAGAGGTATTTCAGGAAAGTTGCTGGCATGGTTAGGGTATTGGCTGATTGGTAGGAGCAGTGAGTGGGAATAAAAGGATCCTTTTCTGGTAGGCTGCCAGTGACTAGTGGTGTTCTGCAGGGGATGATGTTGGGACTGCTACTTTTTATGCTGTACATCAATGATTTAGATGATGGTATAGATAGCATTGTTGCCAAGCTTGCAGATGATATTAAGATTGGTGAAGGGGCAGATAGTGTTGAGGAAACAAGCAGGCTGCAGAAGGACTTAGACAGATTAGGAGAATGGGCAAGAAAGTGGCAAATGAAATACAATTTTGGAAAATGCATGACCATGCACTTTAGTAGTAGAAATAAATGTGCGGACTATTTTCTAAATGGGGAGAGCATCCAAAAATCTGAGATGGAAAGGGACTTGGGAGTCCTAGACAGAACACCCTGAAGGTTAACTTGCAGGTTGAGTCAGTGGTGAGGAAGGCAAATGCCATGTTAGCATTCATTTCTAGAGGTCTAGAATAAACGAGCAGGTTGTGATGCTGAGGTTTTATAAGGCACTGGTGAGGTCTCACCTTGAGTATTGTGAACAGTTTTGTGCCCTTCATCTTAGAAAAGATGTGCTGGCATTGGAGAGGGTCCAGAGGAGGTTCACAAGGATGATTCCAGGAATGAAAGGGTTATCATTCAAGGAACATTTGATGGCTCTGGGTCTGTACTAACTACAATTCAGAAGGATGAGGGGGGATCTCAATGAAGCCTTTTGAATGTTGAAAGGCCTACACGGAGTAGATGTGGAAAGGATGTTTCCCATGGTATGGGAGTCTAGGACAAGAGGCCACAGCCTCAGGATAGAGGGGCATCCACTTAAGACAGAGAAGTGGAGAAATTGCTTTATCCAGAGGGTGGTGAATTTATGAAATTCATTACCAAAGGCAGCTGTGGTGGCTAGTTCGATGGGTGTATTTAAGGCACAGTTTGAAATGTTCTTGATTGGACGTGGCATCAATGGTTATGGGGAGAAAGTCAAAGAGTGGAGCTGAGGAGGAGAAAAAAGGATCAGTCATGGTTAAGTGGCAGAGAAGGCTTCATGTGTCAAATGGCCTAACTTTGCTTCTATGTCTTATGGTCTTTGTCAGAACCACGGATTCGGTAGCGCAGTAGATGCGGCAATTGCGCTTGTGAATTTGCATGTGTCAGGTAATTATTATTTAATCGTGATAGTATTTAACTACACTCTTGTCATCGTGGTGCTTGTCGAGACTTGGACAGAACATAACAAAGCTTCGCTGCTGCCTTGCATTCGACCTTCCCTGAGCCATTGGACTTTTAAAATCAACTGACTCTGAAGACTAGCGGTATTCGTTAATGTTTAAATGCTCTTTTCAGCTGCAGTGTAGGCTTCATTTCCCTTTTGAGAGTTTTAGTTAATGGCCCTGTTTGGCCAAGCGTTTATTGTTTTATTTTCCCTTTTTCGAATTGTCGTCTGTGAACTATCGACCTGCTTCAGTGTCTCTCACTCCGCACTTGGGCCATATCCGAACCGTGGTGACAGTCTCATGGTCTTTTCCCACCCATATCTGCATTTGATCCTTATCCTGTTGCACTCCACTACTTTTAAGTCATCTGTAAACTTACAAATCATCCCATCTATGTTTTCATTTGGACCGTTTAGATATACTACAAACAACAAAGGTTCGAGCACTGATCCTTGCAGAACACCAGTAGTCACAGACCTCCAGTCAGAATAACTCCTCCACTATTATCCTCTGTTTTCCATGAGCAAGCCAGGTTTATCAACAGGAACGTCACCAAAACCTGTCTGAACCCAGGGCTGCAGTTTTTCTGGATTACAGTCAATTTCCTGGGTTTCCTGGACCCATTTCAATTTGCCTGTTGCCACAATAGGTCAATGGAAGATGCAATCTCAATGGCTCTCCACACAACTTTAGACCAGCGGTCCCCAACCTCCAGGCCGCGGACTGGTATCGGGCCACAAAGCATGTGCTACGGGGCTGTGAGGAAACAATATGAGTCAGCTGCACCTTTCCTCATTCCCTGTCACGTACTGTTGAACTTGAACATAGGGTTGCCAACTGTCCCGTATTTGCCGGGACATCCTGTATATTGAGCTAAATTGGTTTGTCCCATACGAGACCGCCATTGTCCCGTATTTCCCCCACTAAGGTAGAATGTTCCTATGAAACTTTTCGTGCCGAAGTGGCGTGAAGCGAAGAAGCAATTACCATTAATTTATATGGGAAAAATTTTTGAGCGTTCCCAGACCCAAAAAATAACCTACAAAATCATACCAAATAACACATAAAACCAAAAATAAATAACACTAAAATTTAGTAAAAGCAGGAATGATATGATAAATACACAGCCTATATAAAGTAGAAATAATGTACGAACAGTATAGTTGGGAAGATGAAGGCAAAACCGATTTATGGGGAAAAATCGGCGCGTACGTGCATGCGCACATCACATGCGCAGTCACGCATGCGCACACAGCTGCCCACGCAAGGCTTCATGGTCATTGTAGTCTTTCCTGGGGTAAAGTGTCCCGGGATTTGACTGCTACTTTTGTCCCTTATTTGGGAGTGAGAAAGTTGGCGACCCTAACTGTAAAAGACGTGTTACGTGTTGAGGTGAGTTTAACCCTACTTGAACACCGCACCCCCCCTCCCCCCCCCCCCCGGGTCGGCCAGTCTGCAAGAATATTGTCAACATTAGACCGGTCCGCGGTGCAAAAAAGGTTGGGGACCCACCTGGACAACAGAAACACCTATCTCAGGATGCTGTTCATCGACTATAGCTCAGCATTTAATGTGGTAACTTCTGCTTTGAAAAAGGCACACTCGACAACTTCATGCCAAAGAAACAACTTTATCTCGAACGTCAAAACTGTTATGTATATACAGAGGCTTTCACAACCTGTACGGCATGGCAGGGACACTATATACAAAGCATACTGGAAGTAAAAAGAACAGAAGTAAAAACCCCCATTATCCTAATTAGTAGTAACTTACTTTTAATAATGCTCACAATGCAACACTTCTCCCCCTATAAAATCTAACATTCCCCAAATGTAAAAAAACTAGGAAGTAAAATCGGTGGCGTTATTAGCTTGCGTACCCCTGAAAACATATATAAGTATCTCAGCAACAGTTTATCAGTACAAAACATTTGGAAAACATGACAGATTAAACATTCCATCTAACAACAACAAAAAAAACTGTCCCATCAAATGTTCAGTCTATCAGGAGGTTTACGAGTGTGCTGTGATCTGCAAACAACCCCCGGTGACCCTGCAGGCACTGCTGGTGATGGTGTTTTGGGTGGGTCTGGTTTTGGGGGCATGAGAGGGGTCTGTGTGTCTGTGTGAGAATCTCCATCCTCCTCAGGGGACCCCAACCCCTCTGCCAGCATCTCACCCTCTGGCAAAGTCACTGGTGGACATGCTTCCGCAGTAGTCTGTCTCACTTTTGCCTTCCCATCCGGGCGCAGCAGGTCCAATCTTGACTTGGGCCTAGTTTGCTGGAGTGCGACCAGTCATAGCCTGTGGCATGAGGCAGTATTTAAACAGGAAACGTGAAAGCCGAATGCTAAGAGAGTCCCCTGTCATCAGTTTCAGGCCTTCCTTCACTGTCTGAATAGCCTGCTCAGCTAAACCATTGGAGGCTGGGTGGAAAGGGGCCATCCAAATGTGATGAATGCCATTCTGCTGCATGAACTCACTGAACAGCTCACTGGTGAACGTCGGGCCATTATCAGTGACCAGAGTGTCAGGCAACCCGTGGACTGCAAACACTTGCCTGAGTTTGTCTATGGTTGAGGGGACTGTGATGTTGCTCATGATGTGAGCTTCGATCCATTTAGAATGTGCATCTACCATTACAAGAAACATTTGCCCCATAAAAGGGCCAGCAAAGTTCAAATGTTGCCTAGACCAGGGGTGGTCTGGCCACTCCCATAGGTGCAAAGGAGCTGGTGGTGGCATATTCTGATTAGTCTGACATTGCGTGCATGATTTTACCTTGTTCTCCAGATCCTGATCCACTTTTGGCCACCAAACGTAGGATCTTGCAAGGCTTTTCATTCGAGACACTCCTAGGTGAGCCTCATGAATTTCTTCCACAATCTGTGAATGGCCAGGGGGAGGCACGATGACCCTCGCCCCCCAGAAAATGCAGCCATCCTGCAGACTGAGTTCTGCCTTGCGTTTGGCATAAGGCCTCAGTTCCTCTCCGTCCACAACTCTGGCCAACCTTGTAAAAGAAAAATCTTGACTTGAGACAGGACTGGGTCCCTCTCTGTCCACTGCTTGATCTGGGTCACCTTTACAGGTGTCTCTGACAGCCTCTCCAGTTAAAACACAGTCTCTGGAGGCACATATGTGGCAACAGGTGTCTCAGGTAAAGGTAGTCGACTCAGTGCATCGGCGTTTGCATTATCCCCACCCGCTCTGTACACTATAGTATACTGGTAGGTTGACAATGTGAGAGCCCAAAACTGTATCCTGGCTGAGGCTAACGGTGGGATGCATCTAGTCTCACTGAACAGGCTCATCAGTGGTTTATGGTCCATATGAGGGGAGATTTGATAGAGGTATATAAAATTATGATGGGTATAGATAGAGTGAATGCAAGCAGGCTTTTTCCACTGAGGCAAGGGGAGAAAAAAACCAGAGGACATGGGTTAAGGGTGAGGGGGGAAAAGTTTAAAGGGAACATTAGGGGGGGCTTCTTCACACAGAGAGTGGTGGGAGTATGGAATGAGCTGCCAGACGAGGTGGTAAATGTGGGTTCTTTTTTAACATTTAAGAATAAATTGGACAGATACATGGATGGGGGGTGTATGGAGGGATATGGTCCATGTGCTGGTCAGTGGGACTGGGCAGAAAATGGTTCGGCACAGCCAAGAAGGGCCAAAAGGCCTGTTTCTGTGCTATAGTTTCTATAAATTGTAAATACGCCTCCATAAAGGTACTGATGAAAGCATTTGACCACAAAAACAATGGCCAGACCTTCTTTGTCTAGCTATGAATAACCCTTCTCAGCAGCTGTCAGGGTACGTGAAGCAAAGTCAACAGGCCTCTCTGAACGGTCCTCCATTACATGTGAGAGAACTGCCCCGACTCCATAGGGCGAGGCATCACATGCCAGGGTGATCTCCTTGTCTGGGTCATAGTGAACAAGCAGCTTCACTGAGTGGAGGAGTTCTTTCACTTCCTTGAAAGCTTTCTCCTGTTCTTCACCCCACTGCCACTTACTGTCATTGTGAAGCAGCTTATACAGGGGGTCAAAACCCTTGAGAAGTCAGGAAGAAACCCACCATAATAATTCACCATGCCCAAAAATGATCTGAGTTCCGTGACGGTCTTGGGGCTTGGGGCCTCCTTAATAGCTCTCACTTTGTCCTCCACAGGGCAAAGCCCCTCAGCTGTGATCTTGTGTCCCAGGTAAGTCATACTCGATGCCAGGAACACACATTTTCTGCATTTCAACCACAGCCCTGCGTCTGAGAGCCTCTTCAGCACCCGTACTAAATTAACCAGATGCTCCACCTCCATAGCCCCCGTGATCAAAATATCATCAAGGTACACTGCTACGTGTGGAATTCCCTGCAGCAAAGTGTCCGGTGTCCTTTGGAAAATGGCAGGGCTGGATGCCACTCCAAACACCAGGCGATTGTACTTGAATAATCCCCTGTGTGTATTAATTGTGACGTACTCCTTTGAATCCTCGTCGAGCAGCAGCTGCTGGTAGACATGGCTCATGTCCAGCTTTGTGATCAGCTTACTCCTGACAGGGTCGCAAACAGGTCATCCACCCGTGGCAATGGGTACTCCTCCAGCCTAGAGACCTGATTCACCGTAAGCTTATAATCCCCACATATCCTCACCATTTTGTCCGCCTTCAAAACTGGAACAATGGGAGCTGCCCACCTTGAAAACTGGACAGGCTCAATAATGCCCAGCCTCTGTAAACATTCCAGCTCCTCCTCGAATTTGCCTTTCATGGCATAGGGCATCGACCTGGGCTTTAAAAAATGTGGTGTGGCCTCAGGGTCGACATGGAGTTTCACTGTCACACCCTTCAGTGTTCCCAGCTCGTCCCTGAAAACATCACTGTACCGCTGCAGAATGTCCTCCCTCGTGTGTGCATACTTAACTTCATGCCAGTTTAGCCAGATTTTGCGAAGCCAATCGTGACCCAGAAGACTGGGACCCTGCCCTTAACTATCACTAGCCTGGCTTCAGCCTTCTGACCCTGGCTGAAATGTCCACATATCACACTCCTAAATGAGGTCTGGGCTGCCCCGTATAGGTCCTAAGTTTGAGCTTTGATGGTCTAATGGAGGCAGGTTGGTCCCCCATGTCCTCCTGTAGGTCTCCTCACTAATGACCGATGCAGTAGCCCCTGAGTCAATCTCAAACTTAATGTCCTTACCCCTGACAGTGACTGTGGCATAATATGGTTCAGGTGGTTCCTCATCTGTTTCCACTCCAATAGATGCTTCTTCATCTGCTTCTTCTCGATGGTGTGTGGCTGCCTGAGCCTATTGAGCTTTCCCCCGCCCAGGCTTAATCTTACCCTTTGAACTTCTGCATTTTTTAGCTAAATGTCCCTTTTTGCTACAAGCATGGCAGACAGTGTCTTTGAAATTGCAATAATTTGCATATTGTGTCCCTCCACACCGGAAACATTCCACCCGCTTTGCCTGTTGCCTCCCTCCTGACTTGGTACACTGGGGCCGACTGCGACCCCCCCAATGTCCTTTCTGGATATCCTTGACATTATTAGCAGCCATCTCCATGCCTTGGGCAATCTCTAAGGCTTTCTTGAAAGTCAACGGTGGGGTTTCCCCTATCAGGCGGCGTGGTATGCCATCATTATTAATGCCGCATACCAATCTGTCACGGAGCATGGCTTCCAAAACCACTCTGAAATCATAATGCTCCGACAGCTGCCGAAGCTCGGCCACAAAATTGGCCACAGATTGACTTGGTTTCCTGAAACGGCTGTGAAACTTACACTGTTGGACTATCACAGAAGGTTTCAGATTGTAGTGGTTCCCATAAGCTTGACCAGTTTGTCATATGGAATGTCCCCCCGTTTCCACGGTGTGGCTAAATTCCTTATTAACTTGTAAGTCTTTGCCCTACACACACTCAGGAGAATAGAGCGCTTCTTAGCCCCCTCCATAATTCCATTAGCACAGAAAAAAGTGTCCCAGCCTTTCCTCATACTCTGGCCAGTCCTCCATTACTTCCACAAATTCAATGATAGTCTCAGATGTAGCCATCTGAACGTAAGGCCCCTTATTGGTGCTGTTGCTCCCGTTTGAAACGTGCCGACACGTCCACAAAACCAGTTCACCTGTCGTCAAAAATATGTGGTAACTTCTACTTTGAAAAAGGCACACTCGACAATATCATGCCAAGGAAACAACTTTATCTCGAACATCAAAACCGTTATGTATATACAGAGGCTTTCACAACCTGTACGGCATGGCAAGAACACTATGTACAAAGCACACCAGAAGTAAAAAGAACGGAAGTAAAACCCCCATTATCCTAATTAGTATTAACTAGCTTTTAATAATGCTCACATTACAACATTTAATATCATCATTCCCACAACCCTGATTGAGAAGTTGCAGAACCTGGGCCTCTGTACCTCCCTCTGAAATTGGATCCTTGACTTCCTAACTGGAAGACCACAATCTGTGCTGATTGGTGATAACATATCCTCCTTGCTGACAATCAACACAGGCACACCTCAGGTGTGTGCTTAGCCCACTGCTCTGTTATCTATATACACATGACTGTGTGGCCAGGCATAGCTCAATTACCATCTATAAATTTGCTGACGATACAACCATTGTTGGTAGAATCTCAGGTGGTGATGAGAGGGCATATAGGGCCAACTAGTGGAGTGGTGTCGCAGCAACATTCCTGCACTCAATGTCAGTAAGACAAAAGAGCTGACTGTGGACTTCAGGAAGGGTAAGACGAAGGAACACATACCAATCCTCATAGAGGAATCAGAAGTGGAGAGAGTGAGCAGCTTCAAGTTCCTGGGTGTCAAGATCTCTGAGCATCTAACCTGGTCCCAACATATCAATGTAGCTATAAAGAAGGCAAGACACCGGCTATACTTTATTAGGAGTTTGAAGAAATATGGCATGTCAACAAATACACTCAAAAACTTCTATAGTTATACCATGGAGAGCATTCTGACAGGCTACATCACTGTCTAGTATGGAAGGGCTACTGCACAGGACTGAAAGAAGCTGCAGAAGGTCGTAAATCTAGTCAGCTCCATCTTGGGAACTAACCTTTTAAGTACCCAGGACTACTTCAGGGAGCGGTGTCTCAGAAAGGCAGCATCCATTATTAAGGACCTCCAGCACTTAGGGCATGCCCTTTTCTCACTGTTAACATCAGGTAGTAGGTACAGAAGCCTGAAGGCACACACTCAGTGATTCAGGAACAGCTTCTTCCCCTCTGCCATCCGGTTCCTAAATGGACATTGAATCTTTGGACAATACCTCACATTTTTTTAAATATACAGTATTTCTGTTTTTGCACGTTTTTTAAATCTATTCAATATATGTAATTGATTTACTTGTTTTATTATGTTTTATTTTATTTATTATTATGATTTTTATTTCTCTTTCTCTGCTAGATTATGTACAGCACTGAACTGCTGCTGCTATGTTAACAAATTTCACATCACATGCCGTTGATAATAAACCTGATTCTGATATTCAGGACAGCAACGGGAGGGTCATTGAGATGTTCCACCATGAGCAGGCTTGTCATGCAAGTCACTGAGATGACTTGATTTGTTTATTGACACACTCCAGAGTTAGTCACTTTGCTCAAAGCTGTTAGATCACACGAATAGGCAGAGATCCACCTCATCAAACATGTCCATCTCAGAAGGAAATGATGGCATAGCAATGAGTATAGGCAAGGAGGTAAGATATCAAATCAATGGATCTCTTTTAGTGATATCTGCAAATGGCCACTATTATTTAAATGTATTTAAGATTATTGAATTCCTTCTTTTGGAATCTTTTTTATCTGTCTTAGTTCAATGTGTATCTTTTTGATTGAATTTGAATTATGCAGTAAGGAAGTGTAATAATGATCTTTTTCTATACACAGTGCAAGCTAGGAAATTACTATAAACGTTAAGTGTATTGACTGCCCTCTGTTATGAATGTCAGTGAAAACTATTTCACTAACTGCTCATTTTGTAGATACTGAAAATATTATGAACTGTAAGGTGGGTCAGTGCACCAGAGCAATGGGCACATACATTACTCTCATAAACATTAATATTTATAGCATAATAGTTTGTTGAAAAATACATTGTTGTACATTCAGTGGTAGTGTGATGAATTACTAACCAACATATTGAACTTGCAATGCTTTAAAAGTTGCATTTCTAACCTGGAGCACTTACTAAAAGGTGACCTGCTGCATACTTCTTGATTTTTATTCACTACAGAGTGCACTTGGTAGGAATTGAATGAGCTAGATCAGGAAAGAGCTCACATGCCACACTTACTGGTTGGCACACTGACTCTGTCACAGGTCTGTGTCACTGGGAATTGAACATCGCAACATGAGAGGAGAGGGCCCTTGATCTCCCTGAAGGCCACAGAAGCTCTAAGTCCCACACGACCAGATTCAGAAACACTGACTTTCTTTCAATTATTAGGTTCTTATATTGACCTGCAAAACTCTAACCCTACTTCAGCTAAGGGACACAGAAACTACCTCTTCCTCTGCCAGAGAATTGTCTCTGATTGTGTATTTTTTTTGCACTGTCTTGTTTTCTCGGCCTGTTTTCTCTCTGTTCACTGTCTTGTATAATTTATATTATGTGTGTTATCTATATGTATGTTGCTATGATGCAGCTGCAAGCAAGTTATTTTTAGTGCCTACATTTTATCATAGTTCATATGACAATAAGCTTGACTTGAACTTTAATCCGTAACCCTTATTTCTGAAGGCAGGACACCAACATCTCTAATCTCAGAGAAAGTGGGCACATGTACGCTGAGACTTCCCTTGAAATTCATTATGTATCGTGTTTTGACCTTCAGTAAGACCTTTAGGCACTGCATAGTACTGCAGTGACTATCACATTCCCAAGTCTTCAGTTACTAAAGCCAATCTGCTTTCTGTAAATGCATTAAACAGACCACAGATCAATGATATAACAGGGCCAATAAATGATCATTTTTGCTAACAGTAACAATATGAGGGGGCATCATAATTCTCCAGATTTCTTCACTTATAGAGCTCCATAGTGTTTGGTTACATACATCTTGTCACTTGACACATTACATAAATCTGTGTCTGTGCCAGCCAGAAGGAGGTTTATTCTCTCAATATTCAGCTTGCATGCATCCACCAGTATGGAATAATGAAATTTGCTTTTCCTATGATGAGGTAATTGTAAATAAGCTAGGTACACCACTTCTATTTCCAGAAGTAAAGTAGAAGTACAAATTCTTTGAATTTGTTATACAATCTGCATCAAAAGTAGTGCTACAATAAATATTATATTACAGCCAGATTATCATGAAGCATTATCATTTAAAAAGATGTTAAAGCAGAACTTATCCTCAACCATCAGATGAAGAATTGCCTTACAGAGGAGCTCTGTTGCAGGAATAAATACCACCTGCTGTATTCCTTATAAGATAATCATTTAAAAAAAAGAGATCTTCCTGGAGATTGATAGCCAGAACAGGTAGAACATGACAGAAACATATTTCTTAAAATTAAACTCCATCTACAAAGTAACTATGTTCAAATCAGGCTCCCGTCAGCTTTTTTAATATGGCATATATTGGCATTTTATGATTCTATTATTTAATTTATTGTGATTAGTGTGAAATCTTGTTGGACAGGGCTGGGAAATACAGGTGCATGCTTAGATTGTGTTACCTGGCTAACCAGGTGCACTCGATCCACTGCAGATAGTGCACAAAATCTGTGCTACCTGCTCATTATCACGATTTCAACATCCAGCAAGCACTAGCTGGGCTGATCAAAGGAATAGTGTTTTGCCATAAGTCTTAATTTCATAAGAGGTCAGCACTAGTTCGATTAGCACCTTGTACTAATTGGAGTCAGCTGTAAAACTTAGAGGGCAAGCTCACTGCAACTGGTGACACTCTCTCAGCAACACTATCAGTTGGTCATAACTGCAATTTAACTTTCATACACACTTGATATACCCGCATTACCTCTCTTTGTCTTATTCAGACATCTCATAGCTTGTAAATAGAGTCACTACCAAATCATGAGGAACAAATGCTCTGAGCAAGTTCTTCTTTCGTTCTCCATGAGGACAAAGTGGCTGAAGACCAGTGAGAACAGCAACAGACTGGCAGGAATAGTGTGGCTATTAGGACAGATGTTACTCATAATACTGGACATGAGGGTGCGCTCACGGAGTTTAATTTACAGGTCGAGTTTGTGGTGAGGAAGACAAATACAAATGTTTGCTGCCAGACCTGCTGAGTTCCTCCAGCGTGTTGTGAATGTTGCTTTGACCCCAGCATCGGCAGAGTATTTTGTTTTAACAAATACAAAGTTAGCATTCATTTCAAGGGGAATAGAATATAAAAGCAAGGATGTAGAAAACAGAGAATCCTAGAAAACCTACAGGTCAATGCAGGTGCTTCGGCCCACAAAGCTGTGCTGAACATATCCTTACCTTAGAACTACCTAGGCTTACCCATAGCCCTCTATTTTTCTAAGCTCTATGTACCTATCCAGGAGTCTCTTAAAAGACCCTATCGTTTCCGGTTCCACTGCCGCCGCTGGCAGCCCATGTAATGTTAAGACTTTATTAAGCACTGGTGAGGCCTCACTTGGAGTATTGTAAGCAGTTGTGTGGGCCCCTTATCTTGGAAAGGAAGTGCTGAAACTGGAGATGGTTCATAAGAGGTTCATGAAAATGGTTCCAAGATTGAATGGCTTGTCATATGAAGGGCACTTGATGGCTCTTAGGCTGTATTCACTCGAATTCAGAAGAATGAGTTGTGACCTAATTGAAATCTATCAAATGGTGAAAGGCCTTGATAGAGTGGATGTGCAGAGGATGTTTCCTATGGAGGGAGAGTCTAAGACCAGAGGACACAGCCTGAGAATAGAGGGGTGACCTTTTAGAATAGAGATGAGGAGGAATTTCTTTCACCAGAGGGTAGGGAATCTGTGGAATTCTTTGCTACAGGCAGCTGTGGAGGCCAAGTCTTTATGTATATTTATGGTAGATGTTGATAAAATCTTGTTTTGTCAGGGCATGAAGGGATGCAGGTTGAAGGCAGGAGATTGGGGCTGAGAGGAAACTTGGATGATGAAATGGTGGAGCACACTCTGTGGGCCAAATGGCCTAATTTTGCTCCTATGTCTTCTGGTCTTATGTTCTATGCCTAATATACCTTTTTACACATTACCTTCCCTATTCTAATTCATAATTTTCAGATGTTGTGAACAAGCTTCGATTCTCTGCTCTTATTGCGCTGTACTATTCGTGATCTAGAATTTTCATCTGGATAGGAGGTTAATGGCTGGTGATATGGCAGGGATGAAGAACTAACCAGCTCAGATTTTATAGATCAGTTCATAATCAAGATCTTTGCATGGTGAACTATTTTATAAAACAGCCTTCAGGCAAGGCAAGAGGGAAAGGTAATGTAGATGCCAGCTCCCAGGACCATGAGATCTCACAAGTATTTTGCTCCAGTGGATTTCGAGGCTGATGGATATGGATAATTAAATACTGACTGTATTGGCTGACCTGCGTAGAAGCATGCACACAATGTGAGTAGAACAATCCAAACTGAGTGGTGTCTGCAAATAAGGAAATCAACGATCCAATGCAGAAGAAGATATTGAGGCTAACTTCCTGAAGCTTATTGATTAGCTTGGAGGTGATGATAGTATTGAATGCTGAGCTGTAGTTGATAAAGAGCATGCTTATTGTGTATGCACTTTCACTGTTCCGATATTTTATAGTTGAGTGAAGAGCTAATGAAATTGTATCTGCTGTGGACCTGATGTGATGGTAGGCAACTTTCTTCTCAGGCAGGAGTTGATGTTTCCTCACTACCTCTCAAAGCTCTTCTTAATTGGTTCTGCACTAGACTGTGTGTCAAAGGGCCTATTCCTGTGCAGCACTGTTCTATGTCCTAGGTAGCAGAATTAGGAACAGAAATATCAGCACTGATAAAGGATTTTCAACCTGAAAACTTAACCCCGTTTCCCTTTCTACAAGAATTGTCTGGCCTGCTGAGTGTTTCTAGCATCTTTGGTTTTTTATTTCAGAATTCAATCTTGTGCAGTTATTTTTAAAATTTTCTTCAGATGAATTGTTGAAAGTCAGTGAGTGAACTGGAAAAATGGAGAGCCTCACATGGAATGACATCACATCCTGCCAGCTGTTCATACTCACAAGAGGTAGACCATAGTGTGGGAACAGGCCCTTTGGCACATGATGTCTCTGCAGATTATAATGCCAATTTAAACTAATCCCTTCTGTCTGCACATAATCCATAATCTCCCCATCTCTTGCCTGTCTATGTCCCTTTCCAACTGCCTCTTGAATATTGCTATTGTATCTGCTTTGATCACCTTATAAGCAACATATTATGCTCAGTGTAAAAGAAGAATGTTGCTTCACAAATTCCTGAACTTTCCCTCTCTCGCCTTCAATCCATACCCTGTATATGCCCTGGGAAAAATATTGTGTTAGGCTATCTCTGCCACTCACAATTTTATATACCAGGTTGCTCCACAGTGCTCCAGACCTTCCTTTTGATGATGCTCTCTAATTCAGGCAGCATTCTGGGCATCCTCTTTAAAGGCACTTCATCAATTCTGTAATGTAGGGACCAGAACTGTACAGAATTGTGGCCTAATCAAAGTTTTATACAGCTGCAACATGACTTCCCAACTTCTATACTCAACACCTTAGTAGCCACATCAATTTTTGATCCTGGATTCCACCATCTTCTCATTATCTCAGTCCAGAATGGGTGACTACTTTTCCTGCTGGGCTGCTCCATTTGCGCCAGGGAGGCAAAACTGCTATCCAACTTTTATATTATCAGTCCCTCTCATAATCACATATTTTGAATTAATAATAGGGAGAGGGACATCTCAGCAGAAAAGATCAAGATTGTGTTCTTCAGGGCTTTCTTAACTTCTTTGATTTCCTCAAATGCAGATGGAGATGGGATGATTAGAAGGATTACTATAGGAGAGCAGTTTGCCCAGGCACTCAAATGCTGCCTCTGGTCACCCATACATTTCTGGCTTTTGATCCAGAAATATCTAATTCACTGTGAGCACTCAGCAATGCCTGAGAAGACTGTGTTTCCCTAATTAGTAGCATCTGAGCTGTAGCAGCTGTTAGATGGCTTCAAGGACTGCTAATGTGAATTGGAAGGGAGCCCACTGTTAAATGCATCCTTTCACCCTGACACCTCGACATCTCATTGGCACCATTCTAGTAGCATTCCCCACATTACATTAATAATTCTGCTATTGCTTCTTGCTGGCAGCCCCAATCCTGCCAATCCCTTTCTTCCCACTCCTTTGCCTCAAATCATTTCTCTCAAATCCCATAAACTGTGTATGATTTTCTACATTTCACTGATCTCAAACCCTGTGTGGCACTCCCACTCCCAATCCAGGCCGGGAGCTTTCTGTGAACTTAGGATAAGATCAACACTGAGAAATCTTCGAAGGAGGACTTACTTGATGATGGCAAATGCTAAACCAGTTATATTCAGTTCCAATAAAAGATTTATGGAGTTTAATATGGCGTGTCATCAAGAGGGTGACACTGATGACCAGTGATCCTTGACTGCAGTTGTGTATTTCATACTCTGTAAAATGCAGCTGATTCACTTCTAGGATTGGTACTCGTTACACCCTCTACTCAGTGACTTTCAGATGTTTTAACAAAAACAACTAAGCGATTGGAGCCATTTCCTTACTGAAAGCATATTTAAACTAAATTATACCATACAATAATATTTCAAAAGAAATGTATTATTACATTTACAGGTAGAAATATAACAGACATTAAAGTATAAAACTGAAACCATCAAAGTTTTATTCACATATTTTCTCCATTTTGATTGCGATTTCTGATTGCTGTTGAATTCAATCTGGAATTTCAGAAATCCTAAACTACTTACTTGTGAGTGGAGATCAGCATCGAGGAACAAACCTCAGTCTCTAGATGGCAGTGATGTTCTTTCATGCAATTTATGACACCACAACAGCTGCATGTTTTATGATTGCTGCATAATTTCATGCTTCACATTACATGTCACAGAAAATAAGAGTAAATTAACTTTAATCAGTTTTAATTGTATTCAGACCATAACCAAATTGATATGTTTTTGAATGTGAAAGAAGGGCAGAGTGAAGATAATGCAATACTTGGAAATAAATTAACAAGAATTTATAGTACTCTAAACAGATTAAATGTAAAACATTATGTTAAAGAAACTTATTGCTTAACTTTTCACTATCTGATGAATTAGTTTCATTTTCATTTTTATGTAATTTTTAGCTTAGGTGTGCCCATAATTAGTTGAAATAGATCTTAAAATGTTTTGTTTAGCTTATGGCATTGATTTTTTTGTATTACATAACTTATTTATAATTCTCTGTGTCTGTGCATTACTGAAATTTGATAGTGGGAACATGTTTGATGCTTGCTAGAGAAAATAAATATAATACTATTAATATATGCCTCCAATCTGCATAACTACATCTGTTCAGAAAAGGATATTGTTTAAATTTTACGAAGATAATTTAATTATGAATTCCGCTTAATGTTCTGAAAGAGGTCAATATACTCTATGATAAGGTTAATCTTAATTTTGTTTCTTCATACATGAAGCCTATCATCACAGAGAGGAGATATGGCGGCCTGGAAATTCAAATGCATGCTGATGTTTATCAGATTATGCTTAATTTTCACATTGTTTTATGTTCATTTTGAAAGTTGACCAGGCATTTTCAGACATCATAATCAATGTCCCATTTTGGGTACTGAGAATAACAGGCTACATTCATTTCACATTCATTTCATTCCAGGGCAGGGTAACTTGTACACATTGCCTGGAACATCTAATATTGTGCACTTCTATTTAAAAGAGAGCAGGTTGTGGAAGTTGGTCATTTTCTTCAGCAGTTGAATGGGGCACGACTGCGCAAGCACGTGTAAGTCGGACCCTGAGGCAGTGGGAGTATTTAAAAGAGAGCAGATTAACGGAGCGGGTGACGTTGTAACGGGTGACAGAGTAGAGGGAGACAGAGTAGGAAGGCTTTGGCTCGAGAGGCTTCGGCGAGTAGAGGTTGAGGAAGAGCTTCACTCCAAGTGAGATAAAGCTGGGTAAGTTCCTTTAATAAATCTAATTATCTTAAGAGTAAGTAATGGAGGCAGCAGTTGGGGCAATTGAGTGCTCCGTTTGGAGGATGTGGGAAGTCAGGGCGAGTGCAATCGTCCCTGATAACTAAACCTGCGAAAGGTCCAGCTGCAGCTCCTGACAAACCGAGTTAGGGAACTGAAGCTGGAGCTGGATGAACTTCGGATCATTCGTGGGGCAGAGGTAGAAATAGAGAGGAGTTACAGGGAGATAGTCACCCCTAAGAGTCAGGAGACAGGTAGCTGGGTGACTGTCAGGAGAGGGAAGGAGAATAGACAGAATGATCAGAGCACCCCTGTAGCTGTTCCCACCAATAATAAATACATCGTTTTGGATACTGTTGATGGGGACGACCTACCAGGAAGAAGTTGCAGTGGTTGCGTTTCTTGCACCGAGATGGGACCCTCAACTCAGAAGGGAAGGAGGGAAAAGAGGAGAGCAGGGGATTCAATAGTTAGGGGGACAGATAAGAGGTTCTGTGGAAGAGATCGAGAATCCCGGATGGTCTGTTGCCTCCCTGGTGCCAAGGTCCGCGATATCTCGGATCGAGTTCTCGGTATTCTCAAGCCGGAGGGCGAGCAGCTGGATGTCATGGTCTATGTAGGGACCAATGAGGTGGGTAGGAAGAGTGAGGAGGTCCTAAAAGGTGTGTTTAGGGAGTTAGGCGCCAAGTTAAAGGACAGGACCTCCAGGATAGTAATCTCAGGATTGCTACCAGTGCCACGTGCAGGCGGGTTTAGAGATAGTAAGATAGTGCAGATCAACACGTAGCTGAAGACATGGTGCAGAAGGGAGGGCTTCAGATTTATAGATAATTGGGCAGTTTTCCAGGGAAGGTGGGACCTGTTCCAGGGGGACGGTTTACATTTGAACTGGAGGGGGACAAATATTCTTGCAAGTAGGTTTGCTAGAGAAGTTCCGGTGGATTTAAACTGGATACAAGGGGGGAGGGGAACAAGAGAGTAGGAACAGATGTAGGGGAGAAGGAAGAAAAAGAAAATAGTAAAGTTGTTTGCACCGTTACTGATAAACAGAGTAAGAGGTGGAAAATTTCTTAGATGCATTTATTTTAATGCTAGGAGCATTATAAGAAAGGTAGACGAGCCTAAAGCATGGATTGATACCTGGAAGTATGATGTGGTGGCTATTAGTGAAACATGGTTACAGGAGGGGTGTGATTGGCAACTAAATATTCCTGGATTTAATTGCTTCAGGTGTGATAGAATAGGAGGGACAAGAGGGGGAGGTGTTGCATTACTTGTCAGAGAAAATATTACAGCGGTGCTCTGGCAGGATAGATTATAGACCTCATCTAGGGAGGCTATTTGGGTGGAATTGAGGAATGGGAAAGGTGTAGTAACACTTATGGGGGTGTATTATAGACCACCAAGTGGGGAGTGAGAATTGGAGGAGCAAATTTGTAAGGAGATATTTGTAGTAAGCACAAGGTTGTGTTTGTGGGAGATTTTAATTTTCCACACATAAACTGGGAAGCACATACTGTAAAAGGGCTGGATAGTTTGGAATTAATAAAATGTGTGCAGGATAGTTTTTCACAGCAATACATAGAGGTTCCAACTACAGAAGGGGCAGTGTTGGATCTCCTGTTAGGGAATGAGATAGGTCAGGTGACGGAGGTTTGTGTTGGGGAGTACTTCCGGTCCAGTGATCACAATGCCATTAGTTTCAATAGAATTATGGAGAAGGATAGGCCTGGACACAGGGTTGAGATTTTTGATTGGAGAAAGGCTAACTTTGAGGAGATGCGAAAGGATTTAGAAAGAATGGATTGGGACAATTTGTTTTATGGGAAGAATGTAATCGAGGAATGGAGGTTATTTAAAGGTGAAATTTTGAGAGTGCAGAATCTTTATGTTCCTGTTAGGTTGAAAGGAAAGGTTAAAAGTTTGAGAGAGCCATGGTTTTGAAGGAATATTGGAAACTTGGTTTGGAAAAAGAGAGATATCTACAAATAATATAGGCACCATGGAGTAAATGAGGTGCTTGAGGAATATAAAGGATGTAAAAAGAATCTTAAGAAAGAAATTAGAAAAGCTAAAAGAAGATATGAGGTTGCTTTGGCAAGTAAGGTGAAAATAAATCCCAAGGGTTTCTACTGTTATATTAATAGCAAAAGTATAGTGAGGGATAAAACTGGTCCCTTAGCAAATCAGAGTGGACAGCTATGTGCGGAGCCAAAAGAAATGGGGGAGATTCTTTGGTATTCACTAAGGAGAAGGATATTGAATTGTGTAAGATAAGGGAAACAGGTAGGGAAGTTATGGAAAGTATGATGATTAAAGAAGAGGTAGTACTGGAGCTTTTAAGGGATATAAAAGTGGATAAGTCTGCAGGTCCTGACAGGATATTCCCTAGGACCTTGAGGGAAGTTAGTGTGGAAATAGCAGGGGATCTGACAGGAATATTTCAAATGTCATTAGAAACGGGGATGATGCTGGAGGATTGGCGTATTACTTATGTTGTTCCATTGTTTAAAAAGGGTTCTAGGAGTAAACGTAGCAATTATCGGCCTGTGAGTTTGACGTCAGTGGTGGGTAACTTGATGGAAAGTATTCTTAGAGATGGTATATTTAATTATCTGGATAGACAGGGTCTGATTAGGAACAGTCAATATGGATTTGTGTGTGGAAGGTCATGTTTGACAAATGTTATTAAATTTTTTGAACAAGTTACTAGGAAAATAGACGAGGGTAAAGCGGTGGATGTTGTCTATATGGACTTCAGTAAGGCCTTTGACAAGGTCCCACATGGAAGGTTAGTTAGGAAGGTTCAATCGTCAGGTATTAATATTGAAGTAGTAAAATGGATTCAGCAGTGGCTGGATGGGAGACGCCAGAGAGTGGTGGTGGATAACTGTTTGTCAGATTGGAGGCTGGTGACCAGTGGTGTGCCTCAGGGATCTCTACTGGGTCCAATGTTATTTGTCATATACATTAATGATCTAGATGATGGGGTGGTAAGTTGGATGAGTAAGTATGCAGATGATACTAAGACAGGTGGAGTTGTGGATAATGAAGTAAGATTTCAAAGCTTGCAGAGAGATTTCAGCCAGTTAGAAGAGTGGGCTGAAAGATGGCAGATGGAGTTTAATGTTGATAAATGTGAGGTGCTACATTTTGGTAGGACTAATCAAAATAGGACATACATGGTAAATGGTAGGGCATTGAAGAATGCAGAAGAACAGAGGGATCAAGGAATAATGGTGCATAGTTCCCTGAAGGTGGAATCTCAGGTGGATAAGGTGGTGAAGATAGCTTTTGGCATGCTGGCCTTTATAAATCAGAGCATTGAGAATAGGAGTTGGGACGTAATGTTGAAATTGTACAAGGCATTGGTGAGGCCAAATTTGGAGTATTGTGTACAGTTTTGGTCACCGAATTATAGAAAAGATGCCAACAAAATAGAGAGAGTACAGAGAAGATTTACTAGAATGTTACCTGGGTTTCATCACCTAAATTACAGAGAAAGATTGACCAAGTTGGGCCTTTATTCTTTGGAACGTAGGAGTTTGAGGGGGGACTTGATAGAGTTATTTAAAGTTATGAGGAGGATAGATAGAATTGGCGTGGATAGGCTTTTTCCATTGAGAGTGGGGGAGATTCAAAGAAGAGTACATGAGTTGAGAGTTAAAGGGCAAAAGTTTAGGGGTAACATGAGGGGGAACTTCTTTACTCAGAGTAGTAGCTGTGTGGAATGAGCTTCCAGCAGAAGTTGTTGAGGCAGGTTCGACGTTGTCGTTTAAAGTTAAATTGAACAGCTATATGGATAGGAGAGGAATGGAGGGTTATGGGCTGAGTGCAGGTCGGTGGGACTAGGTGAGAGTAAGTGTTCGGCATGGACTAGAAGGGCCGAGAATGGCCTGTTTCCGCGCTGTAATTGTTATATGGTTCTAGGAAAATTTAGTCTTTCCAGAGCTGCACCAGACTAAGATAATTGCTTACATTCATTCTTCAAAATCACACTTCAACTACGGCGCTGCAAACTCAACATCACCCAAAATCTTGTCCACTTCTGTCCTCTAAGCCCTGGATTCCTTTGACTTCTGCTGTGTCCTGCAAAAGGAGACACAATATTGCGCAATCTGAGTACTAGAAGTGTGAAAATCCTAGTCACATACATGAGAATCAAAGACCAAATGTGTCATTGATACTCACCCCATTCAAGATGGCCCAATGGAATCTTTTGGGATCTATCTTTTATTACTTTAAATATTAACCACTTTAAACATAACGACTGAAATTTAAATTGATTATTGATTTCTACTAATCCCTGGTTCTTATTCTTATCTTGTTTTAATATTTTTCATTCATCATCTGGTGCCATTCACAGTTTGAGCTTTGACTGCCATGGCCCACACACTCCTGTTTCAAGTCAAGTGGATCAATTCATTGGTATTCATTTCCAGTTCTCTGGCTGCTGTCTCCATCATCATTTGTCTTTGTCTTCCTCTTGCTTTCTTCCCTTCAGTCTTTCCCATAATTACCATGCATTCTAACTCCTCTTTCCTAATCACATGTCCAATGAAGTCATGTTGCCTTTTCCTGATCTCATACATTATTTCTCTTTTTGTGCTTGCTCTGTTCATGACATCCTTATTAGATATTCGTTTTATCCATGATATTCTTTGCATCCTCCTCAAAAACCTCAAAAGAAGAATAGGGATGGCAAAAGATTCCTTTATGAGAATGAAGAGTATACTGCCCAACACTAAACTAGGCATGACAACCCGCCTCAGTGATTTTACATTCACTAGACAATTTATTAATAAGCTGTATTAGCAGCATTCCTACATACTGGTATCAAATCTGTGTATGTTTCTGGCTAATCGTCTTATTTAATGTTTCTTACAAAAGTCTGAGGTCAGTGTTTGGCATCCATTGGCAGGGCTGAGTCACGAACCTAGAGGTCCTCAACAAGGTGGGGACCACAAACATTGAGGTCACGGTCGCAAATGCACAGCTTTGATGGACAGGGCATGCCATACTCATGAAGGATTCCCGATTCCCTGAGCAGCTACTATGTGGTGAGTTTTCACTGGGCAAGAGGAATCGAGGCAGGCTCGGTAAGAAGTTCAAAGATTGCGTGAAAGCTAACATTGCACACGCTGAGCTTGTACCAAAATGGCTGGAACAGTGAGCAAGACCAGAGTGGCTAGTGAGTCTTGGTTAGAACTGCTCACAGCAACCTGGAGGAAAGAAGCCGAGCAGTACTAATTTTGTCCTGACAAAGAAGGAAAGCAACAGCTGTGGCTCCACTTCCAGATCCAGCACAGTTTTCATGTCCTTATTGTGGATTTCTACATCATTCACAACTTGGACTCAGCAGCCACCTACGAACACACAACAGAACTGCAAAAACTGAACTGTCATTGTCGGATACGATGGACAATCACCAATCATCAAAATGTGTAGTGTATCAGAATATGGGAGACTACAATCTGAAGAAAGGAATGCTTCTGTTTGTTTATCTTTTGTGTCTCTGTTAGTTGTTTCTAAGGGAGGTAGAGCCTAATTTAGTACAAGGTAAAGTTAATCAATAAACCTTTTGATATTGCATATTAAATAAAGCCTCAGAAGAAAAGTTCCTATTGTACAATGATTTCATTATTATCTCCCGTATTACTTATTTGCATAGCTTCCATTAGAAAGTATCAATCAATGTAGAAGAATAATTCATGGAGATGCATAATCACGAAATACGTACGTTCAGGCTCAGATTTTCTACGGTCTCTTTCATACTGATGTACCATTTTAGGCCTCGTATTGAACAACCATAGCTAAAAAGAAATGGTTTTATTTTGCTTTTTTTCTGTCACACAACTTCTTGTCGACTTTACTCTTTGCTGACATTATGTCATTTAGTCTACCAAAGTATAATTGGATACTAACCCTTTCAGCTTGAATGATTTTACAGGAAGAGAAGAGCTTAAATCAAAGCTTCATAATCTTCATTGCTGTCTTGATCTCTCCAGTCGTGCCTGTCAGTTTTGATCCAGAGCAAGTGTCTGTAAAAGCTGTACGGTTGTGCTTGCTAGGCCTCTTCCATATGTAGTGGCATATTTGCCCATCCTGGGATTTTGAAAGCTCTGCAGGAGAGTTGGACTGAATCAAAATGAGGACTTCCCAAACTGGTAGTTAATAATTGCTGCCAGCATAAATCTTTTCAGGAAGAGAGCTTTGAGTCCAAGGGAATCAACAAAATGTGACCGCCACATTAAAAGTTAAGTGTTATGTCAGTACTTCACAGAGGGTAGCCATTCTTTCAGTAGAAAAATGATAGCCATATTTCACTGACAATTTAATAATATACTTTAAGGCTTAAACTCTGGCAAACTGAACACATCACAGCCTTAATTACAATTTGTTTCTGTGGTGAGATTTTCTATTTGATGTGGGTGTGGGGTACTGATGAGCTGGCACTGAGTGGGAGACCTACTTTTCTCCTGTCATTGCACTGAAAGAGCTTTTCATCTTCTCTCATGACTGAAGCTACACATAAGAGAGCAACTGAATTTTAATAGAAGATTTTCTTTTGCCTTTTTTTCTTTGATTAGGTAAAGCATTCTTTAACAATCTGCGAAGTCTATTCATTGTCTTCATTCTTTGACATCATATTTTGGATTCTGATGCTCTACACTGAGATTTGTGCATAGACGGGGTTCATTGTTTCCATACATTTACCATTTCCATTCATTTTGTGAACCTTTGTGTATGCATCAGTGCCAGCATCCAGAACAGAAATGATTCCAATCATTTTCTGTTACTTGTATTTGCTGACACTGTATTTTACTATAACCACTGTAATAACTACTAATCCTTTCCTTAGCTCAGAAACAATGAGGATGGATTAAAAAACTTGGCCTTAACAAATACATCTTGTAAACAAACAAAGACAAGTGAAATTAATTCCTTGACTATGCTATGATATTTCTATTTTCACCTAAAAACAATTTCAGTTTGTTTGGTTTGAAATAAAATTTAGTAAGTTGCACTCTGAAAGCTGGAAGTTATCAGAATCAGGTTTATTATCACCGGCATGTGTTGTGAAATTTGTTAACTTAGCAGCAGCAGTTCAATGCAATACATAATATAGAAAAAGAAGAAAAATAAAAATATAATAATAAATAAGTACATCAATTTACAGTATACGTATATTGAATAGATTAAAATCATGCAAAACACAGAAATAATTATATATTAAAAAAGTGAGGTAGTGTTCACGGGTTTCAGTTTAGGAATCAGATGGCAGAGGGGAAGAAGCTGTTCCTGATTCACTGAGTGTGTGCTTTTAGACTTCTGTATCTCCTACCTGATGGTAACAGTGAAAAAAGGGCATACCCTGGATGCTGGAGGTCCTTAATAATGGACACTGCCTTTCTGAAACACCGCTCCTTGAAGATGACAAGGAAGCTGTAGCTGTGCTCTTCAAGGAACAAAAATAAGAAAGATCTGATAGAGGTGCTCAAAGTTATAAAAGTCCATCAGGGTAAACATAGAGAAACTATATCCAGTGTTAGAAGATCAGCAATCAGCTGAGAAAGGTTAAAGATATTTTGCTGAAGAACTAGACATGACATAAGGCAAATGTAACACAACAAGTTATGAAAAACTTGAAAGTACTCTCAAATAGCTGGTAGAACTAATTTAGAAACTGTAACATGGAAAGGACAAAATTACAACAGGAAGAAGATAAAGGAGGCATCACAGAATTGTTGGGTAGCTTCACAGTGAACACCCTGGCTGACATGAAGTCCTCCTGTGCCCTCATGCTCTGATTCCATTAATCCAGTATTAATTGACTCAGCAATTGAACTACTAAATATCTGACTGTTGGATGCTTGTTTTATAAAGGTCATGGAATTTAGAGGAAGTAATTATGATTGACGGTAGAATTCTTATAAAAAATGTAAAATAAATTAAGTTTATGGTGCTATATATATCACAGAAAAAAATGACACAACCAGAGTTTTCTGCACAGGCCATTCTATGCAACAAACCCTGACGACTTTCCCCTTCCCTGTGTGTAAATGACACTAATCCGACTTACCCATCTCTCATAGATTCCCTTTATCCATCTATTCAAATGATTGTGTGCCTTTGTCAATTCATCTTCAAGTCAGAAAATGAGATACCGACTTTAATGTCCTCAAACCTATACTCCAATAACAATAAATCACTGAGACAGTAAGAATGGAAAGAAATCTGAATATGAGTAAAATGATATAGGAGTAACTGAAAGCAATAATTCCTCCATCCTGAAAAGCCTCTGTTGAAATGCAAGTAAATCATGTGATGAAGTACTCTGAGCAGGAATCCATGAATTCTGTGGTACATAAAATTTCACTTTCCCATTTCACGCTGCTTAGGAGAGCTCAGAATTACTATTAATACAGCATTCAGTGGTCATCATATCAGGAAATTCTTCAAAGATTCATTGTTTCATGTTCCACTTTACATATTACTTCATTTCTGAGCAGGGCACACATAAAAGCAAAAGCCACATAATTGTTCTTCTTTCCAATCTTGTCATTTGTAAAAGAAATGACACCAGATCATTCTCAAATTTGAAATAATCATGACACGGACAGTATTATCAGAGATTATTTTCACCTTGCCATTGAACAAATGAAATTTGCTGCATATCCAAACTTCATGCGAGATAAACACGTATGGTATATGTTCTAGAATAAAATAACATTTTATGGCACATTTTAAAGCATTCTGATGATGGTATGATAGCCATAATGCATTTGTACAATTGCTAGCTCACATCAAATGAATCACCAGATCTTTTAATTTTGAAGGGAATGGAATGGAAGATCAAGTGGGCTGTGAGATTTCACGGTCATCATTAGTTTTACGTTCCCATCAAAGCTGCACACTCCTCCTACTGACATTTACTATGACTAGATATCCTGACATCCTGGAACAGTTGAAATGGTTATTCTGGGCTTTAATTTATAGGCTGAATATTCAGTATTATATTTAGAATTATGCCATCATAATTTTCCAGTGTAAATCAATTTAAATTGTGCTGCAACACACACAAATTGCTAGTGAACGCAGCATGCCAGACTGAAGAAGTACAGTCGACGTTTCAGGCTGAGACCCTTCATCAGGACTAACTGAAAGAAGAGATAGTAAGAGATTTGAAAGTGGGAGGGGGAGGGGGAGATCCGAAATGATAGGAGAAGACAGGAGGGGGAGGGATGGAGCTAAGAGCTGGAAAGTTGATTGGCAAAAGGGATACAAGGCTGGAGAAGGGAGAGGATCATGGGATGGGAAGCCTAGGGAGAAAGAAAGGGGGAGGGGAGCCCAGAGGATAGAGAGCAGGTAAGGAGTTATAGTGAGAGGGACAGAGGGAGAAAAAAGATGGAGAGAAAGAAAGGAAAAAAAAATCAACTTTCCAGCTCTTAGCTCCATTCCTCCCCGCTGTCTTCTCCTATCATTTCGAATCTTCCCCACTTCTCCTATCATTTCGAATCTCCCCCACTTCTCCTATCATTTCGTATCTCCCCCTCCCCCTCCCACTTTCAAATCTCTTGCTACCTCTTCTTTCAGTTAGTTCTGATGAAGGGTCTCGGCCTGAAACGTCGACTATACCTCTTGCTATAGATGCTGTCTGGCCCGCTGTGTTCACCAGCATTTTTTTGTGTGTGTTGCTTGAATTTCCAGCATCTGCAGAAATCCTCGTGTTTGCGTTTTTAAATCATGCTGAATTATTTTGATCTAAAGCTTGCTTGAAGATATGTTGGATTTGATTTTATTGCTCAAGTAAAATAATGGACACTTTGGTCCAGTGTTACCAGAGAATAAATCAGAGAAACACAGCTTAGTCAAAAACTGTTAATGTTCTCTGCACACTTAATGCTCTCCTGACTTTTACCTTCAATCCAACAGGAATAAAACATGGGTGATGTGGATCCTGAAATTATATAGAACATAGAATAGTACATTACAGTGCACCCTTTGGCTCATAATGTTTTGTTGACCTTTTAACCTATTCAAAGGTCAATCTGACCCTTCCCTCCCACGTTGTCCTCCATTTTTATTTCATCCACGTCACTATATAAGATTGGATTAGATTAGATTCAACTTTATTGTCATTGTGCCGAGTACAGATACAAAGCCAATGAAATGCAGTTAGCATCTGACCAGAAATGCAAAAAATATTGTTATTTACAAAATAACTGCGAATAAGAAGTAAGTGCTACAGCACACAAATATAAAAGTACTGAGACAGTACAATATGGGTGCAATACTGCTTAGCGCTGTGATGTGAGGTTCAGCAGGATCACACCCTCAGGGAAGAAGCTCTTCCTGAGCCTGCTGGTGCGGGAGCGGAGGCTCCTGGAGCGCCTATTGGATGGGAAGAGAGTAAAAAGTCCATGATTAGGGTGAGATGCATCCTTGATAATGCTTTTCACCCTGCCCCGGCAGTGTTTATGATAGATGCTCTCCGTGGTGGGCAATTGGGTGCTGATAATCCGCTGGGCAGTTTTCACCACACGCTGGAGTGCTTTGCGGTCCGATACGGGACAATTGCCATACCACACTGAGATGCAGTTGGTGAGTATGCTCTCAATGGTACAGGTGTAAAAGTCCGTCAGTATCCTGGGACAGAGGTGAAGTTTCTTGATGCTCCACAGGAAATAAAGGTGCTGTTGTGCCTTTTTGATCAGGATGGAGGAGTTCAGGGACCAGGTGAGATCCTTGGAAATGTGGACACCAAGGAATTTGAAGCTTGATACACGCTCCACTACAGCTCCGTTGATGTAGATGGGGATGTGAGTGTGGTTCCTAGCATGCCTGAAGTCCACAATGATTTCCTTGGTCTTCTGGGTGTCAAGGGCCAGGTTGTTGTTGACACACTACGCGGCCGGGTGCTGGACCTCGTTCCCTGTAGGCCGTCTCGTCATCCCCTCTGATCAGGCCAACCACCGTGGTGTCATCTGCGAACTTGATTATGGAGTTAGAACCATGTAGGGTTAAAGTATGAGGAGCGTTTTATGGTTCTAGGCTCGTACTTGCTGCCTTTTACAAGAATGAGGGGGATTTCATTGAAACCTATCGAATATTGAAAGGCCTACATAGAGTGGATGTGGAGAGGACATTTCCTTTAGGAGGTAAGTCTAGGGCCAGAGGGCACAGCCTCAGGATTTCCATTTCGAACAATGATGAGAAGGAATTTCTTTAGCCAGAGGGCGGTGATTCTATGGAATTTCATTGCCATGGAAGGCTATAAAGCTAAGTCATCGAGTATATTTAATGCAGAGGTTGATAGCTTCTTGATAAGTCAGAATATCAAAGGTTACAGGGAAAAGGCAGGAGAATGGGGTTGTGAGGGATAATAAATCAGCGATGATGTAATAGTAGGTCAGTCTCAGTGGGCTGAATGGACAAATTCTTCTCCTATGTCTTATGGTCTTAAATGTATCCATGTCTACCTCCGCCTCTGGCAGATATAATCCCTGACCTTCCACATTATCCCATGCCTAATTAGCTCGCACGAAGAATTCACCAAAGCCGAAAAGGCAGGTATAAGGTTCTGATTTATGCAGTGTAGATTAAGTATGCTCACATTGTATTTGACTCTCAATGGGGAGAAACTGGTGAAATGGATAGTAAGGAGTTGTCAGGTGTTACTCTCTACTTTTGCCAATAATTTAACACTTATACTATGTGATTAATTTTGCTCAGAGTGCTAATTTCTTATTGAAGAGACTGATGAGGTATATTCCTCTGTTCCTATTTTTTAACCTCCTGTCATATTTGCAAGCTTCCAGTCCCACAATGTCATCCATGGCCAGAGTTGCATGATTCCCCTCTTATTTTCCTCCGTCACCTATGATACATCCATATTAACATAGAACATAGAATAGTACAGCACAGTACAGGTCCTTCGGCCCACAATGTTGTGCCGACCCCCAAACCCTGCCTCCCATATAAACCCGCAACTTAAATTCCTCCATATACCTGTCCAATATTAATTGGGATAAGCCTCCACTCTCTTATTAAGGTCTGTTTCAGTTCCAGTAACCTCAAAGTTCAAAGAAAACTTTAATGTCAATTTTATTACATGTATGTCACTACATATATGAGACCACATAAAACACTGAGATTCATTTTCCAGTGGGCATACTCAGCAAATCTATAGAATAGTAGCTAGTTATAATGGAATCCACTACCCTTTAACGGATTTTCCATTCAACGGCATTGGTGCTTTCATGCCAGGCCATGATACAACCAGTCAATACGCTGTCCACTGCACATCTATGGAAGTGTATCAAAGATTTAGATGTCATGCCAAATCTCCACAGACTCCTAAGGAAGTAAGGATGCTGCTGTGCTTTCTTCGCAATTGCACTTACATGCAGGGTTCAAGAGAGGTCCTCTGAAATAGTAACACATAGGAATTTAAAGTTGTTGATGCTCTCAACCTCTGACCCTCCAATGCGGACGGACTCATGGTCCTCCGGATTCCCTTTTCTGAAGTCTACAATCAGTTCCTTGGTCTTGTAGATATTGAGTGAGAGGTTATTGTTATGACAGCACTCAGCCCAACTTTCAGTCTCCCTCCTGTATGCTGATTCATTGCCTCTTTTGATTCAGCCCACAACAATTGTGTCATCAGTAAGCTTGAAAATGGTATTGGAGCTGTGCTTAGCCACACAGTTATAGGTGTAAAACAAGTAGAATGGGGGGCTAAGCCCTGTGGTGCACCTGTGCTGAGGAGATGTTGTTACCAATCTGAACTGACTGGGGTCTACAAGTGAGAAAATCCAGAATCCAATTACACAAGGAGGTATTGAGGCCGAGGTCTTGGAGCTTATTGCTTTGTTTTGAGGGGATGATAGTATTGCATGCTGAGGTGTAGTCGATAAGGAGCATTCTGACGTATGCATCATTGCTGTCCAGGTGTTCCAGGGTTGAGTGAAGAGCGACTGAGATAGCATCTGCTGTGGACCTGTTGCTGCTGTGAGCAAATTGGAACAGATTCAAGTCACCTCTCAGACAGGAGCTGATTTGTTTCCTCAACAGCCTCTCAAAATACTTCATCACTGTGGATGTAAGTGTAACTGGGTGATAGTCATTGGGGCAGGTCACCACACTCTTCTTGGGCACCTGTATAACTGGCAGAAGCAAGAGGTTAAGGATCTCAGTGAACACACCAGCCAGCTGATCAGCACGGGACTTTAGTGCTTGGCCAGGCACCCCATCTGAGCTGGATGCTTTCCTTGGATTCACCCTCCTAAAGACAGCCCACACGTCATCTTCAGATACGAGATAGAAGGTATTGAGCTCTCTTGGAAGTGAAGCCCAGCTTGATTTAAATTTGTAAGCAGTTATAAACCCTGCCACAGCTGCTGAGAATTCCTTGTTGATTCCAGTTTGGTCTGGAATCTCCACTTCATTTGTAAGATCATACCTGCACTTCTTGTAGCATCCTTGGTCTCCAGACTTGAATGCCAGTGATCTGGCCTGCAGCAAATTTTGTGTCTCAGGGTTCATCCAGGGCTTCTGTTTGTGAAAGAGTCTGAATGATTTTGTGGGGACACACTCGTCTACCGCTGTTTTAATAAAGTCCATTACAACCATGGTGTATTCATTCAGATCTCTAGATGAGTGCTTGAACACGGCCCAGGCCACTGACTCAAAGCCATCCTGCAATCACCTCTTAGTTGTCCTAATCTCTGGAGCTTTGCTTTTTAGACCCTGCCTGTATGCAGGTAGGAGGAGGACAGCCAAATGATTCGATTTACCAAAATACAGTTGGGTAAGGCACAATACGCATTCCTTATCTTAGTGTAGCAGTAGTCTAGTGTGTTGGGACCTCTGGTGCAACAGATTATACGTGGGTGATGATTGGGCAGGGTTCTTTTCAAACAACCTGTTTGCAATAAATTGGGGTGGGCTGTTTCTTGTCTGTAGAAGACATTGTGCAGTGTCACAAGTGCTTGCTTATAGACGGCGGCTGGCTTCAGTCAAGATCACAGCTCCCGTGGAAAATAGAATGCTCTGCATTTGACCATTAAACGTTTCAAGTTGAAGGAGCACGAGTTCGACATAACCGCCGTGTCGGAGCACCAATGAGAATTAACCATAAAACTCACGCTACCTTCCTTTGCTTTATCCAAGTTCACAGTTCAGTCCGTTCTGAAAATCGTAAATCCTTCTGGTCTGACTGCTGCATCTAGTGTGTCTGCAGATAACCAAGTTTCGATACAGCATACAATTTCTCATCTGCCTCATCTACCTGTGCCATTCATAGGAATCAGATACACAAATAAGTTTTGCGCAAGTTCAAAACCACGTTACATTCTGTGTCACATCATTGCACAGGCCTAGCAGCTTCTGTACATAAGGTTGTTGTACGTACAGAGTACTCAAAGCAACTTGTGGAAGCTATTGAATTGCAAAGAAGTGACCTGAATCCATTAACTGATCGGGCTTTCAAGCTCATTGTCTATGGATGGCACATTAAACATTGTACGTTATGAAAGAACTATTAGCTCTCTGACTTTAATCTTTTAACTTTATCATCCTACTCTAGCTTTTGCTGCAATATTTCCTCTTTATTTTCTTCTTCTATCCAGGAATCTTAATTTCTCCTCAGCCTTCTTTGTTCCAAGTTTCTGTTATTGCAATTTATGTGGTGACTGATGACTGATGGTGCCATGCTGCAAATGCAACTTAGAGTGTTCATTAATCTCTTCTCTTTCTGACCTGTTCTCTAATCTAATGCTATTTGTATCTTCAGTTCTCTTTGCAATCTGTATCTCCTCTCAAATATTTTATTCCCTGATGCCTTTCCACTCTGCCAAATTTATTTAAACTTTCCTCACTGCCCTAGTTAAATTACCTACAAGTGCATTGATTCAGTTGTTCATCTCTGTTGAAATGCAATCTGCCCATTTTAAAACAGCCCTTCAAGTCCCAGATCTGGTTTAAAATCACACGAACCTGAAACTCCGGTCACCAGCTTTATTTACTCTTTCTGTACTGACGGGGAGTAATCCGGCACTTCTGTTATCTGCGAACTCCTGATATGTTCTTCCATGTCTTTTGTTCAAGGAAAGAGTTAAATATTTCTGAAAGAAATGTAATAATGATAACAGTTACTTCAGAGCTTTGCAAGGTCTGTTATGTAATTGTGCATTTCCCCAAGTGATTTCTGATATGTGTTATGTGCAATTATACATGCAGCTAATAAGACTTGTACAAACTCTGTTCTGCATGACTTAACTTGCAACAGGCTTAATTTTATTGTTTAAGTGAAATCCATTTATTACGTAACATTAAAATAAATATAACCTCAAAGCAGATCATGTTTTTTTAAATTTGGCGTGAAGAGACTGATATTGATTTTTGGCAGTATATATGTAGAACTTACTGACTTGTGGATGTTTCACTTAACAAGTTGATTTGAGGTTATTTGTACACCCGCATTTCATAGTTGTATTTGAAATGTATGGTATTTTATAATAATCCTTATGCAAAGACACGTGTATTATCTGCCATTTTTTGCCTATCTTGTTTTCTTTAATCTGGAGTCAGCAGCAATAGTGAGATCCTTCTCAGTTAAATTGCTGAAAGGTGCAAATCTCATGCTGAAGCCTGTTGTATCTGCTCTTCAGAGTGGATAGAAAAGAAGAATGAGGATTTAGTTAGATCCTCAAACTGTAAGTCAATGGCTGAAATTTAACTCTCAAGAAATATATGGTGGCAAAGTACGCCTGAAAATAAATTTGTCTGAAATCCCATCCTTTGGAGTTAACAGAGGTGGAATGAAGGATTGGCGGTCAAACAATTTCAGGAAGTAGGTCAATTTCTGACAGATTTATATTGGATTTCTAGCATATGCAGTTCTATTACAGGTTATAGAAATCTGATAAAAAAACTGAAAAATTCAGGAAAAATTAAGCAGGCTATATAGTGTCTATGGAGAGCAAAACAGAGCTAATGGTTCAGATTAACGACCTTGCATATAAATACAGATGATCAGTCACCAACATGAAATAGTAACTTTGTTTCTCTCGCCACAGGAAAAATAGGCTGTAATTTAGAGATTATGATGAATCTTCTGTCACTTTGCACCAGTAGAATGAGTGATTTTCTGAGGATCAACTCGGTTACCAGTATCTTTGTAATCTGGCTTTCTTTCTCTGAATACATTGACTCCCTTAGAACAACATTCTGTGTTGCAACCACTTCGTTACCCACACAAACCTGGCTAGCAGCAGATCTAATCACAATCAGATACACCTAACTTTCTTTGGGCAACCCAACCATCATTTAGCTATAGTCATCACAGATCACCAACTCCAGTCGACTACAGCCAATACTCATCAGACCTCTGGTGGAATTCAAATACACATAACTAATTTTGGATATTCCCAAACACCACAGCAGCCCCCTGACAAAAATGGATGCCATTAACTGCTCAACTTTCCTATGACAATATACTAACCAAATTAGACACCCACAAAAGCTATCAAAATCCTCCATCCTCCATTAAGTACTCAAGGTCCTTGGATCTTTAACTATCACAAGGTACCCAACCCCCATTAGACATCTCCAGCTATGAAAAGATGCCCTGGCCATCACCGAATCTTTCCTTTTATGGACACTTTCAGACACCACCTACAGAGACCAAATCTTCATCGACCATGGGACACTATTAAATAAAATCAGATACCCGAACCACCATCAAGCACATCTAACCGCCCTCAGACCTTGAACCAGCAATGGTACCGCAAACTGGCATCAGGCAGTCCCATCCACCATAAATGAGGCACTAATTTTCATAAAGCACTCTGGGTACCTCATGCCGTCGTTGTAGATTATCCAAACATCAAGGGACACCTACAATCATCCTTGTGCACCCTGATCTATGTTTGAACAATCCACAATCATTTGACAAACGATCATGACTCCTCTCATTTCAACCATCTGCACTTTGTGCTTGCCCAATGAATCAGGCAGACTGTGGGTGGAAACTCCACCTAAATGAACCTGGCAGTGAAATCATATTTGAGTGTTTGAGATATTGGACGCCTCAGGTTTTCTGAATTTGAAAATCCACGGTTCTCATAGACATAAAATACAGCTCTAGAATGAATCTTAAACCTACAACATTTTTTGAAACAGAAGAGTGAATGTTTCCATTGAACCACTGGAGAGCTTTCACCAATACTTCTCAACTCTGAAAGATGGTTGTTATTGTTATTCCAGAGACTTGGGAACCATTTCTAAGATGGATCAAAGCAGCCCGTTTAGGCTCCATTATTTAAATATAATGAACAATTTGGAAATATAACAGATTTGGGTTGGTAGGTGAACTTTGTACATATAAATTATGTGCATTTTTATTTGGGGCAGCAGAGGTGGGGTGGGGTGTTGATGTGTGATTTTGTAATAAATAGTAAAATATTTCACAGGAATGGGATGAAACTTAATATAAATGTAGACCAGATAAGATGGAAGTGGATGATGTTGAGGACTATACATTGCCAACAGTGGGCAATATTAAATAGAGAAATAAGAACTTGCATTATCATTTCTCTAGTCAACAACCACAGCAGAGAAAAATGTATTAAACCAGTGTAGAGTTATCTTACCCGATACAAAATAAAATATGAAGCGTCTGTTCAAATTATCAATTTTCCTTAGGCAAATAACTGATATTCTCTTTAAATGTTTGGCTATGATCAGAAATCTAGTGATTGAAGAAGTGGTGTTGCATACACTGCAGGATAACATTTTACAATGGCATTGCCTTATGATACTTGTGATACTTATTATACTTATGATACATTGCCCTGATCTCCAAAATATCACTGCTGACTTTCACAGACATGGCTGATATATAGGGCACATATTGTATGGAACATTTTGATTTCTTTATAAAGGCTGTTGTAGTTTTCCAATAAAGTCCACATTGACATTATTGAATATACTTCAGTGATATTCTGTTCCTCACCACCCAAGTTTGCCACTGAAACAGGTGGACCAAGTGGGTTGCAATCATTTGCAGATTTACAGTACGAAGTCTGCCAATACAAATGGAATACTGAAACAGGATATAATTTTGTGACCCCCACCAAAGCATACGCTGAATTATTCATTATTCATCATTATTCATGCACCCTTTTGTCAAGGAGCATTTGAAAAATCAGATAGCTTATTGCATGGCTTTTGTTTTTGTTGTGTACAAGAATTAAATTGCTGATGCTTCAGCATTTTTAAATGTGCCAGCAGTGAACAGTGCATTACTCACTTATGAAATGTTGCTAATCGTTAGTTCTACTTTTATTTTACACAGTTTATATATGTTGTACAGCTTGAAACTTTGTCCTTTTTATATTACACATTGGGGAAATAACATATCACACTCCACAATACTACATATACCAGCATCATGTGTATCCTGATGATCAAAGTAGTTATTCTTATCAAGTTCACCTTTGCTCTTATTTTATGAGACAAACATGGTTAGCTCAGGTACTATTCTCATACATTTGTGATACGTAGTAAGGCAGATGAGTTACATTTATTATTGTTTTGTGTTGTCAGAACTGCAGATTGGTATCTTATCTTTGATTTGAAGCTATTACAAGAACAAATTGTCTTGTTATTTGCAAGCTGTGTGAATCTAAAAGATAGCAGAACTGCAATGCCACAGATGGATGGTGATTTCGAAAAGTATTATTTGCATATCATGTGGTAGCTAATGGACCAGAATTTACGGTCAATGTTGCTGTCCTTAAATAAAAATGCTCTTAAAGTTCATATAATCTGTGTCATAGATTTTCTGTTATATCTGTTAACGATTGGTGTTAGATGTCAATAATGACAAATGGTCAGAATTCATTAGCTGTGAAGTCATTGGCTGTATGGAGCAAGCAATCACACAGGCAGAGTAGAAAGTAAAAAACATGAATCTAAATTAACACTTTAAATATCTTACACATTTAATCCATCCGTAAACATTAAAACTCGCAATTGCATAAAGTTCTGTCAATACACAACAGATCAGAGAGAGAACCAGAATTACAGTTTCAGGTTAATGAAGTACTTCTCTCCTATCTGCTGTGTTTCCAGTATTTACTGATTTTATTTCACATTTCTAGCATCTGCTGTTCTTCTGCCTCTTTATTAAAAATTGTACAACCCATGAAACAGAGTATAATATGTCCCAGGATTTTGGCAGTGAGAATGTTTTGCCAGTTTCTTAATTTCTTGCCAGTCTGCTGATCATTAAAGGTCACATTAAAGGAGAATGCAGAACAGCATTCCTTGAGGAAGACCACGGGATTCCTGCCTGCAGTTTCTAGATTTCCACATGTAATTGTGAGGATATGAATTCTAAAAGGCACTGTCAGTTTTTCTCCAGTTTCATCACCATTTCACAATGCAAGCTCCTGCTCAGGCTAACAGCTTGCCAAGAAAGTAGGATTGCTGAGTGTAATGTTGAACATCTGTTATTCAAATTTATTTTTATCTCTCATGACCTATAAATTGCTTTATATTTGTTCAATTTTAGGATTAGCAAGGTGGTATCTGTCAGCAGACAACATTTCTGTTCTACAAAGAAAAGTCTAAAGATTGACTTTCAGTAACAAAAATACTTTGCAGCTTTCTAGATTGATAAAAATATATAGCAGCACAGTATTTGTAAAGCTCACGGGGGATCCTAGTAGTTCAGGTTTTACAAAATGCGAGTATTTTATTTGTTCTTTTCATTTATTTAGAGATATAACTTGGTATCAGGCCTGTGCCACCCAATTACACCATTAGGACCAACTAAACTCCTAACCTGCATGTCTTTGGAATACGTAGATCTATTTTGCTTGAAAACTAAGGATCTTATATCTCTTACGAACATTCTGCTCTTTTCTGTGAAAGCATGACTGAAATCTAGAAGACAATGAAAAAGGTATTTTTTCCACATATGGCATTGCCCATCATATAGATATGTAAGTGAAAATTAAAATAATTGCCAATAAGTAGAAAGTAGGTGTTAGTGAAGTTGTCTCCATACATGATGGTTCATTTCTAAAAGAACTTGCATCTATAGATCTTTCATAAACCGGCCACCCCAAAGGTCTCAACAAGCAATCTAGTGCTTTAGAAGCATATGTAATGTTGTAACATATCCAGTGCAAAGGTTAACTTTCATCCAGTTGCAGAAGTGATATAAATGATTGATAAACTTTTTTGGTCATGTTTGTTTTGAGAGAAGTACAATAACCAAAACAACTGCATTGTTATTCTTTGAATTGTGGTATAGGATTTTCAATATTGTTTTAAGCCAACAGATAAAACTTTGATCTCACATCAGATAAGTAATCCATCCTCTGCACTCTATTACACAATCCCTCTACTCATGCACTGACAATTTTTCAATAAAACTCAATATCTTCTGAGTCACATATTAGGGTACTACAACTGAACAAGAGGTAACAGTATTATTTTTGGAAACTGCAATATATTTTACCTGCAGCCAGGGGGCAGTAATGATCATTGCCTTGATCAACAAGCTTCAGAGACAGGAAAATGTTCAATTATGAACTCTACAAAACACCTGAAGGAGATCCACTTCTCCCAAACCATATGTGTCCTGTTCTGGTGCAACAGATGCTGTTCCTTGCATCAGATACTTATAATTATTGATAGCTCATTTTCTAATTCACTAGTAATAAATAGATATGATTCATGCCCTGCAGTGCTTTAGGATAATTACACAAACATACTCCAAGTAACTCCACATACCATGTTTAATGTGGCATTTGTTGTAGTATTATTATTGCTCACATATGTGAAAATCTGAGCCTTATGAGTTATTACTTCAGAAATAAACAGTTTAAAGTACTTAATCCTGAACAATATACAAAGCTTTGCTTCCTATTTTTATCACAATAACCTATGTGAAAGTACTTTCTTCTCTAACAAAGGAAGAGATGATTTGATATAAACATAAGACACTGAGGGTTCATGGCAGAAAAGCTTGGGGAGAATATTTCCTCTTATGGGAGAATCTAGAACTGAGGGCCACTGTTTAAAACTAAGGGGTTGTCTATTCTTAAATGAGATGAGCTAATTGTTCTTTTCTTGTACAGAGACTTTGAGTATTTTGAAGGCAGAGGTGGACAGATACTTGATAAGCAAAGAGGGGTAGGGAGGTGGAGGAATATTCCAGCAAGAGGTGCACCTGATTTTTCAGCTATGATGTTCAGCTGCCTCATGGATCCAAGTACTCTATGCCTGCTTCTAATTTGTATGTATGTTCATATCTATCAATGTATTAACAAACATTTGCTCAGGTGTACTCTCTCTTTGTTTAAGCCTTTGGATTTGCAAATTTGGCAGCTACAGCTTTGTAGGAAGAAATCTTGTCCTTGAGCCAGAAACTGTAGGCTTGCTTTCCAGTCCAGGAACTTGATAGCAAAATACAATCTAACTGAACACCTCAGTATTACTAATATTACAGCACTAACTGCACTTTGTGATCTTGAAGTACTGAGAAGAAATTTGTGACACCTCAAATTCATAACTTCAAGTAGATAAATGCAAAATTTCTTTCATGTATATGTGGATCTACAGTATGTGAAAATAAAGCAGTTGCTGGTGGGTGCTGATGGAGTTTGTAAATGTTCTATTGCACAACTTTCATTGTAATTTTATCTATTCTGTTAGAGTTTTAATTATTTTATTCTCATGGAAGGATGGAGTTGGCTCATTTAACTGAACATTAGTGCTGTCAATCATTTTGGTAGTGGCAAGAGTGTTTTCTCCGTTCTGCTGTTGCTTCGGTATGGCCAATGTTTTCAGACGATGTTGCTCCTTCTCCTGAATGTAATTTTATAGTGATCTCTTTGACCAGGTGGTACTTAGCCTGAAATGAATCAGGACTGTGTGTTAAGTGCTCCCAATGGATGAAGAAGTGATGAATGAGAATCTGTGAAAGAAAGAATAACCGATATTAGTTATTTACATCAATTTGTAGGTAGATTAATTATTCTGCATCAAGTGTGCCAGGACAAAAATAAACTTCTTCACCCATGTACAACAGGTGTTGTGACTTAGCTAAGCTGTTGCTTGACACACTCAGTGGCCACTTCTTTCAGATACACCTGTACACATGCTTGTTAATGCAAATATCTACTCATCTAATCACGTGGCAGCTATTCAATGCATAAAAACATACACATATGATCAAGAGGTTTATTTGTTGGTTAGTCCAAACATCAGAATGCAGAAGAAATGTGATCTAAGTGACTGACTCTGAATGATTGTTGGTGCCAGACAGGGTGGTTTGAGTATCTCAGAAACTGCTATCTCCTGGCATTTTCACGCATAAGTCTTTAGAGTTTACAGGGAATGGTGCAAAAAAAAACAAAACAAAAACATCCAGTGAGTGCAGGTTCTGTGGGCAAAAATGCCTTGATAATGAGAGAGGTCGGAGGAGAATGGCCAGACTGGTTCAAGCTGACAGGAAGGCAACAGCAACTCAAATAACCATGTGTTACAAGAATGGTGTGCAGAAGAGCATCTCTGAATGCACAGCACATGGAACTTTAAAGTGGTTGTACTACATCAGCAGAAGATCACCCCAGGTTGCATGCCCTTACCTAAAAAATTCAAGACTTAGCGTACATAAACCCTTCTAGAAATCAATAGCCACGTTGGAAGATAACATTTTGTTCTCCCATGTTCAAATATCAGCTGTGGCATCAAAGTAGTATTCTAAAAGAGTAACTTAAATTTAGAGACATGATTGTTTTGCCTCTTTATTCTTGAATGTTATTTTATTTTAATGTAGAAGGAGGCCATTTGGCCCATTCCACCCATTCTGGATCTTCCCATCTCCAGCGTATCTCCCTGCCACACGTACCCTCTCACCCTCTCACATGCCCATCAACTCCACCATTATTTTCCTTTCATCCACCTACACTAGGGGTGACTTACAGTAGCCAATTAACTTCACAATCTTTCAATGTCTTTTGTGGTGAGAGGAATCGGAGGACAATGGAAACCAATGCAAACACAGGTAAAAAGCATAGTCCTTATACTGACAGCACTAGATGTCAGAATCAAACCAGAAAACTGTTTCATTTTTAGTTATACTTTTTGGAAATGCATGGCTTTCATTTATCATTCTGCATGTTTCACAGCTATGCTTTGAAACTGCAAGCATCCTTGTCCTGAAACTGCAAGCATCCTTGTTCTCTTCCAAATGACTAAACATATTCAAATACTCTTAATTAGCAAAATTGAATATTGCAATGCTCTCTCATTGATTAAAGTGCAGTAACAATGCATTAGGCCCCATTCAGAAGCACTTGCATGTAAAATGGCAGAAGACAGAAGACTTGCAAGAAACATATTCACCTATTACTATCTTGATGTGGAGCACACTTTGTCATATTCCGTCATGGTTTCTTAATCAAAAATTGAAAAAAAATCATGAAGAGAGACAGTGTATGGCTGATTTAATGGATACTGGGATTATAACAGGCAGATTTGAAAAATATGTCTGTCACCCTATTAAGAAAGAGTGCAAGTTTTGTAGATGGAAATGAACAAATTAAGTAGCAGGTATTGGAATTAAATATAACAGCAGGTAAAACAAGATACTGATTTTTATTTACACACTGGCAAACAGCTCAAATTCTGTATCTGCAGTCCTGGAACATGTAGAAAGCAATAATTCAGAAACTGTGCTCTGCGTTGATTAATGTTAAAGGTTGGATTCTTATGATCCGTGTATCTGCAATTTTCCATAATCCATTCCTGATGTGCACCAGGAACCGCCATAGCAAATGACTTTCTCCCAGTTAATAGCGAAAAGCAATAATGGTACAGGAGATAGATATGTTTGTTGAGCAATACAAATACAGATAGGCGAAGCACTAAGGAAAATAACACAGCAGTGACTCTAACCTCAAATATCATTTTACATCACTATGACTGTGTCCATTTCCTGTACGGTGACAAATACAACATGATCTGCAAAGGTTATGTTGGTCTTTAGAATATGCTGGGAGAATCAGTTAGAACAGTAATGTTTCAAATTTGAAGAAACTTATTGTAATAGCTACTGATTGGCTGAAATGCTGAAGAACATGCAAGTTCACAGAAGTGTCAGTTTGAATGCTGCCTTTTGTAGAGCAGTGTGGGGAAAATGAATTAGTTGAATCTTCACCTTGGTATAGTAGTTGTGTGAATTGAGATAAACTCAATGCAAGAATAAAACTCCTCCCAAAAATAATAAAGTGCAAGACATTTCAAGGCATTTTTGGCATATTGCCAGTGACTGTCAAGGCTATCACAGACAGCATCTTGTAATGCCAGTTCTTAACAGTCCATAGTAAATTAGTTGATTCTGTGGTAATTAACTGTTTCAGGCAGGTGAATGATTAAGCCTGCTCAATATCATCTGATAAGGAATAGCAGTTTGACAGAACCATTGTTTTAAATAATATTGCTTTAATTTCTGAAGTATAATATGTTTGACATTGCAAATAACATCCAATAAGTTGACAGAACCACTGTTTTAAATAATATTGCTTTAATTTCCAAAGTATAAATTGCAGTTGAAACCACAGATGAGGCCAGACAGAGCCCAAAGTATGTATTTGTGCCCTTTGTGAACAACTAACAGTATATCCACATTTATACAACTAATTAATAATCACCAGAATTTTATTAAGCAACTTTATGTCTACACTTCAGGCAGCACCCCAGAAGTTTATTTGAAGCCAGATTGATGAAAGAACAAGGCTAACTTCATGAATTTTGGGTAACAATTCACTTGTTACCAATAGCGTATATCAGTAGTAGGGAAGTGTTTAGATTGAGGGACAATTTATTCTTTTGGAAAGCAAAGGCTGATTAGGAGGAGTCAGCACAATTGTCAGCACCTTGCAAATATGACTGAGCTTTTTTGAGGTTGTAACCAAGAAGATTGGTAAAGACAAGTTGGTAGATTTTGTTTATATAGATATTAGTAAGGATTTTCTCAGGGTTAACTGGGCCAGAAGATTAAGGCATGCTGGTGAACTGGATCCAAAATTGGATGGGTGATAGTGGGCAGAGTGTAGTGCTGGCTGGGTGTTATACTGAGTGGAAATCTGTAACAAGTAATGTACCATGAGGATCAGTTCTGGAAACACAGATGGATGTAATATACTGTATATAAATGAGTTCAATAAGAATTAATGAACAAAAACTGGTGAAGTCATATTTAATAAAGAGGGTTCTTTAATGATGCAGAGGGATACAGTTGGGCAGAGTGGTGACAGATGGAATTTATTCAGACCACTGCAAAGTAATGCACTTTGGGAGGGTAAATTTTCTTCAGACATGGAGTAAAGGGCAGGGGTCTTAGAAGAATTAGTATACTGAGAAACCACTGGGTGCAAGTCCATTCTCTTTGAAAATTAGGGATAGAATCACATTTAGTATGCTTTTCTTCATAGGCTGATGCATTGAGCATATGAATTGAGATGTCATGTTGCAGTTGTACAAAACGTTGGCTAGACTACACTTGGAGCATTGTATACAACTCTAGTCACCATATTAGAGAAGATACGCTAGAAACAGAGAGATTGCAGAAGAGATTCACTGTATGCTGAAACATCTATTTGCATCATCGTTTGCAATATATGGGAGCAGCATCAACATGTCATGCCCACAAATCAGTAACCTTAACCGTACATGTTTGGATTGTGGGAGGAAAGTGGTGCAGCTGGAGATCACGGGGAGAACATGGAGGCTCCTTACAAACAGCGGCAGGAACAAAACCCCAATTAGTGACTGTTGGCACGATAAAGTGATTGTACTAACAGCTACACTAACGTGCCTTGGATGGGAGCAGTAAGTATAAAGAGAAATTGAATAGACTGGGTTTATTTTCACTGGAATGTAGGAGGCTGTGGGTGACTTGATAGAAGTTTGTAAAATTATGAGAAGTAGTGACAGGATAGGTACTTAGAATTATTTCCCTGAGACACGAGAGTCTAGAACTAAAGGACATAAGTTTAAGGTGAGAAGGAAGAAAGTTGAGGCGATCTTGGAGTTAAGGTATCTTACATGGAGGTTGGTGAATATTTAGAAGAACAGTCAGTAGAAGTAGTAGAGGCAAATATTATTACAAGATTATAAAGGTATTTGAATGGGTGACTGAATATGAAAGGAATAGCGAGGCACAGGCACAAAGTGGACAAGTGGGATTAGGATAGACGAATACTGGAAACACAGAGACACATGCCGGCCACCCCCAGTACATCCTCAGATTGTGGTGGTTGTTGACACAGATGACTCTTTCAATTCAGGTTTTGATGTTTCAGTGTAAATACAACAAGTAAAGCTAATCTTGATCTTTTAAGTTATTGTTGTTTCACAGAAAAGAGGCCTAAGCACGGGGGAGCAAAAGTTCAACCTGTCAGGAAGACCAGAACAAGTTGCAGGTGGAGGTCAAGATGATACCACGCAGAACTAACAAACTAACAAGAGAATTGTACATAGTGCTTACTTAGCAGGTAGAGTTCAGTACCTGAACTGCTCATTAACTAAATAACTCTCCAATCCATCAAGGTCAGTAATATGGCATCAAACACTCTCTGCTCTTTTAAAGCTTTTCTTTGATGTTTCCCTTCAACACTGATGTATTGTACTCTGCTTCTTTCTTCTATCTGCTGATTACTCTTGAATGTTTCCTCAGTAAAGGAAATATTTATGCTGGCTGATGTCGATGGGAGAAGTTTACTGATTTTGTCTTTATATACTGATTCCTGAAAAGGCCACAAAATTGTTTTGAAATAGTTGTCTTTGTTCTTGAGCATGTGTATGAGTCAATGGAAGGAGCTAGACATGTTAAGAAATCAAAAAAAAATCTAGTTTGTTTACATCTGTATTCACCCTGGACTGTCTTACAATGACATCAGGGAATTTGGTGGGCTCACTTTAAGGTTTGTGAAGTCATGTCTCATGACATTTTCAGCACAATCAACCGATAAAATAAACATTTCTATGAAAGATCAGTGACTTCAAGTGCTAACTCTATTTATTCCTTCAAATATACTGTCTGGTCCACCTAGTATTTTCAGTATGTAAGGGGTTTCTTCTTTTATGTTACTGCATAGTCTAATTAAAATGGCTTCTTTGTTATGTTATAATTGAACTGGCTTCTTTGTTACGTTAACTGCTGAGAAAGTCCTCCCACTAGCAGTTTGTTTGGATCATGTTACTGATAAGAGGATGAATAAACCAATTGGGATAGATGTTACTTTTTCTGTGTGTCTGTAAGTTAGTGTGATGCGCGGATTTTTGGGGAGAAGGCAGGAGAGAGAGACAGAGGATGGACCTGGTGCTGTGAGTTCGCTAACAGGGTCACACCCCGAGCAGGAGTCCGAGGTCCAGGGTGTTCGGCGAGGAGAGGAGACAGAGACGGATTCATGTGGAGCGTCTGGTCGACCACCGTTGTTGGTCCCAGGCGGCAGGTCGAGGTGGTCTGAGGGGATCGCAGGATGAAGAAGGAGGGTCCTGAGCTCCAACTGTTGGTGCACAAAGAGATTGAACTTTAATAAGTGTGGCGCCTTTTATTTTCCTTTTATATTTTAATCTCTATTAATTATATAGTTCCAGTAACATCTATAAACTGTAAATCATTTAATCATATCTGGTGTATTGTCTGTTATTTGGGCGGGGTGGGATACATCACACAGCATCCACACAAACTAATTACCCAGTTTGGTGGGGCCGAGGGCTGTTTCCCTAGACGACAGTGAGCTGAGCGACCCTGATGCTGGCTGGGGGGGCTACAAGTATTTTCTCTTTTTTAACAAGCGTTTGTATATTTGGGAACTCAATCCCTCAAAAATAATAGTTTGGGCTAGCACTTAATTAATGAGTTAGCCTTAGGGCAGGTCTCAAAGGAGACAGCACAAGATTGCATGGCATCTGTAACCGCCTCATGCTGAAGTTCTTTTCCTGCATCGTTGCAGTGAAATGGTGAGCATCTCCTTAGCCAAGTGAGATCTAGAGTACTTTGTTCCACTTCAGTTCTGTTGATTCCAAGGGGGCTGATGAGACCAGTGTGGAAAACCACATCTTGAAAAAATGGGAGGAGGTGCCTGGCAGAGTGAAAGGGTGAATTTGTGAGGGGAAATGCTCCTTCTGCCACTTGCACAAGGTTTCTGTATTAAGATTCTTAACATTCTCAACACTATCCCATAATACCCTTTCCCGCTCTGAATGGCCAATGTCCATGAGACAATAAGACCATAAGACATTGGAGCAGAATTAGACAATTCAGCCCATCTAGACTGCTGTGTCATTTCATCATGGCTGATCCATTTCCCTCTCAACTCCATTCTACTGTCTGCTCCCTGTAACCTTTCACACCCTGAATAATCAAAAACCTATCAACCTCTGCCTTAAATACACCCAAAGACCTGACTTCCACAGCCACCAGGGGTAATGAATTCTGCAGATTATCCCCCTTCTAGCTATAGAAATTTCTGTTCATCTTGTGACGAGAATACACATAAATTAAGATGTTTGCTGGCCTGCGATAGCACCAGTGGCATCAGTGGTCTGCCACCTGTCCTCAGGGGAGGGAGAGATAAGGAACACAATGAAGCAGCATTTGGAGGTGTTAATGAAGGAGCCATCAGTCTGGGTATTGTCAAGAGCGGCTCCCCCTTTGAACCCTGAACTGTTTGAAGTGATGGACAGGCGATCTGGAGATGTGTAATGAAGGGACGGGAGAGAGAGCTGTCTAGAGCGGCTCCCCCTTTGAACCCTGAACTGTTTGAAGTGATGGACAGGCGATACCCCAGCAGGGGGATAAAAAGGGACAGGTTCGCTAAGGCAGGACACACACGACACCCAAGGTAATGAGACCCTGGAAGCGGTGCGCCTCTCATAAGTCGGTGGGAAGTACCGGGCCATAAACGCACAGGGTGGAAAGTTATGATCAGCGGGAACTCGGTGTGTGTCCACCCTCGCTTGGGTGCCGGGTTCACTGCAGAGGATCGACCGCATCTGGAGGAGGGGTCACAGTCGGTGACCTCAGGTGACATCACAAAGGACCTGCCCAAAAGCTGCTTGTGAGCCATATCGCCGGTCTGTGAGTGGAAGCCGTTTTGAATGATCAGTCGTTCTCGTTCTCTCTCTCCCTCCCCCCACGTTGTCCATCGCCATGGCAATGATTACTACGAACTGAACTAAATTGGACTGAACTTTGTGTCACTTTGAAATTGGTCATTTACCCCTAGACAACGATAGAGCTTGATTGATGCTGTTATCTTAATTCTGTGCACATGTGTGTTTATCATTGCTGAACTGCTGCATTTATTATCCTTTCAATTACTGTGTTGCTTGTTTCTTTAATAAAACTTTCTTAGTTCTAGTAATCCAGACTCCAACTGAGTGATCCATTTCTGCTGGTTTGGCAACCCAGTTACGGGGTACGTAACAATCTCCATTACAAATGGACATCCCTTTATTTCGAGGCTGTGCCCCCTGGTCCTAGACTGCCCCTCTACAGTGGACATCCACTCCACATCGACTCTATCTAGGCCTTTCAACAATTGATAGGTTTCAGTGAGGTCACCCCTCATTCTTCTAAATTCAAGTGAGTAAAGACCCAGAGCCATCAATCACTCCTCAAATAATAAGCCGTTCATTCCTGGAATCATTCTTGTGAGCCTCCTTTAAACCCTCTCCAATGTCAACACAACCTTTCTTAAATAAGGGACCCTAAACTGCTTACAATACTCCAAGTGAGGCCTCACCAGTGCTTTAGAAGCATTACATCCTTTCTCTTATCTTCTAGTCTTCTTGAAACGAATGCTAAAATTACATTTGCCTTCCCCACCACCGTCTCAACCTGCAAATTAACCTTGAGGAAATCTTGCATGATGAGCCCTTAGTCTCTTTGCACTTCTGATTTTTGAATTTTCTCTCTATTTGGAAAATAGATTATGCCTTTATTTCTTCTGCCAAAGTGCGTGCCAATATGCTTACCTGGACTGTATTCCATCTACCTTTTCTTTGCCCATTCTCGTAAGTCCTTCTGTAGCCTCTGCTTCCTGAACACTACCTGCCCCTCCATCGACTTTTATATTGTCTGCAAACTTGGCCACAGAGCCATCAATTCCACCAAGGTCGAAATGTTTAAAGAAGTCAATAAGTCAAAGGAACTGATTGTAGGCTTCAGGAGAGGGAAACCAGAGGTCCATGAGCCAGTACTCATTGGAGGATCAGAGGTGGGGAGAATCAATAACTTTAAATTCCTGGGTGTCACTATCTCAGAGGACCTGTCCAGGACCCATCACATAAATATAATTGTGAAGAAAACATGACAGTGCCTCTACTTCCTCAGGAGTCTGCAGAGATTCAGCATGTCATCAAACACCTTGTCAAACTTCTATCGATGTCTGGTGGAAGGTGTGCTGACTGACTGCATTACAGCCTGGTATGCGAACATTAATGCCTTTGAGTGGAAAACCCTACAAAGGGTCGTGAATTCAGCCCAGTACATTACGGGTAAAGCCCTCCCAACCATTGAGCACATCTACATGAAACGTTGCCATAAAAAAGCAGCATCCGTCATCAAAGATCCTCATCACCACCCTCCCCCTCCCTGCCCATTCTCTTTTTATACTGCTGTCATCAGGTAGAAGGTACAGGTGCCTCAGGACTCAAACCACCAGGTTCAAGAACAGTTACTACTTCCCAAGCATCAGGCTCAGAATGGTTTGCTTATCCTTCCAGTGAATTCAAAAACATTTTTGGAGGCAATATTAGTGGCTTTTTGTCCCCAATGCTTTGAGATGGCTGTTGTAGGTGATTCATGTGTCAAAAACATACTCAAAGATAGGGATGACTGTTATCCTCTAGACCACAAGTTTGAGCGGTGAGGTCAATGTAAGTATGTCAGTTCTGGCTATTGGGGCATGGTGAATACCACTAAAAATATTGAACCCCATGCCACAAAATTATACAAAGAATATACTGTATTGTAATGTTGAGTCCAAGAGATGGCTGCAAATTAACTTAGTCTTCTAATACGTTCAGGTCAATTAGGAGTGCTCTCATGTGATGCCAATGTAATGAGAAGGAACTTAGAATGGTAATGGTAGCCTCATCGTCTCATAAGTATTTGTGATGTGATTATTCTTTATCAGCAACAAATACTTATTATGTGTAGTGTTAGAAAAGAAGAAAATAGCAGTTGCATTTCACTGTGGCTCAGCCCTATTCACTTCAAGTTTTCAGGGTTAACCAATTCAAAGATGGGCTAGTCAAAGGTGGTCTAAGTATTTCTACTCTGTCCTAGAATTTTGAGAATGTTCTTTGCTGTAAACTTGCAAACAAAAGAATCTTCAGGCTTTGCAAATTTCATGAATACATCCAAACTGCATGCTCATCCAGAGATAAAATACAGAATACCTGAAACTTGAATGAATGCTCTGCATTGTTATAAATCTAGAGCTGTGTACATGGGCACATGTATAACTCAGACACTGTTTGAAAGCTGGAGTCAGTTGTGCTGTAAGTTTCTGATTTTGTTTTGGTGTATATTTTCAAAATTTAAGAGTTGAGAAGCTTTGTCTTCTACAGAATTGAGGTAATTTGCTCAACAACACTTCTTAATGACACAATCACTGTATTTGTAGGCATCTGTTACATCCAGTATAAGGAAACTGTATAGTAAACTCTTAAATGGCAACATTTATTTATTTATTGAGATACAGCACAGAATAAGCCCTTCTGGACTTTTGAGCCATGGCGTCCAGCAATCCCCCCAATTTAATCCTAGCCTAATCATGGGACAATTTACAATGACCAATTGACCTACCAACCAATATGCCTTTGGATTCTTGGAAGAAACCAGACCACAGGGAGAACATACAAACTCCTTATAGACTGCGGTGGCAATTGATCCTGGGTCGCCTGTACTGTAAGCCATTGTGCTAATCATTATGTTAACATGCCACCCCATCCACCTCTGATGACATATAACTCATGTTACTACTTGCATAAGAAACATCCGCAGAATCTCCAGTCTCTGAGAAAAAGCAAATAACTTGACGGCCTGAAACGTCGACTGCGCCTCTTCCTATAGATGCTGCTTGGCCTGCTGCGTTCACCAGCAACTTTGATGTATGTTTCTTGAATTTCCAGCATCTGCAGAATTCCTGTTGTTAACTTGTTTTACTAATGAAGATATATTTTAAAATTTTAAAAAATCCTGATTCAAACATCAAGTTGTTGAGTTTTACTGCCCGCTAAATGTAATCCACTGTCAAAGTTCACATCAACAAACCTTGTGTAAGGTGCTCCTTTGGAAAAATTTTCAACATTTTGTACAGGTTAAAAAATATAACTCTTTTTACTAGAATCAAGAGGATCAAGGTTCCTATCGCAAAGTTTATAGAAACATGACATCTCTTACAAAGAAAGCATCCATTTATCAGTATTTAATCTTAATGGTGGATGATCAGAAGAAGTTGCTGTCATTATCTGTGTAAACCTACATCATTTTAGTGGAAAATTGTTGGAACCCTCAAACTGGTATTAACTATTTGGGCAAAATTCATTTATTGGAGATAAAGTTAGACCTTTAATGAAATTGAAGTTAAGAAATAATGGAAAATAAATCAAAGTGAACAAATAAAGAAAGATATCAGGCCTAATGTATAAGGATTACAGGCAGCATGACAATGCAACTAGTAGAGCTTCTGCTGTATGCATACATTGACTGATATGAACCTCAGTTCCCACTTTCCCTTTTACAGTTTCCCGGTGCTCCAGTTAACACTCTCATTGTTGCTACATTTCTTACGTTCTTTTTAACAACCCCTGGAATTGATTCTTTCACTCCATTTCCTCTCATCCCAGCTTCAATTCCTGCACCCACTTTCATTCACCTGCATCTCAGCTCGTATGCTCCCTTTCAAATTATGGTACTGTGTAACATCTAAAAGAAAGTGAATTGAAAAAAACACTGTCGTATTAATTGAAACAGCAACAGCAGTCTTCAAACTCTACCAGCCCAGCATTATTATGGTTCCAAGCATGCGGAATTAGCAGTTTTACTGCATATCTCTGGAAATTAGCATTGACTCTAATGCCCCGGGAACCCATCAAAGCCTACAGCTGAAGAAGTGTCACATCTTCTTGCTACACATGAAAGAGTTTCCTTTTAGTATTCTTTGATTCAGAAGTTACCTTGATCTCCAAGAATCTTAGGGTCGAATAAAGGAGTGCAGACTGGAGAAGGCCATTCATTACAAACAAGGTAATAAAACTGAGGACAAATTTCCTTGGCATTTCACACCACTGCTGACATTTTCAACTTGCTACCCTTTGAGCCTGATAGTCATATTTAACCAATAACTGTCAAAATTATCACTGGCATTGATTTCTTTACCTTGGGATCATTTTGAAACTTTACAACAAACATTTCTAAAATTTTCAATGTTTAGCTTGCAAATTTTAATATATTTGATGAAAACCGCAGTTTTTCATGTGGCGATATCTGTGAGGTCAAGTTGAGCTGGCTCTCTACAGGTTGAGAACATTGTTGAATGTGTACACATGTAAACAAGGACTTCCTAGATCATCAGTTGTAAGAATATTCATTGATTTAAATGCAGCAATAGCATAAACACAAAGAATCCTCTCACAGGTTTGTGCAAGATCCTGGCAGCCACCATAATTCCTTCACCCTGTTAACAAATCAAACTTCTGCTCTTTGTACCTCAGTGCGGCACCACTGGGTGAGAACGGATACCACATTAGTTGCTGACACCCACATGAAACCCAATCTTGGAGTCTCCTTTCAGCAGCCTATGGAGCAAGACACGTGTTGGCGCTACTCCTTCCTTTTACAACTTACTTTTCACTGCTAGTTTTGTTGAAACTTTGAAGATTCATTACCTTTAGTGAAGGATTTACGATTTAATTACGATGGCTGGAACCCGAATTGGAATCGAATTAAGAGATGGCAAAATTGTTTCCAAAGCTGAACAAACAAAGGTCTCTACTTCAGAAAGAATGTTTTCTTTGATGCAAGAAATTAACACTAAGATCGGAATGGTGGTAAACTGACGAGTGCTAATGAAAAACTTGAAAAAACTATCTCTGCTGTCCAGGAATCTTTGAGGAATCTGGAATTTCAATGTCAGACGCTTGAAAAGGACACTAAGGGGGATAGAATTGGAAGAGAACAGGAGACAGTGAATCAAGTGATTAAAGAACAAGAATTAAAGATATCTACTATGGAAAAGAAAATTGTTGAGGTTTCTTCGGAATTATTAAGAATTAAGAAGAAAACAATTGATCTGGAAAACAGAAATCGCAGGATGAATTTACGCATACTGGGTTTGTCTGAAAACATGGAAACTGGTGAGCCACTGAAATTTTTTATGAACGTGGTATACTCACTTTTTAGTGGGATACTTGAAGCTCCTCCGATGATAGATAGAGCTCACCAAATCCTCTGCCCGAAGCCCTCTGTTGAGATGAAACCTTGCCCTGTGATTTTATGTTTGCATCCTTTGAGATGCTAGAAAGCGGGGGAAGATAATTTATAATGGAGTAGAGATTTACATAGTTGAAGATTTTGCCCCAGAGGTTTATGCAGAAAGAATTAAGCATTGGGAAGTGATGGCTGAACTTTATAAGAAGTACTGTGTGTCCAGCACATCATCCTTTGAATCCGTATTCTTCCTCACTCCCTCGCTTGGTAGCTGCTGTTTGAGTTTCTTCAAACTGAAGCATTTAGCCAGAGCTACCCCTTCAGCCACTTGCAGTTGAGATGTCAGCTTCTTCGGGGACTCCTTCAACTCTCGCCGCAGCCTCAGAAATTCTGACTCACGTTTTTTGGCCATCTCAATCTGGGACGCAGTTACCCCACCAGCTTCTTCCACCCTGACCTGAAAAGCAACGGTTAAAGGATGGTCAGCCTCCAGTTTTTCCTTCCTGAGGGCATCTTCCAGGTCATCCTTCAGTTTTTCCACTTCATTTAAACTGTCGATAGTCATCCTCAGGTTCCTTTCAAGCGTCTGCCTCCCTTTTCCGAGATCTGTCCTCCATTTCTTCACCTCCTTGGGAGCGTAGTTAAACTCCCCTCCCTGGGCTCTCGGTTTTCTGTTGACCTTAGTCAGAACACTTCCATGATCTTCCAATCTTTTCTAGATTGACATCTTGAGTTTCTGCTGATCCTTTCGAAGGTGAGTCATTGTTTCATCTTGCTGGATTAATTCATCAGTACATGACCGCAGTGTTGGCTCGGAATTACGTTTCTCCTTCTCCACGTTGACGAGCGTGAATTCCAAGTCTGCAATGGTTGTCCCACAAGTGCGGCACTCAGTCTCCGGCTGACATTTCTGAGCACTCAGTTCAGCGGTGCAAATCCCCTCTCTCCCCTGTGTCTCATTCAGATTGACGACCTGGGTTTCCATCCCCAGGTCCACCACTGTCTGTTCCAACACCGGGAATTTCAACTGGTATATCAGGTCATTTTTCTCACATTGCACCAAATTCCTTCAGCCAAAAAACTCTTCCACATTTGACACTTCGCTTCTGTCGCCTGGGCTCAGCCACTCTCCTCGCCTCATAGTCCCCCCAGACAAATCCAAGATTTAGGCGGTTATCTACATACGCCAAAACTCCGCACACCTTCACTTCCCCCATGGTCTTCCTCATGCCCTGCAGGAAGTTTGCAGGGGCTCCGGATATGCCCTTTGGCATCTTTTCGGATCGGAAAAATCCTGGGGAACTAATAACGGCTGTCTTCTGCTCATCAGCTGCACTCCTTGGAATCTGGCAACATCCACTCCTCAGATCCAGCACATTAAATCACGTCGCATAATCTGCACACACGCTGCCTACTTCTTCCATGGTGCCAGGGTCCAGTTGCCGTGACCTCTCTCTCACTGAGGTGTCTTCAGCGGTCAACTCCCCTCCCTCGGTGTAGTTCGGAGCATCTACTAAGAGGATCTCACCGTCAGCTACTTTCCCCAGGCCGTACCTCCACTGGGTCTCGTTTAAAGCTCAAAGCTGCTACACACGTCCTCAGAAGCAACTCGACACGCTGGGTGCCCAGACAATGCCCCCATGAACTCCAGGGTCATTAACCAATCATCGTCGTCTGGATAATTACTGGCACTGGTACCCAAAATCACCGGTGCCCTTGCGGTTGTCAAGGGTAAATGCTTCAGACACCGGTTGTAAAACGAACTGTACAACAACTTGACCTGCGCCTCGGGGTCGAGGATGGCTTTAGCATCGCTTCCCACTAAGCCTTCAGAAATAGGGTCTTTTCCGTTCAGAAGTTCATTGCTACATTGCTGGGAACGTGCTCCCCCAGAGACCCCAAGCTGTTCCCCCACTGGGCCTCCACGAAGTTTCCTGACACCTCTCTGATCAGCTGAACAACTGAAGGAGGGGCTGATCTCCTGAAATGATCCCCCTGGCACCGCACGCAATTTAGCTGCCCTCCTAGCCAGAGAAGACACACTGAAAACTTTTCCCTTCTTTCAAATAACTGACACCTGTCACTACGGTGTAATTGAACCTGACAGCTCTAACACCGTCACCAGCCCGCCTACTTAAACTTTCAACTAATCCCTGTCACTCTCCCTCAACCGAGCACTGCCACTCATTTAACAACTGAGAGATCTGCTCTGCCCACATCTCGCACGCCTCCGCCCCTCTTGGGGTGGACACTATCCCAAACGCCAGGCGGAGCCTGCCAGAGCTAGAACATTTACTTGCAGACGCTAACTCCGAATCAGAACACTCTTTCCTCTCTCTCTCTCTCAACAGCATGGACAGCCCCGAGTCCCACCACCAACTCGTCAAAGCTAATCTGAACTCGAACAAAGACCTCACCCACCACGCATGCAGCAATAACCAGCAAATAACCCACAGAGACACACATTACTGATTTAAACAGCGCAACCACACAGCATACCACTAGATCCAATCCCGGACGAGCCCCCAAATGTAGCCCCCCTGGCCAGCCTGGGGGTCGCTCAGCTCGCTGTCATCTAGGGAAACAGCCCTCGGCCCCGCCAAACTGGGTAATAGTTTGAATGGATGCTTTGTGATGTACCCCACCCTGCCCAAATAACAGACAATTCACCAGATATGATTAAATGATTTACAGTTTATGGATATTACTGGAAAAATATAATTAATAGAGAATAAAATATAAAAGGAAAATAAAAGGCGCCACACTTATCAAAGTTCAATCTCTTTATGCACAAACAGTTGGAGCTCAGGACCCTCCTTCTTCACCCTGTGACCCCTCGACCCACCTCGACCTGCTGCCTGGGACCAACAACGGTAGTCGACAAGATGCTGCACACGAGTCCGTCTCTGTCCTCTGTCCTCACTGAACACCCTGGACCTCGGAATCCTGCTTGGGGTCCGACCCCGTTAGCGGACTCACAGCGCCTCGTCCATCCTCTGTCTCTCTCTCCCGCCTTCTCCCCAAAAAACCCACGCATCACACTAAGTTACAGACTCACAGAAATCATAACATCCCTCCCAATTGGTTTGTTCACCATCTTATCAGTAATATAATCCAAGCAAACTGCTAGCGGGAGAACTTTCTCAGCAGTTAAAATAACAAAGAAGCCATTTCAATTATAACATAACAAAGAAGCCATTTTAATTAGACTACGCAGTAACCCAACAGAAGAAATCCGTTACACATATAACTTTCTAAGAGAAGTCTGCCTATTGGAGACAGGGGTTAAGGAATCATAGTTTAGCATGCTATCCACCTATTGGATGGTTTTCCGGCTTTGTGGGGAGGGAAGTGGAGCTATTAGTTTAGGCTTTTTTGACTGGGCAATCCTGAGAGGTTTTCCTGTCAATCATGTTGTTTTTTTTCTCTGATCGAATCCATAATTTGATCTTCCCTGTGGGTTTGGTCTATGCTGACGCAGTAACTTATTTTATAAAATCTTAAATTAAAGCCTTATTATGGATGTTAATAAAATTAATATAATGTCTTGGAACCTGATTGGCTTGAACCAACCTATTAAGCATAGAAAGATCATTAAGAAATTAAGAACACTCCAAGCAGATACTATTTTTGCACAAGAGACCCATATCCGTAGGGAGGATGAAAACCGTTTTTTTTAATTTGGAAGGGCTCTCAGTTTATTTATTGCTCTTCCAGTTACTTTCTCAAAACTTTGGATTTGATCAGAAGGTTTCTCTGTCTTCTTGCTTTTACTCTCAGTATGGGCTGTTTAGTCCCTTTTTTCCCCTTTTCTTTTTTTTTACCTTTTTTTGTTTTTGTTTATAGAGAATAGTAGGGTTCTTTATCTTTTTTCTTTTTGTGAAATGATAAGAGGAGAATTGATTATCTTATTTTTTATTATATATTATATTATTAGATTAATACTATGAATGATCTTGTGGTGAATCTGTGGAATTCTCTGCCACAGGAAACAGTTGAGGCCAGTTCATTGGCTTTATTTAAGAGGGTGTTAGATATGACCCTTGTGGCTAAAGGGATCGGGGGTATGGAGAGAAAGCAGGTACAGAGTCTGAGTTGGATGATCAGCCATGATCATTCTGAATGGTGGTGCAGGCTGGAAGGGCCGAATGGCCTACTCCTGCACCTATTTTCTATGTTTCTATGTTTCTATCTTGATAATGTTTATTTTACCTTTTATATGTATTGTTATCGATATAGATATTTGAGATAATTCTCCTCTTGTTTGTACTTGTTTAAAAATTAATAAAAAGATTGATAAAGAAAGAGAAAGAACCCAACCAGCTTCTCTAGAATGACTGATCTGCTCTGTGTGTTATATAAAACTGTCAGTAGTGAGGATTAGAACTACTACCAGAGGAATTAGGAATAATGCACCCAGTTTTGGATTGTTTTGAGGAGGAAGAGTAGGTGAAACCTGAGGAACAAACACTAACTGCTTGGTTGTAAGGTTTACTTGGGTACCACTATAAATCCTCAGTAATCCAGCAACACATTACTCCTGATGTCCTTGGAAAAATAAATATAAGGACATCATGAAAATGAATGCTCCTCCCTTTACCATAATCTCCCACCATATTTGTCAATGCCAGTTCATAGCTTACAGATATTTGCGTATATAAATACAACCTGCCAACAAGCAGTCAAGAATATACACGGTTGAAAAATACTCTGGCGCTGAATAGATCAGAAACATCAATACAATCCTGTGCACAGAATGGTGCAATCTGTAATCTTCTGATGATAGTGGGTTTGCTGACCATGAAGCTCTAAACTCAAAGGAAGACCTTGAGCCCTTTTTTATATAAATAGCACAAGTACTCTCACTCAAAGGAGATTTTACTGTAACTTCACAATCTTCAAAGACTAGTTCACTTCCTTGTTAATTCTCCAGAGTGAGTTTAGCTACCAATGCACGCTATTCAAGCAATGGGTCTCCTCTCCCTACCGAGGAGAAGATATTTTCAGCTAACAAAGTACTTTAAAATACGATCCATTTATCTTCAGTGATACATGATTAAGTCTACACAACACAGCTAAAACACATTTAAAACTCACAGAAAATGTCTACCTTAAACATTTCCAAACAAATACTAAAATGCAAACCATTTCCTAATCATAAAGGATTTCCATAAAACAGGTACAATTCCCATAAATTGAAATGATATACCAAAGGTGCAGACGAACAAACTGTCAGATGCAGAAACCAAGCTAGTGGAACTGATTCCCATTCACCCTATGTTTCTTCCAAGTTTCTTCCTGAGCTTTCTTACCCCATTCCTAACAAGCTTGAAATGCTCTCTGAACTACTCTCTACCTTTTACTCCCAACTGAGTCACCTTATGCATATAAGATATTTCCTTAGATATCATTTTAACACAAGCATCTCTAAAAATATCTTTTGGAGATACAGACCTTAAATAATGCCGTAATTTCTAACTTCCTTGAAGAGATAAAATATTTCACCTATAAACATATAAATTATTTGATGTGCCAGATAATATGATCCATATGTTCTGCAGGCTTCTTTGAACTAAGCAATTTAAGAGTCAGTTTGTCTGCTTAAAATAACCCAAATTAAGTATTGATGAAGGATCTCAGCCTGAGATGTTGACTGTTTACTCTTTTCAATAGATGCTGCCTGGCCTGCTGAGTTCCTCCAACATTTTGTGTGTGTTGCTTTGGATCTCCAGTATCTGCAGGCTTTCTCATGTTTGCTTATTAAACAACCCATTCTTTATACTACTCCTTGTTCAGCAATAAAGTAGGAGTAATAAGCTTCATCTGCTCTTCAGAAACAAAGTATCTTCTATCTGCAGAGGTTGTTTGCAAAGCTGTTCAGTAGACAATACTTTGTTTTAATTTTATACTGAATACTGCTTTCCATTTACATTTGTACTGAGAACTGATTTCCATTTATGACCAGAAATGAAACGATGTCTACTAGTTGGAGGTTTACTTACAACTGTTTGGGATCTCACAAGTAGTTGTGTTTAGAAAGCCAAGGTTAGCAAACAACCAAGAAATGAATATCCATCACAATTTCATGCCATTATAATTTATTATTATTGTTGTTGTTATTATTATTATTATTATCATCATCATCATCAAGGCTAGAACCAATGCTGCTTCGAAGAGATATTATCCAAAAAAAGAACAGGACCGATCCAATTTAGTCACTTGCTGCCCAATAGTTACTCTAAGAAGTCAGTAATATGATAGAGGATGTTATCAAAAGTGCCATCATACGGCACTTACTTGCAATTATCTGCTCAATCTGAGCTGTTCCAAACCACTCAACTCCAAATTTCTTCATGGCCATGGTTCAAATTCAGACTGAAGAGCTGAATTCCTATAAAGAGTTTTTATTGAAAAAACAGCATTTGACTGTCAGTAGGAATTGGCAGGAAAACCTTTTATTATCTCAAGATATCTCATGATTAAGGAAAATATATTTTTTGGATGCATGTGTTTCTAGCATTCTCCAGTGCCACTCTGAAAACGCAGTGCAATATATCCTATTAGGATATATTGGTAATACTTCATCACTGCTAGTTTCAAATTATGGAATACACTGGCTGAACCCTTTACCACAAAGACTGTTGTTGTTCTGGAAGGTAGGTAACACCATTTTCTCAAGATTAACTATAACTGTACTATATATATAACTGTGTGTATATATATATATATATATATATATATATATAAAACTGTACTATATAAAGGACAGGTGGGGACTACACGGTTCCGGAATATTAAGTGTGAAGTAGAGAAAAGTGAGGCGGAACGAGTGATAAGGAGGATACATGTGCAGAGGGATGGTCTGATGGAGCATGGAGTTAAATGTGCAGAAAGAGTAAGTAAATTTAAGAAGGACAACAAAATTCAAGGGGCATATAGCCCAGTGAGAGTTCGGGGAGCTGGGTTATGCACAATAGGCAGCGATTTAAACAGAGAGAGGAGAAATGGGTTAAAAATTCTATATCTGAATGCACGAAGTGTCAGAAATAAGGCAGATGAGCTTGAAGCTCAGGTGTGAATGGGTAACTATGATGTTGTTGGGATAACGGAGACATGGCTGCAGGGGGATCAGACCTGGGAATTGAATGTACAAGGGTATACGTGCTATCGAAGGGACAGAAAGGTGGGCAGAGGGGGTGGGGTGGCTCTGTTGGTGAGGAATGAGATTCAGTCCCTTGCAAGGGGGGACATAGAATCAGGAGAAGTAGAGTCAGTGTGGATGGAACTGAGGAACAGTAAGGGCAAAAAGACCCTAACGGGTGTTATCTACAGGCCCCCAAACAGTAGCATGGATATTGGGTGCAAGTTGAATAGGGAGTTAACAATGGCATGTGGCAAAGGAAATGTCGCAGTAGTTATGAGGGATTTCAACATACAGGTGAACTGGGAAAATCAGGTCAGTACTGGACCCCAGGATAGGGAGTTTGTAGAGTGCCTACGGGATGCATTTTTGGAGCAGCTTGTACGAGAGCCGACCAGGGATAAGGCTATTCTAGATTTAGTGTTGTGCAATGAACAGGATTTGATAAGTGATCTTGAAGTAAAGGAGCCATTAGGAGGTAGTGACCATAATATGATAAGTTTTTATCTGCAAGTTGAGGGGGATAAGGGCAGATCAGAAGTGTCAGTATTGCAGTTGAACAAAGGAGACTATGGAGCCATGAGGGAGGAGCTGGCCAAAGTTGACTGGTCGGATATCCTAGCAGAAAAGACAGTGGAACAGCAATGGCAAGTATTCTTGGGAATAATGCACAAGGTGCAAAATCAGTTCATCCCCCGGAGAAAGAAGGATTCAAAGGAGGGAAAGTGGCCACAGTGGTTGACAAAGGAAGTCAGAGATAGCATAGCATTAAAAAAGAAGTAGTATAACAGAGCTAAGGGGAGTGGGAAGACGGATGATTGGGAAATTTTTAAGGAGCAACAGAACTTAACTAAAAAGGCAATACCGGGAGAAAATATAAGGTATGAACGCAAGCTAGCTAGGAATATAAAGGAGGATAGCAAAAGGTTTTTTAGGTATGTGAAGAGAAGGAAGATAGTTAAGAACAATGTTGGGCCCTTGAAGAATGAATTGGGAGAAATTGTTATGGGAAACAGAGAAATGGCAGACGAATTTAATAAGTACTTTGGATCTGTCTTCACTAGGGAAGACACAAGCAATCTCCAGATGTATGGATGGGCCAAGTACATAGGGTAACAGAGGAACTGAAACAGATTGACATTAGGAAGGAAACGGTGATGAGTAGACTGATGGGACTGAAGGCTAACAAATCCCCAGGTCCAGATGGTCTGCATCCGAGGGTACTAAAGGAGGTGGCTCTGGAAATTCCGGATGCATTGGTGATCATTTTCCAATGTTCCTTAGATTCAGGATCAGTTCCTGAGGATTGGCAAATGGCTAATGTTATGCCACTTTTTAAGAAAGGAGGGAGGGAGAAAACAGAGAACTATCGCCCTGTTAGCCTAACATCAGTAGTGGGGAAGATGCTAAAGTCCATTATTAAAGATGAAATAGCGGCATATCTTGATAGCAGTGATAGGATTGGGCCGAGCCAGCATGGATTTACCAAGGGAAAATCATGCTTGACTAATCTATTGGAGTTTTTCGAGGATGTAACCAGGAAGATAGATGTGGGAGATCCAGTGGATGTGGTGTACCTTGACTTTCAGAAGGCATTCGATAAGATACCACATAGGAGATTGGTGGGTAAAATCAGAGCTCATGGCATTTGCAGGGAGGATATTGACATGGATAGAAAACTGGTTGGCAGATAGAAAGCAAAGAGTAGCAGTGAATGGGTGTTTCTCGGAATGGCAGGTGGTGACTAGTGGGGTGCCACAGGGCTCGGTATTGGGACTACAGCTGTTTACAATTTACGTCAATGATTTAGAGGAAGGCATTGTGAATAACATCAGCAAGTTTGCTGATGATACTAAACTGGGTGGCAGTGTGACATGTGATGAGGATGTTAGGAGAATTCAAGGTGATTTGGATAGGCTGGGTGAGTGGGCAGAAACTTGGCAGATGGCGTTTAATGTGAATAAGTGTGAGGTTATTCACTTTGGGAGCAAGAGCAAGAAGGCAGATTATTATCTGAACGGTGAGGAGTTAGATAAGGGAGAAATACAAAGAGATCTAGGAGTACTTGTTCATCAGTCTCTAAAGGTGAATGAGCAAGTGCAGCAGGCAGTGAAGAAGGCTAATGGAATGTTGACCTTTATTACAAAGGGAATGGAGTACAAGAGCAAGGAAATCCTTTTGTATTTGTACAGGGCCCTGGTGAGACCACCCCTGGAGTATTGTGTGCAGTTTTGGTCTCCAGGGTTAACGAAGGACATCCTGGCTGTGGAGGAGGTGCAGCGCAGGTTCACTAGGTTAATTCCTGGGATGTCCGGACTGTCTTACACAGAGAGGTTAGAGAGACTGGGCTTGTACACACTGGAATTAAGGAGATTGAGGGGGGATCTGATTGAGACATATAAGATTATTAAGGGATTGGACAAGATAGAGGCAGGAAATATGTTCCAGATGCTGGGAGAGTCCAGTACCAGAGGGCATGGTTTAAGAATAAGGGGTAGGTTATTTAGGACAGAGTTGAGGAGTAACTTCTTCTCCCAGAGAGTAGTGGAGGTGTGGAATGCGCTGTCTCAGAAGGCAGTGGAGGCCATTTCTCTGGATGCTTTCAAGAAGGAGCTAGATAGGTATCTTATGGATAGGGGAATCAAGGGTTATGGGGACAAGGCAGGAACCGGGTATTGATAGTAGATGATCAGCCATGATCTCAGAATAGCAGTGCAGGCTCGAAGGGCTGAATGGTCTACTTCTGCACCTATTGTCTATTGTCTATTGTCTATATATGTTGGTCCAATGAGTATACAAAATCCTCTAAATAAATTAAAAATGACTTCAACTTCAATTTGTGTTCCTTGGAGGCAGGGTCTCAACCCCAGACATCGACCATCATTTTGTCTCTATAGATGCTGCTTGACCTGCAGAGCTCTTTGAGGGGTATCCCTTTTTTTGCTATAGAAATGTCAACTCTTTTCCTCTCCCTATTAGATCAAAGCTTTCTGTTACAAGAAAAGCACATTTGAGTTTCTTGACGTTAAGCTGTTATTGGATAATAAATAGGAAACATCAAGCTGCAATTTATTAGATAAGTCAAGAGATCTCCTGCCTTGAAATAGTCAATTGCCGTAATGTTCTTTGGGATTTTACCCCAAATGTATCTTTCTATTTATTTGCTACTTCTAGAAATAAATTAACTTTGGCCAACTAATCTCTTAGTCATATAACTGGCTTTATTTTCACCTTAACACAACACAACACAACACACACAAAATGATGGAGGTACTCAGCAAGTCAGGCAGCATCTATGGAAATTAAAAAGCAGTCAATGTTTTGGGCCAAGACCTTTCTTCAGAACTGAGAAGGAAGGGGGAAGATGCCAGAATAAAAAGGAGGAGGGGGGAGGGAGAGGAGGCTAGCTGGAAGGTGAAGTCAGATGTGTGGAAAAGGTAAAGGATTGGAGAAAAGGGAAGCTGATATGAGAGGAAAGTGGATCATAGGAGAAAGAGAAGAAAGATGGGACCCAGAGGGAGGTGATGGGCAGGTGAGAAGAGATAAGAGACTAGAGCTGGGCATAGAAAAAGAGGGGACGGGAGGGAATTTTTTTTATATCAGAAGGAGGAATCAATATTCATGTAGTCAGATTGGAGGCAACCCAGACACAACATAAGGTGTTGCTCCTCTACTCTGAGGGTGGCCTCAATGTGCCACAAGAGGAGGTCATAGACCAACATGTCAGAATGGGAATGGGAATGGACATCAAAATGTTTGGCCACCGGGAAGTTCTTATATTGGCAAATGGAGTGGAAGTGCTCGAGATAGTGGTCCCCTAATTTATGACAGGTCACACCAATGTAGAGGAGGCCATATCAGGAGCACTGGATGCAATAGATGGCCCTGGCAGATTCGCAGGTGAAGTGTTGTCTCACCTAAAAGGATTGTTTGGGGCCCTGAATAGAAGTGAGGGAGGGTGATGTGTAGGTAGATATAACACTTAGGTCCCTTGGAGGCATGGGTGCCGGAAGGGAGATCAGTGGGGAGTGATGAATGGACAAGGGATTCACACAGGGAGAGGTCCCTGTGGAAAGCTGAGGGAAGGGGGAAGGTAAAGATATGTTTACTGGTAGGATCCATTTGGAGATGGTGGAAATTGCAGAGTGTGATGTGTTGGTTGTGGACACTCATGAGGTGGTAGGTAAGGACGAGAGAAACTCTATCACTGTCAAGACAGCAGGAAGATGGGCTGAGTGCTGATGTTTGAGGAATGGAGGAGGTGCAGATGAGGGTAACATCAGTAGTGGAGGGAGGGAAATCTCATTCTTTGAAGACATAGGACATGTTTGATATCCTGGAATGGAGAGCCATATCCTGGGAACAGATGCGGCGGAAGGGAAGGAACTGAGAAACTTGTCTGTATTCGCAGAGAGGACCTGGAGGGTATTTTATCACTGAGAAAACAAAGAAGAATGTGTCAGTAATGCTGTAGAGGGGATGGTTCTACAAAGGGAGAGAACTTCCATAAAGAATACACTAACTCTTCTGATGAGGACATGGATCAAGGCTAAGTCACCTAGCAGGAAATTTCCACATGACAGCCTTTTCAATTTGCAGTGAGTCATCACTGGTTGGTGTGTTTCAATGGACATATAACAGTTAATGCTTCTAACACCTGGGCCACACCCTCTGTTTAACTGTATTAGACAGGGAAAGAATTACCAGTGACTGTTTTCACAGGACAGCGCATGAAAAAGACTGATTCAGTTGTAATCTCAGAATGTTCCTGAGCCATTGAACTTTCTCTATTTAATAACCATGCAATTGTCTGCAGCATTACAAAGGAAAATTCCTCTTTTTTTAGTATTCGTGTTTACACAGGTAAAGTATAATGTTGGGTAAACTGCCAACGCTCTCAGAAAAAAAGTTTGTTTTGTTATGTCAAATAATCACTTCTCAAAGATGCTTTTGATGGGTAAAGTAAAGGTCTAGAATTATTAAATGTATGGCAACACACACAAATTGCTGGAGGAACTCAGCAGGCCAGGCAGCAGCTATGGAAAAGAGTACGGTTGAAGTTGTTCCCAGAAAGGATACGTGGCTGTCGTAGTGGGTCAGGGTAAACATGTGATCAAAGAATTGGAGAGCAGCAGGGATCACAGCGGGGGAGCAGTGAGAGCACGTTTCACTGAACTCCTGTCGAAGGGAAGATTTAAACTTCTTCAGGGTAGGTATCCCTGGAAGTTACTTTGCAGACTGTACTTTTTTTTCCATAGATGCTGCCTGGGCTGCTGAGTTGCTCCAGCATTTTGTCTATGTTGCTCAGATATCCAGCACCTGCAGATTTTCTTTTGTTTGTGAAATGTACGGCAACACAAATTTATGGTTTACATAATAAGTCAATTTCTAACGTTAATGCTATGGAACAGTGATTAAATATATCCTGGTACTCTGTGTAAAGATATAAACAAAGACCAGTTTTTGTTGGAAATGGGGTGGGTCTGCACTAATTATTTCTCCTGTACCTTTTTCAGATGTCATAATGCTTGTCAATTATCTTGAATGTTGTCACCCATTTTGTTAATGGAAGGATGGCTTAAATCAGCCAAAATTCTTGAGGCAGGATTTCCCAATAAATAACATAGAAATCTCTCATTCTGAAAATTGTGTTTGGAAAATTGCGCCCATGCAGTTCAAATAAAACTGGCAATGGTCCCTTTTACTGCACAGTTCTAGTGCATACCTTAAAGCACAAGTGTATTTTTTGGCTTTGTATTTGCTGAATATTTAGGAATAGAAATTCATCTTCAGTGACAGGTGCTAAACATGCAATATAGTAATAGCTGCTCCTTGCACACTGTTCCCAACAAATCTCTTGATATCCAAGAAACTTTTCTTTTTGCTTCACAGACCTTATCTTCTTTTTATGTAATGATGTCGAATACAATGCCAGCCATTTTGATGGACCTGCACCATAGTGAAATAAGGGCTTATTTAATTTATTTTTGAGGTATTGGATGAGAGAAAAACCAATGGGGCAAGCCTTCTCTTTGATGTCCATGTGAGACACTAATGCAACAAGGTTAAGGGCTGATTTTAAAATTAATTAAATGAATAACTTCTCAAATGTAGTGCCACACTGGCAGGTTAGCTGGTAGATGCTCACAAATTTTGATTAGCATAATAGCCCTTGCTCCTCTATAGTAAAAATCAGAGAATTTGGGAAAGATGATTACACCCAAAGTTACTTTAATATTTGCAGTACTTTATGTCAAAAATGCTATTGGGCAGATAATACACTGAGCCAAGTATGCTTGGAATGACTGAAATGTGTACAATATGTTCCAGTTTAATTTTTATTACCATATTACTGAAACTGTACTGTCAGTATCTGTTAGTTTTGTAAATGTGCGATCATCTTGTAGTTTGGATTCTTCCCAGTTCATCAATGGCGGAGCAGACTCGATGGGCTGCATAATAATCCTGCTTCTATGCCTTATGGTTTTATGGTCTAAACCAGTGTGAAGTGCAATAGGTAATTGTGCCTGCCAACTTACTGAGTATTTGCTGACAGCAGGAACACTTATATGCCACTGGATCATGTTGGCAGTTCGAGGTAGTAAGCTCGAGTTTTTCAGATATCTACTAGAGACACTTCTGGTCTCCCCTTGTTTGTATATATTTGGATACATATCTAGTCTAAGAAACAAAAACACATAGGAGATTATTATGAGTTGCAGATTAACTCAATGATAATAACTATTTTTGTATCTTGTCATAGTATGTATCCATTTATATATGTGGATTACTTGAACACTACTGATGAAATCACTCAAAAGAGGCAAATTAAAATACATATTAAAATGAATCTTCCTGTGTAATGTGTCTGAATGTGGAGACACCAGGTGCCAACGTAATCATGTGTGTGATCATAGTATTATCAGCTTTGGATAGCTGTACCAGTGTAAAAATCATGCAAGTTAAACAAGTCGTCTGAAGTTGAGGTTGAGAGATTGAGAATATCAGTAGAAACCTGTCTTGGCCCAGCTATGTAAATGTCACAGTCAAGAAAACACATCAGTGCTTCTACTTCCTCAGAAGGTGTAAGAAATTCATTATGTCCCCCTTGAACCTTACCACGGAAATAATCCCATCCAGATGCATCACAGTATGGCAACTGTTCTACCTGTGGCAGCAAGAAACTGCAGGGAGCTGTGGTCACAGCTCAGCAGATCATGGAAGCCTGCCTCTGCTCCATTGACTCTGTGTACAGTTCTCACTGTCTTGGTAAAGGAGGCAGCATAAATAAAGACCCGACCCACACTGGACCTATTTTCTTCTCCCTCCTCTCATTGAGCAGAAGATATAGAAGCCTGAGACCACGTAACACCAGGCTCAATTGCAATTCAATCTCACTGTTATGTGATTATTGTACAGTTTCTTAGTATGATAAGATGGATACTTGACCTCAAAATCTACCTCATTACAACTTTGTGCACTGCACTGCACTTTCTCTATAACTGTAAAATTTTATTCTACACTCCTTTATTGTTTGACCTTGTGCTACCTCAATATACTGTTGTAATGAATTGATCTGTATGAACAGTACGCAAGACATATTTTCCTCTGTAGCTCGGTACAGGAAATGATAATAAACTCATTTATCAATTTAATGGGACCACACTTGCCCAATGGCTTTCTAAAGTTGAGAGTAACTCTGCACATTATTGCGGGGTATAGACCTGCAGAACTCTATGAAGAGATTAAAAACATCACAACAACATTAATCAGCAGAAAAGTGATTTGAAGCAAAACAAGCAAGAAATTGGCTCACTTTAGCCCATCTAGGAAGTATGCTTACAGTAATGTGGAACCAAAAGACATTTGGCTCAAATTTATGACAAAATCCCATTTTAATGTTGTTCAAATGTTATCTACTCGTGATGAATGAAGTCTGCATGGAAAACTATTCAGTCATAAAATTGTACATGAATTGAATTCAGCGCAGGCTTCAACACCAAATATTATAAGATCAGGATGACTCTTAAAGCTAGTACCTGGACTAAAGTTATAACTTTATTGTTCTTATTAAAACTATATATTGTAAGAAGAATGTATAGTTTAAGAAGTTATTTGTGCCTCACTGTTGGACTGGAAGTGTACGATGAGTTTGGGTAAAAATGCAGTACTTCTTTGGTTTTTGCAAAAGAGAGGCAGTGGGAAACTTGCATGTGAATGTTGACTCTGAGTCTCTCTGTGTGGGCTAATAGTGATCTTGTTAGGAGATAAATGTAGTATGCATGTTTTTGTAAGCATATAACAAAGTAATGAACTGAACAAGCAGTCTGTTGCAGGAGATTAACATGAACACGGGCTTACATATTCTGAGCTGCAAAGAAGCTTCTATCGCTTTTAATAATAATTTTGTGAAGACTTTGTCATATGATATTAAAAGACTGAAAAATTGCTTGCACTTGTTTGGAAGAATCGAATGATGGAATTGCCTGAGATGGAGCTGGAACTGGAACTCAGTACTTTTGAGATGAACTAAAATTAGCATGTAATTTCAATATTTCTAAATAAACTCATTAGCATTTAATTCTGACACCAACATTTCAAGCCAGAATTTTTATGCAATGTAATATGAAACAAGATGAAGTTTATGCCAGAATTATTCTGGAATGCACAATGACATTTACAGTATTTGGCAAGCAGGTTTTAAACTTATTGAAACCTGGAGAAAAACAAGGAATTTGTTCAAACTTCAAAGTACATTTATTATCAAAGTATGTATACAGGAAATATACTGGCATGGATAGAGGAATTGCTGACAGGCAGGAATCAGCGAGTGGGAATAAGAGGAGCTTTTTCTGCTTGGCTGCCAGTGACAAGTGGTCTTCCTCAGGGGTCAGTATTGGGGCCTCTACTTTTCACATTGCTTGTCAATGATTTAGATAGAGGAATTGATGGCTTTGTAGCAAAGTTTGGGGATGATATGAAGATAGTGGAGGGGTAGGTCATGCTGAGGAAATAATGCGATTGCAGCGGGACTTAGACAAATTAAAAGAATGGGCAAAAAAGTGGGAGATGGAATACAGTGTTGGGAAATGTACAATAATGCATTTTAGTAAAAGGAACAATAGTTCATACTATTATCTAAATGGGGAAAAATTCAAACATCTGAGATGCAAAGGGACTCAAGACTCCTTATTCAAGATTCCCATAAGGTTAATTCACAGGTTCAGTCTATGGTAAAGAAAACAAAAAAAATGTTGGCATTTATGTCAAGGGGAATTATTTCAAGGGAAAATTATAAGGCTAGCAGGAAAGAGCTTAAGAATGAAATTAGGAGAGCCAGAAGGGGCCATGAGAAGGCCTTGGCGAGCAGGATAAAGGAAAACCCTAAGGCATTCTATAAGTGCAAGAGGATAAGACATGAGAGAATAGGACCAATCAAGTGTGACAGTGGAAAAGTGTGTATGGAACCGGAGGAGGTAGCAGAGGTACTTAATGAATACTTTGCTTCAGTATTCAATATGGAAAAGGATATTGGCGACTGTAGAGATGATTTACAATGGACTGAAAAGCTTGAGCATATAGACATTAAAAAAGAGGATCTGCTGGAACTTTTGGAAAGCATCAAGTTAGATAAGTCACCGGGACCAGACGAGATATACCCCAGGCTACTGTGGGAAGCAAGGGAGGAGATTGCTGAGCCTCTGGCAAGGATCTTTGCATCATCAATGGGGACAGGAGAGGATCCAGAGGATTGGAGGGTTGCGGATATTGTTCCCTTATTCAAGAAGGGGAGTAGAGGTAGCCCAGGAGATTATAGACCAGTGAGTCTTACTTGAGTGGTTGGTAAGTTGATGGAGAAGACCCTGAGAGGCAGGATTTATGAACATTTGAAGAAGCATATGATTAGGAATAGTCAGCATGGATTTGTGAAAGGCAAGTCGTGCCTTATGAGCCTGATTGAATTTTTTGAGGATGTGACTAAACACATTGATGAAGGTCGAGCAGTAGATGTAGTGTTTATGGATTTCAGCATGGCATTTGATAAGGTATCCCATGCAAGACTTATTGAGAAAGTAAGGAGGCATAGGATCCAAGGGGACATTGCTTTGTGGATCCAAAACCAGCTTACACACAGAAGGCAAAGAGTGGTTGTAGACGGGTCATATTTTGCATGGAGGTTGGTGACCAGTGGTGTGCCTCAGGGATCTGTTCTGTGACCCTTACTCTTCGTGAGTTTTATAAATGACCTGGTTGAGGAAGTGGAGGGATGGGTTAGTAAATTTGCTGATGACACAAAGGCTGGAGGTGTTGAGGATAGTGTGGAGGGCTATCAGAGGTCACAGTGGGACATCGAAAGGATGCAAAACTGGGATGAGAAGTGGCAGATGGAGTTCAACCCAGTTGAGGTGGTTCATTTTGGTAGGTCAAATATGATGGCAGAATATAGTATTAATGGTAAGACTCTTGGCAGTGTGGAGGATCGAGAGATCTTGGGGTCCTAGTCCATAGGACACTCAAAGCTGCTGTGCGGGTTGACTGCGTGGTTAAGAAGGCTTACGGTGTATTGACTTCATCAACTGTGGGATTCAGTTTAAGAGCTGAGAGGTGATGTTGCAGCTAGATAGGACCCTGGTCAGGCCCCACTTGGAGTACTGTACTCAGTGGGTATATTCAAAGTAGAAGTTGATATTTTCCTGATTGGTTAGGGCGTCAAGAGATATGGTGAGATTGCAGGTGTATAGGGATGAGTGGGATTTGGGATCAGCCATGATGAAATGTTGGAGCGGACTCGATGGGTTAAATAGCCTAGTTCTGCTCCTATGTCTTATGGTCTTATATACATCATTGAGATTTTCCCACAAAAGAAAGAAACACAATGGACCCCTTTAAAAAAAGCCATCAAACACCCAATGTGCAGAAAAAGAACAAATTGCGTAAACAGTAAAAGTAAGCAAATATCTTTCAGAACCAAAGTTCACAGAAGTGAGTCCACAGCCATGAAGCTGGTCACAGTCGATCCAGGAGCCCATTAGTTGCAGGCCATAGCCTCAGTTCAGCGCAGAGACGACTAAACCTCTTGAGCAGAGAACTGAACACCGGCCTGTCCCAGGAGGCCCGAGCATCCTAACCTTTCAACTCTGGCGCAGTGCTAATTGACCAAACAGTGGGTTGCTCCTCGCTCTCGGACCTGGGTCCTGCCACTTTGATATGCTCTTGAGCCCGGGACCCACTGCCTCGATTAAGCCTGTATCTGACCTTTCCAATCTGGCCTGGCTGGCCAAACATTGGCTTGTCCCTCACTCTCGGGTCCAGACCCCGCCGCCTTGACTCTTCTCTGACTTAGTTCTGCCACTTCGAAACACTTCCATGTCCACTCTGGCAATGACCAAACATTGGCTCATCCTCCCCTCATGGGCGTGGACCCTGCTGCCTCGATTCAGCCCAGATATATCATGCTGCAAACACTGCACCTTTGAGACTTCAGTTCACACCACAAAAGTCCTGGGTCCTACTGGTGGTTCAAAAGCTCAACACCGACAGGGACGTTATATTTATTGCAGTGATAATTTTTGAGAAAATATGTGACTAATAAAGTAATTTGTAGTTTTGCTTGCTGCCAGCAAGTCATCGCTGTGCTTCACCAGACCCACCTTAAACTGGAATACTTAATTCTGTGGTTTGTACTTACAAATAATTACACTTTGTCAAACAAAATGTCATTTTTGACCAGAAGTATTTTAAGATCAAACATGTCTGAATCTAATTTTTCATCCTCATATTGGTCTTTTAATGTTAGAAGAAATCTAACTATTGTCAAATATTTGACCATTTTATCTGTCTTACTAATGCCATTAAATAACTTCCCAATAATAAAATGGAAGATTGAGCCTCAGAATTGCAGTGCTTTGGTAATAAAAACGTCCAGCATTTCTGGATTCATCCAAGCAACATCAACTGCACTTTCTACCTGTGTGATGAGGGGAAATATTCCCTGAGCAGATTATGCTGCACAAATATAAATTAGTTTTTTTAACAACTCTTACAGCATTGTCTAAATCTTGTGAAGTCTTTGCCTTTCTGTTTATAGACTTACCCCTCCATGTACTCTACTTTTGGTGGCTATTCCTTTCAAAATGTCAAGGCTCCAAATTCTTCAGTTCCATGCTTTCCCACTTCTCTTCTGTTAAGATCACTCATTAATCACATTTCTGATTAAGACACTACACATTTTTCCTAAATGTCCTTCTTTACTTTGGCATCTGTTCTTTCTTTAAATTATTAACAACTTAATTTAAGTGAACATTATCAATGAAACTCTTCCCCACAGATCTCTTAAGCTTCTAGAAATCTGTATATTTAATTAAAGTATTTTCTGTTCTTGTACATTGCTGCAGGAAAAGTTGAAGTCGCTATTAAACATAATTTTACTGAAGCAGAACATTTACATTTTTATTGTGAGATAACTAACTTCATCGCTATTTTATTGTTAAAACATTGAATATTCTTTTACATTTAGAATATTCTCATATATTTTATAAGTTTTGATTTACAATTTTCCAAGTTAAAAGCTGTGAAACCATTATAACTCAAGATGCTAACATTGTCACTTTCCGGTTATTCTACACCGGAATCACTAAACCCAGTCATTTCCATCAATAGCCTCCGCTATTTCTTGTAGTATTATTGGCCTGGAGTAATTACATGCTTGCATTGGTTGTGGTCAAGGCACATTGCACACAATCCTTTCCAATACATTGCAGGCTGATGTGAAGATCCTTTTCCCTCTGCTCACCATATCCAGTCAAGCCATAGTGAACTGTAAATTTCATTCAGTCTCAACAGAAATTGAAATTCAAAGTGTGAACTGGTTTGTTGCTAAGCTCTTTTGGCAAGTGATAGAGGCTGCTTTCTATTAATTTTTATGGGCTCCACAATTGACTTTGGTTTCTTATGCAAATTTTCAGTGAACATATTTTTTCCACTGTTCATTATTAAGATGTGGATAATGTTGGCAGGGTGAGCATTATTGCTTGGTTGTAATTGCACTTACGACAATTTTAATGAACTGCCTTCTTAAATTGCTGTCGTCCTTGTGAAGAGTGTATCCTATAGTGCTGTTATGTGGGGGTTGGTGGGAGGCTTAAGGATTTTGACTCTGCTGTGGAATATTTCTGGAGGAGAATTTGCAGGTACAGGTGTTCAAGTGCACCTACTGCCTACGTCCTTGGTGATGGGATTTGTGTGCTGGAATGTGATGTCAAAGAAACCTTCCTAGGTTACTGCAGTATCTTGTAGATCATATTGTGCTCAATGACAATGTGCTAGTAGTGGTGGGAATGAATGTTTAAAATAGACAGTGGAGTGGTTTTCAATCGGTCTGTTTCATCTCGTATATTATTAAGCTACTTTTCAGTCTTGTTGGAGCTGCACTTATTCATGCAAGCGGAGAATAATCTGTCAAAACTCCTGATTTGTGATTTGTAACTGGCAGAAAGACTTCAGAAAGCCAGGAGGTGAATTACTTCCAACAGAATACATCCCCTATTAGCTGCTCTTGTACCCAGAGTACTTATGTCAAATTTCTGTTTCATTGTGTATTGACAGTGGGGAATTTGCTGATAATAATGCTGGTGAATTTCTAAAAGATGCTTTTTACTATTTCACAAATAGCCCTTTCTGGCACTCACTGTAAATTCCTAACTATTCTTTATGGAGAATAGTTAATGGTAAATAGGGATATATCTAGGCAAAAAGAACAGATTTATGTCAATTAAATTATTCAATAACACACAGCTCAGCAGCAATTTCAAGATCACTGTCACTGATGCTGGATTAAAATGCCAAAATTATTTAAATAATTAGATCAATCTCATTTACTGCTGTGACTTGCCTGGGCCTTCTAAACACCAGCCCATTAATATCACTATTTTTTTGACTATTAGATTCTGCCTTCTTGCAGATGGTCCATGCATTTGTGGGAATTTAAAGTTGCTTGTCACTTTGGTTTATCCAAGTCTTGATGCACACATGCATTGTCTGCAAATCAAAGTGAACATTAGGAAAGTACACTATTAGTGATCAATATGATAGTGACACGCACAACACACTGGAGGAACTCAGCAGGTTGCGTAGCATCTGTGGAAAAGATGGTCGACGTTTCGGGCCGGAACCCTTCGTCAGGACTGTAGAGGGAAGGGGCAGAGGCCCTATAATGAAGGTGGGGGGAGGGTGGGAAGGAGAAGACTGGTAGGTTCCAGGTGAAAAACCGGTAAGGGGAAAGATAAAGGGGTGGGGGAAGGGAAGCAGGGAGGTGATAGGCAGGAAAGGCGAAGAAAGAATGGGGGAAAACACAATGGGTAGTAGAAGGAGGCGGAACCATGAGGGAGGTGATAGGCAGCTGGGGGAGGGGACAGAGTGACATAGGGATAGAGGAAGGGAGGGGGAGGGACTTACCAGAAGTTGGAGAATTCTATGTTCACACCAAGGGGCTGGAGACTACCTAGACGGTATATGAGGTGTTGCTCCTCCAACCTGAGTTTAGACTCATTATGGCAGTAGAGGAGGCCATGTATGGACATATCTGAATGGGAGTGGGAAGCAGAGTTGAAGTGGGTGGCTACCAGGAGATCCTGTCTGTTGTGGCGGACGGAGAGGAGGTGCTCGATGAAGCGGTCCCCCAATCTGCGTCGGGTTTCAGGCCACACCGGGAGCACCGGATGCAATAGATGACCTCAACAGACTCACAAGTGAAGTGTTGCCTCACTTGGAAGGACTGTTTGGGGCCCTGAATGGTGGCAAGAGAGGAGGTGTAGGGACAGGTATAGCACTTGCACTTACAGGGGTAAGTGCTGGGTGGGAGATCTGTGGGGAGAGACGTGTGGACCAGGGAGTCGCAGAGGGACCAATCCCTGCGGAAAGCAGAGAGGGGTGAAGAGGGAAAGATGTGCTTAATGGTGGGGTCCTGTTGAAGGTGGTGGAAGTTGCGGAGGATAATGTGCTGGATCCGGAGGCTGGTGGGGTGGTAGCTGAGGACAAGGGGAACTTTGTGGAGAGTGTATATGTGAGAGAGTGTGTCTGGGTGAGAGAGAGTGTGTCTGGGTGAGAGAGAGTGTGTGTGTGAGAAAGTGATGTTAAGCAAATGATAGAAAATATACCCACAGGCTGGAAGACCTAAACGACATGCAGGCATGGAATGGGAAATAACAGTTGTACCAGAAAAAAAATTCCAGACAGCGAGAACATCTCCAACAAGGGAGCAGCTAACGACACACCCTTGATATTTAATTGTATTATCATCAATGAGACTAACTTCGCAAAACTGGGCTGAGAAGTGGCAGATGGAGTTGAACCCAGGTAAGTGTTAGGTGGTTCATTTTGGTAGGTCCAATATGATGGCAGAATATAGTATTAATGGTAAGACTCTTGGCTGTGTGGAGGATCAGAGGGATCTTGGGGTCCAAGTCCATAGGACACTCAAGGCTGCTACACAGGTTGACTCTGTGGTTAAGAAGGCATACGGTGCATTGGCCTTCATCAATCGTGGGATTGAATTTAAGAGCTGAGAGGTAATGTTGCAGCTATATAGGACCCTGGTCAGACCCCACTTGGAGTACTGTGCTCAGTTCTGGTCACCTCACTACAGGAAGGATGTGGAAACTATAGAAAGGATGCAGAGGAGATTTACAAGGATGTTGCCTGGATTGGGGAGCATGCCTTTTGAGAATAGGTTGAGTGAACTCAACCTTTTCTCCTTGGAACGGCAGAGGATGAGAGGTGACCTGATAGAGGTGTATAAGATGATGAGAGGCATTGATCGCATGGGTAGTCAGAGGCTTTTTCCCAGGGTTGAAATGGCTAATATGAGACAGCACAGTTTTAAGGTGCTTGAAAGTAGTTACAGAGGGGATGTCACTGGTAATTTTTTTACGCAGAGATTGGTGAGCACATGGAATGGGCTGCTGGTGACGGTGGTAGAGGGGGTCTTCTAAGAGACTCCTGGATAGGTACATGGAGCCTAGAAAAATAGAGGACTATGGTAACTCTAGGTAACTTCTAAGGTAAGGACATGTTTGGCACAGCTTTGTGGGCTGAAGGGCCTGTATTGTGCTGTAGGCTTTCTATGTTTCTATGTTTCTCCCTGCCACTCACCATCAACATCTGAGTGGACGCCATTGACCAGAAACACAACTGAGTCAACCATATAATTAATATGGCTACAAGAGCGGTCAGAAGCTTGGTATTCTGCAGTGAGCAAATAGTTTTCTAACACGCTAAGCCATTTCCATCATTTATAAGACAACTTAAAAGTTTGCAGGAACTATAATGGCAGCTGTAATGACATAAGCAGAAAAGGGAAACAGGTCCTGCACAGTGAATACAATAGAGTTAGGAGAGAGGCTGAAGAGAAAGGCCTTCAAGGTTGTAATCCCCGGATTATTCCCTGTGCCATGGGTTAGTGCAGGTAGGAATGAGGTGATGGCATGGACGAATGACTGGCTGTGGGGCTGGTGCAGGGGACAGAGTGTCCAATTCTTGGATCATTGGGACGTTTTCTGGGGAAGGGGTGACCTGTACGAGAGGGATGGGTTGCACCTGAATTAAACTAATATCATGGCTGAGAGGTTTGCCGATGCTACTTGGGAGAATTTAAACTAGCTTTGCTTGGGGTTGGGAACCAGAGCCCCAGCTGAATAAGGAAAGGACTGGACCAGAAGGTAGATGTCAGGAAAAGTATTGAAAGCAAAATTGAAAAAACAGATATGATGGGTTGGATAGCTTGAAGTGTGCATATTTTAATGCTAGGAATATTATGGGTGAGGGTGATGAACTTAGAGCATGGATCAGTACATGTAGCTACGATTTTTTAGCCATTACTGAAACTTGGCTGAGAGAGGGCAGGAATAGGTGATTAATAAGACCATAAGACCTTAAGACAAAGGAGCAGAAGTCAGCCATTCAGCCCATCGAGTCTGCTCTGCCATTTTATCACGAGCTGATCCATTCTCCGATTTAGTCCCACTCCCCCCGCCTTTTCACCATAGCCTTTGATGCCCTGGCTACTCAGATGCCTATCAATATCTGCCTTAAATACACCAAATGACCTGACCTCCACTGCAGCCCGTGGCAAAAAATTCCACAGATTCATCACCCTCTGGCTAAAAAAATTTCTTCACATCTCCTTACTGAATGGGTGCCTTTCAATCCTTAAGTCATGGCCTCTCGTACTAGACTCCCCCACCATGGGAATCAGCTTTGCCACATTCACTCTGTCCATGCCTTTCAACATTTGAAATGTTTCTATGAGGTCCCCCCTCATTCCTCTAAACTCAAAGGAATGCAGTCCAAGAGCGGGACTGTACTCTCTATATGTTCCTCATATGTTAATCCTCTCATTCCCAGAATCATTCTAGTGAACCTTCTCTGAACCCTCTCCAACGTCAGCACATCCTCTCTTCAATAAGGAGCCCACAGCACTCCAAGTGAGGTCTTACCAGTGCCATATAGAGCCTCAACATCACATCCCTGCTCATATATTCTATTCCTCTAGAAACAAATGCCAACATTACCTTCCCCTTCTTCACCACTGACTCAACCTGGAGGTTAACCTTAAGGATATCCTACACGAGGACTCCCAAGTCCTGTTGCATCTCAGAGCCTTGAATTCTCTCCCCATTTAAGTAATACTCTGCCCATTTACTTCTCCTACCAAAGTGCATAACCATACATTTTCCAACATTGTATTTCATTTGCCACTTCTCTGCTCATTCTCCCAATCTATCCAAGTCTATCTGCAGACTCTCTGTTTCCTCAGAACTACCGGACCCTCCACCTATCTTCGTAACGTCAGCAAACTTAGCCACAAAGCCATCTATTCCATAATCCAAATCGTTGATGTACAATGTAAAAAGAAGCGGCCCCAACACGGACCCCTGTGGAACGCCACTGGTAACCAGCAGCCAACCAGGATAGGATCCCTTTATTCCCACTCTCTGTTTCCTGCTAATCAGCCAACACCCTATCCACGTATGTAACTTTCCCGTAATTCCATGGGCTGTTATCTTGTTTAGCAGCCTTATGTGTGGCACCTTGTCAAAGGCCTTCTGAAAATCCAAATACACAACATCCACTGCATCTCCCTTGTCTAGCCTACTTGCGATTTCCTCAAAAAATAGCAATAGGTTTGTCAGGCAGGATTGTCCTTTAAGGAAACCATGCTGAGTTCTGTCTATCTTGTTATATGCCTCCAGGTACTTCGTAACCTTATCCTTGACAATTGACTCCGACGACTTCCCAACCACCGATGTCAAGCTAACAGGCCTATAATTTGTTTTTGCTTCCTTGCCCCCTTCTTAAATAGCGGAGTGACATTTGCAATCATCCAGTCCTCCGGAACCATGCCAGATTCTATTGACTTCTGAAACATCATTGCTAATGCCTCCGCAATCTCCACAGCTACTTCCTTCAGAACACGAGGGTGCATTCCATCTCGTCTGGGAGGTTTATCTACCCTTAGCCTATTCAGCTTCCTGAGTACTTTCTCTGTCGTAATTGTGACTGCGCACACTTCTCTTCCCTGCCACCCTTGAGTGTCTGGTATACTGCTGATGTCTTCCTCAGTGAAGACTGATGCAAAATACTCATTCAGTTCCTCCACCATCTCCTTATCTCCCATTACAAGTTCTCCAGCATCATTTTCTATTGGTCCTATATCTACGCTCATGTGTCTTTTATGCATTATATACTTGAAAAGGTTTTTAGTATCCTCTTTGAATTTATTTGCTAGATTCCTTTCATAGTTCATCTTTTCCCTCTTAATGACCTCCTTAGTTTCCTTTTGTAAGCTTTTAAAAACTTCCCAATCCTCTGTCTCCCCACTAATTTTTGCTTCCTTGTATGCCCTCTCCTTGCTCTAACTTCGGCTTTGACTTCTCTTGTCAGCCACGGTTGCATCCTTTTTCCATTTGAAAATTTCTTCTTTTTTGGAATATATCTGTCTTGCACCTTCCTCACTTCTCGCATAAACTCCAGCCACTGCTGCTCTGCCGTCCTTCCCGCTGGTGTCCCTTTCCAATCAACTTTGGCCAGTTCCTTTCTCATGCCACTGTAGTTTCCTTTACTCCACTGAAATACCGACACATTGGATTTCGGCTTCTCTTTCTCAAATTTCACAGTGAACTCAATTATGCTATGATCACTGCCTCCTTCACCTCAATCTCTCTAATCACCTCTGGTTCATTACACAATACCCAATCCAGTACAGCCGATCCCCTAGTGGGCTCAACAACAAGCTGTTTTAAAAAGCCATCTCATAGATATTCTACAAATTCTCTCTCTTGAGATCCAGTACCGACATGATTTTCCCAATCCACTCGCATGTTAAAATCCCCCACAATTATCATAGCACTACCGTTCTGACAAGCCTTTTCTATTTCCTGTTGTAATTTGTAGTCCACATCACTGCAGCTGTTAGGAGGCCTGTACATAACTGCCATCAGGGTCCTTTTACCCCTGTGATTTCTTAGCTCAACCCATAAAGATTCTGCACCCTCCGATCCTATGTCACCTCTTTCTAATGATTTAATATCATTTCTTACCAATAAAGCCACACCTCCCCCTGCCTACCTCCCTATCCTTCCAATACACTGTGTATCCTTGGACGTTCAGCTCCCAGAGACATGCATCCTTTAGCCACGTCTCAGTGATGGCCACAATATCATACCTGCCAATGTGTAGCTGAACGACAAGATCATCCACCTTACTCCTTATGCTACGCTCATTTAAGTGTAACACCTTAAGTCCAGTATTTGATACTTTTTGCTTTGATTGCACTGCAACTCATCCCAATGGCTGCAAATTTGCTCCACAACTTGCCTGTCCTTCCTGACATCTTTACTGCTCATAGATTTATTTCTGTTTTCCCCCTCCTCTGCTCTATCATTCTGGTTCGCATCCCCCTGCCAAATTAGTTTAAACCCTCCCAACAGCTCTATTAAACCTTCCCGCCAGGATATTGGTCCCCGTCAGGTTCAGTTGTGTAACCCATCCTTTTTGAACAGGTCGTATTTCCCCCAGAAGAGATCCTAAAGTACCAGGTTTTCAGAGTTTTAGAAAAGCTAGAGGAGGAGGTAAAAGAGGGGGTCGGCTTGCATTACTAATCACTGCTACACTCAGAGGAGACATAATGGAGGGGTCAAACACTGAGTCCATCTGGGTGGATCTCAGGAATAGGAAGGGTGCAATCACTCTGATGGGATTGAACTACAGACCCCGTGTTAGCCACTGGGACATTGAGGAACAAACATGTAATCAGATTAAGGAAATATGTAAAACTAATAAGGTTGTTGTCATGGGCTACTTCAACTTCCCTAATATAAACTGGGACCTTCTTAGTGTAGGGGTTTAGATGGGGCAGAATTTGTTAAGTGTATCTAGGAAAGTTTTATAAATCAATATGTGGATGGTCCAACGAGAGGAGGGGCCATTCTGGATCTGGTGTTCAGTAATGAGCCTGTCCAGGTAATTGACCTTTCAGTGGTTGAACATTTAAGTAACAGAGACTACAACTACTTAACTTTCAGGATAGCTATAGATAAAGATGAGGATGGTCCTTGTGAGAAAGTTTTAAATTGGAGTAGGGCAAATTACAAGGGCAGGATAGGGTATATGAACATTTGGAAACCCATAGCCTAATTAGGGAGAGCTCACATGGCTTTGTGCGTGGAAGGTCATGCCTTACCAACTTGATTGAGTTTTTTTCACAAGGTAATGAGACAGATTGATGAGGGTAGGACAGTGGATGTTGTCTACATAGATTTTAGTAATGTAATTAACAAGGCCCTTAATGGGAAGCTAATCCAGAACATGAAGATGTATGGGGTCAGCGGTGAATTGGCTGTTTGTATTCAGAAATAGCTTTTGCATAGAAGGCAGAGGATAGTGCTTGAAGGGCATTATTCAAGCTGGAGTCTGCAATCAGTGATGTTCTGCAGGGATCTGTGCTGGGACCTCTGCTGTTTGTAATGTTTATAAATGACCTGGATGAAACTGTAGATGGATGGATTAGAAGATTTGCAGATGATACCAAGATTGGTGGAGCTGTGGATTGTGTTGAAAACTGGCAAAGAATACAGCACAATATAGGCCAGCTGTAGATATGGGCTGAGAAATGGCAGATGGAGTTTAACCCAGATAAGTTTGACATGTTACACCTTGGTAGGGTAAATACAAGGAGACAGTACACTGTTAAGGTTAAGATGATTAACAGTATTGCTGAGCAGAAGGAGTGTGGGATCCAAGTTCACAGCTCCTTGAGAACGGATACACAGATCAATAATGTGGTTAAGAAAGATTATGGACTGCCTGCTTTCATTAGTTGAGGCATTGAGTTTAAACGTCAGGAGGTTATATTACAACTTTATAAAACTCTGGTAAGGCCACACCTGGAGTACTGTGTACTGTATTGGTCGCTCCACTATAGGAAGGATGTTGAGGCTTTGCAGAGGATGCAGAAGAGGTTCACCAGGATGCTGCCTGGTTTAGAGGGCATGTGCTATCATGAAAGGCTGGATGAACTTGGGTTGTTTTCTCTGGAGTGTTAGAGGCTGAGAGGAGATCTGACAGAGGTTTACAAGATTATGAGAGGCATAGACAGAGTATCACAGATAAGGTTTCTGTTTCCCAGGGTTGAATTTTCTAATACCAGAGGGCCTGCATTGAAGGTGAAACGGGGTAAGTTAAGGGGATGTGAGGGGTAATATTTTTACTCAGAGAGTCATGGATGCCTGAAATGTGCTGCCTGGTATGGTGGCAGGTGCAAATATAAGAGGTGTTTGTAAAGGTACATGAGTGTAAGGAAGATGGAAGGATATGGACACGGTGTAGGTAGGAGGTGTTTTTCATTTGCTTTTTAGTTGGTTTGGCACAACATTATGGGCTGAATGGCCTGTTCCTGTGCTGTACTCTTCCATGTTCTACGTTAACAGATGAGAAACTCAAGGGGGTCAGAGGAAAACCATCCGTATGCATTTCCAGTTTGAGATAGTTGAAAAGAATTCAGCATGACTTTTTAATGAAGGAAAAGTGGCATCACAATGTGTTGTGATGTACTTAGACTTTACAAATACCTTGAATAAGGTACGACATCAGAGAACATAGGGTTGAGGGCAACACACTGAAAGAAATTAAGTAGTTAATGCACAGATGTCAGAGAGTGTGAATAAAATGTATTTTTCTTAGTTAGAAGGTTGGAAGTAGCAGTGTATCGCAGGGATCCAAGCTGCTGTTCATAATTTATACAAATGACCTGGATGACTTAATCAAAATTTACCTATCCATGTTTGCTAATGATGTGAAGCTGCAAGTTCATGGGTATTATGAAGAAGATATAGACAGACTAAATGAATGGGCGAGGATGTAGCAGGTGAAAAATACACAAAGAAAAGTGTTTGTTTTTTTTGAGATGACAAGTGTTTGAAAGATGTTGGTATTCAAAGGAACCTTGGTTTTCTTATGCATGAATTATAGAAAGTTATCATGTAGGTACAAATAAACTATTAAGAAGACAATGGTATGTTATGTTGACCTTTATTGCAAGATGATTTAATGAATAAATTTATCTTATTTCAATTATATGGCGCTTTAAGTGAAATGACTCCTGGAATATTGTATACAGGTCTGGAATTCTACCAACAAAAAGAGAGCTGGGAGGAACAAAGGAAATTTACTCTATTGGTTCCTGGGGTGGTGGAGATTTGTCCTATAAGGCTGAGCCTATGCTCCATTGAATTTAGAATTACAGGAGATTGTCTTAAATATACAAATGCCTTTCAGCACTCAGCAAGATGCGCAGGCGTGATTCATCTGTCTGGGGTGTCTAAATCAAGGGTTCACAATTTCAACAGAAGAGTCAGCAATTCAGGACAGAGATGATTAAAAAAAAAGTTCTTCACTCAAAGGGTGGTGCATCATTGCAATGTTATACCCAAGAGGGCTGTGGAACCTCAATCATTTAAGTACATTCTGTAATGGATATTGACTATCTTTGGCCTAGGTTTTTTTTTAACATTTTTTTTACATTTTCCTATATAAAATCCAGGAAGAGTGAAGAGCAGGAACTGCCCTAATCATTTTATTATTTCTCATCTCCTTTTTCTAGTCCTGATCACTAATGCTGTGTATGGGTTTGCATGTTTCTTACCTTATCTTGGGGCAGTGGGGCTGGGAAGGGTGTCAGTATGTGTCAGTTGTGAGTAATTGTGTCTAATAACACAAACTTTCAGAAAGATGAGTTGACAAATATTTCTCACCTATTTGGATATTGCATATTTATTGTTTAACATGGGAAACTTTTTATGTAATATGGTTCTTATTATCATATAATCTTATAATATGATTTTATGCAATGTACTTTGTAAATGTGTAGTTCATTACTAATGATGACATTATGCCATCATAGTTTTCATACTTGACATTTAAAACTAATCTGTCTTACTATATTTTGAGTGTTATGTTATACAATGGTAAAGGACTTACAAGGAGGAGAAAGATAGCTGTCCCTGGAGAATACTATATCCCCGATAATCATTTTACATATTCTGTTGCAATTCTTTCAGAAACAGTGATGTAATTCTAGGGCCTCCGAGGTCTACAAAGTGTTATATTGTCACAAATTAGAACCATTCAAATGAGTTTTGAATGAGGTAGAAGGAGACGAGTTTTCTTCAAGTTTTCTGCATAATCACTCAGAGTTGAACTGCATGTGCATGTAACGAGAGCTGTATAACTCATCTCCTTCTACCTTAGGCCATAAGCCTATCAATCACCCCTGCTGTGGATGCTTTCTGGAGGTCCAAGATCCATATGCTCCATGACCGCTGGACTAAGTGTGTAAATGTAAGAAGGGACTGTGTTGAAAAATAAATGTGCTAGGTTTTCTAAAATTGACTCTTTCTACCGTAGGCCATGAACTTATCAATCACCCCTTGTACTATTTGGCTATTGGCATACATTGGGCCACTAAACCTTCCAATACTGCTATTTGTGTTCTATTCAATGTTACAAGAACTGTTTGTATATTTCGTTGATAAAATCCTATTATCTGACAAAACAGACTGAGCAGCCCTTGCTCAGTTAAAGTTTTCTGGGAAAACACAAAAGTTGGGAAGATTTGTCAATTCTTCTCAGTCTGGCCCAATTATTAACAAAGTAAAGGGGAAGAGTTGGGCAATTATATCCAGAGTCCAGAATCACAAAAATGGGAAGATGGATAGTTGGTATCAGAATGCTAGGCTACAGGGTGTTCACTCCCATGTGAGGGACTTAACCAACCCTCATATTCTGGCATCTTTTTCTGGACACTCAGAATTAAAATTTCAGAGCTAAATGTTCAGAATTAATAATACAGAGAGAATCTTCAACAGGATTCTCAAAGGAACAGCAGTGACCGATCAGCGTGGCCAGTCAGTGTTGAACTCAACGTAGGACTGCCTTAGGGACTCCATCTCCATTATTTCCTCGGAGTTTACTACTGAAGCTTTCCTCATGGGTGGGTATAGCTACAAGGTAGCAAAGGTTTGAGATTAGAGTTTTCCATCTCCTAGAGTTGCAGGAGGGTGGGAACCAGAGTGCCAGAGCAGTTGGTGGAGAGGTTGTGGAGACAGATGTTGTTAAGACGTCAGACAAAGTCGGTCATCAAAAGATTAAGCATGGTGTGGCTAATGTCCTGAGCTGTGTACATTTCAATTCAAAAAGTATTGTAGTGAAGCAGATGAACTCAGGGAATGGATCAACACATGGAATTATGGTATTGTAGCCATTAGTGAGACTTGGCTGCAAGAGGGGCAATACATGCAACTCAGTATTCTGTGGTTCCATTGTTTTAGGTGTGATACAGCAGGAAGTACTAAAGGAGACTGGAAAGACTGGAAAACTTATCCAGTGAGACTTTAAAGCGGAATAAGAAAGGTATGACCACATTAATGGGGCAATATTATTGACCACCCGATGTCCACGGGATTTAGAGGAATAAACTTGCAGAGAATTCACAGACTGTTGTAGGAAACATAAGGTTGTTATAGTATGTGACTTTAACTTTCCTCATATTGACTGGGATTCCCATACTGTAAAAGGACTAGCTGGGATAGAGTTTGTCAAATGTGCTCAGGAAAGTTTCCTTAATCAGCATATAGAAGTCCCAACAAGAGAGGGCAGGATATTTTATCTGCTATTTGGAATGAGACGGGGAGCTGACAGAAGTTTGTGTAGGGGAACACTTTGAATCCAGTGACCACAATGTCATTAGTTTCAAACTAAATATGGAAAAAGATAGGTCTGGTCTGTGGTTTGAGATTCGAAATTGGAGAAAGACCAGTTTTAATGGTATCAGAAAGGAACTAGCAAGTGTGGATTGGGACAGGCTGTTTTCTGACAAAGGTGTAATTGGTAAGTGGGAGGCCTTCAAAAGTGAAACTTTGAGAGTACAAAGCTTGTATGTGCCTATTAGAATAAAAGATGAAGATAACAGGTTTAGGAAACCTTGGTTTTCAAGATATATTGTTGGTTAAGAAAATCAGGTTCCTTAACCCTGGTTGAGAACACCCTGGGAAATCAGAATCAGGTTTATTAACCCTGGTTAAGAAAAAAGGGAGGTGCATAGCAGGTATAGGCAGATAGGAACAAATGAGGTTGTTATGGATAACAAGTAATGCAAAAAAACACTTTCCTGACAGAAATCAGGAGGGTTAAAATAAGGCGTGGGCAGACAAAGTGAAGAAGAATCCTAAGTGATTCAACAGGTAAGTTAGGAGCAATAGGTCTGCAAGTAATAAAACTGGTCCTCTGGAAGATCAGAATGGTAAAAGAGTTGGGGGGGATCTTAAATGGATGTTTTTCATCTGGATTTACTCAGGAGACAGACACAGAATCTATAGAAATGAGTCCAAGCAGCAGTGAGTTCATGAACCCTATATAGGATACAGAGGCAAAGGTGTTGGCTACCTCGAGGCAAATTAGGGTCGATAAATCTCCAGAGTCTGACAAGGTGTTCCCTCGAATCCTGTGGGAGGCAAGTGCAGAAACTGTAGGAGTCCTAACAGAGATATTTAAATCATCCTTAGCTGCAGGTTCATTTGAAGTTTGTGGGTATGTCTTTTTAACTTATAAGAATTGTACTTGTGTTTTATAAATCCTTTGTGCTTTAGAAATGGTTTGTAGTTTGGAATCCTTTTATAAGATAGAAATCCTTTGTGAGTTTTAAATGTGTTTTAGAAATGTTGTTTGAATTTAATCTTCATATCCATCAGCTGAAATTGACACCAGCTTATACTGTCTATTCTTAATTACAAATGTATATTTGTAGAGGGAAAAATCACTTCTTGATGTTAAAAAGGTTCCTTTAAACTTAATCCAAATTCCTTTATTTTTAGATTTTTGTTTCTTCACCACATAGCAGGGAATCTTTCACCTGACTGCTTTCACTTTTTGGGAGTGTGCCATCCAATGCAGGAACTTTTGGGATACCATTCAGGAACACTGCCTCACTGCTGAGTTTTCCCGGAAGGTCAGGAGAAAGAATGTGTGGAATTAAGTCGGCACAGAATGCTCTGAAGGGCATGTTGTCACCATAGATGGAACTCACCATCAAAGGCCATTTCCTGAAATTCTGCCCCCACCCTGAAAAGCTGCACGAGAACGATCTGCAGTACAGGAGAAGGCATGAAGGAATTACACATGTGCTGATTGGCTGTCCATCTCCAGCAGACAACAGCTAGTAAATTTGAAGGTAATTACTGCAGCGATTTTACTTTGCCGCAGTCTCATTGAAGATTGCTTCGGGCAATATTTCTACCATTTTCATTCAACTGCTCCCAGATGCATGCGGCTGGTTCCTGACACTTTGTTTCTGTTAAGCACCAGCTCGTCAGTCTCTCTTTAGACATATTTTTTAAAGTGGCATGACCACGCAAAGTTTGTATAGCAAGATATCATGAGATTTGAAAGTATTTAAGTTATACTTGCATGGCCACAAAGCCTTTTTATTAATTTCCTTCAATTTGTAGTTCATCTGTGATCACTGACATTATATTGGATATAACAGTGGCTGTTCTCTGAGCTGCTGTCAAAAAAAAGGAAGGAAGGCCAACCTCTCATTGTTCCTTCATGCCATAGAGAAGTAGCTGGTTGAATTTTAGTAAGCAAAACTACTTCTTGCATGCTTGGCTAATGACAAATATGCACCTTCTGGCAGAAAGAACTTCACATTCATTCAACAATAAATGCTGGGAACATTGGCAGGTCAGGCAGCATCAGTGGAAAGAAAATCATTGATGTTTCACATTCTAGACTTTTGAATTGTAAAAGAGTCAAAACAAGTTAGCTTTCAATGCAGAGAAGGTGGAGGACGGATGATTATGATTATGATTATGAGGACACGCAGTCCCCTTTTATTGTCATTTAGTAATGTATGCATTAAGAAATGATAAAATGTTTTTCCAGAATGATATCACGAAAAACACTTGACAAACCGACTTAAAAACTAACAAAAACCACATAATTATAACATATTGTTACAACAGTGCAAAGCAATACCATAATTTGATAAGAACAGACCATTGCACAGTAAAAGTCTCAAAGTCACTCCAAAGTCCCATCATCTCAGCAGACGGTAAACCTCCAGCACCGCCAATTTGCCGGTGCAGCATCCTGGAAGCATCTGACCACAGTCCGACTCTAAGTCCGTCCGAAAAACTCCGAGCCTCCGACCACCTATTTGACACTGAGCACCGAGCACCATCTCTGCCGAGCACTTTGACCCCGGCCCTGGCAACAGGCGATACGCAAAGCCAAGGATTTGGGGCCTTCGTCTCCGGAGATTCTTGATTGCACAGTAGCAGCGGCAGCGAAGTAGGCATTCCAGAAGTTACTCCAGATGTTCCTCTGCGCTTCTCACGGCTGTCTCCATCAAATCCGGATTGTGCACGGCTCCTAGTTACACATAATCAATATTCATTCAGAACTGCCATGCACGCTGCGTTGCGCCGCCATCTTCTCCTCCCTCCTGCAGCCAATCTCGAAGCCTTGACAAATCATGAGTTGACAAACATGAATAAAAAGTTCTAATTCAAAAACAGATGAGATGATAGAAAGGGTAAAATAAGAGTGGGATGGGGTATTAAAGTGTCAGGCAACTAGAAGTTCAGGGTCACTCTGCATGTAGTGAATGCAGATGCTCTGTAAAGGATTCTGCATTTGGTTTCTCTAATGTAGAGAGGACCACATGATGAGCACTAACTCTGGTAAATGGGATTGGAGGAAGTGTGAGTGAATTCCCTTATCTAGAAGGACAGTTTGAATTCCCAGATGATAGGAAGTGTAGCAGGTAAAGATGCTTTAAGACAGGAAATGGTGGATGGAAACAGAAGTGTTGACCATGCAATTTTGAAGGGAGTAATTTCTTTGAAATGTTGAATTGAGAGTGAAGGGTAAACTAATTGAGAGTGAGAGTGTAAGGTTGGCACATCACAATATTAATTTGTAGGAAATGTGTTTTCAATACTGCTTGGTTAATTTTTCAAGAATGATATGTTGCACACTATTCAATCATAGCCTGCAGATGATCCCTTTAGAGAGCACAGACAAAGATACTCCCCCAAAAAAAGACCAATGAAGACAAACAGCAGTAGCAACAAGAGAAGACTGACAAAGACAACGTAACGTTATGCCAAGAAATTAGTTAGAACTGGAGGATCCTCAGCATACTTCTTCTAAGTCTGATTTACACAAATACTAATAAACCAATAAGCTTCATTATGGTTGCCGCAAACACATACAAGATATTGAATTGGATTTTGTTTTAAGAAACATGATTTGTGGTACCATGTGAGTGTGTGAATGTCTCTGCCCATCACTAACCTAATATTTTGAGCAAAAAAACAATTCTCACATTTTGTATGTATTTAGTATTCATATTTACAAAGTAGATGACTTTACAATATATAAATCATTGAATGTATGGGGAAGGCTAATATTTGCTCCATCACTTGCAGAAAACTGAAGTCTAATGAGGCCAAATTTTCTGCACAGGACATTTAACAGTAGTTGGTTTCATTTGGACTTAATTTTAAGATGTTTTTTCCATTTTTTTGTTATTTGGTAAGTTGTTGAAATAGTAAATTGTTAATGGTGCAGTAGGGGAAACAGAGATCTGAAAATGAGTCAGCAGGGTAGCCATTGTGTATCACCTTAACCAAGTGCCACTGAAGATTTGTGGTAGTCAACACTTACCTTATTATTAAAAGTAATCTAAGATTAGAATGGAACAGATTTAACTTTCTAACTCATGTTTATTTCATTACTACCACACAATAGAAATGTTTTTCTGCCATTCATTTCATTGGTGAGTTTTTAAAAATGGAGGGAGCAGCAAAACTTGGGCAGTAGCATTTGTCATGATTTATTTTATCTGGGTGTTTGTTCTTTGTTCTGGAATGTGTAGAATTAATGGTGACTGCCATTAGATTTAAAACTGTTTTGACATTTATGCTTTGTACTTATGAGTGAATTATAATGTTTGATAAATAGCCAGATCTTCCTCTTTGTGATGGCACAATCTAACATTGCTGTTTATTCTATGCAGACAAAAACATTACATTACAAATAGATATTAATAGATGGAACAGACAGGTAAATGAATTTCAATGTAGTAGTACCATGCGGATATACAAACAGAAAATGCTGAAAATACTAAGCAGGTCAGGCAGCATCAGAGGAAGAGAAACAGCTAATGTATCAGATCCAAGACCCTTCATCAAAATGAGGAACCTTTTCTTTAGATGTTGCCTCACCTGCTGAGAGTTTCAGGCATTTTCTGTTTTAATTACAGATTTCCAACACTGCATCTTTTTTGATTTTCAAGCAGCGTACATAACATTGGTTTGCATATGAATATTGCACTGCTGTGCCTCTGGATAGACAGCTTTCCTCAACTGCTCGCTTGTGGCTGTATCTCCAGTCACATATGGTTTCTGTCCATACAAAGGTACAGTAGTTATGATCTTAACAACATGACAGTTACAGGAAAAATGCAGGAACACCAGACACTAGTTTATGCCTTAAACAAGGCGGATGAACTTAGAGCGTAAATCAATATGTGGAACTATGGTGTTGTGGCCATTACAGAAACTTGGATGACCCAGGGGCAGGAATGGCTGCTGAGTGTGCTGGGCTTTAGATGTTTCAAGAAGGACAGGGAGGGAGGCAAAAGAGGTGGGGGAGTGGCATTGCTAATCAGGGATATTATCACGGCTGCAGAAAAGGAGGAAGTCATGGAGGGGTTGTTTACAGAGTCATTGTGGGTGAAAGTCAGAAACAGTAAGGAGGCAATAAGTCTCTATTGGGCAGTTTTTATAGACCCTCCCCCAACAGTAACAGGGACATCGAGGAGCAGATAGCGAGGCAGATTCTGGAACGGTGCAGTAATAATAGAATTGTTGTGATGGGAGATTTTAACTTTCCGAATGTTGACTGGCATTTACTTAGGGCAAGGGGTTTAGATGGGGTGGAGTTTGTTAGGTGTGTTCGGGAAGGTTTCTTGATACAATATGTAGATAAGCCGACACGAGTAGAGGCTGTACTTGATCTGGTATTGGGAAATGAACCTGGTCAGGTGTCAGCTCTCTCAGTGGGAGAGCATTTTGGAGATAGTGATCACAATTCTATCTCCTTTACCATGGCATTGGAGAGGGATAAGAACAGGCAAGTTAGGTAAACATTTAATCAGAGTAAGGGGAAATTTGAGGCTATCAGGCAAGAACTTGGAAGCATAAATTGGAAACAGATATTCTCAGGGCATAAATGTAGCAAATGTTCAGGGAACATTTACATGGCTTTCTGCATGGGTATGTTCTATTGAGGCAGGAAAGGATGGAGGGTAAAAGTTCCATGGTGTACAAAGGAGATAGAAAATCTAGTTAAGAAGAAAAAAAAGGCTTATGAAAGTTTCAAGAAACTAGGTACTGTGAGAGCTCTAGAAAATTACAAGGAAGGAGCTCAAAAATGTAATTAGGAGAGCTGGAAGGGGCCATGAGAAGGCCTTGACCAGCAGAATTAAGGAAAACCCCAAGGTATTCTACAAGTATGTGAAGAGCAAGAGGATGAGCCGTGTAAGAATAGGACCAATCAGGGGTGACAGTGGAAACGTACATGGAGCTGGAGGAGGTAGTGGAGGCACTTAATGTTTACTTTGCTTCAGTATTCTCTGGTGAAAAGGACCTTGAAAATTGTGGGAATTACTTAATACAGACTGAAAACCTTGAGTGTATAGATATTAAGAAAGAGGATGTACTGGAGCTTTTGAAACGTAGGTAAGTCACTGGATGAGATGTACGCCAGACTACTGTGGGAAGCGAGGGAGGAGATTGTTGAGCTTCTGGTGATGATCTTTGCATCATCAATAGGGACGGGAGAAATACCAGAGAATTGGAAGGTTGCAAATGTTATTCCCTTGTTCAAGAAAGCAATAGGATGCAGAACTGGGCTGAGAAGTGGCAGATGGAGTTCAACACAGATCAGTTTGAAGTGGTTCATTTCAGCAGGACAAATTTGAAGACAGAATATAATATTAATGGTAAAACTCTTGACAGTGTGAAGGATCAGCAAGATCTTGGGGTCCACGTCCATAGTACACTCAAAGCTGCTGCGCAGGTTGACAGTGTTGTTAGGAAGGTGTATGGTATGTTGGCACTCATCAACCATGGACTGATTTCAAGAGCCGTGAGGTAATGTTACAGCTATATAAGACCTTGGTCAGACCCACTTTAAGTACTGTGTTCAGTTCTGGTTACCTCACTATAGGAAGGATGCGGATGCTATAGAGAGAGTGCAGAGGATGTTGCCAGATTGGAGTGCATGCCTTATGAGAATAGGTTGAATGAACTTGGGTGTTTTCTCCTTGAAGAGATGGAAAATGAGAGGTGATCTGATAGAGATGTATAAGATGATGAGAGGCATTGATCGTGTGGATAGTCAGAGGCTTTCTCCCAGGGCTGAAATGGCTAACACAAGTGTGTACAGCTTTAAGGTGCTTGGAAGCAGGTACAGAGGAGATGTCAGGGGTAAGATTTCTACGCAGAGAATGGTGAGTGCGTGGAATGGGCTGCTGGAACCGGTGGTGGAGGTGGATACAATAGGGTCTTTTAAGAGACTCCCAGATAGGTACATGGAGCTTAGAAAAATAGAGGGCTATGGGGTAGGGAAATTCTAGGCAGCTTCTAGAATAGATTACATGGTCAGCACAACATTTTGGGCTGAAGAGCCTGTAATGTGCCGTAGATTTTCTACTTTCTGTGTTTCTATCAATTACATTCCAAACCCAAAACTCAGTAGTTGAGCTGAAGAATGTAAATGGTGCTTGTAACTGCGCACACTCTGACTCTGTCAGGAGCTGGTTAGGTGTCTTGTCCAGAAAAAAGAAGTGTATAGGGTTTGGACATCCAACGCAAGATTATACGTTGATCACATTGCTCCATCGGCAACAAAAGGTGTGATTTCTCGGTGGCCACCCGTTTCAATTTAACTTCAAATTCTTATTCTGACATGTTAGTTCGTGGCTTCTTCTACTGCCATGATGAAGCCACAGTCAGGTTGGAAAAGCAACACCTCATATTCTGGGTAGCCTGCAGCCTGGTGGCATGAAAGTAGATTTTTTAACTTTGACTATTTTCTCCCTCTCTCTCTGCTGTATGTTTCCATTCCCCATTCTGGTTCCCTGCTCACTCCTTCTCTTCATCTCACCTGCCTATCACCTTCCTCTAGTGCCCCTCCTCCCACCCTTTCTTGCATGGTCCACTGCTCTCTCCTAACAGATTCCTTCTTCTTCAGCCCTTTATCTCTTCCACCCACACTCAGCTTCTCAATTCATCCCCCCTTCTCAACCACCCATCTTCCCATCACTGAGAGGGATGTGCAGTAATGGTCAGAGTGCTGAGGGAGAGGCAATGAAGCGGATCAGCAGTTCACTGCAGGAACTGTGCAGAAATAACTAAAAAACAATAAATGCTAGGCCTAGAGGAGTATTACCTAGAAATTTAAAACCAAAGCTAATACCAAAGTAGCAGCTTGGCAGTAGTAGTTTAATACTAAATAATTACTGCTCCTTAACAGCGTTAGTCTAAACGGTAGTCTTCTTTCCAGGAACCAGGACAATGGTAAGGAGGGAGCATTGACTTCCCTGTGCTTTTGGTCAACAAGACAGAAATCAGAGGAAAGGAGTTAAATACCAGCACAATGAAACACTAATTGGCTGGAATGTGCATATTCACGAGTGTGATTGCTGAACCCATTCTACAGCCCTCCTGCAAGGGCATGCAGACCCTTTGGCAGGGTCCATGGTTGTGACACTCACCTGGTCTCTCCTATCACCTGCCAGCTTATCAGAATCAGGTTTAAAATCACTGGTATATGTCGTGAAAATCGTTAGGTGACAAACCAAATCTCCTCAAACTCCTAATGAAATATAGCTGCTGTCGTGTCTTCTTCTATCTCCATCAATATGTTGCATCAGTTTACGTCCTCAGAGATATTGACACCCAGGAACTTTGAATTGCTCACTCTCTTCACCTCTGATCTCTCTGTGAGGATTGGTTGGTGTTCCCTCATCTTACCGTTTCTGAACTCCACGATAAACTCTTTGGTCTTGCTGACGTTGAGTGCAAGGTTTTTGCTGCAGCACCATGCAAAAAGCTGGTATATCTCACTCCTGTACGGCCTTTCGTCACCATCTGAAATTCTGCCAACAGTGGTGGTATCATCAGCAAATTCATAGATGGCATTTGAGCTGTGCCTAGCCACATAACTCATAGTTTGTACTCCTACCCCTCACCCAACCTTCTTATTCTGGCTTCTGTCTCTTTCCTTTCCAGTCCTGATGAAGGGTCTAGGCCATTCTCATTCTGACACATCGCTCCATGGCTTCCACAGATTAGAAATCAAATCCTCAGAAAGAAGTGACATAGAATCAGAAGATGTAGAATGTTTGTGGGACATTTAAAAAACTGCAAAGATAAAAAAAAAACCCTGAACAGTAGCCAGGATGTGGTATATAAATTACAGTTGGAAATAGAAAAGGTGTGTCAAAAGGGCAATGGTACAAAAGTAATGGGGAATTTCGATATGCAAGTAGATTGGGAAAATTTAGTTGGCCCTGGATCCCAAGAGAGAGAATTCGTAAAGTGCCTACGAGATGGCTTGTTCGAGCAGCTTGTGGCTGAGCCCGCTAGGAGATCAGCTATTCTGGATCGGGTGCTGTGTAATGAATCGGATTTGATTAGAGAACTTAAGGTGAAAGAACCTTTAGGAGGCAGTGATCATAATATGATGGAATTCACCCTACAATTTGAGAGGGAGAAGCTAACATCAGATGTATCAGTATTATAGAGGAGCAAAGGGGATTACAGAGGCATGAGAGAGGAGCTGGCCAAAACTGATTGGAAGGCAACACCAGCAGGGATAACAGAAGAGCAGCAATGGCTGGAGTTTCTGGGAACAATCTGGAAGGCTCAGGATAGATACAACACAAAGAAGAAGAAATGTTGTAAAGGCAGGATGATGTAACAGTGACTGACAAAGGAAATCAAAGCCAACAAAAAAGCAAAAGAGAGGGCATATATAGAGCAAAAATTAGTGGAAAGTTAGAGGATTAGGAAACATTTGCAAACCAACAGAAGGCAACTAAAAAAGTCAGACAGAGGAAAAAGATGAAATAGAAGCTAGCCAATAATTTCAAAGAGGATACTAGAAGTTTTTTTTCAGATTAATTAATTAATTAAAGGCATCCATTAGTCTTGCGAGACCATGGATCTGCACCTGGAAAGTCTTCACTCTCCAGGGCACGGGCCTGGGCAAGGTTGTATTGGACCAGCAGTTGCCCATGCTGCAAGTATCCCCTCTCCACGACACCAATGTTGTCCAAGGGAAGAGCATTAGGACTCATACAGCTTGGCACCAGTGTCATCGCAGAGCAATGTATGATTAAGTGCCTTGCTCAAGGACACAACACGTTGCCTCGGTTGGGGCTCGACTTATGACCTTCAGGTTGTTAGTCCAATGCCTTAACCACTTGGCCACGTGCATATATACTTTTTTTTCAGATATAAAAGAGTAAAAGAGAGGCGAAAGTAGATATTGGACTGCTGGGGATCGATGCTGAAGAGGTAGTAGTGGGAGGCAAGGAAATGGCATATGAACTGAATAAGTATTTTGTATCAATATTCACAGTGCAAGACATTAGCAGTATGTCAGAAGTTTGAGATCGTCGGGGAACAGAAGTGAGCGTAGTTGCTATTACTGTGAGAATGTGCTTGGGAAACTGAAAGGTCTGAAGGTAGACCAGACTATACCACAAGGTTCTGAAAGAGATAACTAAAGAGATTATGGAGGCATTAGTTTTGCTCTTTCAATAGATCCTGGAATGGTTCAGGAGAACTGGAAAAATTGCAAATATCCCTCCATGCTTCAAGAAGGAAAGGAGCCAGAAGAAAGGAAATTATAAACTAGTTAGGCTGACCTCAATGGTTGGGAAGATGTTGGAGTTGATTATAAAGAAGGTGACTTCATGGTACCTGGAGGCACATGATAAAATAGGCCAAAGTTGGCATGGTTTTCTTAAGGGAAATGCCTGACAAATGTGCTGGAATTCTTTGAGGAAATAACAAGCAGGATAGATAAAGGAGAATCAGTGGATGTTATGTACTTGCATTTCAGAAGACTCTTGACAAGGTGTTGCACAAGGGCTGCTTAACAAGATAAGTTACGATGATACTACAGAACAGATACTAGCACAGATAGAGCATTGGCTGATTGGCAGGAGGCTGAGAGTGGAAATGGAGGGAGCCTTTTCTGACTGGCTGCCAATGACTAGTGGTTTTCCCCAGGGGTTGGTGTTGGGACTGATTATTTTTATGTTGTATGTCAATGATTTGGATGATGGAATTGATGTCTTTGTGGCCAAATTTGAGGGCAATACAAAGGTAGGTGGATGGATGGGTAATGTTGAGGAAGCAAGGAGTTGACAGAAGGACAGAAAATTAGAAGAATAGGCAAAGAAGTGGCAGATGGAAACAACAGGAATTCTGCAGATGCTGGAAATTCAAGCAACACACATCAAAGTTGCTGGTGAATGCAGCAGGCCAGGCAGCATCTGTAGGAAGAGGTGCAGTCGACGTTTCAGGCCGAGACCCTTCGTCAGGACTAACATCTCCCCCATTTCACGTACATCTGCTCTCACTCCATCCTCCCGCCACCCCACTAGGAATAGAGTTCCCCTAGTCCTCACCTACCACCCCACCAGCCTCCGGGTCCAACATATTATTTTCCGTAACTTCCGCCACCTCCAACGGGATCCCACCACTAAGCACAACTTTCCCTCGCCCCTCTCTCTGCATTTTGCAGGGATCGCTCCCTACGCAACTCCTTTGTCCATTCGTTCCCCCCATCCCTCCCCACCGATCTCCCTCCTGGCACTTATCTGTGTAAGTGGAACAAGTGCTACACATGCCCTTACACTTCCTCCCTTACCACCATTCAGGGCCCCAAACAGTCCTTCCAGGTGAGGCAACACTTCACCTGTGAGTCGACTGGGGTGATATACTGCGTCCAGTGCTCCCGATGTGGCCTTTTATATATTGGAGAGACTGGGAGACCGCTTTGCTGAACATCTACGCTCTGTCCGCCAGAGAAAGCAGGATCTCCCAGTGGCCACACATTTTAATTCCACATCCCATTCCCATTCTGACATGTCTATCCACGGCCTCCTCTACTGTAAAGATGAAGCCACACTCAGGTTGGAGGAACAACACCTTATATTCCGTCTGGGTAGCCTCCAACCTGATGGCGTGAACATCGACTTCTCTAACTTCTGCTAAGGCCCCACCTCCCTCTCGTACCCCATCTGTTACTTATTTTTATGCACAGATTCTTTCTCTCACTCTCCTTTTTCTCCCTCTGTCCCTCTGAATATACCTCTTGCCCATCCTCTGGGTCCGCCCCCCCCCTTGTCTTTCTTCCCGGAGCTCCTGACCCATGATCCTCTCGTATCCCCTTTTGCCTATCACCTGTCCAGCTCTTGGCTCTATCCCTCCCCCTCCTGTCTTCTCCTATCATTTTGGATCTCCCCCTCCCCCTCCAACTTTCAAATCCCTTACTCACTCTTCCTTCAGTTAATCCTGACGAAGGGTCTCGGCCTGAAACGTCGACTGCACCTCTTCCTACAGATGCTGCCTGGCCTGCTGCGTTCACCAACAACTTTGATGTGTGTTGGCAGATGGAATACAGTATTGGAAAGTGTATGGTCATGTACTTTGGTAGAAGGAAATAAAGCATAGACTACTTTCTAAACGGGGAATAATTCAAAAATCTGAGGTGCTAAGAGACTTTGGAGTTCTCGTGTAGGGTTCCCTAAGGGTTAATTTGCAGGTTGAATTGATGGCAAGGAAGGCAATAGAATTTTAGCATTCGTTTCGAGAGGACTAGAATATAAAAGCAAGGATATAATGTCTTTATAAGACAGTGGTGAGGCCTCTCCTGGAGAATTCTGAACAATTTCAGACCCCTTATATAAGAAAGGATGTGCTAACTTTGAAAAGGGTTCAGAGGAGCTTCATGAGAATGATTCTAGGAATGAAAGGGATCATATGAGGATTGATATGAGCAATTACATCCATTGCCTCTCTTTTGTCCACCCTGCTTGTTACTTTCTCGAAGAACTCTAATGGGGTACTTCATTGAAACTTATCAAAAGTTGAAAAGCCTAGATAGAGTGGATGTGGAGAGGATGTTTCCTATGGAGGCGAAGTCTAGGTCAAGCAGGCATAGCTCAGAATAGAGGGCCATTCATTTAGAATGGAGTTGAGGAGGTATTTCTTCAGCTGGAGTGTGGTGAATCTGTGGAATTCATTGCCATGGGTGGCTGTGGAGTCCAGGTCATTTGGTGTACTTAAAGCAGAGGTTGATAGGTTTTTGATTATGTTACAGGAGAAGGCAGAGGAATAGTGTTGAGAGGGAAATGGATCCGCCATGACAAAGCAGACTCAATGGGTGGAATAGCCTAATTCTGCTCCCATATCTTATGGTCTTATGTTCTGGTGGCCTGAAACATCTCATGTTTGTTCCCTTCCATAGATTTTGCCTGACTTGCTGTGTTAGAAACATAGAAGCATAGAAAACTTACAGTACAATACTTTCAGCCCACAATACTATGCCGAACATGTACTTACTTTAGAAATTACCAAGGGCTACCCACAGCCCTCTAATTTTCTAAGCTCCATGTATCTTGTAAATCTCCTTTGCACCCTTTCTATAGTTTCCACATCCTTCCTGTAGTGAGGTGACCGGAACTGAGCACAGTACTCCAAGTGGGTTCTGACCAGGGTCCTATAAAGCTGCAACATTACCTCTCGGCTCTTAAACTCAATCCTACGGTTGATGAAGACCAGTGCACTGTATGCCTTCTTACCCACAGAGTTCTTCCAGCATTTTGTGTATGCCACTCAAGGTTTCCAGCATCTGCAGAATCTCGTGTGATTTGCACCACCACTTGCTTCAGAGAATTCTGGGGACTGGTTAGACTGGAAACACTGCAAGATAATAGAATGCTTTTGAGTGAGGTGACAGCCCCATTTATTATTTATGTGTCCTGCTGCTTAATTTGGTTAAAGACTGTGTTGGATCAGGAGATTATATAGTCCAGAAGGCTCTTTAGAAGTCACGAATAAAGTGTAAATCTTGTGGTTACAGCGATTTTATTCGGTGTTCATAACAAAGAAATAACAGTAATCAGGTCACTCTACTGTGAATAAGAAACAAAGAGAGAATGCAAAGGAAAAACAAAGAAATAAAGCAGTCAAAGTTCCAAGTACATTTATGATCTAAGTACATATATGTCACCGTATACAACCCTGAGGTAGAGCTTTCTGCAGGCATTTACAGTAAATACAAGAAACGTAATGAAATCAATGAATGACCAAACCCAACAGGACAAGCGGAACAAATGTGTAAAAGACCACAAACAGTTCAAAATCAAATAGAAAAAAGGCAATAATGATAAATAAATAAATAAGTAATAAAAATAATAAGTATAGCTGTCATCTTGTACTGAAAACTAGATCATACAGGTCAGATATAGAGAATGCTGGGTGCGTGGAATGCACTGCCAGCAAAGGTAGTAGAGGCAGCTATAAAAGAGTCTTTTAAGAGATCTTAGATAGGTACATGGAGCTTAGGAAAATAGAGGACCATGCAGTAGGGAAATTCTAGGCAGCTCCTAGAGTAGGCTACATGGTTGGCACAACATTTTGGACTAAAGGGCTTGTAATGTGCTGTAGATTTTCTATGTCTCGATAAGGAAATTCTTTGATAAGAACATCCTATGAAAGGCGAATTTATGCTGTGACAAGCTACAGACAAAGAAGCTATAAAAATACAGAACCAGATTTATTACAAATTGCTAAAATTTCACTGAACATTTGCAAACATGCAATTGATTATACAAACATTTACTATAAGCAAGCCTAAAGAACATATCAATAAAAAGATTAGTAAAGAAAGAAAGTAAAGTTACAAGAAAATTGATAACTTACACACTAATCCAGCAACTGTTTTCATTTTGTGTTTTGTGGGCAGTCTATTTTGCTGTCATATTTAAACAGCTACTCCACACATTGGGCTCTATTTTCACAAATAAAAGGTATCTGCTTTCTCCTTGTAGAAGCGGAAAGGTGTCTGGTGTTGTGACGCTGAAAGAGCCAGATTCTGGGGATGTAGATGTAACAGATCTTTACTCAGCACAGATAAACTTGCAGAGGACACCTGGTGGAAATATCCCCCCCAAACTCAAAATATATCAAGTTTTTATACCTTTTAACAACAGGTAATCAAATACAATTTCATTGGTTACAATATTTAATTTAGCTAATTTTTTTGAGTGGGAACAAATGATTTCATAGACAATGGTTGTACACACTAATTGATAAGACTATCAAATACCCTGTTGACATAAAGTAGTTCACATCAATACAGTATCGTAAAAACTTCAGAGCACGTAACCCAGAGATCTATCCTTCTTTTATCAGAGTATTGTGAGAAGTAGGTCTTTGAATACATAAATAAACCATGTATAGATTGATGGAACATGACTCTGACTGTTTGTTTGACATGCTAAGTGGCAAACTAACCAGTCTGGAACCTCCTTTTCATCTCATTCTATCCAGTTAGAGACATAAGGTGATCTTTGTCTCTGTTGCAGTGCTGTAGATTAACTTGGCACTTTATGATGTCTAAAGTCTGGTTCCTGTGTCTGGACTTTCATTTACATTTCCTCAGTGGATATCACAGTTCGTGGCTGGAGCATTAACGTGGTGCAATTAGCACAGCTTTTTGTCTCTACAATTTGCTAAGGCATAAGAGAACATCTCATGATTGTTCATGCAAGCGGTTTATTTATGATGTGGTCCTTGTAATTTTAAAACCAATTATCGCAAGTGGCGTGGCACAACACAGTAGTGTAGCAATTGCTGCTATGCTTTATAGCGACAATGATCGGAAAATTGGGTTTGATTCCTGTGCTGTTTGGAAGGACTTTGTATGTTCTCCCTCCCACATTCCAAAGATGTATGCGTTAGTAAGTTGTGGCATGCTATGTGGTGCTGGAAGCATGGTGTCACTTGTGGGCTGCCTTCAGCATATCCTTGGACTGTGTTGGTTGTTAGTGCAAATTTCCAACTGTGATAAGACTGCTGAACGGATCCTGACCCAGATCTGGGCCGTACCCTCCAAATATCCGGATCTGCCTCTCGTTTTTTTGCACTACCTTACTTTCCATTTTACTATTTTCTATTTATGATTTATAATTAAAATTTTTAATTTTTACTATCGATTCGTAATCCAGGGAGTGGGAAGTGCAGAATCAAATATCGCTGTGATGACTGTACGTTCTAGTATCAATTGTTTGGTGACAATAAAGTATAAAGTATAAATTAATTATTTCACTGTATGTTCAATGTTTGATGTTCACTGCCGGTCAAGATGGTACCAGTGAACAATGATCCCTAGTCGACATCTTCCAGATAGTCAATCATTTCAGCTTTTTTACATTTTCTACTTACTCTTTATGCCTTAAATTTGTTTTTGAAACTGTTGGAGCCTGTGACTTACAGTTTGTAGTTCAATAGAGTGAGCTCGCACTCTGCTGTCCCCAAGAAAATTCCAGGAGAGTAATATGAGCATGAGCTACCACGAGGAGAAGCTCGGAGACGAGACATGGGACCATGATCGACTACATTTCTTGCTGATTAAAGCATCAGGGAAAATTAAAACATCCAGACAAATGTGGAGAAGAGCGAAAGTGAGAGGGAAGTTGGATGACTGAGAAGCTTTTAAAATCCAACAAAAGGCAACTAAAAAATGCTATAAGAAGGGAAAGATGAAATACGAGGGCAGACTAGTCAATAATATAAAGCAGGATACCAAAAGTTTTTTCAGTTATATAAAGAGTAAAAGAGAGATGCGAGTTAATATTAGACCACTGGAAAGTTATGCTGGTTGCGTAGTAATGGGGGACAAAGAAATGGCAGATGAACTTAATGGGTACGTTGCATTTGTCTTCACTGTGGATGACACTAGCAGTGTGCCAGAGGTTCGTGAGTGTCAGGGAGTAGGAACGAGTGCCATTTCTATTACAAAGGAAAAAGTGCTAGGCAAACTCAGAGGTCTTAAGGTGGATAGGTCACCTGGACCAGATAGACTACAACCCAGAGTCCTCAGAGAGGTTGTTGAAGAAATAATGGATGCATTGGTCATGATCTTTCAAGAGTCATGGAGGACTGGATGATTGCAAATGTCACTCCATTCTTTAAGAAGGGAGGAAGCCAAAAGAAAGAAATTATAGTCCAGTTAGCCTAACCTCAGTGGTTGTGAAAGTGTTGGAGTCTATTATTAAGGATGAGGTTTAGAGGTACTCGGAGACTAATGATAAAATAAGTCAAAATCACCATTGTTTCTCTGAAGGGAACCTTACCTGTCAAATCTATTAGAGTTCTTCGAGGAAGTAACAAGTAGGGTGGACGGAGGAGAAGCAGTCATTGTCAGTTACTTGGATTCTCAGAAGGCGTTTGATAAGGTGCCACACATGAGGCTGCTTAACAAGATAAATTCCTATGACATTACAGGAAAGATACTGGCACAGATAACAGAATGGCTGACAGGCAGAAGGTATCGAATGGGAACAAAAGGAGCCTTTTCTGTTGTCTGCCAGTGACTAGTGGTCTTCCTCCGGGGCCAGTATTGGGACTGCTACTTTACACATTGTTTGTCGATGGTTTAGGCAATGGAACTGATGCTTTGTGGCAAAGTTTACGGATGATATGAAGATAGGTGGAGGGGTAGGTCGTGCTGACGAAGCAGCAGGACTTAGACAAATTGGAAGAATGGTCAAAAAAGTGGCAGATGGAATACAGTGTTGGGAAATGTATGATAGTGCATTTTGGTTAAAGGAACAATAGTGTGGATTATTATCTAAATGGGGCGAAGGTTCAAACATCAGAGGTGCAGAGAGACTTAGGACTCCTCGTGCAAGACTCCCGGAAAGTTAATTTACAGGTTGACTCTGTAGAAAAGAAAGCAAATGCAATGTTGGTATTTATTTCAAGGGGAATAGAATACAAGCAAGGAGATAATGCTGAGCCTTGACCCTAGTCAGGCTGCATTTGGAGTATTGTCAATGTTTTGGGCCTCATATCTCAGAAAGGATGTATTGTCATTGGAGACAGTCCAGATAAGTTTCACAAGGATGATTCTGGGAATGAAGAGGTTAAGATATGAGGAGTGTTTGGCAGCTTTGGCCTGTCCTCACTGGAATTTAGAAGAATGTGAGGGGATCTCATTGAAACCTACCGAAAGTTGGATGTGCTAAATAGGGCGGATATGGAGAGGATGTTTCCTATGTTGGTGGTATCCACAACTAGAGGTCATAGCTTCAAAATTGAGGGGTGACCTTTTAGAACAAAAGTAAGGAGGAATTTTTAGCCAGAGAGTAGTAAATCTGTGGAATGCACGGCCACAGATTGTGATGGAGGCCAAGTCCATGGCTATATTTCATGTGGAGGTTGATAGTTTCCTGATTGGTCAAAGGCAAGTGTATGGGGTAGAGTGGGATATGGATCAGCCATGATAGAATGGCAGAGTAGACTTGATGGGCTGAATGGCCTAATTCTGTTCCTATGTCTTATGCTTTTATGGTTTTATGGTATTAGTTCCTAATAGTTATCAATGGAGGAATTCATCCAGTGTAAGCTGCCTGGTTGTTCTTTGATTGACTGTAAATAAACAAAGGGGTATATGGGTTGTCCAGGGAGTGGTAGCACCCCTGGTGAAGGGACTAGTCATGTTAAACCTGGGACAGCTCACTTACCTTTGGTCCTCACTGGGCATTCAGAATCAGAATCACTTTATTGCCAGCATATGAAACAAAGCAGAACACAGGACAATATCATAACAGACAACACGTAAGAACCTAAAATCATAAGAAATAGGAGCAGGAGTCGGCCACCTGTCCTGTCAAGCCCGCTCCACTATTCAATAAGATCATGGCTGATCTGGCCATGAACTCATCTCCACCTACCTGCCTTTTCCCCATACCCTTAATTCCATTACTATGGAAAAATCTATCCAACCTTGTCTTAAATGTATTTACTGAGGTAGCCTCCACTGCTTCTTTGGGCAGAGAATTCCACAGATCCACCACTCTCTGGGAAAAGCAGTTCCTCCTCATCTCCATCCTAAATCTACTCCCCCGAATCTTGAGGCTATATCCCCTAGTTCTAGTCTCACCTACCAGTGGAAACAACTTTTCTGCCTCTATCTTATCTATCCTTTTCATAATTTTATATGTTCCTATAAGATTCCCTCTCATTCTTCTGAATTTCAGTGAGTACAGTCCCAGGTGATTCAATCTCTCCTCATACTCTAACCCTCTCCTCTCTGGGATGAACTAGGTGAACTTCCTCTTCACCGATTCCAAATCCAGATTATCCTTCCTCAAGTAAGGAGACCAGAACTGCACACAGTAGTCCAGGTGCAGCCTCAGCAGTACCCTGTATAGTTGCAACATAACCGTCTTGCTCTTAAATTGAATCCCTCTAGCAATGAAGGTCAACATTCCATTTGCCTTCTTGATAGCCTGCTGCACCTGCAAACCTTTAGTGATTCATGCACAAGCACTCCCAAGTCCCTCTGCTCAGCAGCATGCTGCAATCTTTTACCATTTAAATAATAACTTGCTTTTTCATTTTTCCTTCCAAAGAGGATGACCTCACATTTACCAACATTGCACTCCATATGCCACACCCATGCCCACTCACTTAACCTATCTGTGTCTCTCTGCAGATTCACTGTATCTTCTGCATGACTTGCTTTTCCACTCAATTTAGTATCATCAGCAAACTTAGATACACCACACTCAGTCCCCTCTTCTAAATTGTTAATGTATATCGTGAACAGTTGCAGGCCTACCACTGACCCCTGCAGCACACCACTCTCTCCACTGAGCAAAGTGCTATTTACAAGACAATGGTGCAAACAGCCATAAGCAATCACCAAATAGCAGAATGGTCACATGTGCAAATGTCAATAATCAAACTTAACTAAATATGAATATATGAACAGACTGAATAACTATCAACAGAACAAGGAGAGCAGGAAAGACCATTTAACCGATCTTGTGCAGGGATAGTTGTGGTATTACACCTGAGTGAGTTTTGTTGAGAAACACGATAGCTACAGGAAAGTAACTTCAGAGGTAACATGTAGTCCTGGTGGTGATGGACTTGTATCGCCTCCCTGATGACAATTTGATGAATAGCTGACTGCTCGGGTCGGTAGACCAGCATTAATTAAGCTCCTGTCTTCTCTCTAGTAATGAATTGGTCTTTTAATGAAAAAGGATCTAGTGCTTTCCCGGTGTTTATGACGAATAAGCTCTTCTGGGGCTTCCAGCCGGGTACAGGTATCAATTATAACCAAACTTTCAATGAGAAACTCTGAAAGCTTTATCATCTCTGAAGATGGTAGAGGTCATCATTGAAACTTTGGTTAAGTCGATACCTGTACCCGGCTGGAAGGCCCGAGAAGAGTTTACAGGTTTTGTAATGTTGGTAACTGAGAGCCAATGATCTTCTCTGCTGAGTGGACCACTCGTTGTAGCCTGGACTTGGAGAGGGAGGAGGTGGCAGAAAACCAAATGGTGATAGAGGTGGTCATAACACTCTCAACGATGGCTGATTTAAAAATTCTTCAGGATACGCCCTGAGAGATTAAGTTTCCTAAGCTGGTGTAGGAAGAACAATCTCTGCTCAGTTTTCCAAGTGATGAGTGTAACATACTCGTCCCTCTTCAATGTATTGGTAATGGTGATCCCAGGAATTTGAATGACTTCACCATGGACACAGCCTGCCCATTAATTTCCAAGGGGGTGCAAGTAGAGAGATGTCAGCAGAGGTCAATCCTCATATCCACTGCCTTAATAGCATTAATTTCCAAGTTGTTATGAGCAGATCTACCTCTATTTGATGGGAGGTCACATTAGAGATGAAACCAACTACAGTCATGTCATCTGTGAACTGCAGGGTTGTAATGTACTTGTCTGTGAAGGTACAGTCATTTGCGTAAAGTGAGAGCAGGAGGGGTGAAAGAACACAGCATTGGGGAGAGCCTGTGCTTAGTGATGTTGGATTTGACAAGTAGGACTCCAGACTCGAGAAAATCTGCCCATGCTGGAATTTCAAGCAACACACATAAAAGTTGCTGGTGAACGCAGCAGGACAGGCAGCATCTATTGGAAGAGGTACAGTCGACGTTTCGGGCCGAGACCCTTCGTCAGGACGAACTGAAAAAAGAGCAAGTAAGAGATTTGAAAGTGGGAGGGGGAGGGTGAGATCCAAAATGATAGGAGAAGACAGGAAAGGGAGGGATGGAGCCAAGAGCTGGACAGGTGATTGGCAAAAGGGATATGAGAGGATCATGGGACAGGAGGCCCAGGGAAAAAAAGGGGGGGAAACCCAGAGGATGGGCAAGGGGTATAGTGAGAGGGACAGAGGGAGAAAAAGGAGAGAGAGAAAAAGAATGTGTGTATATAAATAAACAATGGATGGGCTAGGAGATGAAGCCACACTCAGGATGGAGGAACAACACCTTATATTCTGTCTGGGTAGCCTCCAACCTGATGGCATGAACATTGACTTCTCAAACTTCCACTAATGCCCCACATCCCCCTTGTACACCATCCATTATTTATTTATATACACACATTCTTTTTCTCTCTCTCCTTTTTCTCCCTCTGTCCATCTCACTATACCCCTTGCCCATCCTCTGGGCTTCCCCCCTCTCCCTTTTCTTTCTCCCTAGGCCTTCTGTTCCATGATCCTCTCGTATCCCTTTTGCCAATCAGCTGTCCAGCTCTTGGCTCCATCCCTCCCCCTCCTGTCTTCTCCTATAATTTCGGATCTCCCACTCCCCCTTCCACTTTCAAATCTCTTACTAGCTCTTCCTTCAGTTAGTCCTGACGAAGGGTCTCGGCCCGAAACGTCGACTGTACCTCTTCCTATAGATGCTGCCTGGCCCGCTGCATTCACCAGCAACTTTGATGTGTGTTGCTAGGATTCCAGACTTACTTACTGCTTCCTTCCTGTCAGAAAGTTTGTAATCCACTGACAGATACTGTAGGGTTCAGCCAGCTGTGTTAGCTTGCTGTGAGGTTACTCCAGAACAATAGTGTTACAGCAGAGCTAAAATCCACAAACAAGACCCTCACATACAGTTGAGGTCAGAAGTTTACATACACCTTAGCCAAATACATTTAAACTCAGTTTTTCACAATTCCTGACATTTAATCCCAGAAAACATTCCCTGTCTTCGGTCCGTTAGAATCACAACCTTATTTTAAGGAAGTGAAATGTCAGAATAATAGTAGAGAGAATGATTTATTTCAGCTTTTATTTCCTTCATCACATTCCCAGTGGGTTAGAAGTTTACATACACTTTGTTAGCATTTGATAGCATTGCCTCTAAATTATTTAACTTGGGTTAAACGTTTGGATAGTCTTCCACAAGCTTCTCACAATAAGATGCTGGAATTTTGTTCCATTCCTCCAGACAGAACTGGTGTAATTGAGTCAGGTTTGTAAGCCTCCTTGCTCGCACACGCTTTTTCAGTTCTGCCCACAAATTTTCTATTGGATTGAGGTCGGGGCTTTGTGATGGCCACTCCAATACCTTGACTTTGTTGTCCTTAAGTAATTTTGCCACAACTTTGCAGGTATACTTGGGGTCATTGTCCATTTGGAAGACCTATTTGCGACCGAGCTTTAAATTCCTGGCTGACGTTACCCGAGAAACCCTTCTAAACCTTCAATCTGCTACATCTAGCAAGATCAACAACACCCTGGCGAAGCTACTGACCCAGCTGGAGATCACCGTGCCAGAACTGCTTCTTAAATTCCGGACCGCACCTTGACCCCACCAGCGAGGCCTGGTCCGAGGCCCACAACGTTCCTGCAGACCCATGGTCTGCTACCGTGCCGGAGTGCTTGGAGACACAGCCCATTCCGAGAGCATCTCCGGAGCAGACGACCACACAGAGGTGACATCGGAGACCTCAAGGTACCACAGACGCTTCCCCGGAGCGACCAATGTAAAGCCCCGTTGGTGGACATCCACAGCTGCCGGAAGTGAGGCCTCCGCCGCTGGCCTCAGAAATCGAGCCCGAGGCTCGTCTGGAGTAGAGGCCTCCGCGACCGTAACTCAGCTCACGGACTTGTTTCAGCCGGGAGCCAGGCCCCCCGTGATTAAGTGTTGGCTTCGGGGCCCAATCCAATCAACAGCCCGGGCCCCCGGCAGCAGAGCCTCCCCTGTTACTCAGCCCGACCCAGAGCATCCGACGATGCGACCCACCGATGGATCCCCGTGGGACATGTCCACCAACCTCAAAGAGCTGACAACAACACACAGCATCGATGGAAACCTGGAAAGATGCACTATTTACGGAGGAAGCATGGGAAAAGAGCTGGGCTGCTGGTCAGATTGAAGCTGAGGGGCTTCAGGGTCCCTATGCCCACCATCCTACTAGCTAATCTGCAAGCCATAGAGAACAAGGTGGATGATCTTAAAGGGAGACTCACCTACTGCAGGGAGATGCAGAACTGCTGGGTAGTCTGCTTCCCCGAGACCTGGCTCTCCCCTGCCACCCCCGACTGTGCCATCCGACCGGAGGAATTTTCGATCCATCGGATGGACCACACGGCATCTGCGGGCAAGACGAGGGGAGGTGGTGCCTGCCTACTGATCAACACTGCGTGGTGCTCGGACACAGTGACACTGACAAGCTCCTGCATCCCGGACCTGGAACACCTGTCGGTGAAGTGTCGTCCCTACTATCTGCCACGGGAATTCACCTTGGTCATACTGACAGCGGTCTACATTCCCCCCCAGGCGGAAGTGGAGTGTGCTTTGAACATACTGTATGCCAACATCAGTGAACTTGAGACCAAGTATCCAGAGGCTTTGCTCATTACAGCTGGGGACTTTAACTAGACTAACCTCAGACTTCTCTAACTTCCGCTAATGCCCCACCTCCCCCTCGTACCCCATCCATTATTTATTTATATACAGACATTCTTTCTCTCTCTCTCCTTTTTTTCTCTCTGTCCCTCTGACTATACCCCTTGCCCATCCTCTGGGTTTTTCCCCCCCTCCCCCTATTCCTTCTCCCTGGGCTTCCTGTCCCATGATCCTCTCATATCCCTTTTACCAATCCCCTGTCCAGCTCTTGGCTCCATCCCTCCCCCTCCTGTCTTCTCCTATCATTTTGGATCTCCCCCTCCCCCTCCCACTTTCAAATCTCTTACTAGCTCTTTCTTCAGTTAGTCCTGAGGGAGGGTCTCGGCCTGAAACGTTGACTGTCCTTCTTCCTAGAGATGCTGCCTGGCCTGCTGCGTTCACCAGCAACTTTGATGTGTGTTGCTTGAATTTCCAGCATCTGCAGAATTCCTTGTGTTTGCATACCTGGTGTAGTGGTCCGTAACGACCAGGACACTACATTGGGTTCTATGGCCATGAAATCCATACACACTGGGTCCAGAGGCCCTGCACTCTGCAAGTGGGACAAAGGGGCAGCCTGCCCGGGCAGCGTCTTCCGCTGTATGCAACAAATGCAGGACTTGCAGTACTCTTCAACCTCTGTCCTCATCTGGAGCCGGTATAACTGATCTTTGAGTAATCCATAGGTCTTTTCCACCCCCAAATGTCCAGAGTCATCATGGAGGGACTTCAACACAACCTTCTGATACTTCTCCGGCAGGACCAGCTGCCAACACCAAGGTTGGGCCGTGGGTGACATTACCCGGTATAATATTTGGTCCTTCAACCTCAACCGACACCACTCTATCAGTAACAGGGACACTGAACCATGTTTAGCCTTCTCCGCCCGTGTCATAGCCCCCTCTTCCACAGCATGCCAGATTGGGCTAATGTCCGCGTCCTCTCGCTGAGCAGCGGCCACTTCCCCAGAGCTTAACCCTGGCAGCTGCATGGTCTTCAGAGCAGTCATGTCACAGTAAACTAGGGGCAGGGCGTCATCGGATGCCCCAATGAGTCCACTGCTCAACCTGGCCTCTCCTTCTCCTCAGCCTGCACGATGATAGCAAACTGGCACATTGCCTTCACCCTGAATGCAGGAACACTCTCCCACTCCTCGTCCTTCCCCAGCTACTCGTGCCTCTATCAGGACAGAGCATCCGCGTTGACATTCCGGCTCCCTGGCCGGTACTTCAGGCTGAAATCATATACAGACAAAGCCTCCAGCCACTGATGGCCTGTGGCATCCAGTTTCACCGAGGTCAGGATGTAGGTGAGCGGGTTGCTGTCTGTCCTCATCTCAAACTTGGCTTCGTAGAGATAGTCACTCAGCTCATCCACCACCGCCCATTTTAACGCCAGGAGCTGTGAATGGGATAGTTTCTCTCCGAAGGTGACAAACTCCAGCTGACAAATGCTACGGGCCTCAAGCCAGTGCTCTGATCCTGACATAGAATGGCTCCTAACCCCTAATGACTAGTGTCAGTGTGTAGCACATAGGGCAATCGAGAGTCTGCAAAAGCCAGCACTGGCACCTGAGTCAGCATCTCCTTCAGCTACTGGAAAGGCGCTTCACATTTGTCATCCCATCTCTGTCCAAAGGACTCTGACGGGTTCAAATATGCTCCCACCGCCCATCCTTTCCTCCTTTTCCCCCTCTGTCCCAGGGGAGAGTAGCCACGTGGAAAGTGGTTCAAGGGATGACACACCTGGGCGTAGCCCTTCACGAATCTCCGATAGTATCCACCGAACCCTAGGAATGAGCGCAGAGCACTCACGGTCTGGGGCCTTGGCCAGGTAGTCACCGCTTCGTTCTTAGCTGGGTCAGTAGCTACTCCATGCTGCGAGACAATGTGTCCAACATAGCTAACAGACATCTGGCAGAACTGGTACTTGTCCAGGGAAAGTTTTAACCCTTCCTGCTTCAGCCGGTTGAGCACCTTCACTCGTCTCGCTTCGTATTCTTTCAATGTGGATCCAAATACTATGAGGTCATCCAAATATACTAGCACTTCGAGTAGGTTCATATCCCCCACTGTCTTTTCCATAACCCTCTGGAAGGAGGCAAGGGTCCTCCAATATGCCCTGGGCCATCCTTTTGAACTGTTAAAATCCCAAAGGGCAAGTGAAGGCCGTCTTCTCCTTATCGGCCTCACTCATCCGGATCTGGTAATACCCACTCCTCAAATCCAACACGCTAAACCACTTCGCCCCACTCAGACAGGCTAGCACGTCTTCAACTCGGGGGACCGTGCACTGATCTGGAACCGTGCGCCTGTTCAGTGTTCTATAGTCCACACACATACGAACCTTCCCATTCTTCTTCTGGGCCACTACGATAGGAGACGCATAAGAGCTTTGGGACTCCATGATGATCCCAGCCTCCTTCAATTTACACAAATGCTGCCACACGTCTTCCACATCTGCAGGGGCCAGTCGCCGTGATCGTTCCCCAAACGGAGTATCCTCAGTCACCCGTACGGTGTGGCGAGTGCTCCTGGAACAACCCACATCAAACTCGTCAAAGGAAAAAAACATCTGTCATTACCAACATCTTCTCCACCAGCCTCCGCTTCCAACCCTCCGGCACAGGTGATGCCCCAAAATTAAAAGCTTCAGCGGTCAACTTAGGCCTTTTTCACGACTGCTCTCCCCCAACTGGCCTCACGGGGGCGCTATGCATCACCGTCACTGGGAACAAATGTGCCAGAGGCATCCCTCGCTTAAAGGTGACCTCCTGTGCCGTAGTGTTCCTGACAATCACCACTAGCCTGTGTGCCTGTACCACCGAGGGCTTCTGCAACTCGGGTCTCACCAGCACCCCAGCAGGGAATCTCAACTCCCCGTCAAAATCTTCCGGGGTGTCCACTAAAAGGGCTTCACCCTCAAGCACTCCCTGGAATCTAGGGGCACTCCCTGGAATCTAGGGATCCCCATCACTCTCGCTACTTCACCCGGCCATACCACCCTGGGCTTCAACTGAGCACACCACACAGTGCCTCGTCCAGCCCAGGGTGACTCCACACTTTCTCAAAAGCAGCTTGGAACACTGGGTGCACTGACAGGGTCTCCAAAAAGTCTTCACCCGCCTTCTCCTTACAGGCTCCCAGAAGTCTCCGCACAATAGGGGTGTTGGTCCCCACCAGAATTGACACATCCCCAGTCTCACTGGGGTCTGGGCAAACCAGTACCAGGGCCTCATGAGCTGCAGACACCCCCACCTCAGCTTCCAGGAACTCCAGTTTCACAGACAAATAGCCATCGTACAGGTAATCACCCATCACTTGATACCCCAAATTTCCAGTGCACTGAAAGATGTCAGGGCTAAATGCACCAGATACTGATCGTAGAACGACCAGTACAGTAATGTGACCTGCGACCCAGTGTCGAGTATGGCTTTTGCATCTATCCCCTCTATCCATATCAACACGCTGGATTGGGGTCCCACCTATCCTTCTGGGATAGGGTCTTTTCCTTTCGATGGTCCCACGGCATGTTGTTGGGAATGTATTTTCCCAGAAACTCCAGTCCATTCTCTCACTGAGTCTCTTCTAAATTTCCTGACCCCGCTTCCTGCTGGGACACCTGGGGGCTCTCCCTCCAAGGGGCTCCCTGTCATTCACATTCCCACCTGAAGAGCTCCTCTTCCCCACAGTTATAGCACACGCCTCACCTTGCGGGACCCCGGCCTCCACCTGGCCTCAGTGCTGTTTGTCCCGCCCGGGAGGGGCCTTCTCTGCTAGTCCCCTCTCGCAACCCCCTTTTATATCTCCCGTGTGGAGCTGGCCTGGGTCATTTCACCACAAGGAGCTACTATCGAGGACTATACCTTGTTAACGGACCCCCCCTTCCACTTCCAGTTCATCCTCCTCCTCCCTTACCTCTCTGAACAACTGAACAAAAGACCAGGGGGCGGGGGGAGACTGCGAGAGGCTCATAGCAATCGCATCATGTCTCTGTGCACCCCTGGCTACCTAGTCGATCCTCATCCAATCCACCACATTCCCCGAAATGACCCCCTGGCACCTCAAGCAATTTAGCCTACGCTCTAGTCGGAGAAGATACTCAGAAAGCTTTTCCCCTTTCTCTTGACGCAGATTCTGAATCCCCCCTAAAAGCTTCACCGTGCTTCCCGTCAGCTCAAACGCTTCCTCTAAGGTGACTAGACACTCCTTCCAAGAAGCCAAGTGCTGGTTAACTCTCACCCCTTTTACCACCTCAGCTGCCGCCCCTCTCAAACTTTCCCCCAATCTTTGCCGCTTCTCCTCCTCAGAACACTGCCACTCACCTAGCAACTGAGAGGTATGGTCTACCTGGGACTCATAATCCTCTTCCCCGTCGGGGATGGGGGTCCTCCCTGGGAAAATTCTCAACTTCTGTCGCGGACCCACTGCCCTGTTCACTGAAGAGTTAATGGCTGAGGCCAGCTCAGAGCCCTCCCCCTCTGTGGGGAATGAGGACTAATTACATTCTCCAAATCTGACCACTCCATTCCTTCATCCTTCAAAAACGATTGGACCCGCTCTCCAAAATCTCTGCCCCTATCTTCGGGCAACTCCTCTGCTGTCCCTTCAGACCCTTCCTCCGTGACAGTGTGCATGCCCCATGGCCCCTCCTCACCTACGTTACCGAAACATAGCGGCAGTCCCAATTCCTTGACGTCAGCACCAAACTGTATCAGCACAAAGGCTGAGCCCCCCGTTTTACCAATCCTTCTGCTTACAATTTCAACCTTACCGATAGCTCTGACCGTACTCAAACATCGAATTAACACATCATCCGGTGTATGCATATCCACCCCACTTAATACACAGGCGTAATTAACTGGGACATCCTCGATCTCACACCAGAGTTCAATCTTATCTGCGTCCATCTCCTCTAATCTAACTCGGGCGACTTCCACCGTAGCCGACAGAATTCAAATTCAAATGGCCCCGCCAAACAGTGCAAATGCTTTGGTGCGGATAAGGTGTGAGGCACCCAATGATCAGCCACGACACAAATATCAAACAATATACCAAGTGCGAGTAAAGAATTATACTTTATCGCAAGTTTTGGTGATGGGGTGGTAGCAACAACTAAAAGAAAAGGTGCCACATAAATAACTTATCAGTCTTGTGCACATAATACTTTAATATGTTGGAGCTCACGCCTCCGATTCCATCCACAATGTCCTTCCGAGACTCCGGCCACCATCCGAACCCCTGAGGTCTGGTATCTGCTGCCCTGGAACCGCTGTCCATTCCCCGCATGTCTGTCCTCTCTGCTCGCCTCCCAAAAAAGCCCGCGCTCCTCAACTCAGCACACATATACAAGATAACATAACATGACTTCCATTGGCTAGCAAATGAATACAATTTTCATTATCACTAAGTATAACCCAACCACGCTGTTACAGAGAACCCCTTGCTCAGCAGTTAACAGTGGGAGAAGCCATTTTAGCATAACACTTCTGAGAAGCCATTTTGGTAATAAGCGATTAACAGTTAACAGTCCAGCTAATATTACTGAGAACTCTATATCTAGGAGACAGAATGCATCTCCTTCCTGAGAGGTATGACGGCTGCATGGTCCCATGGTGTTTATACTTGCGTACTATTGTTTGTACAGATGAACGTGGTACCTTCAGGCATTTGGAAATTGCTCCCAAGGATGAACCAGACTTGTGGAGGTCCACAATTTTTTTTTGAGGTCTTGGCTGATTTCTTTCGATTTTGTTTGTAAACTTCTGACCCACTGGAATTGTGATATAGTCAATTAAAAGTGAAGTAATCTGTCTGTAAACAATTGCTGGAAAAATTACTCGTGTCATGAATAAAGTAGATGTCCTTAATGTCTTGCCAAAGATATACTTTGCTAATATGAAATTTTTGGATTGGTTAAACAATGAGTTTTAATGACTTCAGCCTAAGTGTGTGTGAACTTCTGACTTCAACTGTAGGTGTTGGGGGTGTCCAAATGTTGAAAAATGTATGAAAGGCACATTCATACATCCTCAACTGAGCAACTTGCTCTATTGTGTTTCTCACCTGTGGCTCCAAGTAGCTATTTGCATGCGACAGTAGCCACACTCTGGTACACCACTTCAACAGGCAGGCTAAACTAGGTGAGGGTATCTAGCAAGCCCCATACCACGGTGAAATAGGGACACGCCGGTCCTTGTATGCAAACTCAGCTCTGGAAGACTGGACAGATGAAACCTACAGTAAGATCCGATGGCCGGGAAGGCAGGACTGCAGTACTCCGTGGAAAGCAAAGGGCATGACAAGGCATGGAAGAAATCATGGTCATCCACTGCAAACAAGGAAGACCCCAGTTGAGGTGACTACTCGTACAACTGGATCCGGATTTCCAAGGTCGAGACTGTGGAAATGCTGCAATGCAATGTCTTTTCCATCTTAAAATTTTTCCCGCACAGATTTCCTGTCATCGTTGGATATGACGAACAACCATTAAATGAACAACACACATCAAAGTTGCTGGTGAACGCAGCAGGCCAAGCAGCATCTATAGGAAGAGGCGCAGTCGACGTTTCAGGCCGAGACCCTTCGTCAGGACTAACTGAAGGAAGAGTAAGTAAGGGATTTGAAAGCTGGAGGGGGAGGTGGAGATGCAAAATGATAGGAGAAGACAGGAGGGGGAGGGATAGAGCCGAGAGCTGGACAGGTGATAGGCAAAAGGGGATACGAGAGGATCATGGGACAGGAGGTCCGGGAAGAAAGACAAGGGGGGGGTGACCCAGAGGATGGGCAAGAGGTATATTCAGAGGGACAGAGGGAGAAAAAGGAGAGTGAGAGAAAGAATGCGTGCATAAAAATGAGTAACAGATGGGGTATGAGGGGGAGGTGGGGCCTAGCGGAAGTTAGAGAAGTCAATGTTCATGCCATCAGGTTGGAGGCTACCCAGACGGAATATAAGGTGTTGTTCCTCCAACCTGAGTGTGGCTTCATCTTTACAGTAGAGGAGGCCGTGGATAGACATGTCAGAATGGGAATGGAATGTGGAATTAAAATGTGTGGCCACTGGGAGATCCTGCTTTCTCTGGCGGACAGAGCGTAGATGTTCAGCAAAGCGGTCTCCCAGTCTGCGTCTACTGTAAAGACGAAGCCACACTCAGGTTGGAGGAACAACACCTTATATTCCGTCTGGGTAGCCTCCAACCTGATGGCATGAACACTGACTTCTCTAACTTCCGCTAGGCCCCACCTCCCCCTCGTACCCCATCTGTTACTCATTTTTATGCACACATTCTTTCTCTCACTCTCCTTTTTCTCCCTCTGTCCCTCTGAATATACCTCTTGCCCATCCTCTGGGTCAACCCCCCCCCCGTCTTTCTTCCCGGACCTCCTGTCCCATGATCCTCTCGTATCCCCTTTTGCCTATCACCTGTCCAGCTCTCGGCTCTATCCCTCCCCCTCCTGTCTTCTCCTATCATTTTGCATCTCCCCCTCCCCCTCCAGCTTTCAAATCCCTTACTCACTCTTCCTTCAGTTAGTCCTGACAAAGGGTCTCGGCCTGAAACGTCGACTGCGCCTCTTCCTATATATGCTGCTTGGCCTGCTGCGTTCACCAGCAACTTTGATGTGTGTTGCTTGAATTTCCAGCATCTGCAGAATTCCTGTTGTTTGCATTAAATGAACAAAGTTGGTGCACCTAGTGCAGATAATGGACTGCCTTCGACAACTGCATTCTGCTCCATCTTAACATTCAAGATGATTGTGGATACCTTCAAATTCTTCATAGTTTCTAACTTGTTGAAGTCAAAAAACTAGTTTATTTTCACTCCTAGCCGTTTCTGACATTGCCAAGCCTGAACCCTTAAAACTGCAATGAGTAAAACAGTTCTAAATTGCATTATTGCTTACTTCTCACCAACCATCAGTGAGACTGATAGTTTCACTGGTTTTTGAACACAAGCATACACAACTGATGCTACTTAAATGTGTTTGAACGAAGCATGCTGTAATGTCTAACGGCCACACAAGGGCACTTGACAGATGGTAGTTTGAAACTTTTTGGCCACAATCTCCTTCCCAATTAAGTAGCATAGAATCCCAAATAAATGACGTGAAGTCCAACTATTTTCATGATTAATTTTTGTTTTTTATAAGTTGTCCTAAATAACTGGCTGTCCCAACTAACTGATAGCCCAATTAACCAGAATCTGTACTATCTGATGTATATAAATAAAATTCATGATTCTATAAAGGATTAATGAAATACAACATAGACTATGGAGAGAAAATTCAAAAATTTGAGGTGCAAAGGGAACTGGGAGTCCTCATGCAGGGTTCCCTAAAGCTTAATTTGCAGGTTGAGTCAGTGGTGAGGAAGGCAAATGCAATGTTAGCATTAATTTTGAGTGGACTAGAATATAAAAGCAAGGATGTAATGTTGAGGCTCTATAAAGCACTGGTGAGGCCTCAGTTGGAGTATAATGAGCAAGTTTGTGCCCCTTATCAAAGAATGGATTTAGAAGAGTGTTCAAAGAAGGTTTATGAAAATGACTCCAAGATTGAAAGGCTTCTCATTTAAGGAGCATTTGATGGCTCTGGGCTTTTACTCACTGGAATTCAGAAGAATGTGGTGACTTCTTTGAAACCCACCAAATATTGAAAGGCCTCGATAGAGTGGATGTGAAGAGGATATGTTCTATTGTGGGGGGGGGGGGGCGGTGTGGTGTCTAAGACCAGAGGACACAGCCTCAGAAAAGAGGGGCATCCTTTTAGAATAAAGATGATGAGGAATTTCTTTAGTCAGGGAGCGGTAGATCTGTGGAATTCTTTGCCACAGGTGGCTGTGGGGGCGAAGCCAATAGGTATACTTAAGGCAGAGGTTAATAGCTTCTTGTTTAGTCAGGGCATGAAGGAATATGGGGAGAAGACAGGAAATTGGAACTGAGAGGGAAAATTGATCAGCCATGATGAAATGGTGGAGGAGACTCATTTGGGCCAAATGGCCTAATCCTGCTCCTATATCTTAGGTATGTTATTATGGTCTTATGGCAGGGGGAACTGTAAAGAAGTCTAGTGTGTGGTTTTATATATCATCTGCAGTGGGGGGAGGACCTCCTAACTAAATTACATTCAGGAGGAAGATTCCCTTTAACTTAGTGATATTTATCAGTAGGTGGCATCCCTTTCAGTTTGTTAATAAAGAGATACTTTGGAGGCACTTTTATCCTTGTAAATACAAAGAGGAAGAGGATTTAAAGTTCCCCATGACATGCTTGTCCAAGTTGAATTGCTGTGACTGTTTCTGAAAGAGGCCTTGCAAATGACTGAGAAAATTGGAGCGTGTAACAATATGACCAGTTAATTGACTGGCATGGTTGCTGATTGTGTGTGACAGTGCACACTTAGACATTTTCACATAAGTGTAATTGGGAAAGCTCCGTCCGTGTGAATAGTGTGAGTCAATTTTGCAGTGTAGATTTATCACTCCTCTTTAGGGGTCATCCAGTTTCTAGGCATTGGAGACAGTTAGAAAGAGTGAGTGTGAAAAAGCTGCAACTTCAGAGACCTGGTTTAGATCCTGACATCAACTACTTTCTGTGTGGAACATATGGGGGACATAAACATTTTAGCACAGGAACAGACCCTCAAGCCCACAATGTCCAGGCCAAGCCTGATTCCAAATTACACCAATCCCTTCTTCCTGCACCTGATCCATATCCCTCCAATCCTTGCATATCTTTGGAGTTTGCATATTCACTCCTTGATTCCTTTGGTTCCTCCTAGATTCTGGAGGAGAATTGGTGAGTCAGTTAATTACTGCACTACACTTTAGAGTAGGTAAACGGCAAAAATAAAACTCAAAGATGGGAGACGTCGATGGGCATGTCAGAGAGAATAAAATAAGAAGAGGGCGAATGGGGCAAGTGGGATTCTTGCATAGCCCCGATGGACTAAATGTCCTTTTTCTGTCATTATAACATAGTTTAAGAATGGCAAGCTGTAAAAGTAAGACAATACTAAAATGACAGAAACAATGTAGTAAATGATTGGGCAATAAATGGGGCTCAGAGTTCAAGAGTAAGAGGCACATTAAAATAATTACACAGTAAATATACATTTCCTTTAGTAAAAGCAGAGGTAACTGGATTTGCGAAATATAGCAACCCTACTAGCAAATAGATAGAATATTGGACTATGACAGGTGAACTGTGACATTTAAATCAAAAAGCTGAAAATGCTGGAAACACTGATGTTGTCTTGTTCCCAAAAAACTCTCCCATGGTGGTTTTGAGAAAGAAAAAGATGATAAGCTTCTGTAACGCATCATTATTCTAGAAAAGAAGAGCCGCCTGCGTCTTTGCTTGTAATTTCCATTTGCGGTGAGTTTCTTTCCTGAAGCAGCATATTAGGTGGTTTTTGCAGACATGTATTGCTTGTCTCTAGAGGGGTATGGGCGCCTGACTAAAGAGCTGATGGCTGCCAGTTCAGTGCCAGATGTGAAAACACATGTATAACAACAGAATCATGGGTTTGCAGTCTTGCCTTAGCAAAGTCTACAGAAGGTAATACACAGAAACAAGTGAGGTTACAATGCTGAAGCATTCCATTGTATACCTGCCAAAAGCACAGGTGAAGGGCAATGAATTAAACCATGACGCAGGTGTACTTGTTTTCGGTCTTCACTGATAACTTCTTTTGTGTTTGCTCTCTCATAATGGGTAGGAAATTCCACATCCTTGCTTGAGAGAAAACAAGTAACCCAATTTATCAAGAGAAGGAGCCCATCTCCATCTGAATAAAGTGGGGATTACCTGCAATCAAACGACTATCTACACCGTTGTAGATTTTATTCTCACAGACACTCAGTGGCCACTTTATTAGGTACACCCCCTATACACCTGCCCAATAATGCAATACCAAAATCAGTAAATCATGTGGCAGCAACTCAATGCATAAAAACATGCAGGCATGGACAAGAGGTTTATTTATTATGCAGACCGAACATCGGAATGGCAAAGAAATGCAAACTAAATGACTTTGTCCCTGGAATGATTATTGGTGCCAGATGGGGTGGCTTGAGCATCTCAGAAACTGTTGATATCCTGGAATTATCATGCACAAAAGTCTCAAGAGTGTACTGAGAATAATACAAAAAACCAAAAATAAACATCCAGGGAGTGGCAGCTCTGTGGGCAAAAATGCCTTGTTCATGAGAGAGGGCAGAGGAGAATGGCCAGAGGGGGGCCTTGGGATTCCAAAGTTTTTCTGTCGTTCATTCTTTTCTTTCTTTTCTCTCTGCTTTGTGGATATCTATGAAGACTAAGGATTTCAGGTTATATACTGTATACATTCTCAGGCATTAAATTGAACCATTAAATAACCACATTACACCAGTGGTGTGCAGGAAGGACCCTCTGAGCACATGATACATCAAACCTTGAAGCTGATGGGCTACTGCAGCAGAAGACCACACCAGGGTCCATTCCTGTACGTGATAAACTAGGCATTCAGTGTATATAGATTGGCATAGGGACTTTTAAAGATAATTGCTTTGAGGAGTCTTGCCTAACTACTTGAAACTGGAACCACCCTTTACTTCATTATCTGGCTATCCAGAGGAGGAGAGACTAAAATATGTTGCTGATGAAGTGCCTCCTGCTAGGTTTACACAAATGGTCCAGTCACACTCATAACTCAGGCAGCATTTATGAAAAAAGAAAAACAGAATAAATATGTCAAGTCAATATTGCTAAATGTAGGAAAAAATACGGATATAAAGCTTTATTAGTTTCATCCCCTCAAAGTGAAATGAATTTACTGCTCCATGCCATCAAGAAATTAGGCTAGTCCATCACATCATTCTCATCCTAGATTCACCTGCTGATGATATAATTTCATGATAATTTCAATCGTAGAGCTTTCCAGGGGTTCACAAGCACATAAGAAAAGATGTAAATGACATTTATGAATTTTCCAGCATTTCAGTATGATGAAAAAAAACATAGAAAACCTACAGCACAATACAAGCCCTTCAGCCCACAATGCTGTGCCAAACAGATACTTACTTTAGAAATTACCTCACGTTACCCATAGCCCTCTATTATTCTAAGTTCCTTGTACTTATCCAGGAGTTTCTTAAAAGATCCCATTGCATCCATCTCCACCACAGTTGTTGGCAGCCCATTCCATGGACTCACTACTCTCGACATAAAAAAATGACCCCTGACATCCTCTCTGTGCCTTCTCCCAAGCACCTTAATACTGTGCCCTCCAATCTCAGCTATTCCAGCCCTGGGAAAAAGCTTCTGACTATCCACACGATCAATGCCTCTCATCATCTTATACACCTCTATCAGGTCACCTCTCTTCTCCTTGGGATGAAGGAGGATAAGGCCAAGTTCACTCAACCTATAAGGCTTGCTCCTCAATCCAAGCAACATCCCTGTAAAACTCCTCTGTACCTTTTCTATAGTTTCCTCATCCTTCCTGTAGTGAGATGACCAGAATTGAGCACAGTACACCAAGTGGGGTCTGACCAGGGTCCTATACAGCTGTAACATTACTTCTCAGCTCTTGAACTCAATCCCATGGTTGATGAAGACAATGCACTGTATGCCTTCTTAACCACATAGTCAACCTACGCAGCAGCTTTGAGTGTCCTGTGAACACGGACCCCAAGATCCCTCTGATTCTCCACACTGTCAAGAGTCTTACCATTAATACGATATTCTGCCATCATATTTGACCTACCAAAATGAACCACCTCAGACTTATTTGGGTTGAGCTCCATCTGCCACTTCTCAGCCCAGTTTTGCATCCTATCAATGACCCACTGTAACCTTTGAGAGCCCTCTATACTTTCCACAACACCCCCAACCTTTGTTTCATCAGCAAATTTACTAACCCATCTCTCCACTTCCTAATTCAGGTCATTTATAAAAATCTCAAAGAGTAGGGGTCCCAGAACAGATCCCTGAGGCACACCACTAGTCATTGACCTCCATGTAGAATATGACCCATCTACAACCACTCTTTGCCTTCTCTGTGCAAGCCATTTCTGGAGCCACAAAACAAGGTCCCCTTGGATCCCATGCCTCCTTACTTTCTCAATAAGCCTTGCATGGGGTACCTTATCAAATGCCTTACTGAAATCCATATACTCTACATCTACTGGTCTAACTTCATCAATGTGTTTAGTCACATCCTCAAAAAATTCATTCAGGCTCGTAAGGCACGACCTGCCTTTCACAAAGCCATGCTGACTATTCCTAATCATATTATGTCTTGCCAGATGTTCATAAATCCTGCCTCTCAGGATCTTCTCCATCAACTTACCAACCACTGAATTAAGTCTCACTGGTCTATAATTTCCTGGGCTATCTCTACTCCCTTTCTTGAATAATGGAACAACATCTGCAACCCTCCAATCCTCCAGAACCTTTCCTGTCCCCATTGATGATATAAAGATCATTGCCAGAGGCTCAGTAATCTCCTCCCTCACTTCCCACAGTAGCCTGGGGTATATCTCACCTGGTCCCGGTGATTTATCCAACGATACTTTTCAAAATCTCTAGCACATCCTCCTTCTTAATGTCGATATTCATGATGTCAGATTGGAGACTACCCAGATGGAATATTAGGTGTTGCTCCTCCATCATGAGGGTTTTCTCATCCTGGCAGAGAAGGAGGCCATGGACCAATATGTCCGAACAGGAATGGCAATAGGCAGGTGTAGCATTTCTGTTGCTTGCACGAATAATTGTCAGGAGGGAAATTCATGGGGCAGGATGAATTGTCAATGGAATCACAGAGGGAATGAGTCCTGCAGAAAGCAAACAGAGGGGAGGAGGTGAAGATGTGTTCGTTGGTAAAATACTATTGAAGATAGTGGAAGCAGTGAACATGGAGTGGTAAGCAAGGACAAGAGGAACTCTATCCTTCTTAAGGTGGTGGAAAGATAGGGTGAGCGTGGAGTCTGGAAATTGGAGGTGATGGTGAGGACAACATCAATGTTGGAGGAAAGAAAATCCCATTCCTTGAAGAAGGAGGATATCTTTGATGTCCTGTAAAGGAAAGTCTAATCTTGGGAATAGATGTGGCAGAGATGAAGGAACTGAGAAAAGGGAATAGCATTTTTGCTGGGTGGGAAGAGGTATAGTCAAGATAGTCACGGGAATCAATAGGTTTATAAATGATGTTGGCAGATAGCTTGTGTCCAGAGATTCAATTCACTTCGTTTTCCACGAGGAACTTCATTTGTTAAACGGAAACAGAGAGATCAAGGAAGGGGAGGAGGTGTGAATTTAAAGGCAGGATGGAAGTTGAAGGTAAACAGCACCAATGCAGCTATCAATGTAGTAACGCAGGAAGAATTGTGGAGCATTACTGCAGAAGGTTTGGAAAATGGACTGTTCTAGACAGTCAACAAAAAGGCAGGCATATCTGGGGACCATTTGGGTGCCCATGGCTACCCCTTGAATTTGGAGAAGGTCAAAGGAGTCAAAGGAGAAATTGTTGAAGGTGAGGACCAGTTCTGGCAGATGAAGGAAGGTGGTGGTGGAGGGGAACTGGTTGGGTCTTTGTTTGGAAAGAAGCAGAGAGATAGAAATATATAAGGACTGAATCTCCATGGTGAAAATGAGGTGGTGGTCAGAGCTAGGAAATTAAATATTGTCTAGGAGGCCAAGAGTTTGTGAGTGCCACAGATTTGCTGTTGGTGGGAAGGGACTGAACCAAGGGGGATAGAATAGAGTCGAGGAACGCAGACACAGTATGCTCATAGACTGTTCCATTCCTATCAAGGAGGAGGCTATGTAGCATTTGCCCACGCCAGGACCACCAACCTCAAAAACAGGAGAAAATCTGCAGATGCTGGAAATCCAAGCAACACACACAAAATGCTGGAGGAACTGAGCAGGTTAGACTGCATCTATGGAAAAAGGTAAACAGTCGACATTTCTGGCCGAGACCATTCATCAGGACTTCATCAGGAGTCCTGATGAAGGGTCTCGGCCTGAAGCACCGGCGTGGGTTTAAGTTGAGAGGGGAAAGATTCAAATGGAAGCTGAGAGGAAAGTCTTCACACAGATGTGGTAGCTTATAGAACGAGCTTCCAGAGATTTTGGTACGTATGATAACAATTGTTAAAACACATTTGGGCAGGCACAAAGGAAAGAGCTGGAGGGCTATGAACCAAATGCAGGAAATGGAATGATCTCAAGAAGATACCTTGGTTACCATACATAAAGTGGAACAAAGGGCCCGTTTCCATGCTGTAGAACTTTATGATTTTGTGATACTCTCTGCATTTTTTGCAGTTTGATCATGACTGAATAACTACTGGATCTATATACCTCTTGGTTCACATTCTATTTCAGTTGCAATAACTTGCCAGGGATATAAATATTGCACTTATGATGTTATGGACGTTGAATTATGGAAATTTACAAGCGTTGTTGCAAAACAAAAGCACAAGAGATTTTGCAGATGCTGGAAATCTTCAGCAGCACATGCAATATTTTGTAGGAAATATGCAGGTCAAGCACTATCTATGGAGGGAAATGAACAATCAACGTTATGGTCAAAGACCCTTCATCAGAAACTGGAAAGCCTCATTCCTATGGTCTGCTCACCCTTTTTCTTCCCTCCCCTGCCCTCATAACCTGTCCATCCTCTTCCTCTAGTTTCCCACTTCATTCCCTTTATTCTATGGTCTAGGGTCCTCTCACATCAGTTTCCATCTTCTTCAGCCTTTTACCTCTTCCACATCACTTTTTAGTTTCTCATATCAGTCATTCCCTTTCATTCCCCAACCCCACCAACCAACCTTCCCCCTCTCGTCTGAACTTGCCTATCACCTGTCAGCTTGTGCTCCTCACTCACCCTGTCAGCTTGTGCTCCTCACTCACCCTCTATTTTTTTAAATTCTGGCTTCTGTCCTCTTTACTCTGGCCCTAATAAAGAGTCTTGGCCTAAGACGATGACTGTTCACTTCCCTCCAGAGATGCTGCCTGACCTGTTGAACTCGTCCACCACTCTGTGTGTGTTGCTCAAGTTGTTATTGCAGACTGTTAATGGAGACAACTGTTCAATTAGTGATCAGTTATAATAAAAATCTTTAACATGATTGTGGCAAATTATCTTTTATGATGGGCAATGTTGTTTCCTACATCCATATCAGGCTGCAGCAGATAATCTTGCTGAACAATCTTTGACAGTTTCTATTGTGTATGCTTGTGAAGTCTATAGCCATAACTCATGAGACCATAACCTGCTTGTATTGAAAGAAAGAATAGCCCCAGGAGTAAATAGAGGAGAGCAAGTAGGGAAAGTTAATAAATGCTGATCTTGCAAGCAATATATTGGTAAATGCAGGCAAAAGTCCATTAGTGCAACTATCTTCAGCAAACTTGTGTGAATAGAGTTCATAACCTTGGATAGAGTTTTGCACCTTGGTCAGTTACACTTCTGTCCAAGGACAATTCTCAGGAATAGCCCAGATTCTTGGACCAGCCGTGTATTGTCTCAAAATGAAGATATTTTTACAGCTCTCAGAAAGTGAGCATTGTTGCATATTAATGCATTAAGAAGAACCATGAAGGCAAGAGGATACAAGTTACAGCCTTTTGCGCCTTCAAGAATCTCATCACTGTAAATCAGAATCAGAATTAGGTTTAATATCACTGGCATATATTGTGAACTTTGTTAACAGTGCATGGCAATAAATAGTAATTAGAACAATAAATTATAATAGCTATAATTATATATATAAATAAATAAATTATGTAAACAGAGAGGGAAAAGATTTGAGGCTCATGGGTTCATTGTCCATTCAGAGACCTCATGTCCGAGGGAAAGAAGCTGTTGCTGAAGCATTGATTGGGTGTCATCAGGCTCTGTATCACCCTCCTTGATGGTAGCAATGAGAAGAGGGCATGTTCTGGGTGATGGGGATCCTGAATGATGGCTGCTTCCTTTGTGAGGCATCATCTTTTGAAGTTGTCCTAGATGTTGGGGAGGCCAGCGCCCATGATGGAGCAGGCTGAACTTACAGCTTTCTGCAGCTCTTTCCAATCCTGTGCAGTGGTTCCTCCATACTAGACTGTGATGCAACCAGTTAGAATGCTCTCTACAGAACAGCTATAGAAATTTCTGAGTGTCTTTGGTGACATAACAATTCTCCTCAATCTCCTAATGAAATATAGCCACTGTCTTTATAATTGCTTCAATTACTTCTTTGTAATTACATCAATATGTTGGGCCCAGGACAGATCTTCAGAGATGTTGACAAGCCAGGAACTTGAAACTTCTCAGCCTTTCCAATTCTGATCCCTTGATGAGGACTGATGTATGTTCTCTCAACATCCCCTTTCTGATGTCCACTATCAATTTCTTGGTCTTACTGATGTTGAGTGCAAGGTTGTTGTTGTGGCACCACTTGAGCAGCTCTATGCCTTCTCATCAACATCTGAAATTCTGTCATCAACAGATTTATAGACGGCGTTTGAGCTGTGCCTGGCCACCACAGTCGTGGGTGTAGACCGAGAACAGGAGTGGGCTCAGTATGCATCTTTGAGGTGCACCAGTGTTGATGGTCAATGAGGAGAAGATGTTATTTCTGATCCACACAGGTTGTGGTCTTCTAGTGAGGAAGTCCAGGGTCAAGTTGCAGAGGGAGGTACAGAGACCCAGGTTTCGAAACTTGTTGATTAGAACTGAGGGTATGATTGTGTGGAATACTGAGCTGTAGTCAATAAACAGCAACCTGACCTAAGGATTATTATTGCCCAGGTGACTCAAGGCTGACTGGACAGTGAGTGGACATCTGCTGTACACCCGTTGTAGTGAAAGGCAAAGTGCAGCGGATTCCGGTCTTTGTACTTGGTAGGGCTCTGTCCTTTAACACTCCTACTAGTTGGTTGGCACAGGTTTTCAGATCCTTACCAGGTACACCATCAAGATCTGATGCCTTTCAAGGGTTCGCCTTCTTGAAAGATGCTCTGAAGTCAGCCTCAGAGACAGAGATCACAGGGTTACCGGATTCACATGAATGTAGTTTCATTCTCCCTTTCAATGTGTGCATAAAAGGCGTTGAATTCCTCTGGGAGTAAACATCATTTCCATTCATGATGTTAGTTTTTGCTTTGTAGGAAGCTATGGACTGGACACCCTACCAAAGCTGAAGTGCATCTGTTTCCATCTTTAACCTCAATCAGAATTGTTTTTCCACTCTTAAGGTAGCCTTCCATAGGTCGTAAGAGGACTTCTTGTATATTTCTGGATCACCAGTCTTGAATGCCACATATACAGCCTTCAGCACACTATGAATCTCATATTCCAATGTAGCTTAGCCCAAAAAATGTTGTTCTGACAGCAGTAGCCACCATTTTTCTCCTTCTAGTTTGTTCATCTTGATCTTGGCAAGGTGCATTTCGTTCACTGGAATATTCTGTTATTAATCCTTCTATTGCTCCCATTATGATCTGAATTCTTCTCTTGGTTTCCTCATCCACAACCTCATCTGATAGATCCTCTATTTTCATATCTCAATTGACTCCTTTCTTTTTGGCCTTCCATTCATCTAGCTGGACATCTGCATCTACTTTTACAAGCACCTCTTTGTCTCCCACTTGAAGTTCATGCAATAATCTTAATGCATGCAGAGCAGATTCTGGTTCTTTATAATTATAATCACAAAGCTGAATGCTTGCAATTTGCCTGAAGCTTCTCAAACTCTCTTCCAGCTTAAAACCAAGCCACATTTTGCAAATAACTGCCTGATTAACATATCAGAAGTTTTCTTAGATATGCTGCCTACAGAAACCTTTATAATCAGACCACTGCTTTTGTCACTTTCACACTTCTTCTGAGCAGTATGGTCCTTCCTTGGTCCAAAATGCTTTCGCATCAGAGGCACGGAGGTAGGCACCAATACTTGTTTGTCCACTGTTGGGCCACAGTTATGGTGTACAATATGGAGACTATTGTGACTTCATCTAGTACCTTTCTTAATTTGCTTTTGCTTCGTTTCATTGCAGGGGATGTAGCGTGCAAATAGTGATGGATCTCCAATCAAGTTGTAGTTGTCTCAGCCAATCATGTCTCCACAACGCTGGTCCTTCTGTTCTACCATATCTAAGCTCAATGTGGCTTAGCGGTTGTTGTATTTCACTGTCATGAATGTCATTCCCACAGGAAGTACCTTTTCTCTAGTATAAGTTCTTAGTTGGATATCTGCAAACTTCATTTCAGTATCTTTGAAATACGGTTCAAACTCATTTTGTGGAGTGACTGAAACAGCTGAACCAGTGCCATTTTAATTAATTTGCCATTCACTTCTAGTTGTAAGCCATATTGCTTGTCTATTGTTAATTTCCACACTGTAAATGTCAAAGCTACACAGTCCTGTGACACTCACATCACCATCAGATTTTTCATCAACAACATGCAGGTTAGTTCTCTTTTGAAATTGCCGCTTGGACTCTTTATCATTTTCTCTTCCCTGTGCAGTCCATTTACTTTGTCTGCCTGACATGCTTTTTGTATGTGACCTACTTTGTTTCATTTTCTACAAGTTTTGCCTGTACAGTTTGTCTTCTGCCGAGCGAATACTGGGCAGTACAACATCGGCTCCAGTTGGAGACCATGCCACACCAGCTCCGGCACTCCAGCGGAGCACCCAATTCCGACATTGCAAAGAGGTGATACCACGGCTTGAGGCCTTGTCCTTGCTACAACTGAGAACACACAGCTCCCTTGGTATCCACATCAGCTATTCACCTGTAACATAGTAAACTGGACTTGCAACACTCCACATGAACAATGTCCAACAGGAATATTTGAGTAATCGCGTGGCATGGTCTCCGTGCTGGAGTTGATGTTGTGCTGCCCAGTATTCGCTTGGTAGAAGACAAACTGTATTGTGTTCAACTGCAGACTGCTGCAACATTTGTGGGCTCAGGAAATTGGACTATATTTATTGTGTGACAGTAATTTACTGCTATTATAATGTGCTATATTTTCCTTGTGCTGCATGTGACTGTTGGTACTGTGTTTTGCACCTTGCATACATCAGTATTCAAGAATGGATGAATGAAATTGAACTTGAAATTGAACTTGAAATTGAACCTATATTATGGTGACCTGAACTATACATGGCACTCTATGTATGGTCTAATCAATTTTTTATAGAGCTGAACTATATTTGCTATTGTGTTATATTTTTATACCATTGCTAATGAAGGTAAGTTATCATGGATGCCTTCTTATCCACGTAATCAACCTGTGCTGCAAACTTCAGTGATCTTTGATCTTGCATATCAAGGTATTGCTGTTCCTCAGTACTCCCTAAGTTTCTACCTTCACTGTGTATGCTCTACCCTTATTAGGGCTCCTAAAGTACATCACCCTGTATATATTAGGTTTAAATTCCATTTGCCATTAGCTTCTGTTCCAACTTACTTGCATAAACATAAATTGAACCTTCTATGAAACATAGAAACATAGAAAATAGGTGCAGGAGTAGGCCATTCGGCCCTTCGAGCCTGCACCGCCATTTATTATGATCATGGCTGATCATCCAACTCAGAACCCCGCCCCAGCCTTCCCTCCATACCCCCTGACCCCCGTAGCCACAAGGGCCATATCTAACTCCCTCTTAAATATAGCCAATGAACTGGCCTCAACTGTTTCCTGTGGCAGAGAATTCCACAGATTCACCACTCTCTGTGTGAAGAAGTTTTTCCTAATCTCGGTCCTAAAAGACTTCCCCTCTATCCTCAAACTGTGGCTCCTCGTTCTGGACTTCCCCAACATCGGGAACAATCTTCCTGCATCTAGCCTGTCCAATCCCTTTAGGATCTTATACATTTCAATCAGATCCCCCCTCAATCTTCTAAATTCCAATGAGTACAAGCCCAGTTCATCCAGTCTTTCTTCATATGAAAGTCCTGCCATCCCAGGAATCAATCTGGTGAACCCTCTTTGTACTCCCTCTATGGCAAAGGTGTCTTTCCTCAGATTAGGGGACCAAAACTGCACACAATACTCCAGGTGTGGTCTCACCAAGGCCTTGTACAACTGCAGTAGTACCTCCCTGCTCCTGTACTCGAATCCTCTCGCTATAAATGCCAGCATACCATTCGCCTTTTTCACCGCCTGCTGTACCTGCATGCCCACTTTCAATGACTGGTGTATAATGACACCCAGGTCTCGTTGCACCTCCCCTTTTCCTAATCGGCCACCATTCAGATAATAATCTGTTTTCCTATTTTTGCCACCAAAGTGGATAACTTCACATTTATCCACATTAAATTGCATCTGCCATGAATTTGCCCACTCACCCAACCTATCCAAGTCACCCTGCATCCTCTTAGCATCCTCCTCACTGCTAACACTGCCACCCAGCTTTGTGTCATCCGCAAACTTGGAGATGCTGCATTTAATTCCCTCATCCAAGTCATTAATATATATTGTAAACAACTGGGGTCCCAGCACTGAGCCTTGCGGTACCCCACTAGTCACCGCCTGCCATTCTGAAAAGGTCCCGTTTATTCCCACTCTTTGCTTCCTGTCTGCTAACCAGTTCTCCACCCACACCAATACCTTACCCCCAATACCGTGTGCTTTAAGTTTGCACACTAATCTCCTGTGTGGGACCTTGTCAAAAGCCTTTTGAAAATCCAAATATACCACATCCACTGGTTCTCCCCTATCCACTCTACTAGTTACATCCTCAAAAAATTCTATGAGATTCGTCAGACATGATTTTCCTTTCACAAATCCATGCTGACTTTGTCCGATCATTTCACCGCTTTCCAAATGTGCTGTTATCACATCCTTGATAACTGACTCCAGCAGTTTCCCCACCACCGACTTTAGGCTAACCAGTCTATAATTCCCCGGTTTCTCTCTCCCTCCTTTTTTAAAAAATGGAGTTACATTAGCCACCCTCCAATCCTCAGGAACTAGTCCAGAATCTAACGAGTTTTGAAAAATTATCACTAATGCATCCACTATTTCTTGGGCTACTTCCTTAAGCACTCTAGGATGCAGACCATCTGGCCCTGGGGATTTATCTGCCTTCAATCCCTTAAATTTAGCTAACACCACTTCCCTACTAACATGTATTTCGCTCAGTTCCTCCATCTCACTGGACCCTCTGTCCCCTACTATTTCTGGAAGATTATTTATGTCCTCCTTAGTGAAGACAGAACCAAAGTAATTATTCATTTGGTCTGCCATGTTCTTGCTCCCCATAATCAATTCACCTGTTTCTGTCTGCAAGGGACCTACATTTGTCTTTACCAGTCTTTTCCTTTTTACATATCTATAAAAGCTTTTACAGTCCGTTTTTATGTTCCCTGCCAGTTTTCTCTCATAATCTTTTTTCCCCTTCCTAATTAAGCCCTTTGTCCTCCTCTGCTGAACTCTGAATTTCTCCCAGTCCTCAGGTGAGCCACTTTCTCTGGCTAATTTGTATGCTTCTTCTTTGGAATTGATACTATCCCTAATTTCTCTTGTCAGCCACGGGTGCACTACCTTCCTTGATATATTCTTTTGCCAAACTGGGATGAACAATTGTTGTAGTTCATCCATGCAACCTTTAAATGCTTGCCATTGCATATCCACCGTCAATCCTTTAAGTGTCATTTGCCTGCCTATCTTAGCTAATTCACGTCTCATACCTTCAAAGTTAGCCCTCTTTAAGTTCAGAACCTTTGTTTCTGAATTAATTATGTCACTCTCCATCTTAATGAAGAATTCCACCATATTATGGTCACTCTTACCCAAGGGGCCTCTCACGACAAGATCGCTAATTAACCCTTCCTCATTGCTCAAAACCCAGTCCAGAATAGCCTGCTCTCTAGTTGGTTCCTCAACATGTTGGTTCAAAAAACCATCCCGCATACATTCCAAAAAATCCTCTTCCTCAGCTCTTTTACCAATTTGGTTCACCCAATCTACATGTAGATTGAAGTCACCCATTATAACTGCTGTTCCTTTATTGCACACATTTCTAATTTCCTGTTTAATACCATCTCCGACCTCACTACTACTGTTAGGTGGCCTGTACACAACTCCCACCAGCGTCTTCTGCCCCTTAGTGTTACGCAGCTCTACCCATATCGATTCCACATCTTCCCGGCTTATGTCCTTCCTTTCTATTGCGTTAATCTCTACTTTAACCAGCAACGCCACCCCACCTCCCCTTCCTTCATGTCTGTCCCTCCTGAGTATTGAATATCCCTGAACGTTAAGCTCCCATCCCTGGTCACCCTGGAGCCATGTCTCTGTGATCCCAACTATATCATAATCATTAATAACAATCTGCACTTTCAATTCATCCACCTTATTACGAATGCTCCTTGCATTGACACACAAAGCCTTCAGGCGCTCTTTTACAACTCTCTTAGCCCTTATACAATTATGTTGAAAAGTGGCCCTTTTTAATGCTTGCCCTGGATTTGTCGGCCTGCCACTTTTACTTTTCTCCTTAGTACTTTTTGCTTCTACCCTCACTTTACACCCCTCTGTGCAACTAACTTTTGTTTCAGAATATTTATTGAACTTTTGCTCCTGCATTACAAATATATACTTTGACATTTAAGATTGGAATTCTGGTGTAACTTGATTACTACAGCTGAAAATGTGTTAGCACACAAATGTATTTGCTGTCAGAGCCTCATGTTTTCTATCTGGAATCATCAATGTACATCATCATTTCAGAATAATTGGGGAGTAAAGAACAAAATGCCTGCAGTTGTGAGCTATTTGACTTTAAAGAATATTAAATAATAGATCAAATATATCAACACACCATTCATTGGCTTTGTAGCTGTATGCTCATCAATTTTTTAGTAATTAAATATTTTTAATGTTCAAAAGCATTTAAATGTGCTTTTTGTGCGGTACATATAAAATGTCACTTCAATTTTTAGCAGACTGCTTGGATGCCTGGAAAACACTGCAGTTTGTGGGGGAAAAAGAGTCTCCCAAATCTGACTAATTTGATTTTGTTAATGGGTCAGTTGAAGAACATGGAAACATAAGAACTAGAAACAAAATATTGTAGTGATTCCAACATACAGTACCTACCCCATCATCCAATAATGACTGATCTTTCATGGTTGATTGCTGGTCAGCACTATTTACCCACAATCACCCTATATTCCTTGATTCCCTTAATATCAAAATTTTATAGGTCACGGGGAAATACAGGATTTAGAAAGGATTTATAAGGATGCCACCAGAACTTCAGCGAATGAGTTATAGGAAGAGTTTATACAGACGAGGACTTTATTCCATAGAGCATAAGAGACTGAGAAGTCATCCTATTGAGGTACAACAGTCATGAGGGGCATAAATAAGGTGAATGCAATTAGTCTTTTTCCCAGAGTTAAGGTATCAGGAACTAGAGGGCATAGATTTAAGTGAGATGGGAAAGATTTAAGAGGAAACTGAAGGGCAAGCTTTTTCTACACAAAAGGTGGTATCTACAGCATGTGAAATCAGCTGCCAGAGAAGGAGGGAGGGAATGTCGACTCAGACCATGAGAGGCCTGCGTCGGGCATTTTCATGCCTTACAAGGCACAGATTGGAAGTCTGTGTGGAGCGTCACAGACACTAGAGCAATGTTGGTTAAGTGCCTTGTTCAAGGACACAAGCATACTGCCACAGCTGAGTCTCGAACTAGCGACCTTCAGATCACTAGACGAACGCCTTAACCACTTGGCCACATGCCAGAGAAAGTGGTTGACATAATTACAACTTTTAAAAGATAGTTGGGTAGGTACATGGATTGGAAAAATTTAGGAGTTTATGGGCCAAATACTGGTAAATAGAACTAATTAGGATGGGGAATCCTGATTGGCATGGACCAGCTGGGCCAAAGGTCCTGTTTCCATACTGTATGATTCTCTCACACTAAAGTATGGAAAAAGGTCCTTCCACCCACTGGCATCAGTGCAAGTTTTCAATACCAGCTTGTACATCATTCCCAACTTTGTGGCCATTTACAGTGGCAAATTAACCCATTAACCTTCATGATTTGGGATGTGGAAGAAATGAAACAGCCAGGGGACATACAATCGCAGAGGGAGCAGCCAAACACCACCAGGCCAGCACAGGAGGCTGCTGGAGTGAAAAGGGAACACTCCTGCTACAAAGCTCAGTGTTTATCAAGTATGACCCCTAACCTTCAAATGGTCCCGACACTTGGACAACTTACACGCATTTGTTACTTTTGCAAATTCTCTCAAATTCACTAGGGAATAAGTAAACCGACTTCTTTTCCCAGGCCAACATTGGAAGCAGCTGACCCTATTTCATTTATCTGGCTCCATTGAGAAAACCATATCATCTGCGTACTTGACATCAGACACCGAAAGCAGGTGCTCTGTTCAGAACCCTGTCGTTAAAAGAAATTACCAGGTGGAAAGAAGACAGGGTTCAGGGACATTCTCAAAGCCTTCAGAAAACATACAACATTCTCATAGCCCTTTTATAATCTCTAGCCATGGATCGTCAAGATAGAGAAGCAACATTGATGATGGTACTGAGGAGCTGAAGATTATGAATTGGAAGCAGAAACTGTACAAGTGGCAGAAGGGACTCCTAACCTCTCAACCTGCATGTTGGATCTGGCACATTCTGTGCTATTTGTGGAAGAGTCTGTAGTTTCCACACTGGTCTCATCACTCACTTCTGAATCCATAAAACCAGAGTGGAAGCAAGTCATGAGGGATTCTTAGGGACAGCCTGAAAAGGAAATTGCTATGCTTATTCCCAAAAGTGGACACATCCTTCCCGATAACAATAAATTATGATATTAAAAGAGTGACGTACTGACAAAGTGAGTGAAAACCTGTCGTCAACAAAATTAACATCCAATTGTAATCACCTGAATTTTGTTCTTAAATAGGCAGAGCTGATGGAAAGATTGGTCAGCTGAAATTAAACTTTCTTCTTTGTTGATTTTGAACCCTTTGATGCCATTCATAAAGATTATTTGTCTCAAATGTAAAGCAATGTAATATCAGATATAGTTAATCGTTTCAGCTTCTGTAAGTGTTTTTGTTCCATGTACAAATTCAGTTTTACTAGTGTATGCATGCTGTTGTCTCTTTTATTTTTAAATTTTATTTTTAACTTTATCTGTCACAGATTAACTCTCAATCATGATCTTTATTTTATCTGTTTAACTAATTATTCAGCGATGCATTTCCTTGAAAGGAAGACAGCAACATAACTTTGGCAAGGTGAACTTCCTCTAGCATTGGTTTTAAATTGGAGCCTATTAGCTGTCAGAATTTTAAAAGAATGCTATTAGCTCAAGGATTTACTTTGATGACATGAATGAATAATTACAATGGAACAGTGATTTCAGATTACTTTCAGAGTCTAGCCTCAGGTTGTCATACTATTCATATCGAATAATGCCACAAGGTTCAGTAATTCCTCTGTCACACACTCGAAAAAAAGCAGATGGCAGCAGAATGGACAAATCACAAATTCTGAATGAATACTAAAAATGATAACCAAATCCAATGACACATTCTACTCAGTTTATTATCTGAATGTGGCAATCATTTGTATCCTTGTGCTTAGTAATTGTGTACTAAACAATAATATTTACACATACTAACACTTGTAGAATTTGTTATCCACGTGCATTATGAACTAACTACTCAATGTGTTCTACATGTCATTGAATAAGTATGTTCACAGCATGGTGAATTTTCACCAGCAATCACTCATTTGTCACATATCTCCACCTGCTTAGCTGGACCTTTGCCTGGCTTTGTTGTAACTTATTTCCTTTGGGAAAATTTAGTTGCTTTCTGTTATCAGCAGCTGTAATGGCTACTGTGTTTGCAGTAAGTCTCTGCTGTGCACATCTGCCCTTTGGCTCAAAGCTTCAAATTAAGAAAGAAAACCTTTGCTGCAGATCCATTTTTCTACTTAGATGCCAAGCTTGGTGTATATTGAAGCTTTAAGAAACTGGCCTCTTCAGCAAAATAATCGTGATTAGAATCACTTACTGTATCTCCATATCAAAATTCTGAGCCACAAATCCTGCTGCATTACCATTTCAAGAGCTAAATACACATTCGGATTCCTCAGTACTTAAAATGGCAGCTGGCTGATACAGCTACAAACAACAGAGAAGATTTTCCAATTTCCTGCAAATGCGTTACTATGGGGGAAATAATAATGGTTCATTTTGGTACTTCATACCCTCTAAATCTGAATGATGGATCAAAATATAAAATATTGCACAAGAGCAACAGAAAAAGACCGCATGGGAGTAAAATCCAATGACTCCCCAAAATCCCTATTCAATTCTATGATTCTGACCGCATTATTTATAGACTATTTCAGTGGGAGGCTGCGGATAGAGAGAACTGCTGAAGATGGCCAGCACTCTGCATTCCAGTCCTTCCGATGGTTTTCGACCCAAAATGTCGACTGTATTGATTTCCATAGATGTCCCCTGGTCTACTGAGTTTCTCCAGCATTTTGTGTGTGTTGCTCAGATTTCCAGCAGGATTTCCAGAAGGATGTGGCTATTTCCTGGGAACATGCAGCAAACTGAGACAAACATATAAACTTTTTAATCACATAGGGGACATTGATTTGAAGGAATACAGTGAGATCTTGCTTTTTCATGGGAATCAGTCAATCGCCAATGATCAGGCCAAATGTACAAGACATCTGTTACTGATGGGGAAGCACTAGGTAAATACAATGATCTATAATGTTCACAGAACACCAGACTTCCTACAGAAGCTTTAGATACAGTATAATGTCTTTGCGCTCATTCACACCTTGGTGTTATTGGGCATAAGATTCCTCTGGGAGACAAACTGATTATTCTAGGCCAGGGCTGTAAGCTGCAGGTAGAGGAGGTCCTGTGGATGGTATATATGAAAATCATTAACATAATGTGTCCGGGGCTTTGTGTACAGGCTTGGGATTGATCATGTGATGTCCTGCTCAGTGTGAGATCTCTACAGGCTATAGTTGCCTGTGGCTCCTTTGCAAATAGAAGTAGCCAGGCCAGGCCTAATAGAAGACGTTAATAGGCTTCAGTTAGAAATATAGTATTTCCTCCGGCTAATTGATAACCATTCAAGGAGGGCTGTATTTTGGATTGCGCACCTCAACAGAGTACACAGAAAAAGCAATCTGAGGAGATATTTTCGGACAGAGCATTGAAAAGCTGGATGCAGGTAGCACTATTCTAAGGTAAGGTCGTGGCTGATCTTTTAACTCAACACGACTTGTCTGCACTAAATCCCATATTCTTTCATTGCTTTTAATATTTAAACATTTGGCAAATTTTTTCATCCAATGGGATCCATCATAAATTGAAATCCTTGCAACCCAGTGTTCATTGGGAAGGCTGAACAATTGGCCAGCTGCTAAAGAAAACAATGTAGAGACAGTTGCTGGACAAATGTGCCAAGCAACTTGCGAATCACCAGCTAGTATTCTTTCTTGCTACATACAGGACTACCCTCTTTCCGTCACATGATATTCCTTGACTAAGATGCTAGTATTTGCAGACGATGCTGAGCTTGATACTGTCTAACTTGAGAGGACAGGTGAAAGCGAGGAAGACAAAGGCAGACAGTCAACAGTAGGAGACATTGTTAGAGTGTTGTGGCCAACATTTCATGGAGGATTGTCAAGATGGAGCAGTGAGGGGTTTGTGGAAGGACTGGGAGTCAGGAACTTTAGGGTGGGTATGAGTGACAAAGCACAGTGATGTCCTAAAAGTTGCTGATTAAAACATGAGGTACAAAAGAGGAATGAACAAGAATTATAGAATGGTTCCTATGATGTGAAAACTACTGGACAGGCCATGTGTCAGACGCCACAGGAGAGACACAGCAGAAAGGATATCACATGTATTATACATTGATTGATGACATCATCTGACTTTGGTATATGTAATATGATGTTCACTGTTATTTGTATATTAAATCTGCATGTCTGTCACAGGCATACTTTGGATCTCAAAGAGCAGTCAGATCCTTCCATATGTGGGTACTTCAGACTCCAGGATGGCCCACTGAATTTATGATAGCAGTCTTATTCATGATCATTAATTTCAAATAATACAGGAGTAATTTCATTGGGATCTGCAGATGAGAGATATGCTACTTTCTCATCAGCTGCAGAGTTGCCTTTTTCCTGGGTGCCAGTTTTGCCATCTGAATTTTAAAAAAATGAGCATACTCTCCTCAAAAGCATTTATCAGGATCGATATATATAGTATGCAGAGCAAACAACAAAGGCTTATTTCTAGTTAGAGAAGAGAAATTAAACGGGAATGCCCAAACAATATTTTAAATAATGTTTTCTGAATTAACTTATTTAACATCCAAGAGTTTACTATTCTTATTTTAACTACACGTTAATTATTTTGAATAATTCACATTGAAATCAACAGCCTTTTTACAAATATTTTTATGAGTAGTGTGTAATATACAGTATGTGACATTATTTACCAGTAGAACACCAGGTGTGCTGCTTGGATAATATTTGTTAATTTATAACTCTGAAGCCTGAATGGTGTATAAGTGCTTTCAAATTCTGAGATTAAGGTATGTGTGGGAGAAAGGGGACTAAAAGCAATTTGTTCCTTGCAAAGAAAATAATTTGCAGTATTATCATATATATATATATATGTATATATATATGATATATATTATATATATATACAATGCAGCAAATGGAAGATTTAAATGTGCAACTGAATCACATTTTGTATGATAATTATTTTCAATTAAACTTCTTTTAAATACCTACACTAATGCTTTTCTCTGTTTCACATTTTCAGCAAACTCACTTATGGACATTTATAAGAAGATTTCTTCTGGTGCTACTTATCTTGAAATTCCCACTAGAGTTGTTCATGTAAGATGAGATTGAGCTGTCTATCTGAGATCACCAGGAGCTATCTTTCATTCACCAGTTTCTGAGAATTAAAGGTAAAGCCATCTTTGATAAGACTGTGTAATGTTTGTACTAGTATCTAAGATGGTATGGTTCTGACAGAATTTGAATTGTATATTACTAAGCAGCTTATGGGTGAATGTGTAAACTTTTATTATATTTTCTATTCCAATGATTTTTTTTTCCTCTTGGAGTTTAGATGCCAGGGAACCTAGCTGTTCTCTCTTTTTTTTTACACATTTATGGAGGCTTTTATCCTTTCCATTTTGATATTCCACTCACTTTCAGTTATTTCTTTACAGAGATATGATATATTTAAAAAACACCACTAAAAGAAACTGTAGTTAACTTTAAAGTTTATCTTGTGGCACTGCAAAACATGGTAAGTGGAATATTCAAAGCAGATCTGACAACTTAAAATTCGGCATTGACAAGCACCTGCGGCAATCAATCCCAGTTGAAATGTAGGCCACTGCAATCTGTAACATGTGGCCTTGCATATCCTGAACTCCACTACTATTATCAAGTTATGTATCAATACCAGTTTAATGAGGAATGCAGAAAGGCATGCCAGGAGTAGCATCAGACATGACTAAAATGACAAGTAGCTGTCCTGGTGAAGTTGCAATGCAGGACTAAACAGCAAAAAGAGTTTTCAATAGACAGCAAGCTCATAACCAGTGGATCAGATCAAAGCTTGCTATCTTATCTTGTAATGAATGGCAGTAGATATTAAATAAGCTATGGAAGGAAAAGACTGCAGGAACTTACACATCCTTAACATTGGCACAGTTCAGCTTGTCAGTGCAAAAGAAAAGGCTGAAACATTTGCAAGCATATTCTGCCAGAAATATTGGCTTCTTCCTGAGATCCCCCATCACAGAAACTAGTTCTCAGCTGCCATATGCCATCAATACATGCTTCAATGCATTGGATAGAACAGAGGCTTCGGGACCAGTACCATACCTGCAATAGTACTAAATACTTGTGCTCAAAAACTATTTGCACCTCTAGTTTAGCAGATATTGGTTGGAGTTGATTGCTAAGGATGTGGTTTCGGAGTAATTGCAGGCACATGACAAAATAAGCCAAAGTTAGCATGGTTTCCTTAAGGGAACTCTTGCCTCAAAAATCTGTTGGAATTCTTTGAAGAAATAATAAGCAGAATGGACAAAGGAGAATTGGTGGATGTCCTGTACTTACATTTTCAGAAGACCTTTGACATGGTATCGCACATGAGGCTGGTAACCAAGATAAGGGCCCAGGATATTACAGGAAAGGTACTAGCATGGATAGAGCATTGGCTGCTTGGCAGCGGACAAAAAGTGAAAATAAATGGATCCTTTTCAGATTGGCTGCCGGTGACTAATGTTGTTCTACAGTGGTCTGTGTCGGGACAGCTTCATTTTATGCTATTTGTCAATGATTCGGATGTTGAAAGTTTGCAGTAGAGGGGCAGGTAGCGTTGAGGGAGGTAGAGGCTACAGAAGGACTAGACAGATTAAGAAAATGGGGCAAAAAGGTGGCAATGGAATACAGTTTCAGGAAGTGTGTGGTCATGCTCAGACTCAAAATAGAGGGTCATTCATTTAGAAATGAGATGAGGAGGAATTTATTTAGCCAGAGGCTGGTAAATCTGTGGAATTCATTACCACAGGTGGCAGTGGAGGTCAGGTCACCGGGTGCATTTAAGGTAGAGGCTGATAGGTTCTTGATTAGTCAGGCATGAAAGATTATGCGGAGAAGGCAGGAGAATGGGGTTAAGAGGGGAATGGATTATCCATGAGGAAATGGTGCAGCAGACTCAATGGGCAAAATAGCCTAATTCTGCTCCTATTTCTTTTGGTCTTATGGTTTTCTAGTACAGTTACAGCACTAGCAACTACCAGACGATGTGGAAATTTTACGTGTTATGCCATAACTAAGGAGAGCTAAGGTACCGGTGACCCCTGTTTCCATCCAGGGGGTCAGCGTGGACATGGTGGAGGATTACAAATACCTGGGGATACGAATTGACAATAAACTGGACTGGTCAAAGAACACTGAGGATGTCTACAAGAAGGGTCAGAGCCGTCTCTATTTCCTGAGGAGTCTGAGGTCCTTTAACATCTGCTGGACGATGCTGAGGATGTTCTACGAGTCTGTGGTGGCCAGTGCTATCATGTTTGCTGTTGTGTGCTGGGGCAGCAGGCTGAGGGCGGCAGACACCAACAGAATCAACAAACTCATTTGAGAGGCCAGTGATGTTGTGGGGATGGAACTGGACTCTCTCACGGTGGTGTCTGAAAAGAGGATGCTGTCCAAGTTGCATGCCATCTTGGTCAATGTCTCCCATCCACTACATAATGTACTGGTTGGGCACAGGAGTACATTCAGCCAGAGACTCATTCCACCGAGATGCAGCACAGAGCATCATAGGAAGTCATTCCTGCCTGTGGCCATCAAACTTTACAACTCCTCCCTTGGAGGGTCAGACACCTTGAGCCAATAGGCTGGTCCTGGACTTATTTCATAATTTACTGGCATAACTTACATATTACTATTTAACGATTTATGGTTCTATTACTATTTATTATTTATGGAGCAACAGTAACGAAAACCAATTTCCCCCGGGATCAATAAAGTATGACTATGACTATGACTATGACTATAATCACAAAAAAATCCCTTGTGGTTAATTACCAGTCAAGCAGTTTCCCTATCAGTAGAGAGATGGACAATGCTGTTGACAGTGCTTACAGTACTTTCTCATCAGTAACCTACTCGTTATGCATGATTTTGGTTCTCTAGGACCACTCAGCTCTAGGTATCGCTACATTCTTGCTCCAAATATGGACTGAGTTGCTCAATTCTGGGTGTGAGGTGAGAGTGGCCTTCCTTGACATCGGTGCAACTTTTGACCAAATGTGACATGAAGGCATTATGGTAAAACTGATGTCAATGGGTATCAAAGAGAAAGTGCTCCAGTGGTTGTGTCATACCTTACAGTAACACTCACAACACGCTGGAGGAATTCAGCAAGTCGGGGCAGCATCTGTAGAAATGATCAGTCATGGTTTTGGGTTGGAACCTGACGAAGGGTTCCGGCCCGAAAAGCCGACTCATCATTTCCACGGATGCTGCCGACCTGCTGAGTTCCTCCAGCGTGTTGTGAGTGTTGCTTTGACCCCAGCATCTGCAGAGTATTTTCTGTTTACGAATACCTTACAGTAAGGAAGGTAATTATGTTTGGTTGTTGGGAATCAATCATTCCAGCCAAAGGACATCACTGCAGGAATATGTGAACTTTAGTCCTCGTCCAACCATCTTCATCTGCTGGATCAGTGACTTTTTTTTGATCAGAAAGGTCAGAAGCAATGATATTTTCCAGTGATTACACTATATTTTATCCCACTCACAGTTCCTCAGCAATTGAAGCAGCCCATGCCTGCCTACAGCAAGACCTACAAAACATTCAAGCGTTTGACAAGTCACATTTGCACTGCCAAAGCAGCAGGCGCTGGACCTCTCCAACACAAGAGAGTGCAGCCACATGTTCTTGAAATATTGAGTTCTCTACCACCGGTGTCCCGAGAGTTCACCACTGATCAGAAAGTCACCTGGAGCAGCCATACAAGTATTGTGGTGACAACAGCAGAGCAGAAGCAAAGTATCCTGCAGTGACTGACTTACCCTCTGATCCTCTCAGCCCTTCCACCATCCATACCAGGAGCTTGATGCAATTGCTGGGATGAATGCAAGTGCAGCAACGTTCAAGAAACTTTCCATCTTTCAGGGCTAAGCAGTCTGTTTGACAACCTATTAACCACAGAGAACATTAATTCCCTCCACCACAGGCACCCTCTGTGCCTTCCACTAAATGCACTGAAGTTACTCACCCAGAAAGCTCAAGCAATACATCCAAATTCAAATTCGGTGACATCTACGCCCAGGAAGGACAAGGTCAGCAGCAACATGTTCTCCCCCAGTTTGCACACCATCCTAATTTTGTAGCCTGGGGAAAAGCACACACTCAGGACAACAAATACTTTTTCGTGTTTTAATTCCTTTATCTGTCTTAGATGGTTTAGTGCCAGAAGAGGATCTCAAAACAAAACAAACAAGTTTACAACTAACACACATCAAAGTTGCTGGTGAACGCAGCAGGCCAGGCAGCATCTATAGGAAGAGGCGCAGTCGACGTTTCAGTCTGAGACCCTTCGTCAGGACTAACTTTACAACAACAACTAAGTTTACAACTAGTTCCTGCCGTTACACTCAGTTTAACTTTCGATCCACACCCTTGTGTATTGACGAATTGCGTATGCAGTATAAAAATACATAAAGCAAACTGCACAAAACTAATATGGTAGTGACAATTCTGAAGGGACACATTACAAACAACATTAGAATCCCACCAACCCTGTATCTTATACATAGCAGCAAAAATGTAAGCAAATACATCTCATCTAAGGCGTCTACTCCCTTTTAGTACACACATGCTTAACTTCCAAACAGAGACTATACATTCACATTCTGCTGTTACATTCACAATCAGTCATGATATAATAAAGTTAGACAAAAGGTACACTTTGGCACAACTTTTACAAGATGTTGCCTGGTAGTTAAATTACAGGAAGACAGACCTACTTGGCCGGTAAGGAACTTTGCACAACCCACATTGTCCAGCGCTGATGCCCTCACTCATGAAAATCTAAAGCATCCACATGTAAACATGTCAAATTACTGATATTCTCGATTCGCCAACAAGCATAAATGAATTCACATGGATTTCATCAATTAATACTCACCTTTCCTCACCATGCCCAGTTTCTCTGGGAGGAACTTAATCTCAAAGCCTCACAGCTGCTTCTGCAGAAAACAAAAATGGTCTCCCCACTATCCCGCACGTGCATAATGACATCACCGTCTCTACTTAAAGGCACAGACAACTATTCTAGCATTACCCGGATGGATGCCTAAGTACACTTTTAACGATAATGAATAAGATTCAACAGTCACTCGTTTACACTAATATGGAAATATATTGCCATCCTTCATTGTGGATATCCAAATCCCGGAAATTCCTATGCAACATCTTTATGACTCTATCTTCAATCAGAATGCAGAAGTCAACAAGGACAGCTCAGCTGGTCCTCCTCTAGGATGCTAGGGATGTACATTAAACATTAGCCTTGTTAGTGACAATAAAATAGACCTTTCTTATCTCTCCTGATCTTCCTTTTATTGTAGTTTTGATGCTATTAATTAAAGTCACAGATTCTGGGAGGAATTGCATCATGGTATTCCTTTGGTATTATTGTGTTTTATAACTACATATCAATTAAAATAAAAGCATTTATGTGGGAGAGCTTTAAATGGTGTACTCACATTGCAGAGAGAGAGAGACAGCACAGATCAAAGTGCATGTGTGGACAACAGATCAATGTGCATAGGTAAGTTATCAGTCCATAAGTAATGCTAGGGGGAGTCATTGCTCTACCATACATTATAGGTATATGCACAGTATATCCAGTCTCTAGGCAAAGTCCAGTGATACAAACTTAACATGAAACATTAAAATTGTGGTTCTTTATAATAGTTTCCTTTCAAGCAGAGGGATGAGAACCAGAGCGCCAGAAAAATAGTAGATAGCTTGTGGTGACGTATTGTTAAGAGCTCAAATAAAGTCAGAAATCAAAAGGTTGAGCATGGTGCAACTAATATTCTGAGCTTTGAAAATTTCATTCCAGGAAGTATTGTAGGAAAGGCAGGTGAGCCAAGGGTGTAGAGAAACACATGATATCGTAGCCATTTGTGAGACTTGTTTGCTGGAGGGGCAGGACTAGCAGCTCAGCATTCTGGGGTTTTGTGGTTTTAGACACAACAGAGCAGGAGGGATTAAAGAGTGAGGGGTAGCATTACTATTCAGGGAAAATGTCATGGCAGTGCTCATTCAGGACAGACTGGAGAACTCACTTAGTGAGGCTTTATAGGTGGAACTGAGGAATAAGAAAGGTATGACCATGTTCATGGGGTTATATTATAGACTACCCAACAATCTGTAGGATTTAGAGGAATAAATCAGTAGAGAGATTGCAGACCGTTGCAAAAAACAGAGAGTTGCCATAGCAGGCGTTTTTAACTTTCCACATATTAACTGGGACTTCCATATTGTAAAAGGACTAGATAGGATTGAGTTTTTCCAAATGTGTTCAGGGAAATTTCCTCAATCATACATAGAACTCCTAACAAGAGAGTGTATGATACTTGATCTTCTGTAAGGGAATGAAGTAGGGCAGGTGACAGAAGTTTGTGTAGGGGGACACTTTATATCTAGTGATTATAACTCCATTAGTTTCAAAGTAAATATGGAAAAAGATGGAAACAACAGGAATTCTGCAGATGCTGGAAATTCAAGCAACACACATCAAAGTTGCTGGTGAACGCAGCAGGCCAGGCAGCATCTATAGGAAGAGGCGCAGTCGACGTTTCAGGCCTGACGAAGGGTCTCGGCCTGAAACGTCGACTGCGCCTCTTCCTATAGATGCTGCCTGGCCTGCTGCGTTCACCAGCAACTTTGATGGAAAAAGATGGGTCCAGTCTGTGGATTGAGATTCTGAATTGGAGAAAGGCCAATTCGATGGTCTCAGAAACGATCTGGCAAGTTTGGATTGGGACAGGCTGTTTCCTGGCAAAGGTGCATTTGGTAAGTGGGAGGCCTTCAAAAGAGAAATTTTGGGAATACGAAGTTTGTATGTTCCTGTCAGAATAAAAAGTAAAGTAATGGGTCTAAGGAACCTAGGTTTTCAAGAGATATTTAGGCCCTGATTAAGTAAGAAAGTGAGTTGCATAGCAGCTCTAGGCAAGTAGGAACAAATGAGGTACATATGAAATATGAGAAATGCAAGAGAACACTTAATTAAGAAACCAGAAGGCCTAAAAGTAGGCAGGAGGTTGCCCTAGCTGTCAAGGTGAAGGAGAATCCTAAGGGATATGTTAAAAGCAAAGGTTTGCAAGGGACAAAATTGGTCTTCTGGAAGATCAGAATGGAAATCTTTGCATGTGTCCAAAAGAGATGGGGGAGAACTTAAATGGATTATTTGCATCTGTATTTCCTCAGGAGATGGGCTCAGAGACTATAGAAGTGAGGCAAAGCAGCAGCAGTGAGGTCATAGACCCTATACAGATTGCAGAGGAAGAAGTGTTTACTGTCTTGAGGCAGATTAGGTGGATGAATCCCCAGAGCTTGACAAGGTGTTCCCTCAGACTCTGTGGGAAGTAAGTGCAGAAATTGAGGGGCCCTATCAGATATACTTAAATCACCCTTAGTGACAGGTGAAGCACCAGAGAATTAGAGGGTAGCTAATGTCGTTCCACTGCACTGATTAAGAAAGGCTCCAAAAACAAATCAGGAAATTATAGGCCCGTGAACCTGACATCAGTAGTGGGAAAGTTATTGGAAGGTGTTCTAAGGGACCGGATATATGAATATTTGGATAGACATGGACTAATTAGGAATAGTCACCATGGCTTTGTGCATGGTAGGTCATGCCTAAACAATCTTATAGAGACTTTTGAGGAAATTATCAGGAAAGTCAATGAAAGCAAAGGAGTGGATGTGTTTATGTAGACTTTAGTAAGGCACTTGACAAGGTCCCACATAGGAGGATGGTCAAGAATGCTGCTTGGCATTCAAATTGAGGTAGTAAATTGGATTAGACATTGGCTTTGTGGGAGAAGCCAGAGAGAGGTAGTAGATGGTTGTCTCTCTGACTGGAGGCCTGTGACTAGTGGAGTGCCACAGGAATAGGTGCTGGGTCTGTTCTTGTTTGTCATCTATATCAATGATCTAGATGATAAACTGGATTAGCAGAATTGCAGATGACACCAAGATTGGGGGTGTAGTGGACAGTGAGGAAGACTATCAGAGCTTGCAGTGGAATCTGGACCAGCTGGAAAAATGGGATGCAAAATGGTAGATGGAATTTAATGCAGACACTTGAGAGGTGTTGCACTTCAGTAAGACCAAACAGGGTAGGTCTTACACAGTAAATGGTAGGGCACCAAGGTGCGCGGTAGAACAAAAGGGATTTGGGAATACAGGTCCATAATGTGTTGAAAGTGGCATCACATGTAGATAGGGCTGTAAAGAAAGTTTTTGGCACATTGGACTTTATAAATCAAAGTATTGAGTACAGGAGATGGGATGTTATGTTGAAGTTGTACAAGATGTTGGTGAGGCCTAATCTGGAGTACTTTGTGTGCAGATTTGGTCACATGAAAGATGTAAATAAGGTTGAAAGAGCATAGAGAAAATTTAGAAGGATGTTGCCTGGACTGGAGGACCTGAGTTACAAGGAAAGATTGAATAGGTTAGGACTTTATTCCTTGGAGTGTAGAAGATTGAGGGGAGACTTGATAGAGCCATACAAAATTATGAGGGGTATAGATAGGGAAAACGCGACCAGGCTTTTTCCACTGAGATTAGGTAGGATTCCAAATAGAAGAGTGAAAGATAAAAAGTTTAAGGGGAACATGAGGGGAAACTTCACTCAAGAATGTGGAACATACTGCCAGTGCAAGTGGTGCATGCGAGCTCCATTTCAACAGTTAAGCAGTTTGGATAGGTACGTGGATGACAGGGCTATGGTCCGGGTGCAGGTCAATGGGACTAGGCATCTTAAATGTCTCAGTGCAGAGTAGATGGGCTGAATGGCTTGTTTCTGTGTTTTACTCTTCTATGACACTATGTCTCAGAAACAATATATATGATATGTGTTAAATCTAATCTCAGCAAAACTAAATTCAGCACCAAGTGCAAAGCTCTAATACTGGTATATAATAAAACTTCTCCTTTCAATAGTAATCTTGTATGATGTTGGATCTTCAAGTTAAAAGGTCCTTCTGTTTATCATTGAATAAATGATGCAAACCAATGAAAATTAATCCTAAACTGTGTTTGCTGAAGATATAATATTCTGCTTGACAGAAAGTAGACTTGTTTCAAAATATGTTAGCTTATTCTAAAATCTACTCCAAGATTACGTGTCAGCTTCTTTGATTTATGCAGTGAGTAACTTGGCCAAGAAAACCCAGAATATGTGTGCACTTCAAAATGGTCAACAATGGATTACTCACGGCTCTTTTTTTAAACCTTAGGACAAGGATGGCCTTCAGATCTATCAGGTTCAGCTGCGATAATGGATGGTGATGCAGCTCTCGTAAAGAAATAAATTCAATCATTACAACATATCTGGTCTGGCTGCCACTAAATTAAAGACTGTGGTTCTCCACTGTCCAAATGTAAAAGCCATTTTCTAATGAGATGTAAGGAAGAAAATAAATGAAGTAAATGCCCTCTGCCTTTGGCTACAGTTAAACTTTAAACAATCATTTAGTCTGGTGAGCTGATTAGAATCAACTAATGAAGAAATACTGCATCTCGTGTATGGTGAGGTACGCGTGTTACAGGAGGAAAGTAAAATGTTGTTACGGGGAATCAGATTCACAGAGTCAGTGATTGGGACAGAAGACGCTAATTGTGAGTAAGCACGTTAACATTTTATTTACAAGACAAACAGTGAAACACTCAACCAAATATCTAAGTCCAGCAAGTTCAAACAAACTTGAGTCAATGAAAAAAGCTTGACAGTTGTGGCAGGGCCTGAATACTATTACCTCTTACAAGTTAAATCAAGCAATATAGGCAACAGCGGGGCTTTGCATTCAGGTGAGCTCAATGCCTTCTATGTTTGCTTTGACCATCAAAACATGGAGGGACCCTGACAAACTCCCACAGCCACCAACAATCCTATGATTTCCATCTCTGAGGCCAATATGTGAACAGCCTTCAGGAGGGTAAACCCATGAAAGCATCTCGCCCAGAAAGGGTACCTGGCCAGGTACTGGTTTGTGCTGACCAACTGGTTGGAGTGTTCACTGAGATCTTTAACTTCTCACTTTAGCAGCGTGCTCAAACAGGGTTCAATTATACTAGTTCCTAGAAGAGCATTGTGACCTGTCTCAATGACTATCGCCCAGTAGCACTTATGGACATTAACATTGATGATGTGTTTTGAGATTTTGTTGATGAAACATATCAACTCCTGCCTGAGAAGTGACTAAGATCTACTCTAATTTGCCTACCAGAGCAACAGGTCCACAGCAGATGCCATCTCATTGCATCTCATCTCATCACTCCACCCTGGAACATCTGGACAGCAAAGATGTATACATAAAGGTGTTCTTTATTGACTACAGATCAACATCCATACCGTCATTCCCTCAAAACTATTCAATAAGCTCCAAGATCTTGGTCTCAATATAACCTTGTGCAACTGGATCTTGGATTTCCTCATTTGTAAACACCAGTTAGTTTGGATTGGCAACAAAATCTCCTCCATGATCTCCATCATTGCAGGTACACCACAATGCTGTGTGCTTATCTCCCTGCTCTTCTTGCTTTACACTTATGACTATGTGGCTAAGATCCAATACCATATTCAGATTTGCTGATAACACCACTGTCATAGGCCGAACCAAAGGTGGTGATGAATCAACATATACAAGGGAGATTGAAAATCTGGCTGAGTGGTGGCATAGCAGTAAACTCTTACTCAATGTCAGCAAGACCAGGGAGCTGAATATTGACTTCAGGAGAAGGAAATGAGAGGTCCATGAGCCAGTCCTGGTCAGAATGAGAGGTGGAGAGAGTCAGCAACTTTAAATTACTCTGAGTTATTATTTTGGAGGACCTAACCTTGGCTGAGCATCTTTAATTCCTTAGGAGTTTGTGGAGATTTGGCATGATATCTAAAATTTCAACAAACTTCAATAGATGTCTACTGGAGAGTATATTGACTGGTTGCATCCCAGCCTAGTATAGAAACACTAATGTGCTTGAATGGAAAATCATACAAGCAGTAATGGATTTGGTCCAGTCCATCATGGGTAAAGCCTTTCCATCATTGAGCACATCTATATGAAACACTGTTGCAGGAAAGCAGGATTCATCATCAGGGACCCCATCCACCCAGGACATGCTCTCTTCTCGCTGCTGTCATCAGGAAGAAGGTACAGGAACCTCAGGACTCACACCACCAGGTTCAGGAACAGTTATTACCCTTCAACCATCAGGCTCTTAAACCAAAGGCAATAACCTCACTCAACTTCACCTGCCCCATCATTAAAATATTCCCACAACCAATGGAGTCACTTTCAAGGGCTTTTCGTCTCATGTTCTGGATATTTATTGCTGATTTATTTATTGTTATTATTTCTTCTTGTATTGCACAGTTTGTTGTCTTCCGCACTCTGGTGGTACACCAAACATAAAAATTGCTGGTGAACGCAGCGGGCCAGGCAGCATCTATAGGAAGAGGTACAGTCGACATTTCGGGCCGAGACCCTTCGTCAGGATGTCTCAGCCCGAAACGCTGACTGTACCTCTTCCTATAGATGCTGCCTGGACTGCTGCGTTCACCAGCAATTTTTATGTGTGTTGCTTGAAATTCCAGCATCTGCAGATTTCCTCATGTTTGGTGCACCAAAGTTGGGCAGTCTTTCATTGATTCTGTTATGGTCATTATTCTATAGATTTATTGAAGATGCCCACAAAAATGAACCTCAGGGTTGTATATGGTGACATATATGTCCTTTATAATAAATTTGCTTTGAACTTTGACCTTATCTAAGCCCCCTAAGTTACAAGACCACAAAACTAAACGTTCAATGACCCTTCAAGCTAAACCCAGTTACAGATTTTTATCTCAACTGAGCTCCCAAAGTCGAAGGACAAAACAGACAATAACCATACACACAGAAGAAAGTGCTCAACTAGAGTGTATGGACTGGTCTTCTACTCTACTTCATATCCCCGTCTTTACTGTTTCTGCAGCACCCTCATTTACCTAGTCCACGGTGGCCTGACAGTATAAAGAGGCCACATGATTACCATGCACTAGATTTAAAACCCCACCGGCACCGTGATGTCACCAGCTAAGCAGAAGCTCATGGGAGTGGTAGCAGTGCTCCTTACATGGACCAGTCCTAACCTCTCACAGTGGAGTGGTTTTCAATGAGCAGGTAATTTAAGATCTTTACTGCAACAGATGTATATTACATAAGTTAACGAGGAAACCCATTGTAACCACAGCTTCTGAATTTTGGCCAATAGTCAAATTGAAATATAGAGATCAAGATTTAGCTACTCTGCAAATGTTGCTCTGAAGAATTGTGTGTTTGATTGTTTCCCTCTCAGGTACACTCTTGGAGGAGTGCTGTTAATCATTTTAATCAAGTAGCTTCCTGGGTTGCCTTTCCTTTGATAGCCTTTTATTTCTGCTTATGTCTCCTGTGTCTGAGGTTGGCTAATGTTTAATCTAAATCTGAGTACTCAAATAACCTCCACTGCCCTCTCCCCAACACCCACCCGTCCTTGTGGAGTTTGGTAATGGATGAGGAAAGTAGAATGATAAAAACAAAATGAGTTTATTCTATGTAATATTTTGAATGGCAAATGGAAGGTGTTCATGGATTCATAAAAATTACAGCTTTTTACAGGGTATGCATTTGGAAACCTCTGGTCTAAAATATTACATTCAAGCATCCTACAGAGTCAACCACTGTCCTCTGTTGCCATTTATCTTCATTACTGCAGTTCTTCAAAGAAGCAAATATGCTTAGATTAGATTTCCAATACCTGATTTCCATTAACATCAAGGTGGCAGTCTTCTGGTATATTGTACGTTGAATCTAGTATGACTTTGCTCTGTGGCAGCCTTCAATGATCACTTAATCCTCCTCACTGTTGTATTCCAAGCTCCTGGACATTAACAACTCCATTTCATTCTGTCATTCTTCAGTCTGATCACCAGGGGGCCCCAGCGTCCTCCAGGTTCTGATGTTTCTCCTCCCCTGATTATTAGTTGGGTGGTTTCACCTGTGTCTCGTTATAGGTATTAGTGCATACGTGCCTTGCTTTGCTTCTCTATTTATGTTTCCTCTGTTTTGTTTGTCTTTGCTTGGTCTTGAGTCTACCTACTCTGTGTGTAGTGATGCTTAAGTCATAGTCTGTATTCACTACAAACTAATCCCCAAGAAAAAGTTCTTTGTTCAACTCCATCACCACCTTTTGTCTGCTCTGCCCTTGATCCACCTGATCTAAACCTCTCCTAGTAGTTCATGGGTTAAGTATACAGAACTTCACCATAACAACCGCAGATCAAACATAGCCTGGCAACTACCTCTGTTAGGCATTCACTGTGTATCTCAGTTCCAATATTCCTGTCCTTAGCTGTATCACTGAACATTATTGAATGGATCTGATTTTGCTTGCTGTCACTGATGTTTTACTTGAGACTGGGAAATCAAAGTCTGATTTTAAGATAAGTTTCATTATTATGGTACGAAATACATATATCTGCTTCTGCTGGATCTTTTGCTATCATGCAGAGTTCCCAACCTTTTTCTGGCCATGGTCCAATACCATTAAGCAAAGGATCTGGGGATCTAGGGTTGGGATCCCTGTTATCATGGATCAGTTATCACTGTGTCCACTCACATCTCTCGCCAAAACATCTGTTCACTGGCAAAATCACTCTCAGCATCCTTTAGCTTACTCTGGGTGACTGCATAGCAAGGTCCTTGGCTTGAATTATTATCCATGTTTATTTATCCATAGATGCTATCTCACTAGCTGAGTATTCTAACCACTTTCAGTGTTTTACTCAAATGTCAATTATTTGTAGTACTTGGCCTTTTACATTTCACTAACTGCCACTACCCTGTTTATCACCTTCGCCCTCATGTGCAACAAATCAAAGAGCTCACTGGCTTTGTCACGATGATGGATAGCACCTAGTTTACTGTTTTCTCCCCAGCTCTGATCCTAAGCTCTATTTTTCTTTATTTTCTCCAGGTTCACGAGAGTGATTTCCTCCTCCATCTGCTCTCAGGACGAGGTTTTTCATTCTAGGACGAGGGAGATGTCTTCCTTTTTTAAAGAAAGGGGCTTCCCTTCCTCTACTATCAACTCTGCTCTTAAACGCATCTCCCCCATTTCACGTACATCTGCTCTCACTCCATCCTCCCACCACCCCACTAGGAATAGGGTTCCCCTGGTCCTCACCTACCACCCCACCAGCCTCCGGGTCCAACATATTATTCTCCGTAACTTCCGCCACCTCCAACGGGATCCCACCACTAAGCACATCTTTCCCTCCCCCCCCCGCATTCTGCAGGGATTGCTCCCTACACAACTCCCTTGTCCATTCGTCCCCCCCATCCCTTACACATGCCCTTACACTTCCTCCCTTACCACCATTCAGGGCCCCAAACAGTCCTTCCAGGTGAGGCATCACTTCACCTGTGAGTCGACTGGGGTGATATACTGCGTCCGGTGCTCCCGATGTGGCCTTTTATATATTGGCGAGACCTGACGCAGACTGGGAGACCACTTTGCTGAACATCTACGCTCTGTCCTCCAGAGAAAGCAGGATCTCCCAGTGGCCACACATTTTAATTCCACATTCCATTCCCATTCTGACATGTCTGTCCACGGCCTCCTCTACTGTAAAGATGAGGCCACACTCAGGTTGGAGGAACAACACCTTATATTCCGTCTGGGTAGCCTCCAACCTGATGGCATGAACATCGACTTCTCTAACTTCCGCTAGGCCCCACCTCCCCGTCGTACCCCATCTGTTACTCATTTTTATGCACACATTCTTTCTCTCACTCTCCTTTTTCTCCCTCTGTCCCTCTGAATATACCTCTTGCCCATCCTCTGGGTCACCCCCTCCCCTCCTTGTCTTTCTTCCCGGACCTCCTGTCCCATGATCCTCTCGTATTCCCTTTTGCCTATCACCTGTCCAACTCTCGGCTCTATCCCTCCCCCTCCTGTCTTCTCCTATCATTTTGGATCTCCCCCTCCCCCTCCAGCTTTCAAATCCCTTACTCACTCTTCCTTCAGTTAGTCCTGACGAAGGGTCTCGGACGACTGCGCCTCTTCCTACAGATGCTGCTTGGCCTGCTGCGTTCACCAGCAACTTTGATGTATGTTGCTTGAATTTCCAGCATCTGCAGAATTCCTGTTGTTTCCTACTCCATAAAGCAAGTTCAAACGACTTCCCTATTAATCATATTTTAGCTGATGTTATTAATCATTCTTCTGATTTATTTTGAAAGCTGATTGTCAAGTAATCTTAATCCCTGCATTACTGAACTCCTGCCATCCTACCTTCAATGTCCATTTCTTCTCTATAGTCTTTATGCGTCTTGTGTCCTCCCATCCTATCCTTGTCCTTACTGGGACTCCTCCCAAGAAGTCTCTGTGCTGCTAGTGCATCGAAATATGTCTGGTCAAAATCACTGTTGGCATACTACAGTACTGTGCAAAACTACTGTACATATATATAGCGAGAGTGCCTAAGCCATTTCCACAGTACTGTGCTTGACAGCCTGCAGCAGGCAGCCAGTCTGTAAATCTGATGAGGGCAAAGGATGTTCGGCATGGCGAGGATGGAGTGCTGCAGGATGGGTGTGGAGCAGATAACAGAGAAGGACTACCAGGGGCGTGATGAGTTGCAGGTGCGGACACACCTAGTTCTCAGACACCAGACAAAGCAATTTGATTCCAAACAATTTACTTTCGTTATCATTATAGAATGTCTCACTGGTGCCTCCCGTTCCTTCCTCTCTCCCTTCCCCTCTTCCCAACCATGATTCACTTTTCTCTGCCCTCTTCTCACTTTCTGCTCTCAGTCCATATAGGAACCCACATCAGAATCAGATTTATTATTGTTCACAGAAGCCATTACATTTGTTGTTTTTTTTTTGAATTTCAGAAGTGGGGATCAGAGTAGAAAGTGCCAGGGATCAGCTATAATTGGTGGAGCAGGCTTGAAGGAGCCGTATTGGCTATCTTCGCATTTATTCCTCATGCTCTTATGTTATCTGCCTTGCAGCAGTTAAATCTGTTCAACGTTCGGATCTCATAAGTCTCATCACTAATATTGTCTGCTTTCTACTTCACCACCATCATGCTGCTGCTCTACTCAAATCAGCTACAGGTAACATTTCTATGCTGGCTTTTCATCTCCAGAACCACTGAGTTCAATGCACTCTTCTTGATCTCCTCTGTTCGTATTTTTATGTGATAGAGGTAATTTAAAGCTTTGCTACTAGCTAGTGCATTAACAAGAAGGTACTACATGATTTTTAACAGCAAGAAAAGGACATAATCAGACAAAGGCAATCTATCTTTGGATCTGATGGAAACAGCAGTGCTACCGCTCTGAGTCATGAGAGATGGTGGATGATTCAGCAGCTGGTTGGAGACAGGAGGAGATGTTCAAAGAATATTCTTATTCATAACAATGACAAGGCCTAATTTTGGATTGCTAAAGACAAGACTGAAGTACTTGCAAGTGTGCTCAGCTGGAAGGACCAGGGAGATGATCCACCTAGCTCAATTTCCTTCTCAGATCTACATCTGCACAGAAGGCAACTTTAAATCAATTCAATTCACTCTGCTGTATCTGTTTCAGGCATTTCTTGATATCACACAAAGGCTATAAGGCCTGTTAATAGATGATGTATGAGGGAATGATGGGCAGATGGAAGCAAGTAGGGGCAGGGGATGGGAGTGGGGAACAGAGAAAGAAGAACTAAGTGGACTATTAAGTGAGGTCTGAGAGAAGAACACTGGAGTTGTGGGTTACTTGAAATTACAGCATTTACACCATTGGTTTGTGAACTGCCTAGGGGGAATCTGAGGGGTACTCCAATTGGCATTTCATCAGTCTATAACAATGGAGAAATCCATAGATAGAGAATATCCCTAGGAATGCAGATTATAAAAAAAGATACAAAGGGGTATCACCACCTGTAATTTCTTCTCCTAGTTGTACACCATTCCAGTCTGGAGATGTATTGTTGATCAATAGATCATCATCACTGGATATAATTTCAAGTCAAGATGCTGAAGAGTGATCTTGGGGGACCTTACTAGAAGGTCAGCAATGCTTTAAGAAGCTGGCTCACCAGCACTTATAGGGAATTATAGACAACAATGCCATTACCTGAAAATGAATACAAAAATTACTGCAGTTAATCTGGACAATAAAGATCTTACTTCCTCAATATTTTTGGTGGTATCTTATGGATTTTGGGCTGCTGATCATGAAAATTGCCATGAAAATTTCCTATCACAAACCTTTTCTTTTTGAAATTGACTATTTTTGTTATTTCAATTCATAATACAAGTCAGAGTAGCATTATTAAGGTCTATTGTTAAGGACCTCCAGCACCCAGGGCCATGCTCTTTTCTCACTGTTACCATTAGATAGGAGGTACAGAAGTCTGAAGACACACACTGAATGATTCAGGAACAACCTCTTCCCCTCTGCCATCCGATCCCTAAATGGGCATTGAACCCATGAACACTACCTCACTTTTCTAATATATATTATTTCTGTTTTTTGCACAATTTTTAATCTATTCAATACACGTACGCTGTAATTTATTTATTTATTATTATTTCTCCTCTTCTTCTATATTATATATTGCATTGAACTGCTGCTGCTAAGTTAACAAATTTCACGACACATGCTGTTGATAATTAACCGGATTCTGATTCTGATGCCAAGATAAAGGAAGGCATTTTTGTTGGTCCACAAATCAAATAGCTCACCAATGACAGGCAGTTCAATGAACTTCTAGTGGGACTGCTGGAGAAAATCAAACGGAAGGCATTCGAGGCTGTTGTTGAAAATTTGCTCTGCAACTACAGAGCACCAAGCTACTTGCAGCTGATTGACAACATGCTTCAAGCATACAAAAACATGAAGCACAACATGTCACTAAAGATTCATTTTCTGCATTCCGGTTAGACTTTCTCCTTACAAATCGTTGTGCTGTCATTGACAAGCATGGTGAAAGACTTCACCAGGACATTGCGGTCATGAAGAAATGGTATCAGGGCAACTGGAATCCATCAATGTTGACTGATCAATGTCTTAAGCAAGAAGCCTCAGACATTGACTACAAACAAAAATCATCAACAAAACATTTTTAGCTTAGTTGAACTATTGCAAAGTGTCAGCTCTGTTATGCAAGTAAATGCATTATATTCAATAACCGTTAATTTCCTGTTTCTCCAAGTTCCTACGTGATACAAGTAGTCTGGAATTATTCTTGTGTTCAACTTCAAGAGGTCTATCATAAACTAAAAAATATGAGGAAGCAACACTTTCTAAAAAAATTTGTTGTCCAGTGTTATGACCTTTTCAACGTAAGTTATGCTGGTCTATACCAGCTGTTGGTAAAACATTAACTCTATTTTAGAAATTTTCATCCCTGTGTTCAGATGCAACTGCACTTTCATCCTTATTTTATCCGTGTAGGTCTTGCATTCTCTTATTCCATTTTTCAGTCCTTCCACCACTGTCAGCTGTGCTATCCACTGCCTAAGTTTAAGTTCAGGAATTTCCTCTCTAAATCATCCTGGCTTTCATTCCACCCTCACAGTGCTCCTCAAAGCTATATATCTGACTTCCTGTTAGTCATGTGTAGTAATCTCTCGTTATGCAACTGTGCATCAATGATGTGATAATCTTCGTGTGAAGTAGGTATATACAGTAAATATGTTTTATTTATATGAAAGAATCTATATAAAGAAAGGCTTGTTATAATTTTGGTTGAACATATGCATTTTAAAACTGTGTTATTGCCAGACAAGTTTGATTTATGTCAGCTGTTCAAAAACAATGTGTGTACAGCTAATATAGCATTAGCCATGTTTATATCATAAATAATAATGATTAGTTCTCTGTTCTCTTCTTTGCATTCCTTTAAGTTCACTGGCAAGGTTAGTAGACCAATATAAGTGCCCTTTCCTGAGCTAATATCCCTAACACTGACCTCAGTGTCCTGATTACACTCAGATGGGCAGACAGCATTGTTCACATCCCTACCATAAAGAGTAAAGCAGGCTCTTTATTTTGAGGTCTGTCATGTAACAGATTGGCAGAATGGACAGGAAAAAAATCAAGGACATGTTTTAAGCTTTCTTGGAAAAGTGCAACCTCCCTCTCAATTCCTGAGAAAGACAGCTCAAGAAGAAAGAAGCAATTCTGAAGGTGCAGCAGAGAGCACTCTTGTTATATGGAAGATACTTGTGCAATCGACATCAATACCTTAATTATTGTATTAGCATCAGTAATAATAAGAAGAATAGCAAATATGGCAATTATGTAGCCCTAAATCGTTTTCAACAAATTTTATGCAAAAAATAGTGGTCAACTTAGACCACTAAGAAAACTTCCTTTCATATGAGAATTACACAGAAACTTTTTATCAACTTTCTTGATAGCAGCTGTCAATCAAATCAAATCTTTTTTCTGTCAGAGATTGAGATCATTGATTTTCAAGGAAGCAGTTTGGTGTTTTTGCTAATTTTACTGTCTGAACAGTTTAGGACTTTAGCACAGTTCTTTGTTTGATTTATACATTTTTTGGCACATTGTAATTTTCATATTCTCAGTAATTATACCTAACTTGCCATCATGAAGAACCACTCAAACTAATAAATTGCACTAATGAAAAAGAATTAAGTGATATGAATGTTTTTAACAGTTAATTATAGACTTGGAAACCATTTTAAAAACAAGAAAATAAAAGTTAGTGGTTAGAACATATTACTGATAGGACTTTGATTTTTTTCATTTGTTTTGCAGTGCTTGCTTCCTGTGATATAGTATTCTATACACTGGGATGACCAGACCCATGTTAGCTGTGTGGTCTACAGAACCCCTTTGCTCATGGCCCACTTAGAGTTCACCTGGCACTTGCATGGGTCACATAGTGTCCTCTCTACTGGTCCTCCCTGGGTTATGGATGCCAGGCTTGTGCTCAGACCATACGTATAATTGAGCAGCTCCGGACTGGCAGGATGGATTGAGTTGGATTTGTTGTCAGACATCTTCTGTTTGGTGGGAATGGGGCCCTTCTATGTGCATTCTTTCCCAAATCTAGTGCTGCAATAATGAAGATAGGGTCAATCTGAGCTCAACTGCATGTATTCAGCAGATTTGATCACTCATTCACTGATTTAGTGAGTCTAGCTGGCAGCCACTCTTCCTGTACCTGTCTGCTTTCCCCTAACAGTGGTTTCTATGGAGACACAAATCCATTTTTTGCAACCCTGGAGCAAAAAAAATTGAGTTGCTGGAAGAATTCAGAAGATCAGTGATCCGTGGGAGGCAACGGGCAGCTGTTGTTCTGGGTGAAGACCCTTCATCTGGACATTACAGCTCATTTTGTTATCTCCCACATACTGCTTTTGATCATTTCTGACTTAAGATGAGTTTGGATAACCAGCAGCGCTGAGAAACTGAATCCTGACATAAAATTGGGGAGTGCTTATTAAATAACAACAGAAAGAACAGGCAGGAGATGAGGCTTAATCATAGCCAATGGTATGAGTTACAGGGTAATAGAGGCATGGTGCAGTTAGAACAGAAAACAACAAATACTAGTCTGAAAGTGTTATATTTGAATGCACACAGCATAAGGAATAAAATGGACAATTTTATTCTCTATGAGAATCTATGGGTTGAGCTAAGAAATGGCAAAGGTAAAAGGACCCTAATGGCAGTTGTATACAGGCCTTCAAACAGCAGCTGGGATGTGGATTACAAATTACAGCAGGAGATAGAAAAGGCGTGTCACAAAGGCAATACCATGATGATTGCTGGGGATTTTAACATGAAAGTGGATTGGGAAAACTAGGCCAATACTGGACCTCAAGAGAGAGAATTTGTAGAATGTCCAAGAGATGGCTTTTTAGAACACCTTGTTGTTGAGCCCACTAGGGGATCGGCTGTGCTGGACTGGGTGTTGTGCAATGATCCAGAGGTGATAAGACAGATTAAGGTTAAGGAACCCTTAGGGAACAGGGATCACAATATGATCGAGTTCACATTGAAAGTTGAGAGGGAAGAAGATAATCCAATGTGTTGGTATTACAGAAGAATAAAGGAAATTACAAAGGCATGAGAGGGGAACTAGCCAAAGTTGACTGGAAAGGGACTTTTGCGGGAAGGACAGCAGAGCAGCAATGGCTAGAGTTTCTGCGAAAAATGTGGGAAGTGCAAGACAGTAGTTACATTCCAAGTAAGAAGAAATTTTCAAAGGGAAGAAGGACATTAACGTGGCTGACAAGTGAAGTCAGAGCCAAAGTAGAAGCAAAAGAGAGAGCATACAAGGAAGCGAGAGCTAGTGGGAAGATAGACGATTGGGAAACTTTTAAAAACTTGCAGAAAGAAACTAAGAAGGTCATTTCGAAAGAAAAGATGAATTATGAAAGGAATCTGGCAACTAATATCAAAGAAGATACTAAAAGCTTTTTGAAGTATATAAAAGGTAAAAGAGAGTCGAGGTAGATATAGGACCAATACAAAATGACACTGGAGATATTGTAATGAGAGATGTAGAGACGCCAGAGGAAGCAAATGTGTATTTTGCACCAGTTTTCACAGTGGAAGACGTCTTCAGTATACCGGACATTCAAGAATGTCAGGGAAGTGAAGTTTTGCAGTGAAAATTATAACTGAGAAGGTGCTCAGAATGGTCTGAGGTGGATAAATCTCTTGCACCTGATGGAATGCACTCTCGGGTTCTGCAGGAAGTAGATGGAGAGATTGCAGAGGCATTAACGATGATCTTTCATGAATCAATGGATTCTGGCATTGTACCAGATGACTGGAAAATTGTAAGTGTTACTCCGCTATTTAAGAAGGGTGGGAGATAGCAGAAAGGAAACTATAAACCTGTTAGCCTGACATCAGTGGTTGAGAAGTTGTTGAAATCTATTGTTAAGGATGAGATTATGATGTACCTGGAGGCACATGACAAGATAGGCCAAAGCCAGCATGGTTTCCTGAAAGGAAAACCCTGCCTGACAAACCTACTACAATTTTTTGAGGAAATTACAAGCAGATTAGACAAAGGAGATGCAGTAGACGTGGTGTACTTGGATTTTCAGAAGGCCTTTGACAAAGTGCCGCACATGAGGCTGCTTGGCAAGATAAGAGCCCATGGAATTACAGGGAAGATACTAGCATGAGTGGAGCATTGGCTGGTCAGCAGAAAACAGAGAGTGTGAATAAAGGGATCCTATTCTGGCTGGCTGCCAGTTACCAGTGGTTTTCTACAGGTGTCAGTGCTGGGACCACTGCTTTTTACGATGTACATCAATGATTTGGTCTACAGTATTAATGGATTTGTGGCTAAAATTGTTGATGATACAAAGATAGGTGGAGGAGTAGGTAGTGTTGAGGAAACAGAGAGCCTGCAGAGAGACTTAGTTAGTTTAGGGGAATGGACAAAAATTCAGTTGTGAAGAAGATGAATGCAATGTTGGCATTCATTTTGAGAGGTATAGAATATAAGAGAAGGGATGTGATGTTGAGGCTCTATAAGGCACTCGTGAGACCACACTTGGAGTATTGCGTGCAATTTTGGGCTTCTTATTTTAGAAAGGATACACTAACACTTGGGAGGGTTCAGAGAAGATTCACAAGGATGATTCCAGGAATGTAAGGGTTACTGTATAAGGAACACCTGGCAGGTCTTGGGCTGTATTCCCTGGAGTTCAGGAGAATGAGGGGGGATCTTGTAGGAACATTTTGAATGTTAAAAGGCCTGAACAGATTAGATATGGCAAAGTTATTTCACATGGTAGGGGAGTCTAGGACAAGAAGGCATGACTTCAGGATTGAAGGATGTCTATTTAGAACAGAGAAATGGAGAAATTACTTCAGTCAGAAGGTGGTAAATTTATGGAATTTGTTGCCCCGAGCAACTGTGGAGGCCAAGTCATTGGGTGCATTTAAGGCAAAGATAGATAGGTTCTTGATTAACCAGGGGATCAAAGAGTACGGGGAGAAGGCAGAGGAGTGGGGATGACTGGAAGAATTGGATCAGCCCATGATTGAATGGCGGAGAAGACTTGATGGGCCGAGTGGCCTACTTCTGCTTCTATATGTTATGGTCTTATGGAAAGTGCTGGAAATATTCAGTAGTTCAGGCAGCATCTGTGGAAAGAGTAACCAAGTCATTATCTGCAGCCTCCCACAGAAACACAGTGCAGGAATGTTTAGTTTCACAGGGAGATTTGGGTAGATATATGTACCTGAACCACAATAAAAAAGTAAGGTCCATCCAAATATTTAGTACCTTAAATTCAGATCTGAAAAAGAAAATCAGTTTTCAATCGGGAAAATCAAAATTAGCTTCCCTTTAGGCTACGGAGATCTTCCTAACGGTATTTTATAAAATCTAAGAGTGTGGTATATATCCTCATGCTAAGCCTAGTTTACCGGCACAGTCTGAGATTTCTGGTTGTTTTATTACCACGCACATTCTATTTTATTAAATATATTTTGATTAGAGATACTCTTGCATTCTCCTCTCTTGCTTCTACCCAATCTGCGCTACAATGACAAAACAGGTCAAAGTATCAAGAGCCATAAAAAATGACAGAATTTAACTGAAAATCTACAAATAATTTCTGGATTTCATATCTATGATCACTTATATTTCTGAACAGGAACGTTTTAAAATTTTACTAGATAGAACCCTGCCAACGGGTTTTGGCCTGAAACATTGACAGTACTCTATTCCTAGAAGATACTTGGCCTGCTGAGTTTCTCCAGCATTTTGTGTGTGTTGACACATAACTTGAAGTTACCTAGATTTACATAGCAAGACTAAATGCAAAATATAGAGGAAACTTAGATCACTTGCATATTGCGTGCAATCATAATTTAATCTGATTTCAGGGTTTATTTTTCACTTGAAGTCTGTTTTCTTAAGCAATATGTGGCTTATTTATCAGACATATTTTTACATTCATTATGATTATTCGAAAGGGTGAATGGAAAAGTTTGCATTTATATGGCACCTTTCACAATTACTCTACAGACAATGAAGTACATTTTTAGAAGTGTAATTGTACTTCTGGAATGTGACAACCAATTTGTGCACACCTTTATGGTAAAGACTGCTATTGGAGCTATTGGTTGAAGGATAAGTATTTGCCCTAGAATACCCAGGAAAGCTTTCTTGTTTTCCGTGAAATGGGGCATTGTGATTTTCTAAGCCCGTTTAGAGGGCTTCATGGTCTCAGGTTAGTTAACATTTCATCTTGAAGCTTTTTTGCCACCAATATCATTTTAAAATCAAAATAAATATTGAAGAGCAGATGTGGATACCTTTAACAAAAATGCCACAAGAATATGATGCCATTCATACTAAGGTACCTACAATTTGATCTAATTTTGGTTTGTTTTACTTCTGAAATAAAGAGAAGTGTGACCTTTTAGGTTAGTTGTTCTTTGGTTATTTACGTGGCATAACCAAATGCAAGTGAATGTAAGTAAGGCAGTGTAGTGGATAACGCAACTTTAGTGAGCCCTTAGCTCAAGGCGTCCTGCAGTTCAGAGTTCATTCCATTGCAGTTCTGTGAGGAGTCACTGTACGTCTTCTCCGTGGTTTCCTCCCACAGTCCAAAGCCGTACTGGGTTGGTTAGTTGATCATTGTAAATTGGCCCATGATTAATCGTGGTTGTGGGGTTTCTGGGGAGGTGTGACTCAAAAGGCCGGAAGAGCCTACTCCACGCAGTATCAATAAATAAAAATAAAACAAATAAATTAATGATAATAACATTGAATCCACAGAATATTTTCCATTAACTAGAATATCATGTCTTGTTAAATGGAATGGATCAAATCAAGATGATTGTTGAAAAAAAATGATTCCAGTGTAGATGCTAAACAACAACCGCTAATCCAAGTACAGCATTATCTTCAACTTATAATCAGCCTGAGAAAGGGCTTATAACCCTGATTGCATTTTCCATTTACCAGTAAGTTTGCTGCCCATTCTGCTCCTTGTCATCTGAATCCAGAATTTCTGACAGTAATTTACCTTATACATTGCACCCCACTAATAGCTTTCAGAAAATCCAAAAATCCAAGCATCCCAAAACTTATCTAGTCTTCCTCTCATTTCCGGAAAGAATCTAATAAGGTTAGTAAAGCATGTTCTTATTTTTTTAATCCATGCTGTCGTTTTTTGTTTTAATCTGTTTCTCTTTTGCATGACAGTACAGGAGATGATGCAAGGATTCCATCACCTTTTCCAGACTGACATCAGATTAATTGGTCTATAGTTCAAGGGAATTATTCATTTTGCCTTTTATGTGCATGTGATTCACTGCCTGCTAGTTTTTCCAGCAATATTCACATTATATGCATGTAAATGTTACAGTTATATCATTCTGTCTGATACCCACAAAATGCAATGTATTCAATTGATTGGTTTTATCCCTTGTTTATTGTGCATAATGTAGCAGCTATCTCATGTAATTCTATCTTAAATGTCTTAATATCTGTTTTTAAATATCTCATTTTAATGTTGTGATCATTGTATTAATTTCCTTAATAAACAGTGTCACTGAATTATTATTTCATATTTCTGCCATTTCACTATCATTTACTATGCTTATTGGGTTGGATCACTGATTATTGTGACCAGTTTCAAATTGGTTGGCCAGCATATAGCCGTTTAAATTGCAGTGTATACCAGGCTTTCGTGCATGCATCATCAAATGAGTACGTGTAGCTTCCTGAGAGACAGAGATTGCCTGATTTGAGTGTTTATGGTGCTGAAAATAAAACAAAATTTCAGATTCTGGAAGTCTGAAATAAAGAAAAAAGAAAATATTGTAAGCACATAGCAAGTCAGGCAGAGTGTGTAGAAAGAGAAATACTTAATGTTTCAGCTCTGGGGCTCCTCATTGGTTTAACGGTTTATGTGCTGTTGGTCAGCATGTATTAGATCTGGCACAGGATCCAAGAATTGGCTTGCATCAATTGGGATTGTACTGTAGATTTGCAGAAATGAAACTAAGAGTAAATTAAATCAATCTTACTTTAGTTTAATATTTTAATTGCTTAAATGTTTAGATTTATCCCTACTTTTAATTTAAAATATATTTCCTTCAGTTGTAATGGTTTTATCTGTCTCTGAAACTGGGAGCAGTGTTTTTCCAGCAGTGAGAGATTTGAGGAGGGTGTAGGTGCATGGGGTTACTCAGTGCATCCGTACAGGCTCTAGTGTTGCACTGTTTGTTCCTGCAGAATGTTTACTATTTCTTTTCACGGTTCTTAATAACTTAATTTCATGATTTCTTAGTTTAGTTCTTGTGAAACCTGTCGAATTCTTTTCTTGCCATTCCCTCTTTTAATGCATGTAGTTAATCTCAGTCTTCCCTTTCTGCTGCTTCATTAATGGCTGAGCTGCTGTTACCTTTTAATGGGATATATTTTTCTTGGCCTTGATTGATTAGTTTTGAATATTTTCCACATGTACTTTCTACATCAGTAATTTCTATTTTGTTTTAATTGATTCTATTCAGATTCTGTCTGCCGATGTCACAGACTTCTCCATTATAATCTGTGGCTCTACCCTGTCTTGGCACATCTCTTTGTGAATACAGGAAGACAACTGAATTCTTCATCCCACGTTAGGATGAAGCTGATCAAATGAGAGCCAAGGATAAAACAGAAGCACTTAAGTTATGGTAACAGAGTAATTATGCTATTGGGCCTACAAAGCTCCAGGAAGATGACTTCAGATCCCACACTGGACCGGGAGCATTTAGCATTAAAAGCTAAACAGATCTGCTAAAAAGTTAGTATCATAAATGGTATTTTTATAAAAAAGCATCTTGATCACTAATAGCAATCAAGAAGGAAAAGTTTCCAACATTCCTGGGATTGATTTAATGTGACTCTGGCTCTACAATTTGGTTGATGAATTTCTCATTGCAAATTATTGACTCCAGATTCTCTTTCTTGTTTGTATACTGTGGAATTGCTCAAGTTACCTTATTCTTCATAGCTCCTTTGTATTTATGCTGCAAAACTATTTATTTCGATTGAATTTCTTCCTTGCTTGGCCTGATATTTATTCTCACTTCCCATCAAGTTTCAGGTCTATTATTTTAACCAGATCCTCCCCTGTCTTTCTAGTTTGTCTTGTTGACAGTGGGAAACTATTTCCATCTCAGCTATCATGGAATCTGTCTCAGTAATCACCTCCTTGTCACTGACTTCATGCAGACTTGTGTGAATGAGTGAGTGCCTTTGAGAAGCTAAACTAAAAGCTAAAGATGAACCAGGAGAATTGTAATCTGTTGAAGGCAAGATCTGGGGTATTTAAGACCGGTGATCCAGAACTATACAGAAAATCCAGGTCTGACCTACAGAAGACTATTTTAAGAGTGAAAAAGCAATTTTGATTGAAGTTAGAGATGGAATCAGATGCACATTTACTCTGGCAGGGTTTGCAGGCCAGTACTTCCTTCAAGGCAAATCCTAACATCACGAATGGCTGTGGTGCTTCACTCCCAGATGAGCTCAATGCCTTTTATGCTCACTTTGAAAGGGAGAATCTAACTACACCTGTATGAATCCTTACAGCCCTGTGACCTTTGTCTCAGAGACTGACATCAGAACATCTTTAAAGAGAGTGAACCCACGCAAAGCATCAGGCCTTAATGGTTACCTTGTAAGGCATTGAAAAACTGTGCCAACCAACTGGCAGGAATGTGAAAGAACATCTTCATATCTCTCATTGCTCCAGTCGGAGGATCTCGCATGCTTCAAAAGGGTTACCAGTGTCCAAGAAGAGCAGGGTGATCTGTCTCAACAACTATCTCCCAGTTGTACTCACATCTACTGTGATGAAGTGGATGAAGGGCTTTGAGAGGTCGGTCATGACAGAATCATCTCCTGCCTGAGCAAGCACCTGGACCCACTGCTATTTGACTATTACCACAATAAGTCGACTGCAATTTCACTCACTCTCCACGCAGCAGAGAATCACCTGGATAATAGCAATACCCACTTCAGGCTGCTGTCCATTGACTGCAACTCAGCGTTCAACACAATCATACCCTCAGATCTAATCAACAAGCTCCAAAACCTGGGCCTCTGTACCTCCCTCTGCAACTAGACCCTTGACTTCCCCACTGGGATAGCACAGCCTGTGTGGATCAGAAATAATATCTTCTCCTCATTGACCATCAACACTGGTGCCTCTCAAGGACGCATGCTTAGCTCACTGCTCTACTCCCCCTGCACCCACGACTGTACGGCTAGGCACAAATGTCATCCATAAACTTGCTGATGACACAACTATTGTTGACCGAATTTCAGATGGTAACCAGGAGACGTACAGACATAAAATAGGTCAGGTGCTTAAACAGTGTCACAGCAACAATCTTGCTCTCAACATGATTAAGACCCCGACTGATTGTGGACTTCCACAGGGGCAAGTCTGGGGAACTCCCAGTAGTCCTCACCAGGGGTCAGCGGTGGAAACGGTGAGCAGTTTCAAGTTCCTTTGGTGTCAACATTTCTGAAAATCAATTCCGGGCCCAACATATTGATGCAATTATAAAGAAGGGATGACAGTGGCTCTACTTCATTAGGAATTTGAGGATACCTGATATGATACCAAAGACACTCACAAATTTATACAGATGTACTGTGGAAAGCGTTCTAAAATGAACGTATGTCCATCGTTGTAGAGGTTATTCAAAGAAAATAAATGACCTTTTCTTCTCTATATCACTGCTCCCAATTAGAAATAATCCTTGCACAGTTGAATAGAATATGGAGGATGACCATCTCCCAGGCCTGTTCAATCTAAACCTCCTCCCATTCCTTAAGAAGAGTTGTCTGTGTTGCTTCTTCAAGGATATCAACAACCAGTAAGTTCTGATTAGAATGTTAACAGTGCACAGATGCTTCCTGCTCTGACCGATGATTCAAATTCAGATTTCTGGCATCCGCAGTATCTTCCCTTCATAATGTTTACTCACAGTTAGCCGCAAAGCTCCTGGAAGTCTAGAATGGCTAGCTGATGCCACAAAGGGAGCAGCCAATGTGGGTTTATCGATGAAGAAAAGTGACATCAGGCAACTGTGATAATCTGACAGTGATTTGCTAACAAACACAGAAACAGACCTCATTAGAATATGCTCAGGGAGACAAGACATTTATCTGCCACCTGCAGACTGGAACCTGACAACTTCTCATAACTGGAACTGAAATACAGTGGGATTATTTTCTGCTGACAGATTGAATGAGAGGAATGTCTTAAATGATTGTGATATTATGATCTACAATACTCCAGGGAAATGCTGTTGAAACAAAGAATCTGGTGCAGCATTCCCTGGGCTATTCTGCATTCATAAGAAACTGTGTTTATCAAAGATGATCTCTAAACAAACCAAATCAAAAGGAGGTCGAAAAAGGAAGTGGACCGTTCCATTTAATTTACGCTAAACTTTTGAGGGAAAAGTGGAAATCACATAATGGTCACAATGGTCACAAATTGTTCAAAGACTCTTGTGACTCTAGCCATTGCTAGATGTTCTGCTTCAGAGAAAGGTCTGCTAAGGGCACAATGAAAACAATCACAGAGAAAAACAAGCTTTTATTAGTGTAATACACTGGTTCCTTAAGGTTGTTACAGTCGGGGGTGGTAATGGGGACAAGCTCCCACTACCTATTGAATGCTCCCAATGATGTGTGACTCAAATAGTCTCAGACAAACAAGTCCTGTTCCTGGCCTTCACGTGTAGATTAGCTACTAAGCCCGGTGAAACTATTTCTACTGACAGGAGAAGGAGAAAAAGCAGGTTACTGATGGGGCTCGTCAGCTGTAGTTGACAGCTCACCTAGGAGAAGGAAAACTCTGCTCTCAAACCACTGCTTCCTTGCAGCTATACCCGCTCATGTGGACGACTTTGAGAGTAAACCCAGAGGGAAAAATCAGGAGCTGGAGTCCCTAAGGCAGTCCTACGATGAGTTCAATGCTGACTGGCAACTCCTGCAATGCTGCTGGTGCCAAACTCTATCGTCTCTGGTGTTCCTTCAGGTCCATCGGGTGTGTGGAGGGGGCGAGTTTGCCTCATGGGCAACAACTTGCTCTCCATATTCTACTGCCCAGGCTTGCATATCGAGACAACTAGGATGCAATATCCATAGTCAACTCTGATCTACAGAGGCCCTCACCTCACCCTCGTCCTGTTCTAAGACCATACTTTATTTTATTAATACAGTTAATTACATTTTACAATCGAGTGTTTAATTTTTGCTGTTTAAAATAAAAATTCAGTTGATTGATAAGTTAGGCTTGTTGAATTAGCCAATAGGGTTTGTCTTTGGAACATTCTAGAGAGAGTGTGGGATCAAAGAGGGAGAAATAAAGAAAATGGAAACAGACAATGAACAGGAGAAGAACATATTGAAATGCTCACAGAACACATTTGGAAGGACAAATATTGCTGTTGGGAAAATCAGGCAGAAAATATTCTCACAGAGAATGTGCAGATAACTTATAGTTAGCTAGTTATCACACAACCTTGGAGAAATCTGACACCTTTGTAGTTGGATGTTCTATGGATATTTATTCATATTTTGCTTGGACTGGGTTTTCAGACAGAATTCTTCGGTACTGTGAGTCACCGAAGTGAAGCAAACTGGATTGATTATGCAACAATGAGCTCCAATAATTATGTGCACACTATGGACTGATATATATGTAATGGGCCCTTTTTCTTTATTTTGTTTGTTATAGTTTAAAATATTTATTAACACAATATTGTGGCGACCCACTTTTTACACAAGCGAACCGGCTCATAAAATAGCCTGCACGCAGGGAGAGACTTTTGTAATGCACCCCTGACGTCATTTCCGCCCGGAGAGGGCTGAAAGGGGACTGCTTAAAAGTCAGTGCTGCGAAGTTTGAATAAACGAGTCTCGAGTGCGACTTACAGACTGCGTGTCATTATTTCTAGCTCTGTGTGTAGCACATCACTACACTGGTGACGCCGACAGTCCAAGTGGGATTTGGACCAAAGATGATCGACTCTTCATCTGTTCACGCAGTTTCGCTAAAACTGCCAACTTTCTGGACGCTGCGACCACGCGTGTGGTTTGACCAAGCAGAAGCCCAGTTCCAGATTCGGCAGATATCTTCGGATTCCACACGTTACTATTACGTGGTGAGCTCCCTTGACCAGGAGACAGCCGCACGGGTTGGGGGTTTCATACAGTCACCCCCCCCGCCCGAAGAAGGCAAATATGCAGCATTCAAAGCGCTGCTCATAGAGACCTTTGGCCTCTCATGGCGTGAGCGAGGTGCCCTCTTGCTGCACCTGGACGGTTTGGGAGACAGGCCGCCGTCAGCATTAATGAACGAGATGCTGGCCCTGGCTGAAGGACACAAACCCTGCCTCATGTTTGAGCAGGCATTCCTAGAACAACTGCCCGGGGACATACATCTGCTGCTGGCCGACGCAGATTTCAGAGACCCCCGGAAGGTGGCGGCCCGGGCAGACTTGCTGTGGAAAGCCAAGAGGGAGAGCGGGGCGTCCGTCGGACAGGTTACCAAGCCACGCACCCAACAGCAGGCCAGACCAGGCCTGGCAACGGAGTGCGCACAACCCAGAGGCAGGAGTGATGAGGCCAATGAACAGTGGTGTTTCTACCACCAGCGGTGGGGCACAGAAGCCCGCCATTGTCACCCGCCCTGCAAGTTCCCGAGAAACGCCAGGGCCAGCTGCCGCCAATGGCTATGGCGGCTGGCCACCAGGACAGCCTCCTGTATGTCTGGGACAAACAGTCGGGACGCCGCTTCCTGGTCGACACCAGAACGGAGACCAGCGTCTTACCCCCAACGGGGTATGACACCCGTAACAGGGCGACGGGACCCACCCTGAAGGCCGCAAATGGCAGCACGATACAGACCTACAGCACCCACACAGTGCAGCTAGAGTTTGGCGCCAGCCGGTTCACATGGGACTTCACACTGGCCGCTGTGGCCCAACCACTCCTGGGGGTGGACTTCTTGCGAGCTCACAGCCTGCTGGTCGACTTGCAAGGGAAAAGACTGGTCCATGCCAAGACTTTCCAGACATTCTCCCTGGGTGAAGCCAAGTTGCCAGCCCCACACCTGGACTCCATCACGCTGTCTGACAACGAATTCACCAGAATCCTGGTGGACTTTCCATCGGTTCTGGCACCGCAGTTCACGGCAGCCATGCCCAGACACGGAGTACAGCACCACATCCCGACCCACGGACCACCCCTCCACGCCCGTGCACGAAGGCTCCACCCGGACAAGCTCCGACTGGCGAAGGAGGAGTTCAAGAGGATGGAGGAATTGGGGATCGTACGGCGGTCCAACAGCCCATGGGCCTTCCCCTTGCACATGGTGCCCAAAGTAGTCGGGGGCTGGAGACCATGCAGCGACTACCGCAGACTAAACGAGGCTACAACTCCAGACCGCTTCCCCGTGCCGCACATACAGGACTTTGCAGCAAACCTGCATGGGCAAGCATCTTTTCCAAAGTAGACCTCGTCTGGGGGTACCATCAAATCCCGGTACACCCTGAAGACATCCCCAAAACAGCACTCATCACCCCGTTCGGCCTGTCGGATTCCTCCAAATGTCGTTCAGCCTGAAGAATGCCGCACAGACGTTCCAGCAGCTAATGGATGCGGTGGGATGTGACCTGGACTTTGCGTTCATCTATTTGGATGACATCCTCATAGCCAGCAGTAGTCGTCAGGACCATCTGTCCCACCTCCGTCAGCTCTACTCCCACCTGAGTGATTTCGGCCTCACTATCAACCCGGCCAAATGTCAGTTCGGACTCGACACCATCAACTTCCTGGGCCACAGGATTACTAAAGACGGGGCAACCCCTCTGCCCGCCAAGGTAGACGCAATTCGCCACTTCACCAGGCCCAACACAGTCAAAGGCCTGCAGGAGTTCGTTGGTGTGGTGAACTTCTACGACCGCTTCCTCCCCTCAGCAACCCGTATCATGCGCCCTTTGTTCACCCTGATGTCGGGTAAAGGCAAGGACATTACTTGGGATGAAGAGGCCGCAGCCACTTTCGTTAAAGCCAAGGAAGCCTTGGCAATGGCCGCGATGCTGGTGCACCCCAGAACGGACGTTCCAACCGCCTTCACAGTGGACGCATCCAACATAGCAGTCGGTGGGGTGCTGGAGCAACTCATCGAGGGGCGCTGGCAACCCCTGGTGTTCTTCAGCAGGCACCTACGACCACCCGAACTCAAGTACAGTGCCTTCGACTGGGAGCTGTTGGCACTATATCTGGAAATCCTGCATTTCAGGTACTTCTTAGAGGGCAGGCCGTTCACCGCGTTCACGGACCACAAACCGTTGACCTTCACGTACACAAAGGTGTCCGATCCCTGGTCGGCCTGCCAGCAGCGCAATCTGTCCTACATTTCCGAGTACACAACGGACATCCAACATGTCTCTGGAAAGGACAACGTCGTGGCGGACACACTCTCCAGACCAGCTATCCAGGCCCTGTCCCAGGGGGTGGACTATGCAGCACTGGCCGAGACGCAACAGGCAGACGACGAGATGCCGAGCTACAGGACCGCAGTCTTGGGTTTGCAGCTGCAAGAATTCCTCGTAGGCCCAGGTGAGAGGACCCACCTGTGTGACGTGGCTACTCGCCCCATCATCCCGGCAGCCTGGCAGCGGCGAGTTTTGGACTCCATACACGGCTTAGCACACCCATCTATCAGGACAACCGTCCGGATGGTCTCCAGCAAGTTTGTGTGGCATGGACTTCACAAACAGGTCAGCGAATGGGCCAAAACATGTATGCAGTGCCAAACAGCCAAGGTGCAGCGGCACACCAAGGCTCTGATGCAGCAGTTTGAACCCACCCACTGGAGGTTCGACCACATTCATGTGGATATCGTGGGACCTCTGCCAGTGTCACGAGGAGCGCGGTACCTCCTAACTATGGTAGACCGGTTCATGAGATGGCCAGAGGCGGTCCCGCTCACCGACACAACCTCCGATTCCTGCGCCCAAGCACTGATTACAACCTGAGTAGCACGCTTCGGGGTACCGGCCCACATTACCTCCGACAGAGGCGCCCAGTTCACCTCCAGCCTGTGGTCGGCTGTGGCCAGCCTGTTGGGAACATAATTACACCACACAACTGCCTACCACCCACAGTCGAACGGACTAGTGGAGCATTTCCACCGTCACTTAAAGTCAGCTCTCATGGCCCGCCTGAAAGGGCCTAACTGGGTGGACGAGCTTCCCTGGGTCCTGCTTGGAATCCGCACAGCACCCAAAGAGGACCTGCACACCTCGTTGGCCAAGCTGGTGTACGGTACACCCCTGGTAGTCCCAGGAGAGTTCATACCAGCCTCAAGGGGGCAAGAGGAAGAACCTGCAGGAGTCCTGGACAGACTAAGCGAAAGGCTCGGCAACCTGGCCCCCGTACTGACTTCACAGCACAGACAGATCCCGACCTGCGTACCCGCTGGTGGTAGACCTGAGGACAGCCAAGGTCCCGGTGACCCCTGTTTCCATCCAGGGGGTCAGCGTGGACATGGTCGAGGATTACAAATACCTGGGGATACGAATTGACAATAAACTGGACTGGTCAAAGAACACTGCGGCTGTCTACAAGAAGGGTCAGAGCCGTCTCTATTTCCTGAGGAGACTGAGGTCCTTTAACATCTGCCGGACGATGCTGAGGATGTTCTACGAGTCTGTGGTGGCCAGTGCTATCATGTTTGCTGTTGTGTGCTGGGACAGCAGGCTGAGGGTAACAGACACCAACAGAATCAACAAACTTATCTGTAAGGCCAGTGATGTTGTGGGGATGGAATTGGACTCTCTCACGGTGGTGTCTGAAAAGAGGATGCTGTCCAAGTTGCATGCCATCTTGGACAATGTCTCCCATCCACTACATAATGTACTGGTTGGGCACAGGAGTACATTCAGCCAGATACTCATTCCACCGAGATGCAGCACAGAGCATCATAGGAAGTCATTCCTGCCTGTGGCCATCAAACTTTACAACTCCTCCCTTGGAGGGTCAGACACCCTGAGCCAATAGGCTGGTCCTGGACTTATTTCATAATTTACTGGCATTATTTACATATTACTATTTAACTATTATGGTTCTATTACTATTTATTATTTATGGTGCAACTATAACGAAAACCAATTTCCCCCGGGATCAATAAAGTATGACTATGACTATGACAATGACAAAAACCTGCAGAACTGTAAGTTTGTATTCGTACGAAGGGGCGCACACCAGGCACCACTACAGCGGCCGTACGAGGGGCCGTTCAAGGTGATCAGTAACAACGGGTCCACGTACGTTCTGGACATTGGGGGGAAAGAGGAGGTTTTCACGGTGGACCGACTCAAACCGGCCCACGTGGACTTGGCGCAGCCAGTCAAGGTTCAGGCACCGCGGCGCAGAGGCAGACCGCCTAAACAGAGACTGATCCAGACTGTGGAGATTGGGGGGGTGTATCACCGGTTCTGGGGGGGGGGGTGCGTGTTATGTGGCAACCCACTTTCTACACAAGCGAACCGGCTCACAAAATAGCCCGCACACGGGGACAGACTTTTGTAATGCACCCCTGACGTCATTTCTGCCCGGAGAGGGCTGGAAGGAAACTGCTTAAAAGCCAATGCCGCAAAGTTTGAATAAATGAGTCTCGAGTGCGACTTACATACTGCATGTCATTATTTCTAGCTCTGTATGTAGCACATCACTACAATATCAATTTAAGTTTATACTTGTGTGAGTTAAATTATTGCTTCCTGGCAAACAATAAATTTTCATGGCTGTGTCATTATTCATTCATATATCAGTCCTGTGTTTGTCCATCATCGACGTCGATGAGGACCTCGACATCATTATGATGGTGTCGAGACTAGCGCATGATTTGGATTTAAGTGAGGGAGAGTTGTGCAGCGTCACCCTCACTCTCTCTTCCCAATTCCCATCTGGATCCAGTGGCAAGACAGAGTCGAGACAGCTGGAGATGGAACTAGGTGCAGTGGTTGACCAGGATGTCTTCTGTGTCTTGTCCTGCTCTACACGTTCCACGACGCTTGCAGAGACCGCCTTCTTGACCGTTGGACCTTTCATTGGTCTCGTCCACTCAATCCGCTGGAGTCTGTTTTCACATACTGGGATAGACAACTCCCTATCTCACCGAGGGTTTGAGACCCGTCGGCTACCCTCACCTGGTTTAGCCGGCTTGTCGAAGCCGTTGCCCGGGGTGTGGCCGCTGTCACATGCAAATAACCACGGGGAGCCTCAGGTGAGAGCTGAGTGCCAGGTGGGGACCAAAGTTGGACAAACCGCCTTGAAAAGGACACGACATGTTCCCCCACCAGAGGTGCTACCCCTCCCTGACACCCCATAACAGTCCTACTTTCCCTTATAGGAACATTCAAACTTCTATGTGTTGTGCTTACCTGAATCATATTTATCCTAGACGTGTTTATTTTATTGGAAATGGCCTTTTCATTGTTATTCACCATGCATTGTCGAGTTAGGTTGCTGTTAGCTTCTGCTGTCAGTAATAGCTAACTCATTATGAGCCTAGAGTGAGAGGGTTATATTGGTTTATTAATTTTCTTGGATTTAGTTCTCATTAGCAAAGACAGTGTTTATTGCCCATTCCTAATTATTGTTGCAAAGGTGGCAGTGAGCAGCTCTTTGAACTGCTTCAGCTTTCTATGATTTTCTGTAAATGCACTGGAACAGTCAACAATTATAAAAGGAAGACCAAGTATGAAATATTAACTATTTCTTTTTCCACAGTTGCTCACCTGACCTGCTGAGTGATTCCTGCTGCTTTTTTTTTATTTCAGATTTTCACTATCTGTAACTTTTTTTCTGATTTTCGTTTACTGCAATAGTCAGGTTTGAAGATAACAAAAGCATTAGCACAAGCCTCAGTAGTAGAAGTGATGGAGAAGGTGAACTATCTGACAACATCCCTATCTGGGAAACAGCTTTCAATTATTCCCCAATCAAGATGCAAATTTCTCCAAGCCATTAACAATAAATATATCACAAAAGAAGTATTGCTAAATGTGAAAAAAGACTATAATCAGCCATCTTGAGAATGTTAATTTGATCGATGTTAAGCTTCCAATTGAAGTAAATAGGGTCAGTCATATTCAATAATTCTTCTCAAAAATGGGGGTTCTTCATTGCTTCTCAGCTTACTGTTTTTCTCATTCATGCTCACCCATTTTAATATTAAACTATTTCTCATCTTAACATCTTTGATCATTCTGGTTCCTTAAGGTTGTTATAACTGGGTGGTAGTGGGTATAAGCTTCCACTATCTATTAAATGCTCCCAATGACATGCATCTCAAATAGCCTCTGACAAAAAGTCCAGCTCCTGGCCTTCACATGTGGCTCAGCTACTAATCCTGGTGGAACCCTTTCTACGGACAGGAGAAGAGGCTAAGAAGGGTTACTGAGGTCTTACAACCAGTCGCTTCAGGCAGATGGGGCTCATCAGCAGTGGTTGGCAGTTCATTTAAGAGAAGGAAAAGTCTGATCACAAACCTCCTCTGCCTTGTAGCTATACCAATTCATGGGGAAAATCTGGAGATGATTTCCCCAAGGCAATCCAATGTTGAGTTCAACACAGACTGGCAACTCCTGTGAAGACACTGGTGCCAAACTGTATCTGTCTCTGCTGTCCCTTTGGATTCATCAGCTGTGTGGAAAGGGGAGCCTGCTACACAGGCCAGCAGCTTGCTCTCCATATCGTACTGCCCTTGTTTGCATATCACTTGGATAGATGGGACACAACATCCATGTTTGACCCTGACCAATGGAGGGCCTCACTTCTCATCATTCTAATCTCTCTTAGAAGGCCTTCTGTCCACTTGCCAAGGGTATCATCATTATGATATCAACCGTGAACTCAAAATTACTATCAGAGTAGCTCTAGGAATCCATTCCAATTCAGAAAAATGGGTTTGCCAGTGGAATTTTGAAGCAGCTTCATTGCAAGCATTTTCCAGAGAGGAAAATCCGTTCAGGTGCTGCTGCTCAGTGATGCTGCAGAGTTCACTGGATATTCATTCCATGAATTTTCATGAGAAGGCAGACAGATTCAGTTTCTGCATCTTTCCAGCCCAATTTCCTTGCTTTTATTCATGAATAGATAACACAGTCAAATTATAAGCGCAGGAGATTCTGCTGATGCTGGAAATCTAGAGAAACTCATACAAAATGCTGGATGAAAATGAATAAACAGTCAACGTTTCAGGCCAAAACCATTCATTAGAACTAGAAAGGAAGGGGGAAGATGCTAGAATAAAGTGGTGGGGGAGGGGAAGGAAGAAAGGCAAGAAAGTGATAGGTGAAGCTATGTGGCTGGGAAAGGTAAAGTGATGGAGACAAAGGTACCTGTTAGGAGAGGAGTGTGGGACATGGGAGAGCAGGAAGAAGGAAGGACACCAGGGAAAGAGATAGGCATGTGAGGGGAGGAGGTAGAAGGCCAGAGTGGGGAATAAAAGAAGAGGGAAGGGGAGGGGAGGATAGGAAAAGTACTGGAAGGAGAAATCAATGTTCATGCCATCAGGGTGGAGGCTACCTAGACAAAATATGAGGTGTTGCTCCTCCACCCTGAGAGTGGTCTTGTCATGGTAGAGGAGGAGGCCATGGATTAACATGTTAGAATGGAAGTGTGGATAGAAATTAGAATGCTTGGCCACCAGGAAATTGTATTTCTGGCAGATGAGTGAAGGTTCTTCATAAAGCCGTCCCACAATTTATGTTGGGTAACTTATAATTCACTGTCAAAATTATCCTTTTGATTTAATATATAACTGGAATATTATTTATCCATTTTGAAAACAGACAAAGGAGGACCTATTGTGTAGTTCGAGAAGAACTTCCTTGCATTGATTTATTTTTCCCCAGTAATTGTTACAGTCCTTCATTGTAGATTTCACTGCCCTTGTGAAACAATTTCATTGTGATTAACACAGTTACAAGTAGACAGAATGATCAAGCGAGAATGATCAAGCATAGGAAGATTAAATGAGGAATTGTCTATGCAGCCCTTGAGCCTTCTGCCACTCAATGAAGTCATGACTTAGTTATCAAATTCCATATGGCTAACTTTGCAACATATCCCTTAATATGGTTAATAAAATGAGGTTTTTAGTTAATGATTGCCTGAGCATTAATTGATGTTTGCAGATTTGTAGTGTTCCAAACTTCTATTATCCTTTGCATATAGGAGTTTTTATTCAGCAATGGTTGACTCCTAGTTATTATTCTATAGCAACACACACACTAAATGCTGGAGGAACACAGCAAGTCAGGCAGCATCTATGGAAAAGAGTAAACAGTCATAGTTTTGGGCCGAGACACTTCAGCAGGGCTGGAAAGCCCTGGTTCTCCAAAATAAAAAAAATGGTGGGGGGAGGAGAGGGAGGATAGCTAGAAGGTGATAGGTGAAGCCAGGTGGGTAGGAAAAGTAAAAGTCTGGAGAAGAAGGCATCTGATAGGAGAGTGGACCATAGGATCAAGGGAAGGAGGAGGGAACCCGGGGGGAGGGATAGGCAGTTGAGAAGAGGTAAGAAGCCAAAGTGGGGAATAGAAGAAGAGGGGAGGAGGAGGAATTATTTACCAGGAGGAGAAATTGATATTTATGTCATCAGGTTGAAGACATTTTTGGAGTGGGGGTCCTCTTCAGGGGGTATGAATAGTAAATGTCAGAGAGGTGGAGCCTGGCCTCAGCAAGGCAGAGGTCAGTCTGCCACACTACAACAACTCCTCCTTTGTCTGCCGGTTTGATGGTAAGGCTGGGATTGGTGCGGACAGAGTGGAAGTCAGTGCGTTCAGAGGTAAGCCCAGTTCTGTGCTGCAGAAGGCAGAGAAGGAGATGAGGAATGCAGTAGTCATAGGGGATTCCATAGTGAGGGGAACAGACAGGAGGTTCTGTCAGCCTGATAGAGATACCCATATGGTGTGTTACCTCCCAGGTGTCAAGGTACGGGATGTCTTGCATCGGGTGCAGAGTATTCTGAAGGGAGAGTGTGAACAACCAGAAGTCTTGGTACACGTTGGTACCAATGACATAGGTAGAAAAATGGAGGAGGTCCTGAGGAGAGAATTCAGGGAGTTAGGTGCGAAGCTGAAAAGCAGGACCTCTAGGGTAGTAATCTCAGGATTGCTGCTCGTGCTACGTGCTAGCGAGTCTAAGAATAGCATGATCAGGCATATTAATGTGTGGCTGAGATGGGTTATACCTGAACCCAAAGGGGTCCAATATCCTAGTGGGCACATTTAATAGAGCTGTTAGGGAGGGTTTAAACTGATTTGGCAGGGGAATGGGAACCAGAATGATAAGGTTGAGGAAGGGGAAAACAGAAATAAATCAAAGATAGCGTGCAACAGAGATTATAGAAAGAACAGGCAGGGAATGAGGCTTAATTACAGCCACTGGCATGAGTTACAGGGCATTAGAGGCATGGTGCAGTTAAAACAGAAAGCAACAAATACTGGACTGTAATTGTTATATCTGAATGCATGCAGCATAGGGAATAAAATGGACAATCTTGAAATTCAGCTACAGATTGGCAAATATGACGTTGCGGCCATCTCTGAAACTTGGCTAAGAATTGCTGCCATTGGGAGCTGAACATTCAAGGATATACAGTGTATCAGAAAGATAGGTTTGTAGGCAGAGGGGGTGGTGTGGCTCTGTGTATAAGAAATGATATTAAATCATTAGAAAGAGTTGACATAGCACTGGAAGGTGTAGAGTCTCTATGGGTTGAGTTAAGAAATGGCAAAGGTAAAAGGACCCTAATGACAGTTATATACAGGCCTCGAAATAGCAGCTGGGATGTGGATGACAAATTACAGCAGGAGATAGAAAAGGCATGTCAGAAAGGCAATATCATCGCTGGGTATTTTAACATGAAAGTGGATTGGGAAAACCAGGTCGGTACTGGACCTCAAGAGAGTGAACTTGTAGAATGTCTAAGGGATGGCTTTTTAGAACACCTTGTTGTTAAGCCCACCAGGCGAACGGCTGTGCTGGATTGGGTGTTGTGCAATGATCCAGAGGTGATAAGAGAGCTTATGGTTAAGGAACCCTTAGGGAACAGTGATCACAATATGACCAAATTCACATTGAAATTTGAGAGGGATAAAATAAAATCCAATATGTCGGTATTTCAATGGAATAAAGGAAATTACAAAGGCACGAGAGGGGAACTGGCCGAAGTTTACTGGAAAGGAACATGTGCAGGAAGGACAGCAAACGTGGTTGCAGGAGGGGTGTTACTGGCAACTAAATATTCCAGGATTTCATTGCTTCAGATGTGATAGAATCGGAGGGGCAAGAGGGGGAGGTGTTGCATTCCTTGTCAGAGAATACATAACAGCGGTGCTCTGGCAGGATAGATTAGTGGACTCGTCTAGGGAGGCTATTTGGGTGGAATGAGGAATGGGAAAGATGTAGTGACGCTAATAGGGGTGTGTTATAGACCACCTAATGGGGACCGAGAACAGGAGGAGCAAATTTGTAAGGAGATAGCAGATATTTGTAGTAAGCACAAGGTTGTGATTGTGGGAGTTTTTAATTTTCCACACATAGACTGGGAAGCCCATTCTTTAAAAGGGCTGGATGGTTTGGAGTTTGTCAAATATGTGCAAGATAGTTTTTTGGAGCAATACATAGAGGTACCAACTAGTGAAGAGGCAATGTTGGATCTCCTGTTGGGGAATGAGACAGGACAGGTGACAGAGGTATGTGTTGGGGAGCACTTTGGGTCCAGTGATCACAATACCATTAGTTTCAGTGTATTTATGGAGAAGGATAGGACTGGGCCTAGGATTGAGATTTTTGATTGGAGAAAGGCTAACTTTGAGGAGATGCGAAAGGATTTAGAAGCAGTGGATTGGAACAACTTGTTTTATGGGAAGGATGTAACAGAGGTCATTTAAAGGTGAAATTTTGAGGGTTCAGAATCTTTATGTTCCTGTTAGGTTGAAAGAAAAGGTTAAAAGTTTGAGAGAGCCATGGTCTTCAAGAGATATTAGAAACTTCGTTCGGAAAAAGAGAGGGATCTTCAATAAATATAGGCAGCTTGGAGTTAATGAGGTACTAGAGGAATATAAAGAATGTAAAAAGAATCTTAAGAAAGAAATTAGAAAAGCTAAAAGAAGATAAGAGGCTGCTTTGGCAAGTAAGGTGAAAATAAATCCAAAGGGTTTCTGCAGTTATGTTAGTGGCGAAAGGATATTGAGGGATAAAATTGGACACTTGGAGAATCAGAGTGGATGGCTATTTGTGCAGCCAAAAGAGATGGGGGAGATTTTGAACAATTTCTTTTCTTCGGTATTCACTAAGGAGAAGGATATTGAATTGTGTAAGGTAAAGGAAACAAGAAGGGTAGTTATGGAAAGTATGACAATTAAAGAAGAGGAAGTACTGGCACTTTTAAGGAATATAAAAATGGATAAGTCTCCAGGTCCAGACAAGATATTCCCTAGGACCTTGAGGGAAGTTAGTGTAGAAATAACAGGGGCTCTGACAGAAATATTTCAAATGTCATTAGAAACGGGGATGGTGCCGGAGGATTGGCGTATTGCTCATGAGGTTCCATTGTTTAAAAAGGGTTCTAAGAGTAAACCTGGCAATTATCAGCCTGTGAGTTTGACGTCAGTGGTGGGTAAATTGATGGAAAGGATTCTTAGAGATGGTATATATAATTATCTGGATTGCCAGGGTCTGATTAAGAACAGTCAACATGGATTTGTGCGTGGAAGGTCATGTTTGACGAAACTTATTGAATTTTTTGATGAGGTTACTAAGAAAGTTGATGAGGGTAAAGCGGTGGATGTTGTCTATATGGACTTCAGTAAGGCCTTTGACAAGGTTCCACACAGAAGGTTAGTTAGGAAGGTTCAATTGTTAGGCATTAATATGGAAGTAGTAAAATTGATTCAGCAGTGGCAAGATGGGAGACGCCAGAGAGTAGTGGTGGATATCTGTTTGTCAGATTGGAGGCCGGTGACTAGTGGTGTGCCTCAGGGATCTGTACTGGATCCAATGTTGTTTGTCATATACATTAATGATTTGGATGATGGGGTGGTAAATTGGATTAGTAAGTATGCAGGTGATACTAAAATTGGTGGAGTTGTGGATAATGAAGTAGGTTTTCAAAGCTTGTAGAGAGATTTCGGACAGTTAGAAGAGTGGGCTGAAAGATGGCAGATGGAGTTTAATGCTGAAAAATGTGAGGTGCTACATTTTGGTAGGACTATTCAAAATAGGACATACATGGTAAATGTTAGGGCATTAAAGAATGCTGTAGAACAGAGGGATCTAGGAATAGTGGTGCATAGTTCCCTGATGGTGGAATCTCATGTGGATAGGGTGGTGAAGAAAGCTTTTGGTTTCCTGGCCTTTATTAATCAGAGCATTGAGTATAGGAGTTGGGATGTAATGTTGAAATTGTATAAAGCATTTGGAGTATTGTGTACAGTTCTGGTCACCGAATTATAGGAAAGATGTCAATAAAATTGAGAGAGTACAGAGTACGTTTACTAAAATGTTGCCTGGGTTTCATCACCTAAGTTACAGAGAAAGGTTGAACAAGTTGTGTCTTTATTCTTTGGAGCGTAGAAGGTTGAGGGGGGACTTGATAGAGGTGTTTAAAATTATGAGGGGGATTGATAGGGTTGACGTGGATAGGCTTTTTCCATTGAGAGTGGGGAAGATTCAAACAAGAGGACATAAGTTGAGAGTTAAAGGACAAAAGTTTAGGGGTAACGTGAGGGGGATCTTCTTTACTCAGAGAGTGGTAGCTGTGTGGAACGAGCTTCCAGCAGAAGTGGTTGAGGCGGGTTCGATGTTGTCGTTTAAAGTTAAATTGGATAGACATATGGACAGGAAAGGAATGGAGGGTTATGGGCTGAGTGCAGGTCAGTGGGACTAGGAGAGAGTAAGAGTTCGGCATGGACTAGAAGGGCCGAGATGGCCTGTTTCTGTGCTGTAATTGTTATATGGTTATATGTTATGAAGGAAAAGATGAATTATGAGAGGAAGCTGGTGACTAATATCAAAGAAGAAACTAAAAGCTTTTTTTAAGTATATAAAGGGTAAAAGAGAGTTGAGGATAGATATAGGACCAATAGAAAATGACGCTGGAGATATTGTAATGAGATTCTCAGAGATGACTGAGGAACTGAATGTGTATTTTGCGTTAGTCTTCACTGTGGAAGATGTGTGCAGTATACCGAACATTCAAGAGTGTCAGGGAAGTGAAGTTTGTGCAGTAAAATTATGACTGAAAAGTTACTCGGGAAGCTTATTGGCCTGAGGATGATAAATCTCCTGGACCTGCTGGAATGCACCCTTGGGTTCTGAAGGAAGTAGCTGGAGAGATTGCGGAGACATTAACAATGATCTTTCAAGAACCAATAGATTCTGGCATTGTATCGGATGACTGGAAAATTTCAAATGCTACTCCGCTATTTAAGAAGAGTGGGAGGCAGCAGAAAGGAAACTATAGACCTGTTAGCCTGACATAAGTGGTTGGAAAGTTGTTAGAATCAATTGTTAGAGATGAAATTACAGTGTACCTGGAGGAATATGACAAGATAGGCCAAAGCCAGCACGATTTCCTGAAAGGAAAATCTTGCCTGAAAAACCTACTGCAATTCTTTGAGGAAATTACAAGCAGATTAGGCAAAGAAGATGCAGTAGGCGTGGTGTACTTGGATTTTCAGAAAGCATTTGACAAGGTGCCGCACATAAGGCTGCTTAGCAAGATAAGAGCCCATGGAATTACAGGGAAGTCACTAGCATAGGTGGAGCATTCGCCAGTTGGTAGAAACAAGAGAGTGGGAATAAAGGGATCCTATTCTGGCTGGCTGCCGGTTACCAGTGGAGTTCCACAGGTGTCGGTGTTGGGACCGCTGTTTTTTACGATGATTTGGACGATGGTATTAATGGATTTATGGTTAAGTTTGCTGATGATACAAAGATAGGTGGGGGAGCAGGTAGTGTTGAGGAAACAGAGAGCCTGCAGAGAGACTTAGATAGTTTAGGGGAACGGGCAAAGAAGTGGCAAATGAAATACAATGTTGGAAAGTACACTTTGGTGGAAGAAATAAACGGGCAGACTATTATTTAGATGGGGAGAGAATTCAAAATGCAGAGATGCAAAGGGACTTGGGAGTCGTTGTGCAAGATACCCTAAAGGTTAACCTCCAGGCTGAGTCAGTTGTGAAGAAGGTGAATGCAAAGTTGGCATTCATTTCGAGAGGTATAGAATATAAGAGCAGGGGTGTGATGTTGAGGCTCTATAAGGTACTTGTGAGACCACACGGAGTATTGTGTACAGTTTTGGGCTCCTTGTTTTAGAAAGGATATACTGACATTAGAGAGGGTTCGGAGAAGATTCACAAGAATGATTCCAGGAATGATAGGGTTACTATATGAGGAAAATCTGGCAGCTCTTGGGCTGTATTGCCTGGAGTTCAAGAGAATGAGGGGGGTTCTCATAGAATGTTAAAAGGCCTGAACAGATTAGATATGGCAAAGTTATTTCCCATTGTAGGGGATTCTAGGACAAGAGGGCAGGACTTCAGGATCGAAGGAAGCCCGTTTAGGACTCAGATGTGGAGAAATTAGTCAGAGGGTGGTAAATCTGTGGAATTTGTTGCCGCAGGAGTCCGTGGAGGTCAGGTCATTGTGTGTATTCAAGGCAGAGATAGATAGGTTCTTAATTAACCAGGACAACAAAGGGTATGGGGAGAAGGCAGGGGAGTGGGGATGACTGGAAGAATTGGATCAGCCCATGATTGAATGGCGCAGCAGACTCGCTGGGCCGAATGGTCTACTTCCGCTCCTATAGCTTATGGTCTTACAGTGTTATGGGCAAGGTTCGAGGAGGAGAGAGGAATGCTGACGTCGACAACATAGAATGTAGAATAGTCTGTAATTACTGAGTCAACTGGGAGACTGTAGTATATATTCTAGCCCTCAATGTATAATTTTAATCACACATATTTTGACATGGTTTTGTTTAGAACTGCATTTAAGAATATTAAAATGTTATTGAATATCCAGTAACAAATGTAGATTTAAATTCAGTTATAATGGGACAATGAAAAATTCTCCAAGGAATGTTATCTATTAAGCTTAAAGATTCAATGTTCCACATAATACCAGATTAGTTGTTTTTTATGCATTGACATAATTATGGCTTGAAGCAGTATTCTGCATAACAATGCATTAGCTTAAACAAAACATGATATTCAAATTTATATACTTGAGCTGCAAACTATTTAGAATTCAAACTATATATTGTGTCATACTGATCATCCATTTGTAATACTTGTACAAGATTTTTTAGTAGCAAACCATGAATCAATAACAGAAAGATAAGTATATGTTATCAGAGGAAGACATTGTGGACCGATAGCTCATGTTAGCAATATAAATTATATTGATTTTTTTTTTCATTGCTGTTCCATCATGGTTATCCCCAAAGCTGCTTTTGATTTCAAGGAGATTATATATGTAATTGTACTTTCCAGTAAATGCAACTTGCAAGTAGTTAGATCTGAATTTGGTTAAAAAGTGAAATTGGTGAAGTGAAAAGTAAAATAAGTAGGAACAATATATAGTCAATATTCTCTTCTCTTCGGTTGTCCATCGAAATACGATGACAACATCCACTCCTTTAATGGTGAGATCTTTGATGACTGTACAGTCCTATCCTGGACCCACAAGCTCTATTGCAGGTGGGACATGTATATGTGGTAGTGGTGGCGATCATGGCTGCATTTCTCCTGGCTCTCTTCTGCTGATCATACCACTGGGTGACAATTATGTAGAGATGGGGTTCGTATTCTGGAGATCGAAAGAACAACCAGAAGACAGCAGAGCAGTTAATATTACAAATGCATTAATATGCTAGAAAAGTATCAAGATTGGCCAGATAGTAATAGATAAGTGTTTTGCATATTGAAACATATATATTAACCTACCAGAGGCCCACATCTTACATGATAACTTTTTGAAAAAAAACTATGCGACACTGAATACCAAGTCAGTGAAATTTTGATTCAAGCTACTGATAATGTCTTTTTAATATATATTTGCTACTGAGATGTATATTTGATTTAAATAACCCAGTTACTATCACTATTAATGCTTATGCAACTAAATGATTGTCACTATGAATTTTAATGCTACCTAGTTTCTGCCACTATTAATAACGATACCTAACCCAAAGATTGTGTCTATTGATCTTCATGTTGACATTGGCATTGAGTTACTGTCACTATTAATACTTACAGTTAAATTAAGCATTATTATATTAACCAGTTACTATCACCATTACTGTTTACATAACCAGTGCTCCAGTGATAGATGGAGACATCCACTATTAATACTTAAACAATCCAGTTACTACCACTATTCGTGTTTTTCTTACACAGTTTAAGTAACCATTAATATTTATATTACCCACTTATTGTCAACATTAAAGTTCCGATAAGCAGGTTACAGCAAGAAAGAGGATGAGATATTGATTGTTTTAAAATTAGCTCAGCGAATTTGAGCAACATATAAAACAAACAAACCGACAGAAGCAGTACTACCTTCCTGAATTGATGATTAGTGAATGCAATTTATGATCTCAGCAATGTGAGATGGATATGGAGAAGACAACTCAAGGGCTTGATATATCTCAAAGAAATTGAATGATGTCAGAAGAAACTACGCCAGAATACCATTAGGGCAATGTTTGGAACATGGGATGTGATTTCAAGCAATACCAATGCATTGCCTAGATCTCAGGAGAGTAGAAGTAAATTCATGTGTCAGATATATGAAGCCACACCTGTTTTTGAAAGCAGATTGGAAAGGTTTGCCTTCTATAAAAGTCAGAGTTTGATGTAGACGTCTCTGGTGTAATATGAATATGAAATCATCCAAGGTGTGAGGAGCAGTAGATGGATTCATGGAGGAAGGTGACTGAGGTTTTGAAGTTTTGATCTTTGTTGCTGAGCAATAGCTGGAAAAACCCAACAGCAGGTAAAATTCTTGATGCCAATGATCAAGAATCTATAGCTGTACACCCATGCAATTGGGGATCCTCAAAGAAAGTTCATCTGTTCTAGTAAACAACCCAAGCAAGAAAATTCACAATAATACCACTCTTTGAGTCCATCTTTACACCAGCAATCCTATCTAGCCAAAGAACTGAATGTATATCTGGTAAGAATAACGTTGGTACTTATGAAAATAGGCTGGCATTAAAGTGGCATAGATGTTTAAGAGGCTTTATCTTGTTCCATACTTTATGTTGTTATTTTAATGCCTGTATGGCAGCTGCTAGATTGCAGTGCAATTGGAGGGGTAAATATATTTTCACCATAAATCAAAGACTATACAACACAAAGTTCAAAGTTCAAATTAAAATCTATTATCAGAGTGCATACATGTCACCACATACAACCTTGAGATTTTTTTTCCTGCAGGCGGACTCAACAAATCTATAGAATAATAACATAAGAAATAGGTGCGGGAGTAGGCCATCTGGCCCGTCGAGCGTACTCCTCCATTCAATAAGTTCATGGCTTGTCTGGCCATGGACTCATCTCCACCTATCTGCCTTTCCCCTATAACCCTTAATTCCCCTACTATGCAAAAATCTATCCAACCTTGTTTTAAATATATTTACTGAGGTAAACAGTAACTGTAAATAATGAAAGAGCAGGATCATAGAAGACAGCATACAGTGCAAATGCGAATATAATTAAGTAGCAAAAAATAAAAAGAGCATGAAATAAAAAGATAGAAATCCTTAGAGTAAGATCATTAGATGAGTGTAATTATCCTCTTTTGTTTAACAGCCTGATGGTTGAGGAGTACAAACTTTTCTTGAATCTGCTGGTGCAATTCCTGATGCTCTTGTACCTTTTACCTGATGGTAGCAATGAGAAAAGAGCATGGCCTGGGTGGTGAGGATCCTTGATGATTGATGCTGCTTTTCTATGACAGTATTTCATGTAGATGTGCTCAATGGTTGGGAGGGTTTTACCTATGGTACACTGGTCTGAACCATTACATTTTGTAGGATTTTCCATTCAACAGTAAGTTAGAAGAAATACAAGTTTGGCACAAGTGTTGATAAGGAGTTATATTGTGAATAACTAAGCAGTATTAGTTAATGTTCCTGTGTGAACATTGCGAGAGCTGATGTGATAGACTCAGTGGATTAGAACATATACAGTAAGTAGGAAATACAACCCAAACATTAGAAAGTCAAACTAATGATTATTATGAAGTTTATTTAGAGCTATATTAAATAAAATTGGAAAGAATTTTATAAATTCATCAAGTGTAATATATATATATATAGAGAGAGAGAGAAATACAAATATTATGAACTATCAAATTGTTGATTGCTAAATTAATGGAGTCCCATCTCCAGGACTGGAAAGTGCTGATATCAGCCAGGAGCTTCCAACTATGTGTAATGAAATATGTCCTAGGAGTTATCACACTAGTCAGTATAACATTTAAAAACAGTGAAAATACAGAGACTGCCCTGGCAATGGGCAAAGACCTCATGACACAGAAATTCCATTTACACAGAAATTCCATTTACATTCCATTTCCATTCAGCTTTCTGTGGTCTTCTCACAGATAGGCCACTAAATCCATTTAAATTATGTGTATGGCAGCATGGCCACACAGTAAATTTAATGGTAGGTTTGCTCTGATGCTTTCTTTCGTTTATTATGGCAGAGGATGGATCACTTCTTTATTAAAGTAATCACTGGAGGATTCCTCAAAAAGTGACCAGATTAATTAGCGCCAATTGAGGTAAGTGCAGAAACAATATTAATCATGATGTTGTTGTCCATGTCATCAGTATTGCTGTCGGTGTCCATTCTCCTCTTAGCTTTGCATGTTTTACATCTCACTCTTCCTTCCCTTTGTCTGTACATTTCTGGTGAAAAGTTCTGCTCTGCACCAGGGAGACCAAACACAGATCTGGTGTCTGTTTTGCAGAAGGCCTTGATTTTGCTCTGCAAGCTGACTCTGACCTGACAATCACCGTTCTCAGGTTCATTCTAACCTCAGTATTTTCTGCCTTCAATTGACCTAATGAAGCCTGACGTTAGATCAGGCAATTCCCCACCTTTTCACGAGGCATATTGCAGACTTCCAGACTCAATGATGTCTAGTAAAATGATCTTCTCCAATACAGCCTTTTGTTTATTTGTTTGCCTTATTATTGTTTTCTTCTGAAAATCAAAGAAATGGAAATCTGAAATAAAAACCAATGCTTCTGGAAATACCTAGCAGCTAAAGAAATATTCTATGGAGAGAGAAACAGTTACCTCTATTTGGATACTCTCAGTATGTCATTAGCCTGGTGTAAGAAATTGCACAAAAGTATATAATCATGCTGACTTTGCTGTACTAGTTTGAATGTAGGTCATTTATGATATCACTACAATATCATCTCATTAAAAAAGGGATTTATGATTCTTGTGCTCCTTGCTTAACTTTAATTCCACATCCAGTTATGTCTGCCCTTCCATAGTGCGTCAAGTTCTCATACCTTACAAAATTTATTTCACAGTGATGCTGAATGTGTTAAAATTATGACATAATTCTCCCAAGCTGAATCATTTGCATTGTCATACACAGCACCAAATGCAATTTAGGCTTATTGCAAGATGATAACCTAATGAGATCCAAATAGTATTCACTATCATTAAAATTTCAAGAGATATAACCACTTAAAGACAAGGAATTGCATTGGGATCATTTACAGTGCAACAGAGGATGAAGCACGATGCATAACTGGTAACTTTAAGGTATGTTTTTCTACACTGGAGTAGTCTAGATGACTGCAATGACTGAATTCACAAAACATCCAATTCCAATGCATGAGTTAATTTTAAATGCAGCAATCTGTATTTCTGCAACATCTGAACAGAATAAATCATCCCAAGACATTTTGCAGGAGTATCAATGTCAAGATTTAATAGGGCACTCAGCAATACATATAAACAGAAGGCCATAAGATTTAAAGGAAAAAAGATAAATGAGGAAACTCCAGAGCTTTGTCCCTTGGCAACTGAAGGCACAGCCAGTGATGATGGAATAATTGCATTTGGGATTGACCAAGTAGTTAGAACTGCTAGGATAGAGCAGATTAGAGACGGATAGGGGCAATACATGGAAGGAATTCAAATTGAGGATAAATATTTCATGGGTTTCCACTGGGTGCTCAGGTTTCCTCCCACATTCCTACTGATAATTGGCCACATGGCTGTAATTGGGCGGTGCAGGTTTACTGGGCTGGAAGGGCCTGTTACTGGGCTGTAAATAAAATATATCCTACAGAATTTAACTACAGGACTCATTAAACCGTGTTTCCCGCTCACAGAATGCCTGATTTCCAAACTCTTGAGAATTGTTCTTGAGAATGTGCTGGTGAGCAGCTTTCTTGAACTGTTGGAGACCTTGTGCCCAGACTGAAATGCAACTGTGATTGCATCCTGCTTGAATTGAATAACGTTCAACGGATGATGCTCTGCTACAATTCCCTTTAGAAGGAGAGATCTAGAGTAGTCCTAGGACAATGATGGGAACCCAAGCTGGGGAAGTCCTCTTTGAGCCCTTTCATTTATGTATTTTTCCATCATCACTCCTCTAAAACCACTAGACAATAAACTCATGAGCTGAGTGTCAGACTCTGACCATATCCATCCTCACAAACATCTTAGCTTTGAGTACAAACCAACCAAAACAAGCATACTTTGATCTTTGAATGCCACAGACCCCGGTTTCAAATACCTAGGCAATTCAGGACTAATTCCAATATCCCCACCTTCACCTTGGCTTCTGATCTCAAGATACCTCAATAGGTCTTGATATACGAGCACAAACAGGAGAGAATCTGCAGATGCTGGAAATCCAAGCAACATACACAAAATTCTGGAGGAACTCAGCAGGCCAGGCAGCAGCTATGAAAAAAAGTACAGTCAACGTTACGTGCTGAGACCCTTTAGCAGGAGGGTCCTATCAAAGGGTCTTGCCCCGAAACATCGACTATACTTTTCTCTATAGATGCTGCCTGGGTTGCTGAGTTCCTCCAGCATTTTGTGCTGACGTACGAGCATTATCTTCCATCTCCTTTGGTACTGGGCCTCTGTCCATCCTCCTTCAAATAGGTTAATCATCCAGAATCTTCCTTTGCCACCTGAAAACCCACTCTATCATGAACCTTGCAGATTATGTGTATGAGCTACCCTCCCACGGGCCTGACTGTATGCCTAAGCCACTCCCAACCACTGACGCTCCAACTCCTATACCCTGAGACTACATTTTCTTATAGCTCATCAACTAATGCTGTCGTATATAACCTCTGATTAAAGATTAGCTTTATTTGTCACATGTACATTGGAACATTGAAATGTGCAGTGAAGTGCATTGGTTGTGTCAATGACCAGCAGAATCTATGGATTGTGAAGGAACCGTTGATGGACTGTTTCACAACACTTCCAGCACCAACGTAACTTGCCAACAACTCACTTACCCCAACTCTGTGTACATCTTTGGAATGTGGGAGGGAACCAGAGCACCTAGAGGAAACCCCCTGGGATCATAGGGAGAACATACAGTCAGTGATGAATATTCAACCCTTACTGGTGATCACTAACACTGTAAAGTGTTGCACTAAATACTATGCTACCATGGCATGATCCTTTCCCCCATTCCTTCCCCTCAGTCATCTCCGTACCTATCACATACCCACTGCTGCACGTACCTTAACAGTGAGATCTGAAAGTGGCAGGGCATACAGAGAAAAGACCAATGTGCTCAGTCCTAAAATGTGAAGCTGGCGCACATCCTTGTGAAGGGTAACTTTAACGCACTGTTCCCAGAATGGAGGAATTTCTAGCTCCATATGCTTGTGGTGGAACCTCCAACCTCCATCTAGAAATGGCAGGTTTATAGTTACAACTTATAAAGTAAAGGCATTTGGGATTCTCCTAATGTTCTGTTATCTTCTGAAATAAACAATATTTTGGCAATTCTAGTCTTCTTAACAAGGCGGGGAATATAATAAATATTTCTGGCTGTTGTCACAATGCTGTGTGAATTGGATGTGGAAGATTAATTCACAAAGGGTCCACATTTTCAGAAGCAGTAGTACGACAGGCTGTATATCAGTTCTGCACATAAGGATGTAACTATCTTTACAGACAATGGATTACAGAAGCCTCTGTATTAATCAAGTGTGCTTTACTGCTACTGACCTGTGCCATCTGCATCAGAATTTGTTACCTGCAGCCTCAAAGACTGGAATAGCTCTTCTCACAAAAGGACAATGTATCAATGACATTAAGTTGCTTTGCAGTAGCATCTGTCCAGCACTGCAAGGGATATTGCCAAATCATCCAACCTACTCCTGATTTCTGCACAGAATAAGTGGCTGATACCATTTTGACATGGAAAATGTGGCTTATTTCATTTGCAATGAAGGAAAGAGAGCAATCTAGAAATTCATTAGCTTAAAATGGGAATGATAAAATTGTGTTGCAGGCTAACTTTAACAGTTGCCAGAAAATTGAGCTTTTCAGTCACTATGTTCATGCAATGTCATGGGTGTATGGTTTTTTTCTCCTCAATACTGCATTTTGATTCATTTTTTTGTGATGTGGACCAACATTTATTGTTTCTCACTCATTGCGTAGAGAAACTGATTATAAAGCTGCCTTCTTGAAAGCCTGTATTACTTCTAATAAAGGCATTGTTAGGAAATGTCTTCTAAAATTTCAACTTTAGAACAGAAATATATCTCCAAATCTGCTCTCCATGATAGTAAAAATGGAGTTTTGGAGCAACAATAACTGCGGCCTGGGTGAGTAAATGCAGTGTATTTTGAAGGTAGGCTACACAGCGATATTGAGTGGTGGTGGTGGGCGGGAAGAACATTTAGATTGGTGAATCAATTACCAATCAAGTGGACTACATTTCTTGAATGGTGTTAAAAGTTTTAATCATAAGATCTATGCTCATCCAGTCTGAGGTAGACAGATGTTTGGACTATCAAGAGTCTTGTGGTACAAGCACAATAGTGGAGTTATGGCCAAGGTTAGAGGAACCTGATCTTATTGGATAGGGAGCAGTTTAGAGAGGGTGAACTTCCTTCTTCTAATCCTGTTCTTTCACTGCTTCACTGGACCATGGTGATCAGAAAGTAGACAGCTATTTTGTGGGAGGTGGTCCCCAATTATGGTGACTGCAGATATAGTCACAGCAAGTTTTCATACTGTTCCCTACTCATTATAAGATGGTGTATAAGATAGACAACATTGATACACAGGATTGGCCCTTTGACCTCTATTTGTAAAAGTAAACAGTCTTTTACATTCTTCCATTGCTTTCAAATGTAGGAATATTAAAGCAGATTCAGGAATTATTGCTAAAGGAGTAAGAGTATTCAAAACCTGCTATGCTATTCATAAGAAGGCAATCCGTGCCACAATGTATTACACGTACACCAAGACCCGACGCAGACTGGGAGACCGCTTTGCTGAACACCTATGCTCTGTCCACCAGAGAAAGCAGGATCTCCCAGTGGCCACACATTTTAATTCCACATCCCATTCCCATTCTGTTATGTCTATCCACGGCTTCCTCTACTGTAATGATGAAGCCACACTCAGGTTGGAGCCACAACATCTTATATTCTGTCTGGGTAGCCTCCAACCTGATGGCATGAACATTGACTTCTCTAACTTCCGCTAATGCCCCACCTCCCCCTCATACCCCATCCGTTATTGATTTTTATACACACATTCTTTCTCACTCTCCTTTTTCTCCCTCTGTCCCTCTGACTATACTCCTTGCCCATCCTCTGGGTCCCCCACCCCCCCACCGTCTTTCTCCCCAGGCCTCCTGTCCCATGATCCTCTTATATCCCTTTTTCCAGCTCTTGGCTCCATCCGTCTCCCTCCTGTCTTCTCCTATCATTTTGGATCTCCCCCTCCCCCTCCCATTTTCAAATCTCTTACTAACTCTTCCTTCAGTTAGTCCTGACAAAGGGTCTCGGCCTGAAACGTCGACTGTACCTCTTCCTAGAGATGGGGCCTGGCCTGCTGCGTTCACCAGCAACTTTGATGTGTGTTGCACCATTTCAATGTGTTAGGATTTTGCCCTAAATTTTAATTATATCATAGAGTTATTAGGATTAAGTATTCTACAATGGTAATGATTAGAATTGCCTATAATGTTTCAGCATGGCATTCTATTTAACAGAAAAATGAGATACAATTATTAGATTTAGCTTATTGGCTGACACTTCAATTGGGAACTTGATCCTAGCTATAAATCTATTATGGCAGTTAACTTCTGGCCTAATTTTTCCCATTAATCAAAATAAGCAACTGTGTTGTTTGTTATGAGGCATTTGACCTTGTCTAGAGAGTGACAGAAGTGTGATACGTTCATGCTGATGTAAATTGCATTTAACAGTTGAAGCAGCCATCATAGAAAGATCTGTAGTAGGTCTTTGCAGGGGGTATTAACTCTGTGCTCAATTTCAGGGGTTGTGGCCACAAACTGTCTCAATTCTTCTCAGCCCTGTCAATGTATGTAGGTACAAAGAGTAGCTATCCTGGTTGCAGATAAGGCTATCTTTTGCAAGAATTATGGTCTGCTGAAAACACCTAATCAAATTGCCAGTGTGATATTAAAATGACCTGGAATAGTTTATTGTTGCATTTCACTCCAGGGAAAAATGGTTATTCAGTTCCATGATCTGAGAAAAAAAAGTTGTGAAACTATATTTGTAAACCTTTGTTTGTTTTGACAAATTTTTCAATAGCCCTGTGGGTTATCCTCCCAGGAGTCCACTTTCTAAAACCTCTGCTTTTATAAAGACCAAGGTGTATCATGTCAAACATTTACCTTACCTCAGATCTCAATAGGGTTATCCTGCACACTAAGACATGTTATTCAGGGAAGGTTACTGCTATTCTATCTCCTTGGAGTGTACTTTTATTTGAAACAGGAATAGAATAAATAGCTTGATGTTAAGATGTCGATGGATCTTGCAGCCATGGATCATTACCCCAAGAGAAGAAAAGGGTGAATTCTATAGGTTGCTGCCAAATAATGACAAAAATGTTGAAGCAATAGTTTCATTGTTTTGACAGCTTAGAAGGGCTTATGTTAACAGTCTGTTCAAATTCACTAAAGTTGTTACTCTTCTCTGCATTGTGATGGATGCTGGATGCAGAAAGTACGATGGAAATTTATGGTTTTGAATATCTTTCATAAATCTTTCTAGTAACCTTCTCCAAGGAGAAAATCTCAAATTTCTGCATTTTTTGCACATTCGTATTCTGACATCCTTCTAAGAAACCATTATACTTGTATTAAGATATAATATCTTTCAGAAATGTGCAGTTCATGACAGGCCACAATACTCTAATTGAAGTATAAATATTATTTTATAAATGTATTGAGTAACCTTCTTAGATTTTTGGTTCCTGCCTCTATTTTAAACAGAAAATGATCTTACATCTCAGGAGCCATGTCAGTTTCACCTGCCAGCATCTAAAAGCTTATATATCACCAGAGCTTTACCCACTTCTGTAGCTGCAATAAAATAATATCATTCAGTTTTATTCGGACTCCTCATTCTAAAATCATGTACTTTATAGTTGTCTGCATAACCTATATCAAATGATTTCATCTATTTGTCTTCATTTCCCTGAATTTGTAATTGTCAAGTTTATCCTCTGACTTTCTTTAAACAGGGGTAGAACCTTTGTAAACTTTCACAGGAGGGCAAGCAAAGAGGAACAGGAGAAGGCCATCAAGCACCTTAAGTTTACCTCAAAATCTAACGTAATCAAGAGTGATCTATGTTGGCCCCTATTCTTCTTCTGCACCACTTTCATGTAGCTTTTACCTTGAAATTCCAAATATTTTATCTAACTCCATCTTAAATATTTCTAATGATCTTGCCTCCACCATCCTCTGGGGCAGAGAATTCCTAAGAATCACTACTTTTTGAGAGAAGAAGTTTTGATGCACCTCAGGATTAAATGACTGGCCCTGTACCATGTGACTATGCTGCTCCTTGTTTGTAACTCCAGCTTCAATTTCAGATGGTGATGAAAGGCATATAGGAGCGAGATATATCTGCTAGTTGAGTGGTATCGCAGCAACAACCTTGCACTCAATGTCAGTTAGACCAAAGAACTAGTTGAGGACTTCAGAAAGGGTAAGATGGGAGAACACATACCAGTCCTCATAGAGGGATGAGAAGTGGCAAGACTGAGCAGTTTCAAGTTCCTTGGTGACCACATCTCTAAGAATCTATTCAGGGCTCAACATGTCATTGCAGTTACAAAGAAGACACAGCTGTGGCTGCATTTTGTCAGGAGTTTGAGGAGATTTGGTATGTCATCAAAGGCATTCACAATATCTACAGATGTACTGTGGAGAGCATGTTAACTGGCTGCATCACCATCTGGTTTGGGGGAGGGGGCATTTCACAGGATTGAAATAAGCCACCTAAAGTCAGAAAGTTGTGCACTCAGTCAGCTCCATCTTGGGCACGGGCCTCCCCAGTATCCAGGACATCTTCAAGGAGCGATGCCTCAAAAAGGCTGCATCCATAATTAATGATCCCCATCACCATTGGACATACCTACTCATTGCTTCCATCAGGGAAGAAGTACAGGAGACTAAAGGCACACACTCATCAATTCAAGGACAGCTTCCTTCCTCTGCCATCAGTTGTCTGAATCAGCATTGAACCCATGAACACCACCTCACTACCTTTTTTTTTGCACTGCCTATTTAATGTAACTTTTATATATACTTTTATATACTTACTGACATTCAAAGTTTTTTATTATTATTTATTGCAAGGTACTGCTCTCGCATAACAACAAATTTCATGACATACGCTGATGATATTAAAATTGATTCTGATTCCTGTAAAACCTTCTCAACATCCACCCTACTAAGCCCTTCATTACCCTATATCTAGTGCCATGTTTTACTCCTTTATCAAAAGGAAGGTAGAGAAAATATCATATAGGAATAATATTTCGTCCAATTCATCTCTGCCTTTTTTATCCTTCACATTGATTCATGTAATGTCAATAAAACATCATTGCCACATACACCTATATATATTTAGTGTTTGGGGATTATACATCTCTTATCTTGTGTTCTTAATTTCATATGTGCTTGTCCTAAACACTAAAAAGCCCATGCAGACAGCTGACAGATGGTAAGAAAGTAGATGAACTAGAAAATGAAGAAAAAATATCTAACACAAAGCATTCAGACTTATTGGTCAAAGCAAAATTGCTCATTCTGAGAACCAAAATTTCAGCCAAGTAGATAACCCTATATGAAAAGCTTGAAGAAGAGAAAATCTGCAGATGCTGGAAATCCAAGCAACACATACAAAATGCTGGAGGAACTCAACAGTCCAGGCAGCTTCTATGGAAAAAAGTACAGTCGACACTTTGGGCTGAGACCATTCGACAGGACTGGAGATAAAAAGCTGTGGAGTAGATTTAAAAGGTGGGGACAGGGGAGAGAGAAGCACGAGGTGTTAGGTGAAACTTGAAGGGAGAGGGTTTAAATAAAGAGCTGGGAAGTTTATTGGTGAAAGAGATACAGGACTGAAGAAGGGGAAGTCTGATAGAAGAGGATACAAGGCCATGGAAGAAAGAAAACGCGGGAGGAGCACCAGAGGAAGGCGGGCAAGGAGTTAAGGTGAGTGAGGGAAAAGGGGATGGGGAATGGTGAAGGAGAGGTGAGGGAAGTTCGAGAAATCGATGTTCATGCCATCAGGTTGGAGGCTACCCAGATGGAATATAAGGTGTTGTTCCTCCAACCTAAATACGGCCTCATCACAACAGTGGAGGAGGCCATGGATAGACATACCTGAATGGGAATGGGAAGTGGAATTAAAATGGATGGCCACTGGAAGATCCCGCTTTTTATGACGGACAGAGCGTAGGTGCTCGGCGAAGTGGTCTCCCATTCTACGTCAGGTCTCACCGATATACAGGAGTCCACACCCGGAGCACTGGACACAGTATATGACCCCAACAAACTCACAAGTGAAGTGTTGCCTCACCTGAAAGGGCTGTTTGAGGCCCTGGATGGTACTGAGGGAGGAAGTGCATGGGCAAGTGTAGCACTTGTTCCGCTGGCAAAGGTAAGTGCCAGGAGTGAGATCAGTGGGGAGGGATGAATGGACAAGGGAGTCGCGTAGGGAGTGATCCCTGCGGAAAGCAGAAAGTGGGGGGGGGGAGGGAAAGGTATGCTTGTTGGTGGGACCCCGTTGGAGATGGTGGAAGTTGTACTGGATGCAGAGGCTGGTGGGGTAGTAGGAGAGGACAAGAGGAATACTATCTCCAGTAGGGTGGCGGGACGATGGGTAAAGAGGAGAAATGCATGAAAGGGAAGAGATTCAGCATTGTTGATGGAGGAAGGGAAGCCCCTTTCTTTGAAGAAGGAAAACGTTTCCTTCATTCTGGAATGAAAAGCGTCATCCTGAGAGCAGATGCGGTGGCGACGGAGGAATTAAGAGAAAGCAATGGCGTTTTTACAAGTAACAGGGTGGGAAAAGGTATAACCCAGGCTGCTGTGAGAGTCCGTGGGTTTATAACAGACATCAGTAGATTAGCTGTCTCCAGAGATAGAGACAGCGGGATTAAGAAAGGGGAGGGATATGTTGGAAATGGACCAGGCAAATTTGAGGGCAAGGTGGAAGTTGGAGGCAAAGTGCATGAAGTTGGTGAGTTCATCATGGGTGCAGGAAGCAGCTTGAACTTATTACGGGAGAATAATTGCCAAGGATTCCATTTTGTTAGTCTAGAATAAACCCAGAGAGTTTTCGTTCTGGATGGTTCTAATAGAAGACACTGCCCTGCGGGATGAGTCGAGGGTGGCGGTAGCTTCCCCTACTTTGATGCTGCTTACACTAGAGTGATGAATGCAGACAGGAAAGCCCCACAAACGCTAAGAAAATCATGAGAGACATTATTAGTTTAATCAGGATTCCATTTGTTTTCTGCATCTGTCTAGTGTGCCGTCTAGTTCACGTCAAGCAGATAGAGAGTTTTCATTGCTGTATCATCTAGCAAACTGTTGACAGTAGCCAGTGCTGGAAAGAAGCATCAGGAAACCCAGAGCCTGAGGTCCATGAGGTCGAACCCAAAGGAACATTGGAACTAGACCGGCAAGAGAAAGAAGGGGTCTTCATTTCTGTACAGCTTCATCTCCCAACTCAGCAAAGAAAATGATTGTCAAAATGCAATTCCAAACACTCCTTGATGAAGGGAAACTCTTCTCCAGAGGATCCTGAAAATCTATAGACCACAAGGCAAACAACGCCAACTTGATTGACTGAACAAACCAGCTGGAGGAACTCATATAAAATATAAACATCTTTCACATTGTGTTTGTTTTGTGCAGTTCTAGTTGCCACTTCATAGGAAGAATGTGGCATGTGGAAGAGGTTCACAAGGGTGTTGTCTAGATGAGAGAGTATAGAACAAACTTGGATTGTTTTCTCTGGGCATTGGAATCCGAAGGGTGATACAAATATTTAAAATTACGAGAGGCATAGATAGTGTAGATAGACAGTCTTTATTTTCCCCCAGAGTGCATATATTGGATACTAGAGGAGATATTTTAAGGTGAAAGGGGAAAAGTTTACAGGAGCAAGTATTTTACATAGAAAATGGTAGATATGTAGAACACAGTGCGGGGTAATGCAATTGGAAGAAATGTACATAATTCACAACCACCAACATTGAGTTGGGGTTTCGCTTTAAGAGGCTGGTCTGACATGATGATGTTATTATGTAAAGATCTTTAGCATGTTTGTGTGCTTAGGTTTTGGGGTTCAATAAAATGTGCTATGGTTTCATTAAATATCTAAAGCCTCACTTCTTTTCATTTGCAAAAACCTGCATTGGTGACTGCAGTGCTCTAGGATGTCTCCGGAGTTATTGCACATGTTGGCCAGTGCAGTTGCTTTGAAATGACTGGTTTTCCGGAGCGAAATGTTGCCGCTTGGTTTGTACAAGTTCGCGCTCTGAGAAATCACCGCTGAAGACACCAAATTCTGCTACTTGATAGCATTGCTCAGCAATTCCATGATTGCAAGAAAGGTGAGTCTGAACACGATAAGTACCAATCGCTGAAAACTCACCTTTAGCAAACTTTTGGACTTTCAGAGTCTGAGCGTGCCAAACAGTTACTCTCCTTTACTGGTCTCAGCAATGCTAGGCCTTCAGAGCTAATGGACCACATCCTGGGAAATAACTCTTTTAAAGAACTCTTCATATAGCAAATGCCTGGTGAAGTTCGCATAGCCCTCGCTAAAGCACGTGTAATGGACTATAACGAGCTTGCTAAAATGGCTGATGGTCTACACTCAGCTTGGCAGCGATGCATCATTCCTCTTCCTTTCTCTACCTCAATAAGCCTGGTCAGCAAGGCCTCCAACTTAAGGATGACCACAGCTGCCAAATGGACAATGCTGGGTCTGTGTTTTCACCGTGCTCACTTTGGTACGAACACTAGAAAGGGCCAACGGCCCTGCAGCTTCGACAGTGCCAGAGCATCAGAACGTCAGAGGCCAATGAGCACCGTAGGTTCCAGCTGCCAGGGTTGTCTACTGTCCATTACAGACACCCTTTCTGTGCGATATTTCATGTGTGACATGGGTGCTCAAGTGAGTGTGCTGCCAGCATCACCTATTGATGAGAAGGCAAAGAGTGACAAAACCTCACTGGAGGCCACCAACAGCAGCAGGATCCAGACTTACAGGACGTGAAGGGTGATAGTCTGCTTCTGTGGGCAATGTTACACATGGAACTTCGGCCTGGCTAAAGAGGCTCGGTGCAGATTTCCTGTGTGTCCAAGATCTATTAGTTGATCTTAAGAACTGTCGGCTCATGGATGTCAGAGAATTTGGGTTGTTATCCTGTACCCTCAGTAAGTTCCCCATGACAACTTTGTCAAGTGCATGCACCACCATCTGTAAATTTACTTGTCTGCTGGACAAATTCCCAAACCTCACCAAGCCTACATTGTCCATGACGATCACAAATCGTGGGGTCAAGAACCACATTCTCACAATTGGCACACGTAGACTGGCTCCTGAAAAGCTGGCAACTGCGAAGGCTGAGATTGCCAACATGGAAAGACTCAGCATTGTATGTCGGTTGAGAAGCCCCTGGGTTTCACCCCTCCATATGGTCCTTAAGTCCGATAGTGGTTGTGGCCCATGTGGTGATTACCAATGTCTCAATGAGGCCACCATCCCCAGTCGTTACCCAGTCCCATACATTCAAGAGAAAACAACGTGTTTAGCTGGAAAGTAAATTTTTTTCCAAAGTCCATCTAGCTAGGGGCTACCATCAGGTGCCTGTGTGCTTGGAGATCATTCCCAAACCAGCTGTGATAACCCCATTTGACTGTGTTGAGTTTCTGTGCATGCCACTTGGACTGGAAAAGGCAGCACAGATTTCCCAGTGGCTGATGAACTCTGTATTAAAAGATTAAGATTTTCTTTTTGTTTCCCTGGATGACCTACTTGTCACCAGTGCATCCAAATACGAACACGTATCTCATCTCTGCACATTTTTCAAACGCTTAAGCCAACGCCAGTTGATTATTAACCTTGCTAAATGCCAGTTTGGGTTGTCAACCATTGACTTCCTCAGCCATTGCATCTCGATAGGAGGTGTGAAAACCCTCCCATCAAAAGTAGCAACTATTATGGATTTCCCACCGTCCACACTACTAAAACACTACAGGAGTTATTAGGTATGGTAAATTTCTATCACTGCCCCATTCCACAAGCTGCTGAACTTATGTTCCCCTGTAAAGTGCATGAAAGGAAATACCCCCAGTCACATGCTTGACCGGTCAGCGGACATGACCGGGGCATTTGATGATACCAGATGAGCTCTTCCTAATGTAACACTACCAGTGTTCCTGCTCCCCAATGCACCCATAGCCATTACCACTGAAGTCTCAGATTATGCTGTCGGTGCTGTGCACGAACAGTTGATTGGAGGTATGTAGCAGTCGCTCACCTTCTTCAGCAGTCAGCAGCTCCGTTCCCTCCGGAAAGAAGGAGAGCACGTTTGTCTGTGAGTGCCTTGGTCCCTATCTGGCTGCCTGCCATTTTAATTTTCTTCTAGGGGGTCACCATTTCACAGCGTTCGTTGACCGCAAACCCATCTTGCATGCAACAGCCAAAATATCAGAAGCCTGGTCTGCATGGCATCAATGCAACCTGGCCTACATATCAGAGTTCGCAGCTGACAATTAAACAGACCAGTTAGCACGACTTCAGTGGTTGGGAAGATGTTCGAGTCAATTGTTAAGGAGGAGGTGATGGAGTACTTGGTGACACGGGACAAGATAGTACAAAGTCAGCATGGTTTTCTTCAGGGAAAATCATGCCTGACGAACCTGTTGGAATTCTTTGAGGAGATTATAAGTAAGATAGATAATGGAGATGCAGTGGATGTTGCATATTTGGACTTTCAGAAGGCCTTTGACAACGTGCCACACAGGAAGCTGCTTGCCAAGTTAAGAGCCCATGGTATTACAGGAAAGTTACTAACATGAATAGAGCATTGGCTGATTGGTAGGAGGCAGAGAGTGGGAATAAAAGGATCCTTTTCTGGTTGGCTGCCAGTGACTAGTGGTGTTCCCCAGGGGTTGGAATTGGGACCACTTCTTTTTATGCTGTATATCAATGATTTAAATGATGGAACAGATGGCTTTGCTGCCAAGTTTGCAGATGATATGAAGATTGGTGGAGGGGCAGGTAGTGTTAAGGAAACAGGTAGGATGTAGAAGGACTTAGACAGATTAGGAGAATGGGCAAGAAAATGGCAAATGAAATTCACTGTTGCAAAATGCATGGTCATGTACCTTGGTAGTAGAAACAAATGTGCAGACTATTTTCTAAATGGGGAGAAAGTACAAAAATCTGAGATACAAAGGGTCTTGGGAGTCCTTGTGCAGAACACCCTTAAGGTTAACTTGTAGATAGAGTCAGTGATGAGGAAGGCAAATTCAATGTTAGTATTCATTTCAAGAGGTCTAGAATACAAAAGCAAGGATGTGATACTGAGGTTTTATAAGGTACTGGTGAGGCCTCACCTTGAGTATTGTGAACAGTTTTGGGCCCTTCATCTTAGAAAAGATGTGCTGGCATTGGAGAGGGTCCAGAAGAGGTTCACAAGGATGATTCCAGGAATGAAAAGATTATCATATGAGGAATGTTTGATGAATCCTCTGGGTATGTACTCGCAGGAATTCAGAAAGATGAGTGGGGTATCTCATTGAAACCTTTCGAATGTTGAAAGGCCTAGACAGAGTAGATGTGGAAAGGATGTTTCCCATGCTGGGAGAATTTAAGACAAGAGGGAACAGCCTCAGGAAACAGGGGCATCTATTCAAAACAAAGTTGCTGAGAAATCTCTTTAGCCAAAGGGTGGTGAATTTGTGGAATTTGTTGCCACATGCAGCTGTGGAGGCCAGGTTGTTTGGTGTATTTAAGGCAGAGAATGATAGGTTCTTGATTGGACAGGGCATCAAGGTTACGAGGAGAAGGCCAGGAACTGGGGTTGAGGAGGAAAAAAAAAAAGAGGCTCAGCCGTGATTGAATGACGGAGCAGACTCGATGGGTCAGATGGCCTAATTCTGCTCCAATGTCTTATGGTCTTACATCAAGAAGGAAAGTAATGCTGTGAATGATTACCTCTCATGGCCAGTCTTTGAGGCCATACACATAGGGGTTGACTATGCCAGCATGCAGCTAACCAAGCTACTGACCCAGGGGTCCAGGCTTACCGAACAGCAGTTATGGGCCTGCAGTTGGCTGTCATTGTGTTTGAGGAAGCTGGGGTTTCTCTTCTGTGTGATGTCTCAACCAGTCAGTCGCTCTTGCCCATCGTGCCTGTGAACTGGATGGAGATGGACTATTTTCAACTCCTTGTGTGGCCTCCAGGCTGGAAGGACTCAGAAACTAGATGCACTAAATTTTGAGTGACGCAGCCTCAGAAAGGATATATGTGATTGGAGTGCAGCCTGCATGGAGTGCAAGTGGGCAGAAATTAACCGTCACATTCAGGTGCCATTGGCACCTTTTGAGGTCCCAGAGCGATAGTTTGACCATGTCACTGTGAACATTGTTGTTTTCATGCACCGTCTCACCATGGTGGACCCTACCACCCGATGGCCAGAGGTTGTCTCTCCAGCATCAATGACAGCCGCAGTTGTGGCTCGGGCACTCACCAGCACCTAGGTTGCTTGGTTTTGCACCCAAATTATATTTTCTCTGACCGCTGTCTCCAGTTCATTTCAAACTTCTGGGCTGTGATGGCTCAAAACTTTGGCATCACCCACAGTCCAATGGCCTATGCGAGCAGTTTCACTGCTCCTTAAAGGCTGCTCTGAGGGCTTCTCTGACCGATGATTGTTGGCATGATTGGCTCCCATGGGTCCTGCTGGGGCTCAGAATTGCTCCAAAAGAGGACCTGCAGTCGTCCGTGGCAGAGTTGATATACGAGCAGCATTATGAGTGTCAGGTGATTGCATTTCTGATGCCTGGTCTGCCTTTTAACATCATTCTACCCTCCTCAGTAAATTCTATTCCTTTTCACCTGTTCCTACCTTCCATCATGGTGTATAGCACCTTGGGTTTCTGTTGACTAACATTCCACCTCATTTGTTTTCATCCACCATGATGCACACCAACATCCCCTTAGATTAGATTAGATTAGATAGATTAGGTTCAACTTTATTGTCATTGTGCCGAGTACAGATACAAAGCCAATGAAATGCAGTTAGCATCTTAGCAGAAATGCAAAGAATAGTGTTATTTACAAGATAACTGCGAATAAAAAGTAAGTGCACACAAATATAAAAGTACTGAGACAGTACAATATGGGTGCAATACTGCTTAGCGCTGTGATGTGAGGTTCAGCAGGGTCACACCCTCAGGGAAGGAGCTCTTCCTGTGCCTGCTGGTGCGGGAGCGGAGGCTCCTGTAGCGCCTACCAGATGGGAGGAGAGTAAAAAGTCCATGGTTAGGGTGAGATGCATCCTTGATAATGCTTTTCGCCCGGCCCAGGCAGCGTTTATGGTAATGTTCTCAATGGTGGACAACTGGGTGCCGATAATCCGCTGGGCAGTTTTCACCACACGCTGGAGGGCTTTGCGGTCCGATACGGGACCATTGCCATACCACACTGAGATGCAGTTGGTGAGTATGCTCTCAATGGTACAGCGGTAAAAGTCCGTCAGTATCCTGGGACAGAGGTGAGGTTTCTTGATGCTCCGCAGGAAATAAAGGTGTCGTTGCGCCTTTTTGATCAGGATGGAGGCGTTCAGAGACCAGGGGAGATCCTCGGAAATGTGGACACCAAGGAATTTGAAGCTTGATACATGCTCCACCACAGTTCCGTTGATGAAGGTGGGGACGTGAGTGTGACTCCTGGCATGCCTGAAGTCCACAATGATCTCCTTGGTCTTCTGGGTGTTAAGGGCCAGATTGTTGTTGGCGCATCACGCAGCCATGTGCTGGACCTCGTCCCTGTAGGCTGTCTTGTCATCCCCTCTGATCAGGCCAACCACAGCAGTGTCATCTGCGAACTTAATTATGGAGTTAGAACCATGTACAGGAACGCAGTGTTACGTACCCCGAAACTGGGTTGCCAAACCAGCAGAAATGGATCACTCAGTTGGAGTCTGGATTACTAGAACTAAGAAAGTTTTATTAAAGAAACAAGCAACACAGTAATCGAAAGGATAATAAATGCAACAGTTCAGCAATGATAAACACACATGTGCACAGAATTAAGATAACAGCATCAATCAAGCTCTATCGTTGTCTAGGGGTAAATGACCAAATTTCAAAGTGACACAAAAGTTCAGTCCAATTTAGTTCAGTTCGCAGTAATCGTTGCCATGGCGATGGACAACATGGGGGGAGGGAGAGAGAGAACGGGAACGACTGATCATTCAGACATGGCTTCCACTCACAGACCGGCGATATGGCTCACAAGCAGCTTTCGGGCAGGTCCTTGGTGATGTCACCTGAGGTCACCGACTGTGACCCCTCCTCCAGATGCGGTCGATCCTCTGCAGTGAACCCGGCACCCAAGCGAGGGTGGACACACACCGGGTTCCCGCTGATCGTATCTTTCCACCCTGTGCGTTTAAGGTCCGGTACTTCCCACTGACTCGTGAGAGGCGCACTGCTTCCAGGGTCTTGTTACCTCGGGTGTCGTGTGTCCTGCCTTAGCGAACCTGTCCCTTTTTATCCCCCTGCTGGGGTATCGCCTGTCCATCACTTCAAACAGTTCAGGGTTCAAAGGGGGAGCCGCTCCAGACAGCTCTCTCTCTCCCGTCCCTTCATTACACATCTCCAGATGCTGTTTCATTGTGTTCCTTATCTCTCTCTTGAAGACAGGTGGCAGACCGACTGCTGATCACACAGGACAGCTAACATCTTATCTATGTGTATTCTTGTCACACTTCCCCCCTTTAAGGATTTTTACCGGGAGGTAAAAATTACAAACATGAATACATTATTTGATACACACACAAATATACATCTTTATCAGCTATTTGGCTAATACAGAGAATTTGAAGTTGTCAACACCTTGACAGACAGTCATCGCATTTTCTGTTCCTTTTATATGTGTTATTAATAATCCCTTAGACCAGGCTCCAACTCAGCAAACTTCATAGTGGCCAAAAATACTGATGAATTGCGACCAATGTAACCTCTCATCTGATTTTGTCCTGGACCACAATAACAAGGGTCGTCCCATTCCGACTCAGTTTTCTCTCGCAAGGACTTAGTAGGAGGGGGAGGGGTATTGACCGCAGAGTTATTGCAAAACTTCCTACAGTACCCCACCATCTCCAAGAGCCTTCTGAAGGCCCTCTTGTCTGTCGGTGTTGGGAGGTCAGCGATAGCCTGCACTGTAGCTTGCATCGCTGCCAGCTGCCCCTGTGTCACCACAATTCCCAGGTAAGTGACCCTCGTGTGGCCGAATTCATTTTTTTCAAGGATCACTATCAAGCTGGCTTCAGACAGCCGTATTATATTGCCAATACACACCTCTGTGTTCATCAGCCCTTTAGTCACTGAATTACTCATTATATATGAAGGTTGTTTGCTAGGCTGACCTATTGTAACAGACATCACCCAACGTCCCAGTTCTTTGCATTGCCTCAGGACAATCAACCACACGGGTGCGAGTCGTTTAATTTCTCCTAAAGAGTCACTTTGTTCGGGGATTAAGGGAGAGACCTTATCAGTAGACCTGGCCAAAACAATAGCCTTCTCCCATCTGATCGATCCCATACTAATCTTTTCAAAATGTTTTTTTCTCTCTTATCAGGGGGCCCCTAGCTTCATTGATTTCCACGCTAACACCGACTAGGTTTGTTAGCATATCAAAAGCCGGTGACCGTCTCAGTTCGCGTTGGTCATGATCAATAACATTCTTCCCCTGGGCAGTCAGTAAACCTTTTTCATGATTCCACCAACTGTTTCCTCCAGCACCACAAAATGTCTACCGGGGGGTACCTCGTGGGCCATGTTAAAAACCTCATCCCCATAACCCTTTTGCACCACCCCCCACTCCTCATCTGCGGGTACTGTACTTGATTTCCCTTTTTTCCTTAGCACTTCGTCCTCCACACAATAGCCTACTAGTTCCCTTGTTAAAGCTGTGTCAGAGAGAGCTGTCTCTGCCAAAACCATCAGCCCCTCGTCTCGCTCCTGCGTCTGCACAAATTCTTTCCTGGCTACTGCTATGTCTGTCCCAGCTCCCTCACTGCCTCTTGTCTCACTACACTCTTTCTTTTCATTTTCTACCCTCTTCTCGTACAAGGTTGGCAGAAACGTTTCAGCTAAATTCACTACCGCGGTCCCGTGATGAACCTGTGAGTCCATGGGCGTGGCCTCAATGCTGGCAGGCTGACCTGTCAATCTCACGACTGGGAACATGATTCCCCCGGCAATGTCATTACCGAGCAAGACTTCCACGCCTTTCATCCGTAATTCGGACCTCACCTCGATCGTGACTAGTCCAGAGACCAGGTTGCTTTGTAAGTGTATCTGGTGCAAAGGGACTGACTCTGTCCCTTCCCCAACACCTTTGACCTCTACCTCCCCAGTCTGGGTCTCTGAGCTAAACTCTAATAAACTCTTCAGTATTAGTGACTGACACGCTCCCGTGTCTCTCCAGATCCGCACTGGAACTGGTTTTAACCCCTCCTTCACTGACACCAATCCGGCCGAGATAAACCTCTCGCGCCCTTCCTGAACTTTTTCAGACCTGTCCTTCCCTAGCGGTTCGCTTAACAGCTCGATACAGCCATTCAAAATTGCCGTTTTTCCTTTTCCCATCTCCTTCTTTGGGGCAAAGCACCTGGACGCAAAGTGTCCGGCTTTCCCACAATTATAACAGACGACCCCAGGGAACTTCCTACCAGACTGCTCCCGGTCTACCTTATCCTTTTCACTAGTCCCCGGCTTACTTTCTGACTTGTCCAGCGGACTCTCCCCGCTGTCCTGACTACCCTTCTGGTAGCCTTTACTCGGGGCAAACTTCATTTTATGCGTCAACGCATACTCATCCGCTAACTTAGCAGTTGCGGCTAACGTGGCTGCCTCTTTCTCATCTAGGTAGGGTCTCATACCCTCAGGGACACAACCTTTAAACTGCTCAATCAGGATCAGCTGTAGCAGTCTGTCATAATCCCCCTCTACCCCCTTTGAGGCGCACCAATGCTCACAATATGTCTGCATTTCACGGGCAAAATCCAAATACGTGCGGTCCCATTGCTTCCTCGCATTCCGGAACCTCTGTCGGTATGCCTCCGGGACCAACTCATAAATCCTGAGGATGACCTCTTTCACCACCTCATACCTCTGGGCATCTTCTGCGGACAAAGCGGAGTAAGCTTCTTGGGCTTTCCCTTTCAGTACACTCTGAAGTAAAACAACCCACTTATCCCTCGGCCAGTCCTGACTTATAGCCACTTTTTCGAAGTGGAGAAAGTACCAATCCACATCGGTATTGTCAAATGGGGGAACCAGCCTAACCTCCTGGGTCGCCCGGAACCCTCCACCTTGGTTCAGCACGAGCCCCTGCTCAGCCCTTATCTTTAACTTCTCCAGCTCAAATTCCCTTTCCCTCTGTTTCCCTCTCTCTTCTCGCTCCCATTGCCTCTCTTTCTCCTCTCTCTCCAACTGTCTCTCTCTCTCTTTCTCTTCTCTCTCCAACTGTCTCTCTCTCACTTTCTCTTCTCTCTCCAACTGTCTCTCTCTCTCTTTCTCTTCTCTCTCCAACTGTATCTCTCTCACTTTCTCTTCTCTCTCCAACTGTCTCTCTCTCTCTTTCTCTTCTCTCTCCAACTGTCTCCCTCTCTCTTGCCTTTCTACCTCTTTCTCTTTCTCTTCTCGCTCCAAATGTCGTACCCGGAACTCGTGCTCGAGTCTCAGTTTTTTCAGCTGCACCTGTACTGCGTCTCCAGCAGGTTTTTCAATAGACACCACCCCCAGCTCGCCTTGGGGAAACACACCCTTAGATACATAGTGCTCTACAATAGCTCTGTGTAGCTTTGAGGCACACCAGTGTTCAGGGTGAGAGTGGAGGAGGAGAGGTTGTCTAACTTAACTGATTGGGGTTTGTTAGTCAGAAAGTCTGAGTTTCAATTGCAGAGGGATGAGCTGATACCAAACTGGCGAAGTTTGGCAATCAACTTGGAGGAGATCACAGTATTGAATGCCAAACTAAAGTCAATGAACAGCATTCTGACATAAGAGTTGGGGCTGTCCAGGTGGGTCAGGGCAGAGTGAAGTGCCGTGGAGATGGTGTCCTCTGTTGACCTGTTGGTGTGATAGGCAAATTGATGGGGGTCCAGGGTAGTGGGCAGACAGGATTTCAGATGTGATAGAACCAGTCTCTCAAAGCACTTTGCAATGGTGGGGGTGAGTGCAATTGGGTGGAAGTCATTCAGGCCCATGGCAGTGGAATGCTTTGGCACTGGCACGATGGCAGCGATCTTGACGCTTGTGGGGACAATTGCCTGGACAATTGCCTGGGCCAGGAGCAGATTAAAAATGTCTGCGAAGACCCCGGCCAACTGCCCTGCACAGACTCTGAGCACACGGCCAGGTATTTCATCCAGACCAGCTGCCTTCCGTTCATTCACCCTGCTCAGGGTGGTGCAAATATCGGAGGTGGAAAGTGAGAGAGGCAGTTCCCCAGGTGGGAGATCTGCTTTGAGGGTTTGAAAAGGGAGAAAAGACTTTTATTATAGATAAGAGGGGTAAACCTGAACACATTTTGGTTGACTGCTTTAAACGGGCGACCAAGGTTAGAGTATTCTGCTGCCTGCCCTTGGTGTCACAATATGACGACGAGTTGTGTCGACAAGCCAGAGGCACCTGCTATTCCTCCACCCATAGAACATAGGACCCAAGCCAGGCGGCTTGTCTGAGTTCCAGACAGGCTCACAATGCTGGTTTTAGTGAGTTCTTGAAGGGCCCGTATTGGATAACATAAATGTGCGTAATTCACAACTACTAAAATTGAGTTGGAGTTTCACTTTAAGAAGCTGGTCTGACGTGATGACGTTAATATGGAAAGATTTTTAGCACATTTGTGTATTTAGGTTTTGGGTTCATTAAAATGTGAATGCAAATTAAACATAATTTAATTTGAGTTATATTAAACATAAAACACCTCACTGATCCAGCTGCTACCATCCAGGAAACGGTACTACAGCATAAAAGCCAGGACCAGTAGGCCATCAGACTGATTAGCTCATGCTGAAGCAATTGTATTTTTATGTTATATTGACTGTCCTGTTGTACACACTACTTATTACAAATTACGATAAATTGCACATTGCACATTTAGACTGAGATGTAACGTAAAGATTTTTACTCCTCATGTATATGAAGGATGTAAGTAATAAAGTCAATTCAATCCAATTCATTTTATTTGTGAAAACTTACAACAGTACCAGTGAAGGTGGTCAAAGCAGAAACAGTAGAAACACTTAAGAGGCATTTAGTCAGACGTATGATATGTTGATCAGGCATGGAATGGAGGGCTATAGGTCAAACGCAATGGGTGAGGTTATTTGGATTGACATGGCTGTGCAGACGTGGTAAACCGAGGGGCCTGTTCCTGTACTGTGTTCTCTCTTTGTTCACCTGTGCTTATTTTATCAAATGAGTTAATTATTCATTGTTAGGATTATATAAGTGGCTGCCTAGAACTTCTCTGGTATTTTCTGATGAGACCTTCATTCAAGGGAGCCCCGTACTGTGGCTCAGAGGTGACTAATAAGGCCACTGTGCAAAAGCTGCTACACTCCTTCTGCCACCAATACTGGGCAGTCCTGTGTTCCTGAGGAAAGTAATTGAAGAGCCAAGTATGAAGTTAAACTTCTTGCTCTTTATCTCAGACTTCATTCACAGAGTGTTAAAAACATTTCCATGTCTTGGATGATCCACTGCCAGACCTACTACTACTGAGGTCTTAAGATATTTTAACAACTGAAATATTTAGAAGTGATTATGTCATTGTGGGAACATTGTAGCAGAATGCTACCAACAAAATGATCAGATCAATCATAACAATATAATTGTTAAGGCATAATTGGTAATTGGTAATGGGAACTGGTAATAAAAGTAGTAATTTCTCCAGAGATGAAATCAAATCAGAGTAAACCTAATGGAAAAATACATTTGTGCCTACTTTGCAGTTAATTCAGCTATTGTTTTGTTATTTTGAAGTGCAATTTACGAAAATGCACAATGCGGAAGCTTCATTTGACCAGTCACTGCTTGTCTCCTGCAAAACTAAGCTCTTCAATTATAGTTTCTAAATTAGAGGCACAACCACATGGCAGCGTAATGGAGGAGAACTGTGATTTGGTGAAGGGAGAAAATTAACAGGATTTAATTTTTGTACATACTCTGTGGGAATCTTGTTCCCTACCTTGTCTTTTATTCAATTTACAGAGCTTGATCTTCTGTGATCTAATCTTTGTATGGCCTTTTTATGGATGATTAGTGAAACTGCTTTCTCTATTTTTGTTGCACATTTGATGCTGTGAAATGCTTAGGAGAGGAGAAAGGAATGGTAAAATAGAGGAACATAAAGTAATATTTTATACCCCTTGTTCAAATATTACACATTTATTGCTGTTAATAATTAGTTGCCATTCAAAATCAACTTTCAAACAACAAAATCATCTGGTGATCTTGTATTTGATTCCAGAGTGCCACTCACAATACCTTGCAAAACATGGAAGCCCAAACTTGTAACCTTTCTGTGTACCTCTTCAGAAGACTGAAAATTTGATTTACATTTTGACATCCAGAACTAATCATAGTACTCTTGGTTAAAAACTGGGCAGCTTCATCTTCATGACCTTCCGATTATTTCCCTTGATTTTGCAAAATTGGTTAGATCTGTGCCAGGAATCAGTGGATGCCTAATTCAAATCAGCCCACAGTGCTCTGAGGCTATACAATTCCTAATTCTGTAGTTTCTATTCATTTGAGTTATTAGCATAAGCTCCTTGTGCTGCCAGCTGGCATAATATAGGAAGTACCAACTTTAGCAGCTCAAATTTATACTAATCTGTGCACTTAAGTGGCTCCATTTAGAAGCAAATATTGGTTCAGCCTTTATAAAGCTTCAGACTGGATTTCAATTTAAAATATTTTCTAGCCTCTTCTAAGGCTGAAATGGGGGAGCTAAGAGAGAGTCAAGAATAAAATGGAAGGAAATTGAATACAGGATAGTTAGTGACATGCAGTAACATTACCAAAGCCTCCTTGAGCTGTGTAAGGAAGTGACAGATCTACTGTTTGAAATTAGATTTGGTGAATTTTTTGACACCTTAAAGTGGATGGTGTTGAAATTAACCAGCCCTTCTGATTTTGGGCAGTAGAGTTAAATGCAATGCTCTGTACAAATATTCATAGTCATAGTCATAGTCATGGTCATACTTTATTGATCCCTAGGGAAATTGGGTTTCATTACAGTTGCACCAACCAAGAATATATAAATATAGCAATATAAAACCATAAAAAAATTAAATAATAATATATAAATTATGTCAGGAAATAACTCCAGGACCAGCCTATTGGCTCAGGGTGTCTGACCCTCCAAGGGAGGAGTTGTAAACTTTGATGGCCATAGGGAGAATTCACTTGTTCCATCCAGTCTGCTCTTGGGATTGCTGACACTCAGTAAACATTCTCTGGCTGGTCTGTATCCTTCCTCTATAGGAAGTTATGAATATATTTCTGCTACGAAAAAATGTGTGCAATTTGCTCATCCTTCTTAGATTCTTATCCTGTTTGAGAAACATCCTTTAAAAACAACAATTCTAAAAAAAAGAAAAGAATCAAGCACAATGTTCAAAGTACATTTATTATCAAAGTATGTATACATTATGCAACCTTGTGATTGATCTCCTAATGTGTGTGTGGCCGCCGCTAGTCATGGTCGACCGTGGGTACTGGAGCTGGAGTGGCCTCTCCAGGGCACAAGCCATGGCAGAGTTGACATGGAGATCTGTCTGTTGCCCATGCAGTGGGACCCTCCCCCACCCCCATGCTGATGACAGGTCCAAAGGAACGGCGAAAGTCGATACAGTTTGGTGCCAGCAGCATCGCAGGAGTTGCCGTGCCGGTGCTGAGTACAGCAGTCAGCCGCCTTCGGGACTCCAACTCCGGATTTTTCCTTGGGGTTTACTCCCAAAGCCTTTCCGGTGAGCGGGTATAGCTGCAAGGCAGCGGAGGTTTGAAATCGGAGTTTCCCTCTCCTAGATGAGCTACCATTCGTGGTTAACGAGCCTCATCTGCCCAGAGCAACTGGTTTTAAGGCTCCAGTGGCCCAGCTTTTCCCCTTCTCCTGTCAGTGAGAACAGCTCCGCCAGGCATAAGAATTATGCCACACATGAAGGCCAGGAGCTGGAGTTGGTCGCCAGAGGCTGTTTGAGACACACACTATGAAGAGCATTTGTCCAGCAGTGGGAGCTCGTCTCCACTACCACCCTTCAGCTATGGCTACCTTTGGAACCAATAGGTAACCACAAAACAAAGACACTTAAAAGGACCTATATTAAAAAAAGAAGACTGTGAAACATCCAATCTGCAGAAAAAATATACAAATCAAGCAAACAATGAACACAAGTAATGGCATTCTGAACTGAAGTCCACAGTGAGACCGCCCCCAGACCTTTAGTTCAGCACAGAGCCGAGCAGTGAGCTGAACCAGCCTGTCCCTCACCGTGGGGTCCCGGCATCCTGAATGTTTCAATCTAGCCTGGCGCCTAAATCGTCATCCAAACATTGAGTTCAGACACTTCAGTATACTCTGGCTCTGGGACCTGGAACCCGCTGCCTTGATTTGGCTTGTTCCCGACCTTCCTGGTGCGACCCGGCACCTAAATCATCGTCCAAGAATTGGGATCAGTGGCTTTGGTACACACTGGGCCTGGACCCTACTACCTTGATCTGGCCTGTATCTGACCTTTCCAATTTGGCCCAATGCTTAAATCAATTGAACCTCCTGTCTTCCTCACTCTTGGCAACAGGCCCACGGCCTCACCTTGCCACGTCAAATTACCTCCAATTAAGCCCAAAGGGATGTTACAGATTATTGTTTGCGATGATTGTTTATCAGAAAAAGGGTGATTAACTAAGTATTTAGTTGTTTTTCTTGTTTCATTGGCCACCAGCCAGGAGTCGCTGAGATTTACCAGAACCATCTTAAGCCAACCATCTCATTCAGAACTCTCACTTAAATATTGTTTAACCTTTTGAATTCTGGGTCTTTTTGGAATACTTATGAGATGCAGTTTCATCCATTGTTTAATAAACATCCAATGATTTTGATGGATGGACCAGAGCAATAAGATGCCCGTACATCTATAAAGAAAATATGCTAAAAGTAATCCATATAGTTGGTGAGGAGATTGGGATTGCATGACATATTTGCCTAAAGTGGTAAGTTTCTATTACCGATGCATACATAAACAATATAGCATATTTTCAGGGTGATCCAAAGCATCTCAAGACCAATTCATTACTCAAAAATATCAGCACCTTCATTGAGTGAGAATGCAGATTTAACATAGTCGAACCAATTAGGTGATTTCCTGAAACTGAATAGACTGCACAGTAAAGTGGAATTTTAGTAGATTTTTTAAAACTCCTATGTTTTCTAGTTTGCTTAACTGAATGAGATAGCACTTTAGATAAAATGAGAATTTACCATTTACAGCTGAGCATCCTACCAAAGGTCACTCCATTGAATTTATACTGTGCGAAACGAAATGTGAAAATTAGACAATTTATATACAAATTGCAGGCACTCAACCTGAATGGTTGCTACAATTACTGAGTCATGACTTGTAGCAAAAGCAATAGGAAGATGTGAAGAAGACAGCAGAAAAGCTTGAATTAGTACATAAATGTACAATTAT